>NC_135141.1:29611663-30241193 GCF_051014445.1 Colletes latitarsis | reverse complement strand
CAGATTTCCATTTCGAAAGGAATATTTTATCAGAAAATCAGGACATATCGCGGGCGAGGAGCATCTAACTCTTTGAGGTAATCAAACTCGCTTCAAAGGTTGTATTCAGTTTTAAAATTCTCCTCGTTTTTCTACGTACAAGGAACCCAATCTAGCAGCTTCGACCTTTCGTTCGTAATTAATTATTTCCGCTGAAAGTAAACCAATCCACGCTGAGTAGCGAACGGTTCAAAGTCTATTCCCCGAAGATTTACCTTTTCATAGATACCGGAGACCGCTATCGATTTAGACGGCTCCTTTGGCAACCGACGTATCTTCATAGAAGCCGTACAAATAAATTCGTGAAAATGCTGTTAAAATGAAAACAAAATTAATCGCATTATAAATTGTCAGACGTTCGAACGACAAGATAGATACACGCGACGCTGATCAAAAAATTCTACGTCGAGTCCATAGGTTATCCAAGAGGAAGATTATGACTCGTAGGCTCGAAGATACGATTTATTACTGAATTTTGTTCGTTTTCTCAGACACTTTGCAGTGTCGTAGCCGTCGCTAACCGGGGGTTGAGCTAATAAACTCCGGCCCCCGGGGCTCGCTCGCAGTGGGACGCCCGATAGCAGGCTTCAGCCACTCTGTCTTCTCTCTGTGTGTGGATATAATTCGTACACACGACTGTGAAGCGAGACACGAACCGCATCGAAGCGACAAAGAGATACAAAGACAGTCCGAGCGACAGAGACGGCTGACAGAGTAGGTGGAAACGAAGAGAGACGAGGATCCGAGGGTACCAAACGAAACGGGACGATAAGCTAGATACGATAACCGGGAAATGAGTACGTGCACGGTCGTCGAATTCAAAAAACGAAACGGAACGCAATTTTACAGCGTCGACAACGATAACGAAGAACAGGGCTCTGTGGTTACAGGCAAGGGTATTCTACGTAATTTGTTTCACGACTTTCGATGGTAAATGCACGACGTAACGAGTTCGAACGGGAGGCGAGTCGAAGGGCTAATTAAAACGCGAACGAAACTGCAGTTAGAAGTCCGCCGCTGATGAATGTAAACGAGCAACACGTGGTATGAATGGACTTCGCTTTTTCGCTCCGCGGGCTCGTGGCAGGAAGAATACATATTGTGATACACGGAAACGGTGCTGACGGAAACGGCCCTTTGTCCAGGGAAAAAGCAATTCTTTGTCGCGCGGGTCGAGCCCCGAAAACCGAGGAGTCGAAACTGTTGAACTTCCCAATGGCTAACAGTTTTGGACGAAACTTTCGTTACAAATGGCTTTTCTCTGACAATTATTTGTCGCTGATGGTACGAAACGTCGATGATTTAGGTAGTTCTTTCAAATTTGGAATATAGAAGTTGATAATCTCGTACAGAATTTATCTAAAATTAAGTTCTAATTTTCTAAAAGACCGCGACAAACAAATGCACTTCGCGCCGCGTCATATTCGAATTATGCTTTCCCTTTATCCCGGATTATTCGACTTTGAACGTTTACACTTCGTTGTTATTCGACGCTTGCAGCGTCAAAGGAACAACAATTTCTGGCGCGACATAGATTGCCAGCAGCCGCGGAATTTGAAATTTGTTTGTTGTTCCCTTTCTTCCACGTTCCCGCATCGTAAAATTGCTTCGACGCTTGTTCGTCGTCACGCGAATTTCGCGCAACGATTTACGAAATGCGGTTGTTGCGATCCGTTCGAGGAAATTGTACTGTCGCGTGGCAAACAGTGCGTTAAACGGTTTCGTGGGAACGTACTTTCTGGAATAATTGCATTTATTAATTAAAATTTGTCGCCGGAGGACAAAAAACAGTGAATTAACGCGGTTTGTCAAATCAACGATGGAAAATAAAATTTCTAAAATTTTCTCGCTAGTACTTACGACCAAAGGTCGCGAAATATATTGTTCGTATATCATTTAGCGGTTAACAAACTACCCAATTCGCGGTTCGAATGGTCCCGAATCCCCCCTGCGGTCGGTTCTGCACGCGCCTTGCATTATTCGGACTCGATTTGTTGCGGATAGGCCTGAATAATGGATGCAGGAAGCCGCCGGATCAAATCGAGATGTCGACAACGTGGTCGAATATTCATAAATTGCAAAATGTGTAAATTATCTAATAATTAAAATACCATACCTAAACAGAGGACCCAAATGCATCGTTTAACGGATTTTTATCTTCGAACTTTTCCCGTGGACCAAGCTTCCGCGTTAATTGTTCGTAATTGTTTAATTGGAAACCTCGATCCCCGCGTCGTTCTTCCATTAAATATTCATTTATTTCGCCAAAGTCTCCGGATAGGAAAAGAACTTTTAATAATAAAAAGTTTCAAGCAGAGGCTATATAATATAATACTCTGTCTCCTACACAGCTTCATCTTCGGCTCAAACTTCTTGATTAAATGAACCGTTACGGGGCTCAATCTTCTACCCTGTTTGTTCTTTTTCCGTGTAAAATTAATTCCAGGCTGGAATTTCCCTTGAAATTACGACAGAAGCAATGCTTTGCTCGAACAGGATCGCAAACTCTTCAAAGTTTGCTAGAAAAATCAACTTTTACGTACACTGTCGCTTAGAAGTCTGAAATATTAAGAGCTCGGCTATCATGAGAAAATCTATCATCGTGTACCTTCCTCATCGTACGTAGTATCGAACGAGACAAAAGATTATTAAATTTTTTACCGTTTCCGGCCGAGCGGGACTTTCGAGCGTGCGTCGCGAAATTTGACCACAAAGAGAGATTTCGATGCCTGGACGAAACAATGCTTCTCGCATGCTTCGCAAATATTAGGACTTTCGTTTACAGCCTCTATCCCTTTTGATGTCCTTGCGATTAATTCCTTTTTACAGCGTTTACTACTATATTATTCCATTTTTAGTAGTTTGAATTCATAATCTCCATTAGAACGTTTTCAATCTAAAGAGTAGAGAATCCAAAATCTCGAATCGAGAGCATTCTAATGAAGCATTTCACAAAGAGTAATGAATAGTTAACTGCTCGATCGAATACATTGCTACACAGTTGGTTTTATTATCTATTATTCGAACGAGATCGAGTCTGGTTCCCATCGGCTGGGTTATTAAGTCGTGGAATTTGCAATTTAATTTAGACCCCGCGGTATCTCTCTCGTGCCACGAGCCCGTAAAGACACCAACCTTCGGACGGCTAGCTTTCAAGCAGCAACGTGCAAGATGACAAAAAATGTCGGCGAAAGCTCACGAATTTATGCGCGTCCGGTTCTGAATCGCGGCCAACCGGCGCGACGTATTAATTGCAAACGGTGCTTAAATCGCGTGCGCGGCGCATGCATAAAACGCCAACGGGTCGACCGCCGGTATGCAAAACGCGCCAATGAATTATTTTACCCGGGGTTTCGTGTATTCCGAGGAAAATTTCGGAAAGTCGCGGCTCGGGAATTCCGGAAATTGTGGCCCGCGAGACGGCCATTTTTCTCACGGCGGCGAAACTTGCGCTGGAATCCCCGCGCCGCGTTTAATAAATTCAAACTGATTTCTACGAACGGCTTCTGCACGATAAAAATAAATAAAAGACGAGGTTTTTAATTTACTTACATTTCTATTCGCGTTTCTTTAGATTTCACAAAGCGTTACGAGCTTTATTTTCTTAGAAGTCAGTGAAATTCAAGGATGTTGAGGTTTAAATAATAAAATTGCGAAGGATTGATTTCCTACAAATATATTGAATATAAAGCACGCATCGCCACGGAATATCGAGTTCCCATCCATCTTGCACAGATTCGGGGTATTTTCCACCCTCGAGAAACGAAACACGTCGCAAGGGTGATCATCGGGGAACCCCGTCAAGTTAAATGGCTCTCGATTTTTCTATGATTTCCTTTTCTAAACGTTTATTCGCGAAACGATGCAAAATCGACCGCAACCACTTGCCCCGAGTTATGGAAGCACGAATGCTCCCCTGAGAATATTCGCGACAATCGTACTGCAAATTCACGAGGAAAATTCTCTGCGTAAAGCCTGGACGAACATCGGGAAACTGTATAAATCGTCCATACATCCTTCGTCGAGGCCCTCTTTCATCGCTTAAACGAGAAATCTCGCTGGAACGATTTTCACATCAGTCGCCATTTGTCAATTTGCAAAATAGATGTCGAACAGCTGATTCCGCTTTCATCGGGTTGTCGTTTGTCGCGGCGTTCTTATACCCTTATCGACCCACTCGTTTTTCAAGCCCGCCTTTAAGCTACGATCGAACGTATTTACAATTTTTATAAGAATTCAAACTCGCTTCGCGCGACGAGCACGATCACGAAATGTCAGTTATTTTTCCGAGGGAACTTGCAACCCCAAAAAAGTCAATATTTCTGTTTTATGTTTGTGTAGTATTGTTCCAAGGAAAACGTGTTAATTTTCTTATTTATCCCGCGAACGAAACGGAGAAGAAAAGGATAGTTCCTGAGAAACGTTAATTTATATTCAAGCACCTCGTAATTTCGGGGAAAATTTATAACCGAACAAAGTTTGGGAAGTTACGAGAAATCCGTGAAGCGAATTACGGCCCCTCAACGCCAGAAGATTCTCCACACCTGAATTAAGCCTATAGCAACGTTTCCCAACGTGGGTGGTAAGCGCCTCGGGGGTGCGTTAAAGTCTTTCGGGCGAAACTTTAAAGCGACTACAAAATTTAGGTGGGCGTTACATCGCATTTTGTGATCCTTGAGTTTGTAGGTTGAGTACGATCGCTGTAGAGCTTCTTCGATTCGATTAAATATCAGACAATTTTACAGACTCGTGTCAGAGGTACGCAAAATTCCTACGTAGATGAGAATGTATAATTTCTAACTCGAAAATTGGAATTTGAATTGCAGAGTGAAATATTTCGAAACAAACGGTGGACCAATAAATCGATGTAGGTTGGTTATATTTGTTGTCTATTATTCGAATACACTTTTGTCCATGGCGCTTCGTGGAACGTTTGTTTGCAATTCTGGTCGCGAGCGTCTTTCAAGACAGTCTGCAGGTCGACTGCAATGTTCTTACGTAACGTCTATTCTTAACGATCGAGCGGATCGACGCGCGTGCACGAAGATGAACTCGGCCGCTGTGATAACGAGGTCGAAGTCGCACCGATCTGCGCGGCGATAAGTCGCGAGGCCAGGAATCGCCTACTTCGACTTCAGACGCTATCGAAAAGCAACGGAACGTTCTTCGAGCTTGAAGGCCGATCTCCAACTTCTTGACCTCGTTATTGTCCCAAGAAACAGTTACGAAGACTGAAATTTCACTACGGATGATCCTTACTTGTTCAGACATTTTCTTTTACCTTACCACGATCGATTACATCCATAAATAGCTACCATACGATTTTTACTGGATCGGTGAATGCATACGAAGGCCCTCGAGATCGGTTTATTATTCAGAAATTTTGTCGTCTATGACTTTGGTTGCACATGCTACTGTAGTTGAGATTGAGAGATTCCATGCAAGAGGATACGAAAAAGAGAATTAGCGTCGCTTGAGCCGCGTTTACATTTACACGTTAAGCTCCGAGGGCTCTGGGGAACGCGTTTCTCTTATCCGATCGAAATAAAATTTTACTGAGATTACTTTTTTACGAATTGGAATAAAATGGAAAATAAAATTCCGATCATCTATGGTTAAGGGCCACCCTCCACCGAGTGTGAACTCTCATCCATGTTATATGGAGTCCTAGTATTTCTTCAAAGATAGGATTAGAAATCCCTTCGATCGGTCAGAAATACAAGATCAATAATCAGGTGAGCAAAGACAACGGGTTTCCTCAAAATCCACGAGCAAACGGTTCCTTATTGACCCAGCTGTCCATTTACAAACGCATGATACGAAATTCACAGGGACAATACGAATTAATAAAAGACTAAGTGAATACTTTTATATAATTTTCTCTAGGTCACCGGGTAAAGCTTCTTAACGAAATCTCGAAAACTTAATAAAAATCGCTGCTTTCTGTGGACCATCTTTAGAACTAATCCTCAAGGAGGATATAAAATATCCCACGTGTTTCTTCAAATTTGTGGATAAAGTGCACTTTGTCGTTGAAATATTTAGCAAGAGTTCACTTAAATCTGTTCCTTCTGACAGACCAATACCAAAAACGGTAACGACGTAATCCTCGTCTAAATCTCTGCGAAAGCACTGGAAGCAATTATGAACATAATCTTCCTCGTTAAAATAGTACGAAGCCCCTCTAAAATCCATGATAAAGCGAATCTTGATCCCAAAATTCCTTTGAAGCTTTCCAGCTTTTGTATGGTATGATCTCCATCGAGAACTGTGCATGTTCAAATGCATCTTCAATTTTTCAAAACACACAGAATTATATTCACTTCTTAGAGACACGTCAATAAAAAAAAAACATCTTCAGTCTGATTCTGGAGATCTAACACAGCGTAAATAATTAAAACATCTCCAACTATAAACTTTTATAGACACCGACACGTATCATCCGACGAATCCTAGGATCAAAAACAATACGAGGGATTTCTCTTTGTTTTAAGCTGTGGCCAGCTTCGTGGCATTGTAAAGCACAGAGAAATTCTGCATTCCCGAAAATCCCTCGGAAGGCAGAAACTGTTAAAACGTAGCGGATCGAGCGCGTCTCCGGACACTCTGAAAATCCGCGAATAATAGGAGCTAGCGGCGGCGATCGTCAAAGAGCCCGGCGCGATCGAGATCGATCGTCCGGATCCGGGGATCCCCGGCGAGAGAGCTCCGGTTCCGGGGCCTGCGAGGCAAAACCTGTTGCCAGCGTGCGTCGGAGGGTGCGCATGCACCAGCGTCGACGAACGGCACGCGCGCACCAATCGCCATGGAAACGCTGGAGGCTCTCCTGGCCTCCGGAGACGAGAGAGCGCGTTCCTGCGAGCGTGTGCGATACCCACACAACGACAACGCTCCCCGAAGGACCCCCTGCGGCTTCAGGTGGCGGCACTAGGGGGTAGAAAACCCCTCGTAGCGCGCCACAGTGCCGACAGTTTCTCCGAACTGTCCAAGTCGGACCGATCTCGCGCGCTCCGCTCGTTCGCCGCGCGGACACCACCGATTTCCTCCCCGTTCCCCGTGAGTCTCACGATGGA
Organism: Colletes latitarsis; assembly: GCF_051014445.1. Classification (NCBI taxonomy): domain Eukaryota; kingdom Metazoa; phylum Arthropoda; class Insecta; order Hymenoptera; family Colletidae; genus Colletes; species Colletes latitarsis. Next base: position 30,234,081 of record NC_135141.1, on the reverse strand, counting down.
TCGATGTATTTCTGTGTGATATGTTGTTTTTGGTGTACCGTCATCACACTGTTTTTCACACTTTTCCGTTCGTTTTCCAATATTCTTTTTTTGGAGGGTACGGATCGAGAGTGGTGCCAAACATGGAAACGATCGACGGTAGTTTCTTGTTCACCGGGGAGACAGAAAAGTTTCACGATCGTTTTGGTTTGCATAATATGGCGAACTCGTTCTTCGCGATTTTTGCTGGCAGTGCGCTCGAAGTTTGCGATTTTTGTTTCGACGAAGTTGCATTTTAACGACTCGAATGGTTCATAGTGAAAGCAGAATTTTGTTTCTTCGGTGGGTGAAACGGTTCGATCCCTTGGGTGATAGTTTGTCGACGTAGTTGCTAATCAAAGTTTGCTCAACGATCGTTAAAAACATTTTTTTATAAGTCACACTTTTTTTGTGCAAATCTAGGTTGAAGTCTAACGAATTGTTCGAGAAAGAGATTCAAATAATAGTCGGAAACGCTTCGATGATAAAAAACTATTCTCGCACTGCCAGTAGCTATTCGTTTGTTGCTTTCGATGCAAGTGAATTTCTTTTCAAGTTTGATCCGTCGAACTCGAATCGATGCCGCGCAGTCTGAGAAATATTTTCCATACGGATCGCGTCGAGAGGAAATCTTGCAAAACGTTGTCTGCTCCGTTGTGACATTTAAAATAAGTATCTAGATAAAGCTGTATAAATATTCAATAGCTGTTTGAAAATTGTATCATCGTTCAAAGTGACGAATGTCAAAAAATGTGTCAATGCTTTAGTTCGAACCCAACAAAGGATTTCTCGACAGAGAAAATTTAAAAATTGTGTACGTGATTCTTAAGACGCGTCTTTTTAATCGCGAACACATCGATGACCTTAAAACACGGACTATTAAAATTTTTAACAGAAGATTCGCGATATTTCCAGACGCTTCGATGAAAAATTCAGAGAATCATATTCCAATCTCACGAATGTCCAAAGAATATTTTTATCAAACGCGCGCATATTTCTCTGGTAATTTGTCACACATTTTCCTGGTTAAAGTTTGCTTTTATACGCTTGAGAACCGCAAGAAAATCTGATTTAGTTTTCGAAAGTTTTCCAAAGCACGGGGGTTTCCAGTTTATTTTATAAACATTCGCTTTCGATGTTGCTTCGCTTTTGATGTTGCTCGCTAAAACGACATTTAGAAGCTTCGAATCGCACGAAGGCTGCTTTCGAGACCAATTGCGGTCCAAACTATGCGAAATGCAAATAATTTAGCAACTAGGAAATTTGCAAGCTCGATAACGTACGGTTTTATCGTGAGACGTTCTCGAGCGTTCGCAAAGAGATTAAAATATCAGCTCGAACTGATCGAAACAATAAAGCGGTGGGTAATTTTCCTTGATCGAAAACACGTATGTAGGCGTTTCAGATAATTTTTGGGAATCGTCGGATGTCAACTGGCATTTCAAATTCTCGAAACGAATGGGAACGTCAACTCCGACACTTCGCGTGAAAAGGATTAAAATATTTCGTTTAAATATTATAAAGGCTGTCGGCTATGTATTGATAAAGTAATAACGCAAAAACAATTCAGCAGAGCGGCTTTATATGCGAAAAATATTCCATACGGTTTTACAAACTGACAGAAACTTTTGTTGTTAAAACTTGCATACGCTTCCCGGGGGAATAAATCAATACCAGCGACGAATATCGGTTTCGAAAAACGCGAAAGGAAGGCTAAAACCTTTCCAAAGTGTCTCTGGTCGGGCGAGGAACGGCGTAATGAATCGCGGAAAGTTACGAGTTTTAATTGAAAATTTAAAATTAACTTTGTTAAACGATTCACCTTTGAATCCGAACGTCAACGCGATCGAAATCGTAGCGATCGAATCGTTTCACGGTGAATTAATGCGGATTCCAGAATGGTTTCATAATCGATTCGTGAAACTCTAATGATGGTTATTCGATAACACGACGTGTATCAATTTCGCGATCGAGGGAAATACGGGGGTGCCTCTTGTTACGCAGCCTGCGCCCGACGTCGGGTCTCCCACAATTTCGTACCAAAGAGCGTTATATTACGCGAAATTACGATAGCAAACGTCGCTCTAGGACTTCGTTCCGCGCACTTCGATCATTTCACGGCAAAAAGACGAAAGGGTACGGAGTGTATCGGGCTTCCTATCCGTTCACTGCTTCTGCACAAACGTCTGACGCTCGTTAACGATGCACTCGGCGAAAAATGATCGAGGAAACTGAAAAACCCTCCGACGTTTATCGTTAAAAGAGCACGAGATTTTTGCAAAAACATTCGCAGAGTTCAGTATATTCGTTATTGGCACATAGTAATTTTACAAAGTAAGAAATACGTGTGTGAATCCGCCCATAGTCGTATTGAAATATGCGTGGAGGGGATAGTAGAAGAATATCTTTCGTAACTATGTTTCGGAAGAGGGAAGAACTTCTCGAAGTAATTAACTTCGAGCCTCCGTTCGAGATTGAATTTAATAAGAACAACTCTGGAAATCTTACTATTCGGTTTGTTGAACGACTTTAAACGACTGGCCATAAATTAACTCTAAACTACGCACTGCATTCTTAAACTGCACTTGTGCTACGCACCTCCTCGCTCTCGCTAACGGTGCATTCCTCGAACCTCTGTACCGTGATAGACACTTCACTGGAAACTGATCTTCGCATTCTAGACGGTCACTCGATCTTCATTGTGACGGAGTCAAAGACGATCGATCCTGTAGATCATGTCCTCTCAGAATTCGAGCCCTCCGCGATCAGACATCGTCAGACAAGTGTACATAATAGATCAGGGGTATCGTGACGGAAGACATTCGAAATTTGTTGCAAAAACAAACATTCTAAAAAGAGAGACGATCAGCGTTGCACAGATTTAAACATTTATCGCGAATTTAGTCGTTCGTTACGCCAACCTCCGCGCATCGTACTCTTCAACAATGGGATTGCCCATCGAAACGATGGTTTTCGGTCCACCGTAAAACACTTATCCCTCGTCTACTCGAAACGCGACGTTTCCCCCCTTCTTCATCGGCTTGATCGGGAAAGCAGCCGTGTTTTCGTCCTTGGTAACGATCGCTCGGAGAAAATATTTTCCTCCGGAGCTGGAAACTTTACGCAACGAACGGAATAATATTGTGACGAACACGAATCCGGGAAAGAGTCGTTTTCGTCGATTAAGGTCGCGTTAATGGCCCGAAGGCGCCTCCATATTTAGAATACACTTTGAATTGGTATTAACCCCTTATTTTCATTTGTAATATTTTGGGGTGGGATTTTGGGATCTTCGAAGTCTCGTTTGCCGTGGAAGTTGTAATATGCATCCGAGAATAATGCGTCAGGAAATTGTGTTAAAATTAGCTTTTGTTTTTCTTTGAAACGTAGCTTCCTGTTTGCAAGAATGGAGGAAGCGTTTGTTTGGCTAGTTTCGAGCGTCACGTCCTGTATAATTTATGCAAAAGCACCGCCCCGGAGTATCCTGTATCGCGTTTCTCGGTAGCAACGACGCGATATCGGCGTACAGTTTTCTCGATTCGCGGACAAATCGCAATCGCGGAACGATTCCAGTTAACCCCTGTACGATAGGGTCGAATCGAGTAACGCCGGGCCAAGCAGCATCGTCGATTAATTATTACCTCCCTCCGATCGGTGGCCAGTTTCCGATGGCTTACAGGTCTACGATAACGCTCAACAACCGACTTCCTCAAGGTGATTAATCTTTATCTCGATGACCATCGGTTCCCCAGGCTCCGCGTGCATCATGTAAACTGCCGCTTCTATGGCCACCGACTGCTAATTCACCGTCGATAAATCGCCTTTCCGTGATTTATCGCGAATGATCCACGGTACCGCGTGGAGATCGCTCAAATTTCCTGAACCTTCGAGTCGGGGGGACCTCACGACGGAAAGCAGATCGTTAGACCATGCTCGTGTTTCTAATAGGGGCGAGTTATTAACTTATAATGATGTATTCTTGTTTGAAACCCGATCTTCCAACGACATTTCCCTAAAATTTGATGTCTGAGAATAGTAAAACAACTGCTCCTAGAACTCGTTTTAAGTAATTAGACTCTTAAAATTCTATATTTTTATTCTTCGGAAACAAAACATAACATAAAGTAAATGCAAAATCGCTATCAAAATTAATAATATACCGAGTAATAAGAAACTTTTCGTGCCACGTGTTCCTCCTTAAACTGTGCCACTCACTTGAAAGCGATAATAACCACGTATCATGCGTTTCACGCGATAATCGAGCCTTATAGGATTTCTCTTATGCAAAGTACTGATTACGAAGTACGAATATTTTTTACACGACGTTTTTCGATAGTAAAACCGGTCCCGCGAGTAAACGCACGAGGAAAACGTGTTCGTAATGACAGAGAGGGGAAAAGAAAATAATTAATTTACGCGACTCTAGAAAACGCGGAATTTTTTCCAAGTCGCGCACGAATCACGCGACTGAAGTGCAAAGCGTTAGCGAACAATTTTTCATATTATTTATTTAAAGTTGCTGATTCAAAGTATTTAATATTATTCAATTTTTAGAGGTCGATGTATTAAAAGAATGTTCTTTTGCATGATAAGTAGGTGATATTATGGCAATTCGTCATGGATCTACTAATTGAACAGATCGGTAAGGCAATCTGGCGGATGTTGCATTAAACGCAACGCCATTAATCGGTTGTTGAACAGTTTCCAATTACTCGATAGTTTATCGATACATAATTAGTTTAACAGATTGTTCGTGCCATTAATGGCGTCACGCCTGAGGCAGGATCTGCTAGATAAGCATTGCTGATGAGACCAGCTAGCACATCCTGCACGAATCGCAATAATAACGCTCCTTATACCGAATATATTTACACGGATAAACACGATTCTCGTTTAAATAACAATTAGAAATATCGAATAAAAGAATTCCGACAAAGACCAACCATTTTTGTTACGGTGAAACCGCCGAAATGACATCGCGACGATATTTCTGCCACGTTCCTCGGGATTCGTACCACAATATGGCGTTCAGCCGGAAGTAAAACCACGCTAAACAGTTGGTCGTAAAATGTTTATGCAGTGCACGCAATATATCCAAGAAATTCTACGTCAAGACTTTCCAGCAATATATCGCCAAGTTTCTGCTCCCCGTACGACGCTGATACTTTATCGTTAAAACTTTTCTCGAAACATGCTGAGAATCGGCGTCGAATTTGCCTTGACGGAGAGTCGCAAAAGGGTTGACGCCAAGCAACCCCCTTCCAGGCGCATTCGTGTGCACGAAGCTTGCCCACGAATGCAGCTAGGACACAATTCTTTCCAGTTCACAGATAGAACGTAGGACGTATCGATTATCCAATAACTTAATCGGGGTCAGGTTAGTCGACGGATCAGTTCACCCGTAAATTACTAATTAGTCAGACGCTGGACACGCGACTCCCATCGAACCTCGAACGTGTACGATGTTCGTGTAAACATAGTCATATTTACAAGTAGGTTGTTCGTTGAAAATTGTTCTTCAACGACTAACAAATTTCAATTCGAGTCTCGGTTTTCTACGAATGAAAATTTGGGGCAACATTACGGGTTTCTTAGTTGAAATTATTAGCCGGGCGTACGTCTAACAGATATTGCGTTAGACGCGACGTAGTTAGCAGTTTGAACAGTCTCCGATATTAGGAGAATTCGTGCCAAACTCAGGCTCGACGTAACTTTCAACTGAACTGTCAGTTGACTGATGCGTGCTCTTGACGTACTTCTAACTGCGGAAAGGGTTGATAAGGGTTCGAAGTTACGCGCCGGGGATAACCGACTCGTTAACACTTCGCTTTACGTTCAAAAGTCAGTAAAGCGATCTTCACTGTGTAACTTGTAACGGAGAATATCTTCTCGATGAGCTCGCAAAAGTGTGCAGTGGTTGCAGGAAAACAACCAGTGTTTTTTAAATTGCAGCGAATAAAACGGAGATAATTCTGTAGTGAAATAAAATCGTTTCGAGATCGATAAACGTCACTGGTCGATACAAGTAGGAATTTTTCCAATATTTCCAAAGTGTTTGGTTCTTTCGTAAAAATTTGCGCCGTGCAGCATCGCGAGTCGTCGAATCGATGTTCGATAGAACGATGCCGGACGTAATCGGTGTTCCATTGTGTCGCGGTGCCAATCAGCGAATCGGCCTCTAATTAATTAACTCGGACGATTGACAAAACGAGCAGGGGACAGTCAGTCGTCGTGAACGGCCGGGGCCGCCAGACCGACTGCACTTTCGAGCAATTACCATTTCATTAGCGACTTAATTAGTTAGGCGGAATAGATCTGGCCCGCGTGACCGGATAGACCGTTGCGAGCTTCAAACGAGGAAGGTTGCTTATTGAGAGCCGCTCGAGAGAGCTAGGATTACCGCTTCGGATGTAATTGAGATCGTGTCGAACGCGGAGTTAACCGTAAAGTCGAATTCTATCGTTTCTTCCATGGACGAGAGAGATTTACACCAAAGGTATCCTTAAAAATTGTAAGAAAGTGGTTGGAAAGTATCGTAGTACGCGTTGTTAATTTTTACCGATTCCGATCCCCGAGATGATTCAAGATAAGCGGAGGACGTTAAATACGGACGCTCGTGGCGGCCAGATTACGCTCGATTCGCAAATAAACATTAAAGCGGGGCCGTTAAGTAACATCGTTCTTCGGGGCAACATAAATCCAGGATTAGAAAGCGGCTTCCAGACTCCGCGAACGTCGTTGCTCGTCCCGCGGCGGGTAATTAAATATTGCTCGTTAAGGCGATTAATAAACGAATCGTGTCGTCGCCGCGAAATACATCGACGGATTCGTTTGGGCACTTTCACGGAAACCAGCCGGTTACGTTCGCGTGTTTTCACCTCGATGTGCGCGTTTAACGACGCGGCCGGCGTAACGCGGACGCCTGTAACGAGCTTAATTTTGCAGTAATTAGCTGGAAATAATTATTACCGCGCGACGGGGCGCGCGATGCACGTCGAAAGTCGTTTTGTTCACGGTTTTCTCTAATTATCGGGACTCCGACGGGACCGTTTGACCGTGAATTTATTTGCCCCGATGAAACGTCACTTATGCGAAAGACAGTGACCGAACGATACAGAAATTTTAAAGGTCTCGTCGAAATTCGCGTTACGTTATTCTTCCAGCAATTCTTCCACGATTCATCGAGAAGGTGGAAATTTCTCTAGAGAACAAATCAGTCTTGCTGTTGTTTAAAAAGTAAATATGTACGATTTGCCCGAAAGCAATCGTTCAAATTTAGAATAAAGAAGAGTTTCTCTTGAACGAGATCAATTTCAGCCATCCCAGTCGATTGAAATCAAGGCACGGTACAGGGTGAGATTGGAATGCTCCGAGAGGGATAATCTCATTAGGAATTGCTGTTTCCACGGAACAATTCCAATTCGAGAGAAAACTCGATAATCGCTACTTTCGCGATTGAATTTTATTTTCATCGCTCAAAGCAGTAACCTGCAAACAACTCTGTTGGAAAATCTCGTTCGTCGAGGTACAACGCATTTCTGTCGATCCTGTCGCGCGTTATATACGTTCGATTTGCCGAAGAATCTGCAGGGATCGTGAAAAGGAAAGAGCGAGACTTACAATTTGAAATTCTTTAAACGAATAATTCCATTTATCCTCTATGCATAAATATCCTGCGTGCATCGAGATTCTTGTTTATTTATCGTGGATTAAATTTCCCCGCTGTCTACGTCGTGCGATCGACGCGTCTAATTAAGGCCCCACGGTCGAGAATTAATTTATGCAAAGTTAATTTGCGCGGCGAGGTGGTTCCAAATCTACTGTGTCAAGGCGTCGTCCTTAATCGGCCTTTAATTAACAGAGTCGATAGTGAACGAGCGTCCCGTTTTACGCGGCAACCTGCATTTTTAGCTCGACGTATCCGGGCCACGAAATCGGAGCGGAACGCGGAAAAGGAGTTGCCTTGGGACCTCTTATCGCAAAGGACTTCCTGCTGCTCCGTAGTCGAGTTAAGTGTCGTTCACACCGACTAGAACACCGAGTCGTCTCGAATCGAAAATTCCCGATAAACGTGGCGACTCACGGACTATTTTAAATTACGAAATTATACGAGTAACGTATCTACGAGAAACGGAACCAACATCCGATTATTAATCATAAGGATATCCGTTTGCATTCGTGAATTGCAAATAAAATTTTCCCCGTCTTCGAGCACAATTCCCTTACCATTTACAGCTTGACAAGTTAAATAAGATCCCCGAGGTGGGAGCATTATGCGTGGATTCAGTTTCACCTTAAGTTTCTCGACACTTTCGTAGCATTTCAGTTCGCGAATCCCGCAATCTCAATTTTCCTTTGCAATTTATGGAATTTCTCGGTGATCCCAAGGAGCTGCATGAAATATCAGCTTGTGCTCAGTCGGTTTTCGAGATAGCGAACGTTGTAGTTTTCGATCATTTTTACACGCATACATTGGAAAATAAATTTGAAATTTAAGTTTCCGATGTGCACGAACCTTAACGCGTGCACACTATCAAGAACACGCTCCGGCATACGGTCGAACGTGAACGGATATATCTTCATCCTTCTTTTGTATTTCATTGCGGTGAACGAGAGAAAATGACGCGTATCGCGCGAGAATCGTTTGTCAGACACGTTTTCGCAGTGCGAATGCGAAGCTGGTGACAGGCTGACGAAAAGGTTCGTCACGAGACTTGCGACGAGTTTTTTCTCTGGAAAACTGTCCTCGGCTGAAGATTAAGGTGACGTTTAACCAAGATTTAAGTCCTTGCCATTATTTCTTTACGACACTCTGCACTCCGCCGGAAGCAGACAAATAACGAGTAAGACTTTTCTCTTAAAGGAAACTAAAGTTTCCTACTCTCTTTTCCACTTCGAGCACCCCTCAAGGCAATAAATTAATTTAGTATTTTTTTTTAAGTAACACAGTGAATTTATTTGTGGATATTTAAACATTTCTGACAGCTAAAATTGTGATCAGGGCAATGTTTTCAACTCCTTCTTCTTGCGACCAAAGTGACAAGTCAAATAATCGGATTAGCTATTCGGAATTTCATCCTGGTATAATCCCCCGTGATCGATCAAACGATAGATCAATCTTCGCGTTATTAAGCACTTTACGTAATACGTTAATTGACAGTTAGAAAGGCGATCAGGATCGAAATTATATATGCAAAACATCCTGATCCTCTATTACGTAATGTCAGTAATCGGAAACTTCAGAAAAAGTCCATGTAAAAGTTCACTGTGTACGTTTTGTTAGTTCTGTAATTTCAGTTATTTATTATATCCATTATCTATATTTGTTTAAGTCTGATTTAAACCAGTCTTTACTGTGTAATCAATTTTAAAATAATATACCCTAGAAAAAATATGTTTATCAATGGCCCTGTCGTATAATTATTTTCACAACTCGAATATAATTGATATACCAATTTCTTCGCCTCAATTAATTAAAGTACGAATACGATTCGATGATGGAAAATATATATTAGAAGACACTTCTGTGGAATTGTTCAGTGAATTATGAGAACATAGTTGGCTCGTGACCACTTATATGCCGCGGAAACTTCTGGTAGAATTTCCGGAAGTTCGTAGCGACGAGCGAGTTCCTCCTGAACCGGAGGAAATAACTCCGCGCGCCGCAGCTGTTGACGTTTACGCGCGTGGGTTGCTTTAACGATAAAACAACTTTCCTTAAAGGCTTCGAAAGCGATCTGCATCTACCAAAAAGGAAAATTAACGAAAGCAATCATAGTGGTGGCAATTTCATTACTGTTTCTCTTCGAGGAAGAAGATTGCTCACTATTTAAAACACGAGAAGAGGAAAGTTAGAGAAAAATACAAAAATTCTAGCTCCGGTTGGACGTTCCACAAAACGTTTTAAACGATCGCGCTTTACGAACGACCGACGCGAGCAATATTCCCTCCTAATCGTGCCGCGACATCCGACAAATTCGAGTATTTTATTACTGGCACGCACGCTTCATATCGGCGCATAAATTCTCTTGTTTGCGACGGTTAAACAGACCGCTGGTTTTACGCGATACAAATTCGTCCGCCGACGACCGTTGCACAACTCGCGTACAATTGATTCCGCGTATGCATTTATGCGACGCATTAAGTATGCACATTTAATTTTGTACGCCTCGCGCGGCGAAAAACCGTATTTTAATCGCGGAACGGAATGCTCGAATATTCCAACAGCCCGCGGAAATGAAGCGAAAGGTATTGGAAAATATGATAGAATTTTGTTTAAATGTGTTTCGTGCGGGGGAAAACGCTGGAAAGAGCAAGCAATTTCATACAAACGCGAAACTACGGTGTTCAACGTTATCGCGGTTAAAAAGTTTCGAATATATTCGCTGGATTTGCGAATAGAAACGCGAAACGATTATTTGCGGTTAAAAATTTGCTCTCTGCCCAATTTACTGGAAACTCTGACATATTCGATGACGGAAACGATTGTTTTAATTTGTATCTGGAAAACGGAATATTTTAGTTTGCCTTAACTGTTCGATTATTGGGACAATTACTCTATTAACTTTCCTGTGTCACATTTCAATTTAAAAGTTAAACGATATCTCTAACGATTCTCCCTGTATCGGACACGTTTCTGTTATTCGCTCGATTTTTAACCAGTTCTCGAGCTAAGTGATTACTCTTAACGCAGTTTCCCCGAAAGCAATCTCGTTAGTGTTCGGCGAAGTTAACATAACAGTTGCAAACATGCCGGTCGCTGGGAGAGTTTACACAGAAAAGTAGGGTAAACCCGAAACGTAAACGTGGATTCACCCCTTTGCAGCCGCGTTTACTTGTAGACTCGACAGTTGACAAACTTTAAATTATTCCAGCGTTTCGTTAATTTCAAGCGTCACGCGGAACACGATATTAAAATAAACATTGTTTGTAGATTTTAAAATATACAAACGAGTGTTACGATCGGTAGATGAATAATTTGTCACAACTATCCACGTTTCTCTTACCGCGGTCTAGATTTACGACCCACGTGGCATGCAATTAATAATTGCCTCGCATGTTTCGCTAGAGTACACATCGATCAAACTCGCGCCTTGCCCTCGCTCGAGGCACCTCCATTTATTTCGAAAAATTTCAACCCCCATCTTCGCGTTCCCACGCAGCAACGCGTCACCGTCTCCTGCGATTTCAAAGACCACGCGGTACGAATAAAAAAGTGTCAATCCACACTTTGCGATCGCGATTTACACCCTCCGAGCGTCGACGATTCTACGAACAAAAAAAAAATCGCACGACGAGCACCGTCGATCATCGATTTATCTGCTTTCCGCGTATCGGACGCGATCGCGAGTGGATGGAGGGCGGCAACTTCCACGCGGCCCTTTTTCATCCCCCAGATGAAAGAGCTCCGATCTCGCTTCCGGGCGTTAGTCGTCTAAGGGTGAACAAGGGTGCGGGGTCGTTGACCTTGTTGGCCGCGTCCATCGCGCGTCAGCCCACTCGACGGAGATATTCCTGCGTCTACGAGCGACCATTTCTCAACGAGCATCCGACCCTCGTTGAAAACACGCCTCTTCTTTCGGAATCACAACGCTAAGAATACAGCGTCCGATTATGGTCCGATTATGAAATTGAACCAATTGGAATTAGAAATTCTATCACATTTAAAATGTAGAATTATAAATTTGTTAATATTAATCTTCTCTATCGTATCTTGTACGGTTTTCTTTTGAAAAAACATATTTTTCTACAAACTTAAAAATCAGAGTTTCACGTTCGAACGACGCCCCCTGTTAGAGGTTGACGATCGAAATTTATTTCCGGACATCCTCTAACAATGGATCTCCGCGAGCGTGTACGAGTCGTTGAATTTGCCCGGTTGAGAAAAGTTCGAGATACACTGAAACGAAGTGAATTCGGGTGCTGAAATATATGCCATCGACCCACTACCTAGTCTTTCCGATTTACGATTCGAGTTAGGTTAGGCGCACGGACTATTGTGCATGGCCAGACACGTTGGCGACCACTTTCGTCGCGTCCTAGTCTTGAGCACGATCGGGTGGAGATCGACTATGGAATTCGGCAGGCGCCACAGAAACGGGGTCGTCGTCTCTGGGGCGAAAACCGCACGCGTTCCCTCGCGGGGAGAATAGATCGATAAAAAGTCGAGGGTTGCGCTAACGATGTCTTCGGGAGATCGCGAGGGAGATCTTAGGGAAACCATCTGTGTCAGCGAAAACCGGAGGATCTGGTTAAATGGGCACGTCCAAATTGTCCAGCGTAATCTTTCTCTAATGAAACTTTGCAAACGAGTGGATAGCAAATGTTCTAGTTTGGCAAAGTGTACTTGATTCCGTAAACAAACGTTCGTTCGATGCAACTTACTTTTGTCAGAGAATTTTCTAATCGTCTCGTCTGAAAATTCACGGAGGGAAAGTTTCCGGAAGTGGATCGGAAATGTACCGAGCATGTCCCAATCGGCTCGAATTAACCACGAGAAAGGTACTCCCACGACACGATGGCCTCCTATTCCCGTCTTATCAGATTTCAAAGATATGGAAACCGAGACACGACCTAAATTCCGCGGTAAATTCGGACGCTTCGCTAGGAGTGAAACAACAATGACTATATCCCTCTAACTAGATTGCACGTTCCGAATAAAGGCCTTTCACCCGAAACCGCCCCTCTTAAGTAACTGGATTCGGTTTACCGAGGCTTTTCATTCCGCAGGACCTATTAAAGCGTCTTCGATATTCGTGCTCGCTTAAAAGCTGCCTGTTTAATTTTCCTTCGATTTCAACCCCTTTGGAACCGAGCAAGCGGAATAATTTTCAAAGACACAGAATATAGAAAATGATGCGAGCTACGTTAAATCAGAGAAGAACGAAGGGGTGGTTAGAATGTTCAAAAAAATGAATAAATATGAAATTATTAACTTTGCGTAAAGGTATGCTTCTCGTTGAAAGACACGGATATCCGTGGCGATCTCGCTGACCTGATTACGCAATTTCACCCCCAACGTGATTACGCGCGTGCAATTAATTAATGACTTCCCCGTCGAACCTCGCCTAGCTGTTAAATTATTGCAATGCCGTGCATCTCGATGAACCGACGATCCGAAATTTCACCAGAACGTCCCGTAACAATGGGTTAGTCGCGGGATCCGCGCACAGGAAGTCATAACTCAAATATCTCGAGCGTTCTAGACCAATCGATACAACTCAAAAAAAGATGCGCCTATAGGAATTTGAGAATACGTAACCTTCTACTAAACAGTCGTCTTCCGACGTATGGTAATCCAAACGGAAGAATATGAGAAACTACCCTCCTATAGGGTAGAATTTGTAAACGCTTAGTCTTTCGTTAAAATAATTTATCCTGTCGAGCTCTTTTCCAAACACAAAGCGAGCAAAGGGTTCTCGCGAAGGGCTCGAATTCCCCGGCGCGGGGGTGTAATTCAGTTTGCGGCGATAAATTGCCACCGTTCCTAATGAACCGAGAGGGTTACGATTCGCGTCGCTATAATTACTCCGTTGGCCACGAATTCTCGCGGGGTAATTACCGCGCTCGAGCGAATTTTTTTCCCGATCGGAATTTAGCACCGAAGGCGGATGTTAATTCACTTTTATCTGCTTTGTACGTCGTTCCATCTTTGCGTGAAAAACCGGCCCGGCTAATTAACCTTTTCATACGTTGGGCTCGCTGTACCGGACAGACGGATTAACTTTAAAAAGTTTCTATTTTAAAAAGGACCATAACCGACGCTGACGTTAATTCTCGTTGCGTGGCTATGCGGGACGCGCGTTCTCGTCTGCTTTTGTTCGGCCATTTTGCGTTTATTACCGACCGTGTAGCCAGCCAGAAATTTAATTTAGCCGTCCAAAAGATTCGACCGGTGTATTTTTACGATACATGTATTTCGGCAATATATTATTTAATAACCTTCGATAAAACCGTAAAATTGCATTCGAATATATTTTACGAATAATAAAAACACGGGAAATCCAGAATATTCGTACACATTAATCGTGAAAATGATTTAATCCAACAGAGGAATATGTGTGCATATGAAAGTATGAAGCATAATTTCGTTGCAATAATTTTTGCCTCTTTCAATCGCCAAATATTTTTGCTCGGTTTCATTTATGCCGTTTAATTCTATCCAGAAGGAACCGTTTCATTCCATACGCGATATCGCTCCGTTTCGAACTGGCAGTCACAGAATCGTGAATCAATGGGACAATAAATAAACCCGCATGATATCGTTCGTGCGGAAAGTGTCGTCGTGCGTTAACCGCGTCGATGTACGCCACAAATATCACGCTAAACCGATTTGAACAATTAATAATTTCTACAAGTTGCTTCGCGAAGGATTCGAAAATTCGTATTCTCCGCGTTCGCGAGTAAAATTTGTCCAATTCTGATTGGCGTCTGCTTCTATATGCATCAGGGGCCAGATACATTCGGAATAAAAATCGCGAACCGATGAATCGAACACGATTTTCTCGGACCAGTCGATCGGTTCGTTCGTCTCGACTTCTCTCTGGATTATCGCGAATTCCTCTCAACTTGGTCGTTTAAAATTCACCGTGCAGCCGCAGAAGGGAACCCGGGACGCAAGGAGAAAGTGAAACGAGCCTAAAGCGACTCGATGTATCGCGTATCCTCGCGAATCCCGCGCGATAGCTACGCCTCGGTGATTTTAATTCGTCGACGCCACGTACCGGGCTGTGAGAAAGCAACCTCGAAGAAACTATTCTACGAACCAGGGGTTTCTTGACTCTTTTTTTGGAACGTACGCATCCCTAAAAAGTAAGAATTTCCGCGCCCCAGATTTATAGACGAAATTTTCGCCACGTTTGCTTTGACCCGTTGATCATCCGCTGACCCATATGCGAGTCAGGAATTCTCTGAATAGAGAGCAAATATCATTTACAGAGACAGATGTCCAAAATAGTAATTCTAAAAATTTTCAGAAAATCGGTAAACAAAAATGAAATTTTACTTCGGTGGAAGTCAGGTGTCTCACAGAAATTTTTCAGAGTATAATTTTAAATTACTCTGGTCGCCAATAACCACTATGAGCGATGGAAGAATCATTTTGTTATTTTATAGTAATAAACGAGTCCTCTCCGGGCTCGATTCGAAGCGGGAATCAGCAGGTAGGAACGTTGAAATAAAACGACGTAGAATATAATTAATATTTCTCGGTGTCACCTGCACTGGCTGTCGACCATTATCACATTGTATCGTGCACGTGCTTTATATTGACTTTTCGCGCCAGAAATAGTCACCGGCTGCTATTTTAGCGCGGAAATATGCCATAAAGTCGTCATGTGCCACTGCCCTTCGTATCGTCAATTGCATACGAGCCATGGTATCATATTGACTTTGCGCATTCTCCTTCTTTTCTCGGTCACGAGCTTTTTAAAATTTCATACTCGAACGCTGTTGCTTCCCCGTTCGATGCCGGACGAGCTCGGAAACGAGCATCGAACATCGTCGCTCGATTCCAACAACAATTAACCTATGAAAAACTAGCGTCCGGTTTGGAACATCTCCG
This sequence comes from Colletes latitarsis, assembly GCF_051014445.1. NCBI lineage: Eukaryota > Metazoa > Arthropoda > Insecta > Hymenoptera > Colletidae > Colletes > Colletes latitarsis. The sequence goes on along the minus strand of NC_135141.1, from coordinate 30,218,501 downwards.
GAAAAAATTGTTTTCCTGGTATTTAAATTTATTCGAACATCCTGACATTTTTAACGTATGCGGCTGAAACCTTTTTCATTCCTCTTTTTACAGTACGATAAGAAATCTTGCATACATTCATTCGCTTTCAATAAATAGATTAAATCTCAGACGCGCTACGTGACCATTAACTTTTGCGTCTTGGTTCCTGGAATGAAGGAGGCAACGTATATTTTAGACGTTAAAGCGTCTCGGTATTAGTACACTTTCGAATACAATATATACAGTAAAAGAAATTAGTGTCTAATTGATTAAGAGTCCAATGAGTGAAGAAGAACCACCGTCGATAATCGCGCAATAAAAGGAAAGTTTGTTGACTCGCAAATTTCGAAATAGCAATTTTTTATAACCTCAATCTCGTTTGATTGATCGATATTTGAGAGAACCTGTTGATGCTCCAACTCTCGCGCTAAATGGATTTGCCAACAGCGTTCGAACTGAATTCAAATAAAAGTTAACTTTAAAATTGATCGAGAATAACGTAGAACGCGCGAAACCGGACGGCGAGGCCAGAATCCGGTGACCATTTCGAAAATATTTCGCGCTCGTGTTTTCGATTGTTCTCGGTAGACGGTTCACCGGTGTCGCCTTTTATTCTTTCATTAAAATTTCCCAACGAGCCTCAATGATCGTTCGCGTTTCGTTTCCAGCCACCGTGTATGTATGCGCCGTCGAATGCGTAACGTTTCGACGCGTATATTGCGTAAAACGCGAACGAGAAAGTCGTGAAATTCGGGCGTGTAAAGTGCTGCAACCTTTTACATAACTGATACTCGAGCAATCGCTGAATGGTACTGTAACATCGTCCTTTGCTCTTGCTGCTGAGAATTAGATCACGCTCGTCGAATACTTGGAATAAAATCTACGCATTACTCTATGTTAAATTAAACGAAACGCAGTTCTTTTTCATGGATAAACCTTAGAGCCTAAAGCCCTTTTTATTTAGATGTACGAAAACTTAAGAAGATATAGCGATCGTAACATAGATCCAGTCTAATTCCTTGAGCGAAGTAACGATCGAAACGTAGAATTTTCTGTTTCTAATTTGCATTATTCTACTACGTGTCTTCGAAAGAAAAGGTCCAAGTGTGGAGTATACATTTCATGTTCGCGTTAATGGGCTCTATAAAGTCTAAATAAATCCGAGGCAATTTGAAGCGAGCGTTAATCGATTCGATGATTTTATTTTAGCAAAGCTGAAAGTAATACTCTTTAGACGAGCGCAAAGGAACGAGAAAATGTGAAATGAGCATCAAACGCGCCGCTACAAAGGGAACACGAGGCTCGTGATTCGATACTATGGCTGTCGATGAAAGCAGATGTAAATACAAGAGAAACACGACAATGAGATCGTGTGTACTCAGCGAACGCTTATGCCAGCCTCCATCGTTTTCACGTCGACGTATAAACACGTTTAATGTTCCGTGTTATTTGCTCCGTTTCCCGCCGCGATTTCACGGATTACTCGAACAAGACGCGCATTGCAAGAAAACTGCAAACTCGATGGGTTTCCGTTCCAACGACTACGACGATTGTTCCAAAGTAATTTAACAAGCAACATTTCGTGCGAAATTTCTCTATTTAGGAAACGTCTTCCTGGCATTCCTAACGCCGCGGTACTTCGCGAAAGATAACAACTTTAATTGCGAAACGATAAATCGAAATAGAGTTCTTCTCCGTTTTAGTATTTCGTTACTCCATAAGAGTAGAACTCGTTAACTCGTGAACAGCAATTTTCGAGAAAAATTCGATATTCTTCCTTTAGGAATATATTATTAAGAACTAACAATACATAATCCTAGAAATTCTAAAAAATATAAGACAATAACATGCTAACGTTTGAAAATAATATAAAGAACTTTCCCCGCGTGTTTTAGAATTGTTTATGAAATTTTTTCTCAAACAATTTAAATGTTTAACGGTGCAGCTGTAGTTGTGCGCGCAGTGTATCTTTTAACGAGTGGAAAATATTCGAGAAACGGAACATTTTGCAACATATAAATCTCGTACATAAAGCTCGTTTACTCGTGGTTGCACGTAGTCTGAAATATGTAATTTAAACTAACTTTGTAGCTGTCGACGTCCCTTTTCGAACGCACTTGAAAAGCGCCGACAAGCACGAATACGAACAATTTTATTACTTTTGAAGGTAACTTTTAACTCACCCTCGATTACAATGAGACTGTTTCTATTCTAAATCATGGCAAATTCCAAGGGGGTGCAGTTATTTAAAATTCGAGGGTCAATTTTCGGCATCGATCCGCAAGTCGTTCGCGGTCGTCGCGTTTGCACCTTGAAATTATCTTCCCATTCGGGGAATCAAGTGCGTCGATTAGGCTCGTTGACAGCCACCCGCGGGGGCCGTGCGTCGGCCACTTTCGCCCCTCTATTACTTTTCCAAACAGCGTCGTTGAGGGGCGCCGCCCTTTGTCCCCGAGCTCAGCGTATGAATTTTAATCGGAGGGTGGTCGCGAAATTGGCGATCCGCCTCGGGCGTAAATCGAAGTAGAAAAGAAAGGGGATGAAAGAGGAGGGGGCAGGGAAGGGGGCAAAAGAGAAACGACGAGCAAAAGGAAAATAAAAAAAAATACGTCGACGAGGCACGTCGGTTACGCGTTGTTCTGCGACCAACATATTTTCCAAGCCGATACGCTTTCCCTCACCCTTTTTGAAACGCGCACGCCACCCTATGCGCCACCCCTCTTCTCTTCTCGGCGGTTTCCCTTTCTCCTACGGCGTCCTACCTCCTCGCTAGCCTCTGGAAATAGTCGCCACAAAACGATTCCCCGTGCTTCGTGTCCGTGCGATTATCAAACCGCGCTTCTTTTCGCGTCGCGACCCGTTATCGAGACACGTGCTTCCATCCGACAAAGTATCAGTGAAAAAGTTTTCGAGCCTAACGATAGCTTACGATCCTCGAGCTTGATCCTCATATTTTCGCGCGATTAACGGTCGATCGACACCGGTGCATGGGATTCCCACTCCAAATTTTCGCCATCTTTCGGGGTTGTTCCATCGATCGTAAAACCTCTTAACTTTGACATTAAAACTTCGGACGAATTTTTCGTACTGGTGACATTGCGGGAGAATTTTCTAACGAGTGAATTTCCAGCAGATTCGGAATAAATAAGACGGAGTGAGATCCAGTGAGTATGGTGGATAAATTAATACCGTTGAATTCGAATAATTGTGAAGAATTTCCTTATTTGTAATTAGAACTTTTGTCGATGTCAGAATGTTACAATGTAGTATTTTATTAATATAAACGGTCTGAAAAAAGTGATTTAACGCGAGCTACTGTGTTATTATTCACTTTGCGCCCGCATACTTCAGTGAAACAAATGTATCTCGTTAGTATACGCAAAAGTGATTAACAGCAAAAAATAGCGATAACGTATAAAACAAATTGTCATAACAGTATTTATAAACGCGATATGTTAAACACCCTGCGTTTCAGTAATTCTGGAGATATGGGAATAGAGCCAATTTTATGGAAATACGAGTCAATTACTTTCGCAGGTAACGATTTATGCAACGGTAACCATCATAGCAACATATAATGCGAATCAACGTGGATAATTGATTTCATAAATTCCTCATCGGAATATTAAATGTAACATTATGCAAACAAACTACTTGTGAACCGATCGACGTGGTTATGTTAAAAATTTATGAGCTTGTCGACAAAATATTGGATTTTTATATTTCCATGGCCACTAGATCACGACTGACCGATAAGAGTTACAATATTTTCGTGTCACGCGCAACTTTGATTACTCGATTATTTGGAGATATAAATCAAAAGTCCTCGATCACGTCGATACATATATATTGCAGGACCAACTCGATCCGGGACACCTAACAAGCAATATTCGGTGATTTACCGCCCCCCCCCCCCTTCCCCCGTGTCAAAGTTGGTTTCGACAAGAAATCCTGATCTGAAATTCCAAGTTCGTCAGTTTGACGTTGTTGCCTCTGACGATGATTAACCACTGTGCAGCGTGCATTCGTGTGCAAACTCCATTTCGCGTAGCCTCGTTTCGTTAGCTGACTGCAAATAATTGCCAAGCCACTATTCGTTAATGCAGTTAACACGTGGCGGCCCACGCGAGGAAAAAGACTAAGATTGCCAGCGTGTCGATAGGCGTGAACGCGTTTCCGTTCGACAGTTTCAAAGGCACTTGCACTCGTCATTCGACGCAACGTAGTGTTTAGACGAGCTTTCGCGAAACCTATCAGTGAGAAAAATTAGACGGGACCAGGTTTCGAATATTTAATTTTATGAATTTTGCGAAAGAAGAAACAAATGCAGTTTCGGGTTCGATCGAAGTGAATGGCAAATGTGTTTAGAAATAATTGTGCTCAAGATGAGATACACTAATAATGGGTTTCTACGTTGAAGTCATCCACTCGACCAGGTAAATTATTCGTTTACGAAAGAGGAAGGTACGATAGAATTTTTCTATCGATTGTCGAATATCTTCCGCGGATAAACAAACGGTGTTCGTCTTCGAAAATCAATCAAGATGCACTTTGTCTGGAGTTTGATTAGAGCGTAATGGGTTTCTCGAATGTGCTCGGACGCTGGAAGTCATCCACTCGATTAGGGATTGTGTCTTTTACTGTACAATTGAACGCGATTAACGGCCACGAATAAACCCTCTTTACGAACCTCCTAGAATCTGTAATAAAAGCCGTCTGTCTATCTTTTCTATCTCCTGACCCTTCGGTGACCGGGACGAAGCTCACTAATGTACCGTAAATGGAATCAGAACGGTTTCCACCCCTGACTGACTGCACCGAAGGGTGTTTACGTCATTAATGTCAAGCCCCGACCGCGCAGAGGCGTCGTTCGATATTGTACAATTTATAATTAATCGAGGTCTTTCTAATTGTTACGTAACAACATTCGTTGAACTTCAAACACGATCCACGGATAAATCAGATTTAATTCTTCACCACAGGGAAAAAGTTGTCGATTCCATTTAAGAGAGAACAGGGTCTCCTAACAAAATTTTAATTTTATCCATTCTATGCACACTCTGCTTGCACACGACGCTTTAACCGGATTAGATGCTCGTAATTAGTGGTCAGACTAATAGCTTACCCCCGCTTTATCTTGGTCGCAAGAGATTTGCTCCAGAATTCGTATCGATAAAGAGACGTGCCATGGGTCAGTGGCTCAAAAGCTTCGTCGGAATATTTGATTCAGGTTTTCGCATCGAAGGGGTATTTACACCGTTAATTCCCGCCACGATTTCACCGCAGACACGTACACACGCCACGATATGGAGGAGGAAGTCCCTGCCCGAGTTCGCGATAATCGGCCTACGATAAAGAGCGACTCGACTTGAATTTATTGGGGCTCGGCGCGCACAGATAAACTTGGTGTTTATCTAGAGACGAGAAAAAGGGATAGGGTTCGCAGGAATACTAATCACGTGGAACGATTGCCAAGAGGGGCTCGGGATCTGGTGAATAATGCTCCAAGTTTCCGGGTCGCGAGTTGAACATTTCGATTTAAATTCGCCAACGTTTTATAAAACCGATACGAGAAACGGAACGTAGCTAAAAATAATTAATGCATTCCAAGCATCTCTACGACTTTGGAAACGTTTCGTTACCAAATAATTAATGATAACGCTCGGTAATTATAGAAACGGCATGTTATGATTGATACTCGTTCGCGTTACTCTATAATTTGCAATATAATTCCCATGGATGGAATTCATCAATTACTTTCCGACTGTGGTTGTAATCTATACGCGCGACTATTGAACGATCCCAACAGCTACGCAATTAATGGATATTCCTGTACGCTATCGTTTGCCAATTATGGCGCGGACTATTGTTTCGAATTAAACAGAAATTAAATACAAATGCATACGGCTGCGTTTCCATTGGACGAAGTCGTTGCTGTTGTATCGCCATCGGCGGTCCAGGACCTTGCTAATGCGATTAACGTCGCCGAGTGTTGTGTTGCAATCCATCAGCTTACAACCGTGCCATTCCCTTCTCACCCCCATTCAACAGAATGGCAACTTCCGCGTTCACACGTGGAAGCCTCGATCTTTTATAAAAATCGTTGCAAAGTCCCTAGGTTTCCCTGTTGATATCAAAAAACAATTTCGAGCATCCCAAATAAATATTACAGCTTCTAAAATTTTTGTAAATTAAACCTCTTTAAGAAACGTAAGTCACCAATGACCAATTCCAGTGGTTGACACAACTCTAAAGAATTATTTAACAAATTTGTAGGTGTTTTGCTCAATTTTTCCAAACGGAATAATACGCAGTATCATTGCGAGCCCCAGAGGGATCCTCTGCTTGGTTTTTTACGATGGTGGCGGATACCGGGTGCTTGGCACATAAATGGCTGCATCAGCGGAGCGCAAACACTTGTTCAAACGCGACGCACGTGGAAGGATAATAAAAGCACGTGGCTGGCGTGTTATTGTACAGCCCGGTTATAACAACAATTTGTTTAATTGCTGAGGTAACGTCGCGTCGACGGTGCCTCGGGACAGAAAATTATGTTGCAGTAACTGCGCTGGAAATTATACATAGTTGTTAACCTTAACTTACCGAAACAGCCTTGACGAATAAACGCTCGGTGTAAAATATATCGAGACAGATTACCGCGTAATGTCATGAGTTTTAAAAATTTGTTAAAACAACGAACTGAAACTTACCAGTCGTTAAACAATTAATTGAGAAAATTTCGAGAACCGAGCGCCGGGAGGCAAAACTGTTTCGTAACGCGAGTTCACGGAAAAACGAGGAGAACCGTTGAAACTTTATTCACGGTACTGCTAAATACTGCACAATGGAATCGGATGTCTAACAATACTTCTCCCGACGTTATTTCCCTCGAAATCCGTGGAACAAGGCGTTTGAAACGAGCGTCTAGCGCGCGCGGCGAAATATTATTCCAGCGAACAAAGTTGCCCTTTGCTTTTATGGCCAATTACTGCGTCGTATAAGGCATTTCAGCGCCCGGAATAACTCTTCGCGTCTAACCGTCCATCAATCTTGCCCGTTACACGGGACGCATTTTTCATCTTGTCGTGTCTATTGACAGCAAATAGCTTCTAAATTATTCGAGAAATTGGCAGACTTGCATCATCTTCCAACGGAGGACGTTAAAATGTTTCCGAACGATGGGAATATATAGCCTGTATAATTGCACGTTGGCGAAATACGTTGCCTCCAGCAACTTTTTATCTCGCGCTGAAAGACCGACCAACAAAGGAACTTCGAATGATACGAACACGGTACGGAGTTTAAAGACGTAAAGTTCTTCGAAAATGACTTCCTGTCGATAGAATCGTGACGTCTAATATATTGTAAATTTGTTTTTTTTTCTGTGTGATTGCATTGGGATGATTATTACGATGATAATTGGGAGTCAATAATTTTAGAATAAGAAATAAAATGGCCTACAAATCGGAGAAACGTCTGTTACAATAATGCCAGAATGAAGTAGAAAAAAATTTGTTTGGTTAGCAATAACCGTAATTTGCTCATGTTCAAAGGAAAAAACAGAGTATTTAATCTACACACGTAATTATGAAATGTGAGAGCGAAACAAGTATGCATACGTGATAGGAATGCAATTCCACGTTTTTAATTCCTCTTTCTTATGATAACGCGAGTAATCTTATTCTGTTACTATAGGAAAGTGGAATTAAAAACATGGAATTACAACTCCTACCACGCAGAGGAATATTTTTCCATTTCATATTTCATAATTACGTGGATAGAATAAATATTTTTTATTTTCCCTCTTTTGGTCATGTTCAGTTCCTGTTACCATTAGTACTGCAAGTAGCAAGAAAATCTCTCTCGACCATAGTTCGCGAACCCAGGCACGCGTAACCGCTTTTCAGCGCAAGTTTTCGATAACGAGCCACGTAACAGGTAGTCAATTAGCCGTCGCGACGCCCGCGCAGGCCCAGAACTCTGAGCAACTCGGAACAAACGAGGCCAAATTAACGCTACCTAACAAAATCACATTCTTTTTTATAAAATAGTTCATTATCCCGTAAATATGCATTATAATATCGCGTGTATCTGGAGATAGGTGCCTAAATTTTTCGACAAAATTAAAAAATTTCAAATCGTTCGAAAAAAATTATTTTCGGTTGCGGGGGTCCAGTACAATCATTTTTGGTCATTACACATAACCCCGAAATCCTACTCAGTTTCGAGAAAAAAATTCCTTACCGAAAATCTAATGTGAGGCCAGAAATGTCTGCTCGAATTTTCATGCGGATCTTTAAAACGTCATAACTTCTGAACGGATTGGACGATTTTCATGTTTAAAAAAGCAAACTACGCGTATTTTGATGGAGAATATGTACAAATCGTAAAAATATTCGAAAAGTTGGTCCTTGACCCCGCAAAATGAGAAAAACCCCATAAAAATGGTCCAATTTTCAAACAGCCATAACTCCTATAATAGTGAATATATTTCAATGAAACTTTTTTCTGAAGTAGAGCTCATGGGTACCTACAAAAAAGTATTAGACAATTTTTCTGTAGGGCGTCAAACAAAATTACTAAAAATGAAAAACGAATTTTTAAGAAAAATCGACAGGGGGTGCCTAAATTTTTCGGCGAAAAAAAAAACTTTCGAATCGTTCTAAAAAAATAATTTTCACTTGCGAGGGTCAAATACAATAATTTTTGGTGAATAGACATACCCTCGAAATCCTGCGTATTTTCGAAAAAAAAATTCGAGAAGGTGAGAAATTTTTCGACAAAATTAAAAAATTTCAAATCGTTCTAAAAAAATTATTTTCAGTTGTAGGGGTCCATTACAATAATTTTGGTGAATAGACATACCTCCGAAATCCTACACACTTTCGAGAAAAAAATTTCATTGCTGAAAATATAACGAGCGGTCAGAAATGTTTCCCCGAAATTTTAATTTAAAAAGGATTTACTTAGTGGGCTTAAAACTGTTGCAAGTTTTCTAATATTGCCAAGATCGTTTGGTCCGGAATTACCTTAATTTTGTCGTGTCTACGTTGGAGAAACGAGCGATCTATGGATCGAGGAACATCGTGAAACCGTGGGGTTCGTTATCGTCGGCTCGGTGGCGCAATTAAGCCGTCTTCGTTCAACCTATTGTGCCGAGGACGGTTTTCGCCGTGGATCGCGACTCCAGGTGAACTTCTCGCGGTCCTCGCGACGCGTTTCTCCGCTCGAGCGTGGCCGATCCGCGCGGCGGAAGCCGCAGACCGGGGCCTCGTTTAATTGACAGTCCGCCGATCGGAGGCTTTTAACATCGGGGCCCTCTCGTCGGTCTTAACGAGTTTTTCCCATTCTGCCCGCTCGCGGGGAACGACTTTGCTTCCTTTCTCACGGTTCGACGCCGCTCGACCGGCGAAATGGCACCGCGAGCGCTCCCTGTTCTCTCAATCTGTCGCGAACGACAAACGCTGCTCGCGTATACAGAGAAACTTGCCCACCGTACAGTAGAAATCCATTTATCTCGACTGCATTTATTTAAACTCGGCTCCGTTTATTTGCGCTCCGTTCGTACGAACTTCATTTTTTCTCCATTACGTTCGAACTCCGTTCATCCGAATTCCACTTATGTGTACTCGCGCAGGAACTTGTGTCAGTATTATTTTTAATATTTTTTAATTGAGTAGTGAAATAGTTGAATCAGATTTAAAAATTTAGAATCATTTTTAACGGAAGTTCGTAGTTGCACAGAGATCGCGTACGCCCAATTGTTTACGAGAGATTACGTAACGAATATCGCGTTTCGCTCGTTGGCACGTGGAGTACTTTTGACGTCACCAATCGTTTTTCCCTATTTTCCCTCATCCCGACTGTTTCTCGCCTCTCCAACCCCCTCGATCTGCTCTCTTTATGCCTCATTTGAAACAGTGTAGAAACACGATTCGCCACCGGTTTGTATTTGTGCGTTCACGCTCTCTCCCTTTATTCACGAAGTGTGCAGGCCGTATTACGAGCATCCTGTCGGTTTACGATTATGGTTAAATCGTAAGATCTTGTATCTCCGGGTCGTGTAACCCCTAGGTGTGCATTAAGGTTGAAGATAAAATGTTAATCCGAAAATAAATACGTGTATCGGGTTATTTGGAAATCGAATAACTTTCGTCGATGGATAAATTTATAGTGAACGTCTATAAAATAACGACGGGATCATGGCGTCCAATAAAATGGTGATGTTTACTAGCGAAACGTTGTCTCGAGTCCGGAACGAAGGTGGAAAAAGTAGAACTTGTTGCACCCTCGCGGGAGGGCAATTCAGAATACTAGAATCTACCGTTTCTTTACAGTATACAAAATTAATCTTTATTAGTGAAATTATTCTGTTTATGGCGTGATAATCAAGAGGTAGAATAACATCAACGTCCATATAAATTGCAATACCAATATTTATCAATGAAAATAAAAGCTTTGTCGACTGTGTATAATACCTGTTACAAAAGAACGCCTCTTTTGTTTGATGTCCCGTACGCTTACGTTATTAAAGCATTCCAGCTTGTTTACCAATAAATAAAGAAATCTTACTACAATCTACTTCCACTTTACAATATACTTCCGTGTCAGGTTATTTATCTACCCGTACAGTCAGTTGCAAGAGTCTACATACGCTTTATAAATTATTTTATAGATAGTTTGCTAGATAATATAAGAAATATTCTGAGAAAATGACAATTTTAAGTCGAAATTAAAATGAATTGCGCGACGGTGGCATTGTACCGAGATTTCTTTTTCATCGTCGACGATGTTGCGAGACACCCTATCGATATTTACGATTACGGCGCACAGGTGTCTAAGCAGGCGTGTTGCTTGAACTTTCGCACCCTCGAGGCTCGCGAGTGCATTCACATCGCAGGCTTAACGATTCTATCGATCTCGATATCCTCGAGGAGGCTGAACACCGGTTCCACAACCGATCGAAATTATAATCGTAAACGCGTGGCCTCAAATTGAAGATTAATTTTAACGTAGGTCGTAAAAATCTGATCGTTTCTAAGAATCGTAAACCAAAGTAACGGCTTGATTCGTATGGTAAAATCTTACCGTTGAGCCATTAGCATACCTGGTCGAAAGGACAAAATGTTTGTTATAACACTTATTGAATTACCTAAACTCTAGATAATGCAATTCCGGAAAAGTATCGTACGATAATAGAGATTGAATCCATCTTCTTTCAGAGTAGATTTGTAACTCAATTAGCAGAATCATATGGAGGATGTTTGCGTAGTAAAGGTAAATAGTACACGTGTACGCGATTACTTATAATTAAATCGTTGCATAAGGTTAACACGAGTCACAGGCGACGAGAGCCAAATCGTCGTTTTACTTTATGATTTATAAACGCATAATTAGTGGCATCCGCTGCTCGCGCGATTGAAACCGTCGAGAAACTGTTTCTTCTGGATTCCATTAGTACCGAACACCGGTGGCACTCGAGCTGTAACATAGGAAGACAGAATAATTCGTAGAAATAACGTTCTCCGGTCGTGCGTATAATGTATGCCATAAATTACCAGCGGGACAAAGTTTCGATTAGAAATTGCTTCTACCGCTCCACATGTTTTTCGTGTTCCTGCGTCAGTAGAACAACGGTTCGACAAGCTACTTATGGATCTCAGACTGTTCGTTTCTCGTCGTATTAGCATAATGTAACGGAATCCCTGAATATTCATCGGGCAACAGCCGCCTGGTGGATTTCGCGACGCGTGAGATGAAGATTGCGCGATAGAGTGCTCGAAGCTCGCTTTGAATGGGCGAACTCCTTATCTAGATAACAATTTCGTGCAACGTATAAGAGATAAACAACCGTCGCCCGTTGAATAAAAATTAAAAATTTCGGTCACGAAATAAACTGTCCCGCGACGAGCAAATAAAATGTAGATCTTTCTACGTAATCTTTAGGATCTCTGGTTTTAATTTCCTGCCTATTATGCGGCGCATTTACGGCACGAGGACCAAATGTAGTGGCAATCTGCTAATGCAGACACCTGTATCGCTCCGGAGTTTCGCGACGCCACAGGTTATTGCATTATCTCATTACGCGGTGATGTCGACGATAGATACTTTGGCCACGTGCTTTTCAGCTACGAATATTGAACGAAAATAAGAAACAATTTGCTGTTGCTCGAATAAAAGCACGTACAAATAACTAAATAAAAATTTTCTGATATTTTTCAAATAATGGCTGTGACGTTCATGTCCTTCGAAATATTAACGTACAATTTGTACGAATTATTTGGACAAGTTAGATTGGGAGTAGAATTATTTTGAAAATATCTCGTGTGATATCATCCTTGTCGCGGACTGTAACTGTCGCGTTATCGTTGAAAATATGCACCGGCGAGTCGCTACTGTTTCGCAGCGAGAGATAATCTATATGGTGTGCAAAAAGTGTAGCAAGAGCGATCGAAAGACGGTGGAAAGTGCGACGAGGATGAAGTCCAGACAAAGAATGAGAGCTCGAGGATTACAAAAAGTCTACGAGAACCAGTCTTCTCGAGTCCGGGAGAACCCAGTTAATGTCCGTATTAACAATGATTTACTGCGATAATTATGTTATGCGAGGGGCTATCGAACAGCCCACGAACTGGAAATTTAACTATCCTCGTACCAATAATTTAAACGGGAGCGCTTTTAACGTGCTAATAACGATATCTTTCAATTTTTAGCTGCCATAGAAATTGAATATTTGTTCATTTATTTATTGAATTTAAAGCAAAGGGATTTCATGGTGCTTTTAACGCAAAATGTTTGACAATTATGTTTCTTAAATATTTCTGAATCCAGAGACTCGACAATGAATTTCCGGTATGGTTCGGTCAGTGATAATCATTGGAGTTTAGCTTTATAAATCAGGGTAGCATCGAATAGTGGACCGATGGCGGATTCGCGAGCGTGAATTTTATTTCTTTCGCGCGAAAACGAACCGACGATTTCACCGGAAAATCCGACTGTTTATTCGCTACTCGATACGATATCTGTGCCAGCGATATTTCATTTGAGCCAGCACCGTGAGCTCTCGAGTTCCATCTCCAGTGAAAACAAACACCACGAGCGTTAAATTATTTCGATTCGATATAATGAATCGATTTAGAGATAAATAACAAAAATACGATGAAAAATTTATCAAAACAAAATATCGAATGAGAGAAAAACGCTCGTTACGACGACTACGCAATTAAGGGGACAGAATTGGGCATGATATTCCAATGAGAAATAATTTTACAAAGGTCGAACCAGGCGGCTCTGACCGCAGAATAATTATCTACGATTCCTTTTGACGATACAAACCGTATATTTGCTAATTTATTGCGATGCTCGCACGATCGACGCATTTACTGGCACATTACAGACGAGAGAATGAAGTGAATATCATGGAAATTACACGTTCACAAAGAGTATTGATATTTCGAACGTGAAATTAATATTCGAGAACGTGGATCCCTATGGAAGCGAATACTAATGGGTATAAAAACTCGCGATGGACGTCACGTTATCGAAAAAGATAAAGTTACGTGATCAAACGAAATTGTTATAAAATATCATATCAAAGGATATTGTTTAACGTATCTAACTAAATTACAAAATTCGCGGCAAACGCCACGTTTATGAAGTAATATAGTAATTTAATAAAATATTGTCGAAGCAGTTCGATTGAAATATCAAACCGGGCGTAAAATAAACATTCGGGAACGTCAATCTCGTTGGGAGTAAATATTGCCAAACATGTTCCCATCGATTGACGTTGATTTTATTGCAAAATTCACACCAGACGTCACGTTAGCGAAGCAATACCGTTATTTAATAAAATATTAGGCCGAAGAAGTTCGATTAAAATATGAAATAAAGCGTGGAATTAATATCAGGGAACGTCATTCTATTCGTAATGTAAAATTTGTAAAATTTGTTACGGCTGTTACATTAGTGAAATAATGAAGCTATTGTATGTAATATTATATCGATTAATATTTAAAACCGAGCTTGAAATAATATTAATAATTCTTGAATAATTTGTATGCTCTCGTTGTTGATTATAAAATAAAACCTGTTTATTAATTAATAATGCTATTGCATTGATACAATGATATTTATATGTATTCTATACTTGAATTAATTGAAGAATGATCCCTTTGAAAATGACTATTGCTTTCCGCGACGAATGTCATAATAGCGAAACAAGTTATATTATAGCAATAATATTTATACGTGCGTCGAGCGATAAAAAAAAACAGTGTATTTCTTTGGCTGCAAACAACCGTGTATTTTAAAGTAATTATTGCCTGTTGAAATATTCATGTTACAGTCGTTTGACGATTAATGAGTCGAGGAGTTACAAAGGGGATGCGTCTATAGCTTTCTGACAAAACGTACGAGCAAAGCTTTGTGGAAGCACGGCTTGCAAACAATGGCGTTGTAATGCTAACGAGGAATACATTATCATTTACTACTTTGAAGTTCGAACGTAGTGGCGTTTTAAGTGTTTATACGGGGAACCTGTATCTGAAATTTATCAAATAACGAGATAACAAGATGGACGTGATTGGGGGGCGATGCTAGCGTTAACGCACCCCAGCCATATTTATTTCCGTGTCTCGATTAATATTCGCGTCGCGACCCTCGTGTTTTTTCCATTTCACCCGCGACCTAGACACTTTTTCACTTTGATTTCAATTCGTTTCAATTACCAGACGTAACTCCGACATTTTTCTCTCGGCGCTCGTTCATCGTGGCCGGGGAAAAAATTATGGGAAAATTTTTCGCTTCCCCTCAAAATGATATACTATACGAACATTACTTTGGGCTCTCAAAATGATGAGAAAAAATTATTTATTTAATTAACCGAAACTCGATGCACCCTTGCAACAGAATGCAATTATTACTTATACTAGTATACCAGCGTAACAAAATTTACGTTAAATAAATTCTGTACCCTAAGTTTAACCGTAAAAGTGAAACACAAGCAAAAGTGTCGGAGTTGCTGCATTGAGATTTATGTCCCCCGAAAGGTGGGGCTTCCATCCTGGAAGAATGCCTGAATTTCTCTCGAGAATCTGGAAGTAAGATAAGTCTAAAGAATACCAAAGATCAACGCCGTGAACCATCGCGATAGCGGCGATACCATTTTTCGCGACAAAGAAATTTATTCCCCGCGATTTCTCGTCGCGCGCTCTTCTTCCTTACGGGCACACTTTACTTAATTACGAAGGACACAGAAGAGCCTCGAGAGAACAAATTAGATGGTAGCCCGGAGCGTGGCAGAAACAGACAATACGAGCGTTCGTAGTTGAAATTTAATCAAGGTCTGGCTCCCGATACCGACACGCAAAAAATGTTACAGAAAAATGAAGCTGCTCGTAGAGAAGTTGCAGCGGATGTTCCTTTGAACAGTTCCGCGGGATTTCATTTCGAGGGAGTTGCACAGCTTCGATGGAAATGAAGAAATTGCTTCGATGCAGCTTCGCTATAACCGAATTCCAGAAATGAAAAACAACCGTAAAACGTACCAACACGAACTCCTGACGAACTATCGCGTATATTTGCCTACTTCGTACGAACGAAGTTAAATATTAATCATTTTTACGAAGTGGCTGCTCCAATTTCCGAAGAAAAACAACGTTGTAACGAGATTGAAAATTCACGCTTCTTTCAACAAACTAAATATAAAATTTAATAATTCTGGTTTGTACTTGTTTAACACGATTGTTTGAATAATCGTACGTTCCCTTAAATGCTGTTCCGATACTGGAATAATCTATTAAGCGGTATTTGGATGAACGAAATTTCATTGTATTTCGATTGAAATTCACTTTACCTATATTTAATTATATTCATTACTGTTATTTATCGAGATTTCAAATTGATTTTACCTTTAATCATATTCATTACAGTTAATTTCTGTTGAAAAGTTGGTTACTAATAGCTAATCCTTCGGAGTATAATAATTTGCCTAAAAACAAAATACTACTTTATATTTACGATTGAAATGGAAATTAAGTAGTTAATAACTTTCCTGATATTCTATAAACGATTGCCACCTAATTAAGCAAGTTAAATGCCACGATACAGTGACGTCGCTAACCTTGATGTGTTTCATTCCGTAAATGACTAGCAGTGCCATCTCATAGAACTAAAATCAACTAAACGTATTATTCTCTGTTATGCTCACATTATTGAGAATTATGTTCTAAATGTATTAAAAGCAAATTATAGAACGCATTTAAATTAACACAAATATATAAAATATTATCTATTAGAATGAATGTACTCAAGTAGATTATAGGAAATACATTTTATGCCGTAGCTGCATTGGCGGAGTCGCTAAAGCGATGGGCTACGGATAAAACCATAGTGAAAAGAACGCGCGAGTTCGAATCCTGGCTTTCCGTCTTCGGTTTTTTCGTGTAATGAAAATTTCAACAATACCAATTTTCGCGAGGCATCGTTAGTTATCATACTTTAAAACAAAAACAACCAATTTGTTCATGCAATGATGACAATTAAACAAGTTTACCCGAGTTTCTTGTTGATCGAACTTCACACTGTTGAGGATCTCAGCGGAAACGGTGAATTGGTGTAGTCATAGTTACTCTGAGCGTGAACAAAGTTTTCTAAACGTTTTAATTTTCTTGGAACAGTGCAATTATAGAAATATAGAATTGAAATATTTTTATTTTAAATTGGAAGTGCTGCTTTTACCAGGTTGTTGATTTAATAATTTTAGCGTTAAATAATGAAAGGGATCGAGTAAATTGACTCAACGAAACCTACTTTTTAGCGTTGTGTGTTTAATACATTTCGTCTTAAAGACATCGTTGCAACGAACAAGTGTCACAGTTGTTCTTTTGCTCGAGCACGCGAAAACACTATTAGCTTCCGCCATTACAGCTTTCAACGGCGTTTTCCGACCCTCCTGAAAGCTTTTTCCTTAATAACCGTGACCCGCTCGAACGACAGAAGTGTGCCAGGTTTTATTAGTCTCGTTAGTACCAGCGACATGATAGTCGATTGATATTTCGTTGTCGAGAAGCGTGCAACGTCGAATCAAAGGGAATAACAAGGTCGGAGTTTCTTTGTAATAACGAGGTTGCCACTTCACCTTGCTCGTCATCTCAGCAACCTTCGTGGCTGAACATCTTTCGGCTTTCCACGATTGTTCCAGTGGGACGAGCCTCTCAGGCCTGCACTCCAACTATTTATGGTATAAAAAAGAAAAAAAAATACGAATGGGAAGCAAGAGAATCTAGCGCAAAGAAGAAATTATTTTTCGCCATTAATTATTTAGAAGCAAATGACAAGATTGATTAGCAACGTTCCTCGACATTATATTATACGAGACTTTTCTACAAACTCAAGAGCCTATCCTCTGTATCAAGATTATTATTCCAGACCCATAAACATATTTATCTGTCTGTTTCCTGGGTTTAATACTTGAAAAATGGCCGCCGTCTGTGAGATGCAAAGTCGTTCCGCGGAGTCTAGGACTCGTCCTGGGTCGATGAACGAAACATCGCCGCAGACATAATCGTTTTCACGGTTCTCAGTGACGCGTCCTCGTTAAGGTGTACGCTCATATGTCGAAAAGACCGTGCAAATCACGTGGGCCACGAGGGTCCGTGGATTGCGCGTCGCGACCAAAATCGGCCGAGTTGAATGTCCTTCTCTCACCTGCGCCAGAGGTTTTTGTCCCGATTACATAAAGACATCCGGCTGCGTGTGCGCTTTCTTTCCTACGCGCCACGGATAGAGAACTGTCACTGTCTGGCCAGGACCCCGAAAACGTGGCTATCGGGTTGCTTTAATCTCGTTCAGACTGTTCGCTCGAAAAGGCCCAACCCTTTCGGAATAACACAATTAATATTGGACTTTCAAGATCAACTCAGAAATCATCAAATATTCTGCTGCACTACACAATTTTGTCTATAGAGATAAAGTAAATTTCTATTTAAACAATGCACTATCAGAAACTATCAATTGCTCCTCCATGATATAAATTAAAGATTAAGAGGATTATAGGATACGTTTCGTCACGATATCTCATTAGCAAGCCGGACAAGAATGTTGGGCAAGTCGACGAAAAGACACCCCCACTTTATCTGTCTGACTATACTAGTCTTCTTGAAACTGAATAAGTATGCCCCCTTCTTACTATAAATTTCATCTAAACTAGTTTGCAATAAATCGGTGCACAATTTTGCACAGTATAGCTAGATACGTGTACAACAACTCATATCGTGACGTCAATTCCCACCCCACGCGTTCCCAGCTACATTTATACGCCCCAGTTCATCATACTTCCAAATTTCGAGTCTCTTTCACCTATTCATACACATACTGTAATATTTCTCGTCCCTTTGATATTCAAAACTCTCGAACTTATAACTCTTTCAAACAAACTGATTCTTTATCCTCCTTCGTTATCCCTAAAATATTTTAGCGTCGCTCGTTCTACGACTGTTTACCTTCCTATAAGCGCAAGAGACACGTTTGTATTTATCAAATCGCCATCGATTTTTATTACTTTTTATTTTTGCGACGTTAAGCTTGGCTCACGATGTCCGGTGCAATCTGTCGCTGCTCTAAATGATATTCGTCGCTCGTTTATTACAGTGGAAGGGACTTTCGTTCCACGCGATTATTACTGCGTTCGCGTGCAACTTCGAACATTGAATACCAACGCGCTCGCCCGTACGCGAGATTAATTATTGATCGCTGCTTACGCCCGATCAATCATTAATTCGGCTACGCGTTATTAATTAATGCACCGCAGATTCACCGTAGGTTTGGTCTGTGCATCCGGCGAACGCTGCCATTCGATGTTCGAAAAGCTCGCCCATCGATTCGGCGTTCGATTCGCGCGTGATGAATCTTACCGATCCATCGTCGCGGTAACGAGCGATTAATCAATTTGTCGAATTTGCGACGGAATTCACGGACACGCGACGCTGTTTACAACAATGCACCAGCTGTTGTCGCCGTGATGCTTCGCCGAGCAGAAATTCGCGCCATGAGACAGTCTATGCCAATGTTTGAAGCGGTGTGTACTTATGTGTATCGTTTGAATTCGTTCGCCAATGTTTGCTTGCTGTCTTGCTGAGTGTATCGATGTGTCGCTTTGAAAATTGTTAGAAAATATAGAGAGTTGCTAATCTACGTTTCTACGGGGTTGAATTTAGACTGGATTACGTCGGGATAAAACTTAAAATTGTTATTTCGACGTTTTGCGTCGTCGAGCCAAGATTTTCGCGAAAGAGCATCGACGTCGGTGTTTTAGCTTGGAAAAGTTCGTGCACCGGTCCCGTCAACGTCGTGACCATGCGAAAACGACCGAGAATAGACGTCTTTTTCAGCACGGAAAGGGAGAAGCTGTAACGGTGGCACTGACACGGAAAAAAGAACGCCTCCGAGGTAGTCGACACGGAGGAAGGAAATCGCTCGCGTGTGACGCGATGACGCAATTGGGACGGGTAACCTGTGCCCCGTAAGAAGACAATACTTTGAGTGCAAAGCCAAGGACGCTAGCGGAAAATGCTGAGGATTAACAACGTTCGAGTGGGATTTGCATTGTCGGGGAAAACGCGAAAAAACGATCGCCGCGAACGTTATTCCGTTAGAAACTGGTTTTTCGACGCGAACGGCTTTTCAAACGGAGGCGAAGATTCTTGCGGAAAAATGGCGGACAAACGAAGCGTTTGCAGCGAGTTCTCGATAAGAAGCATAGTTTAGAAAAGATTTCCTCGACTGTTATTGTATTTGATTTCATACTGTTTGCGATTATAATTTCAATTTCGTATAGTTTACGTGGCGAGTATGCTTTTTAGCGAGGAGAATATTGTCGTTTCTTATGAGTCACTAGAACTGTAGAGAGAACTTACCAACGATGATTCATCTAGAGAGAAACTCACTGTAGAACCTCTCTATACTTTGGTTCCTCCGGTTTCACCAAGTATGGCATCGCGAAGGGCGCCACCAGTCGGGTTCAGTCCGCCAGCCAGAGGGCCAGTTTTGTCGGAACCCCGAGGGCTTTTTTGACGCCAGGTACGGCGTGGGTGGGCCCAAAGCGGTAGGCTGGACCAGCCAGTCTCGTATCTGCATCACGGTTCAGTTTTTGCTGCCAAATCAACGCCAGATATCTCCTCAGCGTCCCGACTTCCATCGACTCAGCCCCGAATATCCATCCTCGCTGCAAACACGTTGGAAATTTGTCTTTAATCTAATTAGCGTAACGAGAAAATAATTAGAAGCAAGTTGTTTGCCCGTATCTAGTTAAATCTAATTAATTAATTCGTCCACGTTTGAGTTTACTTTGAATCTTCATCTTTGTGATCACTTAATGGGATGAACATGCTGAAAATTCGTCTTCTATCTACACGGTATAGGGAGAGATTAACTGGAATCACGTTATCTACCTGCTTTTCGACGGACCTGTTTCATCGATCTGGTTCCTTTCGAATATTTATCTTCGTAACTTTCTCTAATACTGTTACAAATTTGTCAAGCAATGTATTTCTAGTAAATTGTATCTACCTGATTCTAATCTTATCTAATTTATTAATCTGGCTTTCTCAACTTTAAGTCGTGCCTCTATTTTCATATTTCTGTTTAACATGATAAACGTGTTACAAAGTGTTCTTTTATCTGTTCACTGTAGCGAGGAATTAATTCGAAGCAATGTAGCACCAGTAAATTGGTCGTGTCTACTCGCTTTTAACCGGTTAGAATTTATTAATCTGAATTCTCGCTCCTTTGTCTTATGTACTTCTAAAAAGAAAAGTAAATGACATGGCGCTAAATGTAATGTTTGCCTATTCGGAATTGCGATATATCGATTAACTTCTAGCAAGATCTAATCTATTAATCTAACACTTAATCGTGTATTATCTGTCCACGTCGATAGAATCTATTTTCATCGCTAACAAAATCCATGAAATATATCCTGCTGTGTATGATTGTTAATTTTATTCATATAGTACGAAGTTCTATTATATTTCACATTAAAATTTAAATTCGCTCAGCAGATTTGCATATCCTCGTGTATTTTAAGTTTTTTCTTAATTTAAATATTAAACGTAGAATTTAATTAATCGTAACATTATGGCCGAGAAAAATTCGGAGAATATATCAGAAATCAACTGTTTCATTGTTGTATTATTATTCCTTTTTATTTCATGCTCGAATAATCTACTAGAAAGTTTAATTATTCGCGACAAGCGTGGATCTTAATTCCAACTTTCAATTTCGCTCGCTAAGTGATCATTCCTTCCCATTTATAAACTCGATGCTACGATCGAGATTCGCGTAAAGGTGTAGAGGTTCTGCCGTATCGTATAAATCCACGTTTCATCAATCGTTTTACCATAAAATCGTTCAGAACCCATTTCTCTCCAAACATCGAACAGGAAAAATCGTTATCTGATTTTCGAAGTCGCCCAATTTAGTTCGAGATTCGTGCCCGGATGCAATCGCGCCTCGACATTCCGTACTCGATGAAACGAGAAGCAATCGGAGCGTGCGAACGAGTTTTAACGCCGCGTCGCTCCAATAAACGTCGTTCACGTAAAAAAAAGAAAAAAGGGAAAAAGAAAAATAGAGGAAACGAACTAGCCACTAACTTCGTCATTCGTCGAAATCGTCGATATCCGTGACGGAAGCAGCCGTGACTATCATTTGCTGCCAAGAAGAAATGCCTCTGAGGGGTAGACTCGGTTCGAACGATTCCGTTCATAGTGCAATAGGTCGAAACATAATTGTTCTCTCTGCTACCAGCACCAACGATAAAATACAGTTAATAAATCTGATTCCGCCATTCGGAAGCTTCGTGTTTTCTGAATTAATATGTATCGTGATTCAAAGTTAGTAAAAATTCACAATTTACGAGTGGTTATTTTTTCTTACATTTGCTTGGATTTATACAGAATAAATAATCCTACGTTTTAATCGCTCGTAAAGTAAAACGCATAAATAATTGATAAGCAGCGCAAATACTCGAACCAGCGGCGAATTATGATTTTTATCGCTTAACGTCTTATAAATTATTGAGTATCCCTATATACGGCGGAGTGTTAAATATTTTTCGAATAAAATTCTGTCTGACTCTGGTTTTATCCGCGCCGACGACGCGGTCATCGAGTCGGAAACTCGATTCCTCGAGGCTGGCTCTGTTACGCGCTGCAAAATGCTACGCGCGAGCGCTGCTCTCCCGCGGATTTTCGCAAGAGATTTTATCCGCGGCCTCGCGGCAGGGAATTGGCCTCAAAAGCGAAAAGAACGGCCAGATAAACGACTACGGGCGAGTCTCTCGTGATCGTTAGTTTGTTTTAGACCCTAACAATACGTATCATCCGATCCCGTGCAATATAAATCAACGAAACTTCGTCGAACAAGAAGGTTTTCAAAACGAATTCTTCGTTCTTTTCGATAATAAATAACGTTTTTGAACGCTGTGCAAGACGGCTCATTACCATGCATACCTTGACGCGACAATTGCATCATGACGAGTTAATAATCGCTCGAACGGAAAAGCATCGAGTGTTTTTCTCAAAAATCTCGATTAGAAATTTATGAAATGGCTGCCTAAATTCCAGAAGCGCATTGCGCAGTAATTTACCTTATTCCGCTAAAATTTGTAGTTGCAGCGCGCGTTTACACGCAGAACGTCAAAGCTAAATTTCCATCAGAATCCATTCAGACGCACAATTGATCGTTCACAATACTCGTCAGCGTCAACATTCCCGTCAATTATAGACGTTACTAATTATTGACTATTGACGTAGGATAAAACGGTATTTCAGAAACAATGGCGGTGCACGTGCACGACACGGAATTTACCCATGCAAACAGTTACGACGTGCGCTAAACCGTGTATCGCGGTTGTATCGCGCGGGAATCAATGGGAACGAGCATATTTCGCGGATTAATTAAAACATGCTTAATGTTTATGCAACCAGGCGCTACCGTGTATATGTCGAATCAACATAGGTGTTACCCCGTTACGCAATCCGCCACGCAACAAGCGAAACAATTACGGAAGCTTTGAAGTCGCTGATCGTGTCCATCTCTGCACGAAATGCTACCTGTAATCGTGTTTGTTCCTCGTATCGCGCTTTGTCGATCAACGTTTCGCTACGTTCAGTTGTTACCGAAGACATTAACACGACTATCATTTATCAGAATTTTAGTGGATCAGCAGGAACGAAGATGGGAAAACAAAACATTTGAAAAGTCTTTCGCTTGGTATATTTCGTATTATTTATGATACTCGAAACAGTCCTTTCGATCTAGCTTCTTCGCGAATTATTCTTCAAAGCAGAAGTCAGTTCTAAGGTTCTCTTCTTCCCAACTAATTGTCAGGTACCATGCTCCACGTGTTCTCGAGCGCAGTCATAAGAATGTTTATCTTATGATTTGCTCGGCCAGGGCGTATCTAGCTTCCCTCGGAGATGATCCCGCGTAGCAGACGCCGGTTCCAAGGGTTCTAATCAACAGGTTCCCGTCCCGTAGGTATTTCCCGAGCCTCCGTGCGATAGAGTTTCGAAGAGTTGGCACGTACCCGAGATAAGGAGCGAGGCATCGAGGCGAAGACGACGATCGAGGAGTCCTCGCGCGGCGTGCATAGTACCCGAGCGTAGACTTTCACTCCGTGCTCGTTGATCGGCCAAGAGACTCGGGCGAAGAAGCGGGCGAAGGAGAAGGCAGAAGAGACGCGAAGTGAAAGACTGCTCCGTCCCTCTCTTCCTTTGGTCCAAAGTTGAGTGACCTCGAGCGAGACAGAAGGCAACCGATCGTCGTTCCCCGGGCGCAAGAGAAGCAGAAAGGAGCGAGACGACGACGACGACGACAACGACGTGCGCGACGAGGAGTGGTCGAGAAGAAGAAGAGCAAATTGGTGCTCCCGGTAGCAGGGGCACATGAGCAACGTGGAGGAGAAGCTGCGTAGCGTGACGAAGCGTAGCAGACACGGATCCCGTAAAACTGGGTCAGCCGGCTCCGATTGGTCGAGCGGATCGGGATCGTCTGGTGGGGCTAGGGGCCCAGCCCAGCCGGCCCCCTCCATTCCACAGGCCAGCACCTCAGCTTTCAACAGGTCCCAGGAGTCGATGGGCCCTACCAGGCGGCAGTCCTCGCGGGACAGCGTGGACTCGACGGGCCAACAGGCATCACCCGACCACGGCGAGCTCCTTTTCAAGGTCCTGCCCTCTCTCCTGATACACACGCTTTCAGAGTAACCGACGCGGCGAAATACACTGCCCAAAATAATCGGTGCATCGTTTGCGTCGACGGAAGGCCAATGCTTCTATCGGAATTAAACGCACAACTCGCCCATTATCTTGCACTCGGGTCGAAATCGTGTTAGATAGCGAATGTTTCTTGATTTTCCAGGTTTGTCAATGATGCAGATAAATAAAGATTAATAGTACCCAGAACTCTCTCTCGTGCAAACGCGCCGCGGGTGGTTTACTTAGCGAGGACGATTAATCAATAGGGCGGCATTTAGATCGATTAGTCGGGAGTTTAAGTTTCGTTGTTAACGATTAAACTTTGTTATTTCGCAAGCTTCACGAAGCCCGAAGTAATTACTATATACTTTCTGCATTTATCCGTAGTAAAACTCTGGACAATACGTTACGTTCGACGGTAAACATTTTCTCCGTCTAAATTGCAATGATCTTTTCATGCGATGTTAAGATTGATTAAGTGTAGTTTAATAGCTTGTACTAATTTAGTTGCACGATTTGACATTAAGAACGAAATTAATAAAGTAAAAAGAGGGGTGTACGTTAAAAAAGGAGTGCACGTACGAATAAATTAATCGAGTCAATTATTTAAGATAGCCGGAGAGAACAGAACACTTAAACGAGTTTAACGAGCTCGAGAACAAGTCCACGTTATCGCGTAAATTATTGGCTGTAATACGCATTCCTATTACAGGCTCCGTGTTTGAATAGTCGCTTTTTAATTGGTGAATTCTAAGCGGAGGCATCATTAATTACTTTGAAAAAATAGATGACACCAACGATTTGAGTTATAGATATTATCAACGACAAATATGTTTATGTCAGTCAGGAATGTATGAATTAGAGAGGAAGTAAAACGAGAATTCAATAATATTTCTTCGAAACACGCTTGCATAAGGTAAAAATTTCAAGAAATGCAACAACTATTTTGCGCAGTGTATTTCAAATGCAAAATATTGGTCAGCTCGCTGCTACATCGTTTAGCTACCATAACTTCATTGCTTCGTTTCCTCGTTTGAAGAAGTGAAAGGAAAGACGTAAGAGGTAAGAAAGAAGTCAAAGATCAAATCGATTACGTATCTACGATGCGTGTATGACAAGAACTATATAACAAAGTGGAAGTCGTATCTATCCTACAGTCAAAATTCTTTGCCTCGATTTAGCTCCCTTGAGACGTTAATCATCGGTTACTCGGACTTCAGAACCAAAGATCAACTGTACTGTATGAAGTTTCTTACATAAAAGTATATCCATCCTTCAAGAGGTTACATCGTTCCGTTTCCAAACGTACTGCCGAGCAACGAAAAGTCAAATAGATTCAAAGATCGAACAAACAATACAGTGGATTCAATTACTAGAACTTTTGCGAGCAAAAGGCCAACTTCTCCAATAAGGAACTATGTTCAAGATCTAAGTTACAGAAAAAGTATTCTCTCTAGAACAAGTGCACTTCTACCGCTTTTAACTTTCAAGACGCGATTCCACCAGTGTCTAAATATTAAAGTAAAATAAAAATTAATTTCTTCGCCAGTAATTTATTCTCTGTTTCTTTAGTTGACAACCGATTCTGACGCTTCGAAAACGATCGTTCGCAGTTGTTAATCACGAGTAGGCGATTCCTCGGACGTGGCAACTATAATTAAATAAGAATGTATATAGAGTACGTTTCTATTTAACTTGTATATCAAGCTCGGTCGGTTAAGAGTTATTACTAAATCCGAGGTAATTGCACGTTTCATTTATTCAATTCTTGCGAGACCGAAGTGGCTATGTCAATACGTTTGGATACAGACTGGTTGTGTATGGTACGCGTAAATAAACCGAACTAGTTTTTACTTAATAAAGCAGAACGTTTATTACGTTACACATTCGTCTATTACCGGAGCTAAAAGTATGCATTTTTTAATTAAAACAGTTCGCGGTGGAAAACAACCGAATAGGAGGTGATTATATGTGCAGAAATGAAACAAAAACGTACAATTTAACGTGAGTGGCCTCGTTCACCGAAAAAATCGATTTTAAAACTTGAGTTCACGTACAGTTCTAAACTGTTCTTTTGTATGTTTTGCCTTTTGTATTTGGCGGAAAAAGTTAACTAAATTTTATATAATTTTACATGTCTCGTTACCGGGCGTGTAAAAATGCATAAAATGCTCAACGCGTGCATTACCACTGTTTAACGCTGTGTACGATTTTAATTACGTAGAATTTGAATTCATCAAGAAATATTCTGCATAATGTGTCACGCATATGGGAAACAGGAAATGTAGCTCACGCTTCGTGTCTTTATGCAGACATAAAATAAAGAATAATTACTAACAGTTTTATTGGTCCTTGGATCAATAAATATAATAAAGTGCGAATGAATCGTTTCGAATTAATTTCTCAAGGGAGAATCCCAATTCTTGAAGAATCAAAGGGCCACAGAGAAATTAGAATTGCGGACACGATCCTCTGAAAGCGTTTAGTTTCGTACGAGTGAATCTATACTCGTGGGTCAGCGACTATTTTTATAAAGAATTTTCACGTAACACAGGTGATGCTATTGGGCGACAGCGGTGTGGGGAAAACCTGCCTTCTAACGCGATTCAGGGACGGCCGATTCCTGTCTGGCAACTACATAACCACCGTCGGCATTGATTTTAGGGTGAGAAACTCTAATCCCTCTCGGGGGGTATCCCTGTCGCGTACGTTTCTCAGAGTCGAATGTAACAATTCGCTGGTAACGAAATGCATTGCTCACATTGACGGAGAACACGTCACGATAACTATGCGGAATTTTCGAAGCCGTTTACGCGCGAGGGAACCGGTCCGAATGGAAAGCATGAGCGGTTTTCTTCTCTTTTCCAGAATAAGGTGGTCGTCGTCGACGACACGTCTGTGAAGCTTCAAATATGGGACACGGCTGGCCAGGAAAGATTTCGAAGCGTTACGCACGCGTATTACAGAGACGCTCATGGTAATTATATTTTTATCGTAGCTTCGCGTTCGAGGCGCTCAAGAGGAACGGCCGCCATATTTGGTAACGTAATCGTGGCTTTTTGTAAAACGAAATGGGTATGAAAAAGTCTGTTTGCCCGATCGTCGAAATGCTTATCAACTTTTTCACCTAATTGGTATACACAGGGACAAAAAATCGAGAACTTTGCACAGGCTAGCATTATGTAAATCGCAGTACCCGATGCAATATCATGCTCTAGATTCTGAGCATGCAGAAATGATTTCTTCCCCGGTAAGCTGCGCGTTGGAAATTCAACTCTTTTTCCAAACGTAGGAGATCGACGGGGTTATAGAATTGTAGAAGTGATCGATGTTTTCGCGAAGCAGGTCGCGAAATGATTCTAAATTCAACGACAGCGTTAATTTTGGAGAGCTACTTAACTGAATTCGAGGCTAAAGAGGCGGGGAAGGAAACGCGGCATCCGCCGTAGGGGGCACCTCCATTGTTTGCGCGAAGAAAACCTCTTTGAACCGGGACGTCGCCGCGACAATAGTTAGACGTTTCAAAGGCTTGGTAACAATTACGTGTCGGAGACACTTCGACAATGGTGTCTCCAATTCTATAACACGAACGCTAGTGCTTTAGGCTTTAACCCGTGAAACATTCTGAAGAGACATGCTTTCGAATGGAAAAAAAGTATTATAATTGATCGATCCCCGAGCTACCCATTGACGAGGATCAGAGCGGAAGTTTTCAAGCGTCGCGTATTGGATTCATCGAACGATGAAAGATGAAAATGAACGCTAGTATTACCGACTGATCTAAGTCATGGATGCCTACATCCGACTTTAAGATTTTCTGTTTCCCCCCTGGCGTCGTAGAAATCTATTTCTGAACAATTCCAGTCAATTTGCGTACAAGAAACATTGTTTCGTCCGTCGTTGGTCAAAGAATTGCATGACGAAACGAGCGCGCGAGCAATTTTCCTGGCCAGCGCAAAAAGAGCACGAATGACTAGACGCGCAGTAACGCGGACAACGTCACGTGAAAGCTTTTGTTTCCGGGTCTACCAATTACCAGGATCACGGCCGGTTGCGTAACGCAAAACGATCATTATTGGTTTTAGCTCTTTTATTGCTGTACGACGTGACGAACAAGACGAGTTACGATAACATCAGGGCATGGCTGAGCGAAATCCGAGAGCACGCCAACGAGGACGTGGTCATCATGTTGCTGGGTGAGTTTAGGGATCGTTTACGCGCGAAAAATGCCGATTCGCGCGGGCTGTTTCGGTTTTTAATTTGAGAAAAAAACTGAACGAAAAGAAGACAAGTTGGCTAGCTTTCTTTGTCGCTCGGTTTCCGAGAAAGTTGTCAATGATCGATACGTCGATGAGCAGCAACTGGTTTGTTGCGGTTTCGATTAGTTTCTTGCTTTCGTAGAAAGTCAAAGAGAACGGTCTAGGAAGAGTGAAGTACCGCTCGGTTAGCTGGCGAATAAAGAATCGCTAGTTGGGTAGGTGGGATGATTGATTAACGCGGACATGCTTGTTGCGGTGTCAGGAAGATCGTGAGAAATATGAAAGGTTGTCGCTAACAAGAATTACCTCCTCAGTTCCGATCGAGTCGTCGAGGAAGTAATGTGAATTTCGGAAGTGATAGAATTAATGCTACGGTGATCCATTTGGGTTCGTTTATCACGGATTCTAGAGCAACTTCCTAACTTTTATATACACGAAACTAGTTTTAGTTAGTAACCGACCCAATATTTGATATCCTATTCGATCGGTACGCGTTAGAGATTCGCTTTAGATCGTTAAGTGCTAATTTAACAGGAACGTAACAAACTGAAACAAGCTAATTTCAGGTAACAAGTCGGACTGCGGACCGGAACGAATCGTGAAGAAAGAAGAAGGCGAGCGGTTGGCGCAAGAGTACAAAGTCCCCTTTATGGAAACCTCTGCTAAAACCGGCCTGAACGTCGAATTGGCCTTCTTGGCCGTTGCTAGGTATTTGAAAAACGTTGACTTAATTGCTATCAGCGTGTGGGAAAAACACGCGAGACGTTAACCTGTCGAAACTATAGCGCTAAGTGCTATATTCATATTTTAATCATGGCCGACTCGACACAGGGGTTCTTATAGTTGTAGTTTACGTAACGTGAACTAATAATTATGAATTTCTTCTGTATAATACGAATACATTATATACACGCACTTTAGGAAGATAATCATAACCAAAGGCATTAATAATAATTCCCATCTAGGACCATATTAATGACTTTCAACATGTTGTGCCAAGCTAGCAAATACAGGGTGTTTCATAAATTGTAGACATAATTGAGACTTCAGCGTAGGAATGTAATAAAACTCGTATATGCTGAATTTATCCTTGCAAATATGTCTTATATGTACGAGTAAATTAGATTCTCTTTTAAAACGTATTTTGAGGATAGTTTTGATGCATACATACGTACATCCTCGTGTTAGGCAGATGGATGACGCTAGGGGATCTACATAGAGTCAGCCATGATGTTCATACGTTGCATTCTTTGCTGGGAGGAACTGAACGGTAAATATTATTTCTTATACTTTCAGGGAGTTGATGGCCAGAAAGAGCAACGACCCGGACGACACAAAATTCAACGTCCAAGACTATGTTCGACAACAATCGCAGCGGAGTTCCTGTTTCAATTCCAATTGCTTGACGACCTGAATTGCGCAACAGTCCTGCGCACACGTTTCCGTACAATAGATAGAACGAACGGTGAAACACGAACCGGAACTCGTTGGCTGCGAGAATGGCGCGAAATGATCGTAGCTATTCGAGTGTTCGTAATCGGGATCAAGCGCAGAAATCGTCAAAAGGGTACCTTGTTGCGGAAGCGTCGATAGGGAGATAAATTTGCACAATTTCCAACATTGTAGTCGACCGACGTAATCGTTAGACGAGAAAGTAGATTTCGACGAAACGCATTAACGAAATAGAGATTAACTTAAGACTTTCGATCACGTAACAGTATTCGATGTACGCTTGATCGAAGAAATTTGGCTGCACAACCACAATATTTGGGAAATACATTAATTCTAGAGGAAGAATGTCAACCACTTGATTTGATTTTAATACATTTTTTCTTTAAATAAAATAGAATAGTTTAATGCGTATCTTTGTTTCGAGCAGTGCGGCCATGTTCTTTTTAACTGGGTGTATATAACGTTGTTTGTTCCACCGGAAACGCGTTGTTGCCGATCGATGAAACACAAGATGACAAAGAATCGCGGAACGGATGTCGATATTTTTGAAAGCGACTAGCACAAAATTATTGTTGATGATATCTGTATAGAAATATATAATTCTTGGTTAATTCTGTACTGTACATTAATGTGAATAGCTTCGTGGGACAGAGACTCCCAAGATAGATGTAGGAAACGTCTCGATGGTTCTAACTCGCACTGTATACGATCCCTACGGTGTTTAACGAAAAAAAATAGTGTATTTGATTCGACACCGTGAATTTAACGAGATGCCGTGCGAAAGCTCACCGTGTACCAAGTAGATCGGTGGTTTTAGAAAAACCCCCGCGTAGAAGAGCTTTCCGAGAATATTTCATAGCTGCCATATTTATGACACGTTGGAAAGGAACGCTCAATAATTTTATGTTGAGAAGGTCTTTCTCGTACCTTAGGTACGATTTATTGAAATGTTTACGTCACATTCCATGGACAAAATTGAATGAATATGTATGTATATGTAGAATCATATGTATACGTCTTAGTCGTAATAATCATTTAGATCGCAAATTTGTGACAAATTAGGGCAATCGTTTATTAAATTCCAACAAGCTTGTTTAAATCTTTGGCGAAAACTTATAAAAGTTTGAGTCACGTGACTATTTATATCGTTCTCTATGTAGCGGCCCTAACAGCGCTATAATGTTCGACCAACCCGATTTACATTCCAACCTTTTCGATTTTATACATTGAATTATTTTTATAACGCCTGAATGATAATTTGCTATGAATGTTTCAAAATTAAGGGATGCCGATCGTTTAGTTCCATTATGCAACAGTTATCTTGTAAGTTAATCGAACTAAGAATAAAAATTGAACAAGATGTGCCGTGTACGTTTACCTGCTCTGTATGTACAATCTGTCTTCTCGACAAACGACAAACAATTACATGTCAAATATATATTGGGAAGTACATATAAAATAAAAGATCACTCGACCAACGGAAACTATTCTTTCCTCATTTATCACCACTGCTTGGCTGTTCCAACCCTACTTTAATCAGTATCGTTATCTGAAGTACAACTTATTAAAGTAAGCAATCCTTCATAGTTTCTGCTTGCAGTATTAACGCCAGTTATTCGTTATCATAGACAAAACATTTTTTGCACTCATTGCACATGGATCACGATAAAAAGTAGTTGATAAATAAATATCTCGAGACTGAGCTGGACAACATTGTTCGTCACGCGTCTTTGGAACTTGTTTTCTGAACACGCGGAACGCATCGAAACGGACCGCTCGGTTTCAGTTTCAAATGTCGACGTACAAACAAAACGCTGCGTCCCTAACCTGGTCTTGGAAAACGCGTTTCGTTGGTAGACAAAATACCGTGATATCTTGCGAGAAAGTGCGACGGCAATAAACGTCCGCAATGGACGAGGTGGTGGAGTTGCAGAACATGGAAAACGTGTGCAGGCTCTGCCTCTCCACCGATGAACCGAAGTCGTCGGTTTTCGGGATGCAAGACTCTCCGGTACCGTTGGCCACTAAGATACAAGCCTGCCTGTCGATTCAGGTAAGTGTGAAATATCGCTTCCTTGTAGATATTTAGCGTCGAATATACGTTCCTTTTGCCGTACCATTGAACGCATCGCGCCTCGTATATATGCCCAATGCGTGTGCTTCGAGGTTAGGTCTACACTGAACTATGCCAGGAAAATTAGAACCAACTAGAACGGTTACGAGCATTTTATTTCTATTTGCCATTGTTGGCTATTGATGGTTCTGTAGATACTGATTGGAATAAGATTTTTAAAGAATGCATTTTCAATACCTTATTCTGACGATAGCTTAGTTTCTTAAGTTGAGACTATGAAGAATTCACGCTTCTACTTAGCATGTATATCTTTTAGATTTTAGCCACGGATAGATTATCAACAGACATATGTGAAAAGTGTGTTAAAAATGTGAATCAGTGGCATAATTATAAAGAAGCTTGTCTTCGTACCCAAGACAAATTGCATCAATGGTTGGAAAAGCATTTGCAGTCGATTCCTATGGTAAGTGTATATTCTCTAGTAATTTATACACATGGATATTGTAAGAAATTATAATGAACACATGTTTTTACCTATTTAGGTTATAACTATCAAGGATGAACCTGTGGATCTTGATTTTTACGAAGATAACATTGAAGTTATTTCAGAATCTGCTACCGATTCTGATTTGGTAAGTACTGTAATTTGGGGAACAAAATCTAAGAAATTAGGACACGTTACAAGTAAATTGTATTTTTTTTCCAGGAATCAGCTACTCTCGAAGAAAGTATAAATAATATATCAAACAGTGTTCATGTTGAAGAAGTAAACGACGATGAAACAAATTTACCAAAAGCTCAACCAGCACCGACAAAAGACGTGGATCCGTTAGCAAAATCTGAGTTACAAGTAGACTATGACACAGATTGTACCATAGAAATAGAATCCGTTACTGGTAGCGAACTGTTGCCAAATCCTCTTTCCAACAAGGAAGACAGGGTGATGGAAGCCGATTCTACGCAAAAGTCTAGTGCTTCGACATCAGCAAGTAAGAAAAAGATGAGACGGGGCCCGCACACTCACTTTCGAGGAACACGTGTTTTCAAGCAAAAGTGCGTGCACTGTCAAATTAATTTACACTCGAAATACTCTTACACAAAGCACATGGAGAGATTTCATACAGACAAGCCAAACGGCAACAACGATACAACGCTAGACGACGAGGAAGAGTTGGTAGAAGATTTGGAGGATGAATTAATCAGCATGGAGAAGGATGCTCCCTTAACGCAAGTACAGCAAAGTATTATCAGCCAATTGAAAACGTTCTCGTGCTATTCCTGCCAAGAAACCTTTACCGATCGGAGAAATACGCTTTCTCATATTCGTCAACATATGCCCGATTTGAGGCCGTACACATGCATCGCGTGTTTGACAGAATTCCCCGATCGATCAATGTATAAGTTACATTGCGGTGCGTCGTTCGAGTGTGCAATGAAAATTGCATTGGTCGTGCCTAACCATGGCGAGGAGAAGTACTTTACATGCAACATGTGTTTGCGATCTCTGCAAAACAGAAAAGAATTACTGAGTCACCTGTCAAAGCACTCCGACAGACAATACGAAGAACTGATTTCGCCATCGCGATCTCCTCCCAAGTTAAAACCGATGACACCTCTGCCGCGTCTAAAGCAAGAAGGTTTGAAGAAACCGCCCGAAACGGGCCCGATTATTCCTCGACCCTATAAAAACGGTGATCCTGCTCATAATCACGTTTGCGATTTGTGCGGAATGATATATCGATACAGGCCTAACATGCTGAAACACAAAGATCTGTGCCAACGTCTGTCGCCAGAGGTTCGGACGTCCTACAAATGCGTGCATTGCGGAATGACGTATCTCGTGTTCAAAAAGTTTCATAATCACATCACTCTGGACCATAAAAAGAAAGATTTCATTTGCTCCGAGTGCTGTGCTAAATTCAGATCATCTGCCGATTTCTTGGAGCATCACGAGTCGCATCGCGAGGAACGGAACCAGAAGCAACTGCTCGAAAAGGAGTCCGCGAAGCCTGTGCAAAGCATTACGACGCCTATCAAGGATTGGGACACGTTCGAGGCGGAAATAAACGCGGCCAAGATATCCGACAGCAACCAGTACAGTTGTGCTTTGTGCAACTTGGAGTTCGCCACCAGGGCCGAGTTGACGGAGCACAGAAACCTCCATCTGAAGGTGAAGATTTACTCGTGCGTGATCTGTCGCAGCATGTTCAGCAGCGCGGGTGCTCTGGAGAGCCACATGAAGGATCACGGCATAGAGGATCCTAACGAGCAGACCGCGAACAGCTCCTGCGTGGAGTACGGAACAATGGAAGAGGATTCGCGGGACTCCAAGTCGATGAACGCCAGTGCCACCTCGGATCCTGGCTCGAACAAGAACGAATGCAACCTGTGCGGCAAGATGTTCTCGAACTATGCGAATCTCAAGAGACACATACGGAACATTCACAAATCGGGCAAGTCCCACATCGGTTGCCCCGATTGTTCGCGAATGTTCAGTAGCAAGGAGATTCTCGAACGGCACATAATAACCGAACACAAGTCGGCAAAGAACATGTGCCCCCAGTGTCCAAAGAGTTTTGTGTTCAAAGGGAATTTGAACCTTCATTTCCAAAACGCCCACGGCGAGAGGACACAAACGAAAGGTGGCCACAAATGCGACCTCTGCGGAAAGAGTTTCGTAGAAGAAGCCTCTCTCAAGATACACAGATCATGGCACAGTCGAGCAAACTCTCGTTTAAGTTTACGATTCACGCCGAACGATGACAAGAAATCAGTGAAACAGACGTTCTTGACCAAACAGGAGCAGGATGTAAATTCTACCCCCGACAGACCGGCCAGAGCACGGAAATCTTTCCCGAATCCGCCGCCCGCGAAACCCCAGGGTAACTTCCAGTGTCAGGTATGTAACGATAAATTCAACGACGTGACCGAACTGAGGAAACATTTGTGGGACGTGCACTGCGCCCGCACCAAGGCCGAGAAGTCCTTCACGGGAGACGAGCTTCAATGCGAGCTCTGCACGAACGTTTACCCGGACAGGGAGACGTTGAACATGCACATGCAGTGGCACAAAGCCTATCCGATTCTCAGCGACATCAGGAAACCGACTTTCCCCTGCGAGATCTGCGGAAAGATGTACAGCTCCAAGAAGGTACTGTGGAGACACAAAAAGCTTCACAAAGCGACCAGCATTGCCGCCATGAAGTTGCATTCGATGGGCAAGAAATCACCACCGATCGGCCAGCAACACTTGTGCAACGTCTGCCACAAAGTATTCAGCAGCAACCAATCCCTGCAGCGTCACAAGTTCAACTTGCACAGCGACATGTTGAACTCGTCGCTGTACAACAACACGCGAAGATTGTCGCAGGAGGAGTCCAAGCCGAAGAAGGTGAAATTGGAGGAGGATACCCTGCAAAAGCCGTTGACCGCCATGGAGGCCGTGAACACTGGCAAGAAGTCGGTGATGTGCCACGTTTGTAGAAAGTTCTTCCCGAACATGAGCGTGCTGTACAAGCACAAGCAGCTGGTGCACAACAAGTCGCGCGTCGTCAAGAACATCGTCAAAGCGAATATAATGACGTCAACCGAGTGCGTACCATTGGCTGGGAACGACGGCAAGGTCTGTTGCAACGTCTGCTACAAGGAGTTCCCGGGTCTGTCGAATTTACGACAGCATTTCACCGTCAAGCACAAGAACACTCCGCCGCAGCACGCTTGCCCGGTCGACGGTTGCAAGCTGATGTTCCCCACGCTTCTGAGCTTGAAGAACCACGAGCTGTCCCACACCAGCATGATCTTCAGCTGCAACCTGTGCGGCAAACACGTGTTCACCAGAACAGCGATGACAAATCATATGCTGACGGTGCACAACACCGTCTACGACGCTGATCAGAACAAGAACTTCCACAAAGAAACGGACCTGACCAGCTACACCGTGAAGGGCGCCGTCGACGCGACCTGTCCTTATTGCAAGATCAAATATCCCAACAACAGGGCCATGAAGATCCACTACTTCAAGTTTCACGACGGCACCGATCAAGCGTAGGCCAACTCGCCTTTCCATGCTCAGGAATAGTCGAAGGATTATTTTGAAGCTGAACGAGCATATTTGGTACTCGCGTCGAGTCGAATACCGGAATACCGATCTTGGAATCAACGAGACCTTCCGAATCAGATGGACGTTGTACTCTTTTCTATCACCGGGTCATGAGGTCGCGTTCACCTGTGCGACGATGAACGACTCTAGCACGGGACCGAGACGCCATCATGTCCCCTAACGTTGTTTGATTTCAGTGGTACGTTTTAATACTTCTGCCAGTCCTACTTCTCTACCTGCCGTGGCAGCCAAGCTGTGTCATAGTTGGCACAGACGACAGTGGCCCGATCAACGAAAACTCTGTACATAATCCATAATTATTGTAGAGGAATCGAAAGAGAGAGAGAGAGAGGGAGAGAAAGAGAGAGAGAGAAAGCGAGAGAGAGAGAGAAAGAAAGAGATAGTATATATTTCTTCGTTCGATGTTTTTACGAGAGTTATTACGGTTTTTAAGGACACTTAACTTTGTTCGTCGCTCACCCGATGATTATATCAGTGCTTTTCCGGCGGACGTCGATGACTCGAAAGATATAGTTTATTAGAACGGGCTACCTAGATTTCTACTTCTGGCCTCTGTTCACTTCGATCAACATTTTCGTAAATATGGATTTTAATTGCTGATCATGATGTTAGAGCAAATCTTGGTTACCCGTTTAAAACGTAACTCATTTGCTGCGCTATGTCGAATGAACGATAATCTTGCGAGATCACTACTACGAACGATAGCTACACGGTCATTCTTCTTCTTTTCCTTCTTCTTGATAAGCAGCGGTGAATCGTAATGGTTGTAAGCGCAAAATCCGCGTGACTTTGTATAGAGCAAGCGAGGAATTAGTATGGCAGTGACATTGTGACAACCGATGGATCGACATCATCGACGCTGAGGTTGCACTTGAATTTATTTGAGCGCTGTTACTGGACACTGGGATTAGAACACTTTTGTCGTGGATTTTATTATTAAACGCATACTTGTATATGCAATGTATAAGCTGTAGCGTTTTGCATATAGTGAACAAATAAAGGGAGGATTAATAAATGTAGATCTTCGATTTTTCATGCATCATTTAACATTATTTTGTGTTCAGTGTAGAGTGCTGTTTGTGAGCTTTGAATTACGATTGCATCCACATGCTTTTTCTCACGCTGCTCAAAACAATTAGGGGATCGGACCTGATCAATTTATGAGAATTAACCTGTGGTGGGACGTGCTGCATCCGTCAACAGAGTCGTACATTAAGTCTTGTTGTCGCAAGTTCCTGTTTAAACCTTTAAATATATAAAGTAGTCCTATTTAGAGATAAGAGCATCGACGCGGTTTTGAGAAAAAGGTAAAGGAGCGAGCCTTTAGGTTTCTCTAACCTGAAAGACAAGATTAATATTAACTACGGAATCCTTTTCCTCTAGCAATCAATTGTTACATTATTATGATCTAGAGAATAGCTATGTTACGAATATTAGCCACGGGAAGACATTCTTAGGGAGTTGTCTTGCAGACGAACGAATTCGAATTCGGTTCTCTGTTTAGCAATTGTTTCTTTCTCTTCCTATAGTAAAGTAGAGTGACAACGATTTGGAGGTCTTCCAAGACGATTCTTTTTTTGGTCCAACAATAAGTACCTTCGCTGATGAGTACACTAACCCGTCCTATCTTGCAAAACACGGTGGAGATACGTAGCTTTGATACAGTAATAATTGTACAGATTGTCTATCTTACGTAGCATATCGGAGTATTTAAAATGTTTGGATATTTTGGTGAACGATAGGATTGTTCGTACGGCCTTATCCTCTAATTATTTTGGGCTGCGTATTTTAGCACGATCTTCGAGTCCGCGTGTCGTTGCGCGATTTGTTTTTGACGTTTTATTTTTTCGAAACGCAACGGTCGAACGTACTTTGTAAGAAATGTTTTTGAGAATCGAGTAACGCCATAATTCCTTAAACGCTGCTCCGAGGAATTACCCATGAGGTATCGGGACTTGCATGCTGAACCATTCCAGCTACCGTTAACATTCTTACGGCAGATGTTCAAGACGATAATTACGCTCTCGCAGTTATCGTTTCGTGCTACGACTACGATACACGAAAGATTTTCAGGCATTCATAATAAAGGAATATAGAGGATATATTTCTGCATAATAAAAATACTTTTTGTATCATAATATTTTTACGCAGTGACGGAAAAGATCTAAACAATGGTAAGATGTATGTTTGTTGCATAGAACGTTTATAAATGGTCAGAGATTCGAGAATAATGACGAAGCTTCGCAGATATTTGTTATATCTTCTTTTTATTGCGAATGCACAGGACATTCTTAAATTATCAAATATTATACACGTCTATACAGACACATACTACGTCGTATTTTTTATTTTTCTCCAAAGGTTATCAGTATATGTATGTATATTGTATCAATATAATCATCTCACAATTTATCAGTAGATTTATTATATATATATATATTTTTTTCTTGTTTTAACGGGATGGAAAATGTATTACAAGGAACATCTGCGAAGTATTTATCGTGTATTTTGATGAATCTTTATGCAGCAAGTCAAATTTTAAAAAAATACATATGTGTTCCTTGCCAATAAAATCTCTTTTCTTCGTATATTTTGTTTTAGGTTTTAATAAACAATATTGTACGAAAGATGGCTTAAACAATGAAATCAAGAATGTTATACTACAATAAATTGCTCGAATAGGTTAATTTATCGATTTATATTATTCATATTATGGTAATAAAATAAAATAATAAAATTAATACATTGATTTGTAAGACCAGGAACTTCTGAATTTCCTGTAAAAATTATTTAGTTTCGTAGTTTCACGATCGTAATAATTGCAGTAGTTTTTAAATGTTATTTCAAATGTATCGATTCTTTTTACTATAAAGTGCTTCTATTTCAACAAATCTGTTCGTGTTCCTTGATAGTCAAAGATGTTCTAAAAAAGTCACAGACATTTGAAAAGACTTTTTCCTCGTTGGCGCGCTGGATTAATTCGATTTATAAGTTCAAAGACGTAGAGAACAATCACACCTAGCGACTCGCGGTTAGCAACGACTATGATAACGGTAGAATGGCGCTTCGTTTTTGATCTTTTGCATCTCGCCAGTGTTTACGGTGTCATGGACACGCGAACAGCTGCTGAATTACACGCCACATGCAACGGGTGTGTTCCTTGCGCGGTTTTGAACGCCATCGTTCTCGTCGGATCAAGATACTCGCGTGCAAATACCTAATACTCGTATATAATACTTAACAAGCGTTTCAGAAAAAGTAATATTCACATTTGTAGATAATTTTCGTAAAATACAATTTTCCCTTGTCGCTCAGTGAACTATTCTAAATTCGCAGCCATTAGTTCTCGGTGTTACTCGCGACAAGGAGTTCTTTGTCGAGTCAGAGATGCCAGACGGAGCCTCGGGTGCACCGGGGACACCTCATTCCACTTTCTCACACTATGCCAGATCACGCGTACGTGAGCTCGTAGAGTTTCGGAGAGTCGATAAAGGCAAACTGACACATGCCCTCTTTTAGGATTCTCCAAAGCTGCCCGAAGTAATTTCAGGAAGGCTCACATTTGCCTTCTCGCACTTGAACAACTGAAATCCGACCTCACGTCAACGGCATACGATTTGGAATCTCGACTGCTCAGGCATTTTTAGCCTTTGTTTGCCTTTGCGTGCCTTTGCTGACCACTCCTGATACCTCCGACAACGTACAACAATTACTACTGGCTACTGTCAACCTCCCCCAGCCTCTGCTGACTTCTGCTGGCCTGTGCTGACTTCTGCCAGCATCCCCCGACGTCAGCTGACTATTGCAGGCCACTGCTGACCACCGCTTATGTTTCTGGCAACGTACAACGATTACTACGACTCCTGCCTTCCTCTGTTAACCTCTGCCAGCGTCCCCTGGCCTAAGCTGGCCTCTGCTGACCACCGTTTATATTTCTGGCAACCTATAACGATTACTACTGACTTCTGCTAACCTCTGTTGGTCTTTGCTGATCTCTGTCAGCGTGTGCTTGTCTCTGCTGAGCTTTCCTGGCCTCTGCCGTACGCTACTGACCACTGCAGGTATTTCTGATAATGTATAACGATTAATACTTACTACTGCATGCCCCTACAAGTCTCTGCTTGCCTTTGCAGGTTTCTGCTTGCCTGTGCATGCCTTTGCTGGACTCTGCTGAACACTGCTGACCACCCCTGATGCTTCTGACATCGTATAACAATTACTACATGCTACTGTTCGCCCCTGGTGATCTCTGCTTACCACTGCATGCCTCTGCTCGCCTCTGCTGACCGCTGCTGACCACTCCTGTTACTTCTGACAACGTATAACGATTACGACTGGCTACTGTCAGCCTCTCCCAGCCTCTGCTGACCTCTGCTGACCACCCCTGATGCTTCTGGCAACGTATAACGATTACAACTTGCTACTGCTTGCCCCTGCTAGTCTCTGCATGCCTCTGCATCCCTCTGCTGACCTCTACTGGCCCCTGCTGACCACGCTGACCTTTGTTAACAACTTCTAACATGATATACATGTATTAAAACTTTGTATAATGTAAATCTATGACAATAAATGATATAATTTCAAAGAATTCTATGTGTTCTCGTCACTTTTACCTTTCTTTTCCTCTCCCTATTATTCCCTTAGTTATAAGAAACCGTTTCTCTACTTAAAACTGGAATTCCAAAGTGCCCGGAGCGTTTTCTGAAATGTCGGTGACCTTGACCCACTTTCGAAATTGGGTCAAGGCCATCCGAATTTCCAAGTCGGCCGGAAGATTTCTAAAATTTCGAATGGCCTTGACCCACTTTCGAAATTGGGTCAAGGCCATCCGGATTTCCAAGTTGGCCCGAAGATTTCTAAAATTTCGAATGGCCTTGACCTACTTTCGAAATTGGGTCAAGGCCATCCGGATTTCCAAAGCGGCCGGAATTTTTCTAAGATTCGAATGGCCTTGACCTACTTTCGAAATTGGGTCAAGGTCAAGGTCAAATTCGGATTTCCAAAGTTCCCGGAACATTTCTAAAATGCTGGTGAACTTGCGAAGACGGTGGTACGCATCTTATAGGTAAGAGAATGATTAGGAGAGGAAAAGGACGGTAAAAAATGACGAGAACGCATAGAATACTTTAAAATTATATCATTTATTGTCATAGATTTACATTATACAAAACTTTAATACATATAAACATATTATATTATATTACATCATGCCACAAGTTGTCAGCAACGGTCAGCAGTGGTCAGCGATGGTCAGCTGACGTCGGGAGGCAAGTAGAGTCCAGCAGGGGCAAACAGTAACAAGTAGTAATCGTTATACGTTGTCGGAAGCATCAGGAGTGGTCAGTAGCGGTCAGCAGAGTCCAGCGGAGGCAGGCAGAAGTCAGTAGTAATCGTTATACGTTGTCAGAAATTCCAGGAGTGGTCAGCAGGGGCCAGCAGAGGCTGGGAGAGGCTAACAGTAGCCAGTTGTAATCGTTATACGTTGTCAGAAGTAACAGGAGTGGTCAGTAGTGGTCAGCAGAGACGAGCAGAGGCAGGCAGAAGTCAGTAGTAATCGTTATACGTTGTCAGAAATATAAGCGGTGGTCAGCAGAGGCCAGCAAAGGCTGGGAGAGGCTGGCAGAGGCTGGTAGTATCTGGAGTGATCATCAGTGGTCAGCAGAGGACTGTAGGAAAATTCAAAAGTACATGTTACTTTATGATGGACTATTATAAAATGTGATAGATTGAAAAATTATTAGTTTCATTTAACTTTTCCATATGATTGCTATGTAAAAGACAAATGTGAGTTTGAGTGTCCCTGTACGCTCCCAGAATTTGTCTACTCAATCCTGAAACAGCCCCTAGGAACAAACTGGTAAAGATAGAGAGATAGAGTGACCCTCCTTTAGACTTTTGGGGTTTTAGGATAATGGGACAGGATAAGGTTTAGGATATGT
Source organism: Colletes latitarsis (assembly GCF_051014445.1). NCBI lineage: Eukaryota > Metazoa > Arthropoda > Insecta > Hymenoptera > Colletidae > Colletes > Colletes latitarsis. Next base: position 30,176,379 of record NC_135141.1, on the reverse strand, counting down.
TGTTTCTAAGGGGGAATCAGGATTTGGCGACGCAGGGGCTAGGATGACGTGGATTTCTATGACGCATGGATCATACTAAAGTAGATGTATTTACCTAACAGGGATGGTACGCTTCCCCAATAAATTAGAAAAGTAATTAAAAAATGGTCTATTGCTGCTCAACTCTGTGTACACTGCGAATTAAAAGCGTTATGCCGAATACCAACCGTATTGATTATTCGAGAAGTCCAAATATCGAGTGTCACGAGTTCACCACTGGCCGATTTTTAGGTTTAAAGTGTTCCGAGATCTGCAGATTATGCCTCTGGTTTCGTTGCAATTAAAATTTGTTGGTAGAGTTTCATAAACGAAGATTTCCATAGTTTACGTCCTCTTTTCAAACTCGTTTTTCTTCATCCTCGAGTAGATTGGAATTTGATTAGCCAAGAGAAAGATGTTACTAGGAACTTGTTCCATTTTGGAACTGTTTGTCTCCAATTCGACTCGAACAAGAGTTATGAAAAACTTTAAAATCGTCGAGAATGATTCCTTTTCAGTTTACATTCTCTTGCAGAAAGATTCATGAGAAAAAAGAACATAGAAATGCTCTTACGATAGAAAGCTTACACACAGAAGTTGTAATTGTAGGTTTTGATATACTTGACGATATTATAACGCTTTTAATCAATAGCAAAGTGTGTCGCCTGCCTGTCGTTACTCGAACCGCATTGTTCCAAGTGACACTACACCCGACTGACTTAGATTCCCTTAATTAAAAACGTTGGTATCTGTAACGTCATTAATTATTCAGCAAAACATATAATGATCGCATTGAATGAAATGGAACGACTCTTTGAATTTGCAATTTAGTAGATTCTATTGCGAATAGGAAATGTATCAATTTGCTACTTCCTTGTTACGTCACGTTTTTTTAGCGATGAAAATAAAATTGGGTTACGGTAAGTATCCGCACTGTAAAAATAAAGACGCATCAACGTATGATGAAGCCTTGGAAGAAGGACGCAGAACTACCTTGCTGTGGGCAAGAATCGTCAGCGGTGTCGTTAAAGCATTCCATAAAGAAATCGTTTATTGCAGGAAATCGGAGCACATAACAAAGTACTTAAGTGCATCGAAGGATATTGATTCAGATTGGACCACGTTTCGAACGTGACTGCGTTTAGAATGGCTCTAACTCTGTTAACAACCTAGTCACGGCATGACAGATCAGAGAATGGCTCGGATCTGACGATGACACTATCGCGACAGAACTATTAGCGTAACGCAGACCCAAATGCAACTAATCCCTAACAATTCGATGTTGTTATTTTCGTTTCGCCCTCTTCAGAAACTTCTTGACTTAGATTACAACAAGCAAATGGCACACATAATTCCACGCTGGAACGTGTATTATTAAACTCTTGAATTCTGCATAGTTTTTCTAAGAAACGATTTCTAAGAGAGTTACTGTCCATAAGAAAATCACCCGACCTTTTTAACGTCTTCGTATCAAAGTTTATCTAATGTTCTCGTACTAGAGCGTATCATTCGACCATTCGATCCTACAATTTTCTTAAGAAATGATCCCTCAGTGGAACTAATCCCCGACAGTACGTCTGCTATCTATATTTTGCTATTGTAACTTAGGAAAGTATTTATAAGAGTAACTAATCTCTAACAATACCTTTGCTATCCAGAAGAATATTCTTTCGAGCACCAAAAGAAAACAGTTCCCAAATTTTATAACCTGCCTTGTCAGCTATCGCCTCTTTTGGAAACCTGAAAGATTTTTTAAAACAAAACTACACAAAAGTAATGCATTACGGTATACAAGAGTTAATAGAATATCTATTTCTATAAAAAATCTTACCGTTTCGCCGGACATTCCTATTCAGGATTCCAAGTTCGAACAGTGAATGCGTCAGGAGACAGAGATCATACGCCTACGAAGTTTGCAGACCAAAATCTATATCAAGCGATGGGGACAGCCATAGTAACCTTCAGCAGCCAGTTGATTTCGTTTCATCCACAGCATCAAAAAAGAAAAAAAAAACGTCCAATATTGCAGCGACGCGATCCCAGCCTATGAAAGAACAAACCTCGAAATCGGAATTGGACGCGTTCGATGGAAATCACCTGCAGACCGCGTTTCAAAGCGACGATTCAGGCAACATTGACCGCTCGTGAAACGCGATTACGTCACCGTCGATCGTGTCGAGGCGAGACCGAACGGATACAGGACGCCTACCGATCGACGATCCATCGATCAACGCCGTGGGTCCCCGGATCGCAGCCAGACGACCAACCGTGACGCTCGTTTCAAGTATACCGAAGAGCTGGTCGTACCGAACTTGCGATACAATAGTACTTTAACCGTTAAGATCGTGTACTAGCTGCCGGTTCCGTTGTTCGAGACTTAATCGATTAATTAGGCGCCCTCGAGCGACACGCCACTGGCTCCCCGCGTAATTAATTGATTGGGGATGTCTCATGGATCTAGGGCCCTTGGATCGCGACAGCGGTCGGAGGAGCGATGACGAATGAACCGGAAGATCGAAGCTTTCAATCGAAAGTAACAGCTATCCTAAAAATTAACACGTCAAATGTCTCAGAAGGAATTCTTCACTTCGTTGGAACTCGTTAGAAACAAGACTCGACAGAGGTAAGATACAATCGCTTAATAATTACTTCCGCGTCGCATATGTTACGATCGTTACAATGGGATTTATTTATTCACAAATTTTATCTTCGTTCTTAGTCTCGATTAAACTTCGAACCAACTTCGAGGTACTATTTCCAACGTACGTTGCGTAGAAATGGTATCTCGGTTAGCCAGGGGCGCTTAATTTCTGGCTGGATGCAAATGCACACGATCGATCGGTGATTTAATCAAAAGAAAAGTATTTGTCGCCCGAGGTGACCGGTTTATTAGCGTCGAAGCTGCTTTCGCGACGGCCTTTGTCACGATGAAACCAGCGAAAAATAATGTGCCGTTGCGTAATTACGGTTTTAATAAGGAGGAACGCGTTCTCGCGGATTTTCTGTCTGCGAATCTTTTGTCCGATCTCCGTGACGGCGTCGGAGGAAAATAAAATGCGAAACGGGGGATTCGAACGTCAGAAGAGAGAAAGAGATCCTTTCCGTTGGGTTTCAGTACCGAAAGATGTTCGAAACGTGGACAAATGTTTTGCTTTGGTTATTCTTTAGCATCCTCGACACCTAGCATTTATTCTTACGAAGCTCCTTGGGGACGAATTATTCTATCTGAATCAAATAAGAATTCCAACCGATTTTTACCCAGATTTATCGATTTTCTAACGATATTGCTGCGTTATCCTTCGTGGAAGCCTCGATCCTTGACGAAGGACACGCGATTCGAGATTCCTCGCGTTTTTCCCTCCCGATCGACGTCTTTTCTCATCGCGTTCCTGCGACGCGACTAATTTGAAGCGCCGCTCGAGATTAGAGGCCTAATGACGGCAATTTGCCCTGAATCACGGTCGTCTCTTGATTGCATTCGCGTTTCTTCGCCGTACCACGAATCGTACGCGTTTTATTTTCATGCAGGCTGTTAAAAAGATTCATTCGGTGCTTACGCGGCAAATGGAACACGCCACACTGACAATTTCTGAAATATAGTTCTACATTAGAAGAGAAATATACATTTTGAAGAAACGGGGAATAACGTGGAATTTAATAGATCGAAGAGTTTACTACTTGGAATGAGTTTTCTCGACGTTAGTCGTTGCATCGGGATTCAACATCGTCGGATCTTGCAAATCGAATTAGCGTGCCGTAGACACGCGAATCGCAGCCCGCAGATTTTCAGCGTGTACGAGCACGAGCCAGCTTCTGACACTCGATAATGCGATCGGCAATTATAACGTGCACCGTAAACTTGGTCATGGTCGCTGACTTCTAATCGAATTATCTTTGTTCCTTGCTGGAAATCCAATGTACTATTCTCGTACACCGCGTGGCCTTTTCTTTTTCTGTCAAGCACGGTGACATTGAGTCGCGAGTTTTGTTCCAACGACGTGTTCTCGATTTCCTTCGGAGCGTGTACAGCTCGTTCCTCGTTCCACCTTCAAAATTGTCAATCCGAATCTTATAAATAATTTTACGTTTTCATTAGTTTTGAAATTGAGAATACATTTGTAAGTTTTGTAACAGGACTTTGGACTTGCGTGTATCAATTAACACTACAGAATTTAAGTTAAGCCATCGTTGAAGTTTCTGTGTTATGAAATATTTTCACAGTTTGTTATAATTTTGCTTTCGAATAAAGTTTGGCGAATTTGGTTAGCGTATTGCGTATAAGGGCAAGAGAATAGAGAATTTAGTATTGAAACGACCGACGTTGCGCCGGTTTTACGTCTGTTGATCGACACTTGGACGACCTCGCTCTCAATGCATCACCGCGCGATGCACATGCACTTCAGCCTCCCCGCAATTGCATGATCATTTCCCATTGCTCGTCGTGCTCGATTCATGGTGAACTATTATTCCAGATGGTCGTATCAGTTTCCAGCGTCAAACTTTCTTCGTTTCGCGCGTATCGGAAAAACCTTTGGCACGGATTCCTAAAACAAAAATGCTCGATACAGGCTTCTACTCACATTTATCGTTTTTATTTCACGAATAATGATAATAAAATGTCTGACATCGAGAATAGAATTTTCGACAAGATTGTCGTCGGAATAATTCGTGGGAGTATCGGGTGCGGTCTTTGCCGCAAAGGCTCGTGTTCGATTTTCGAAATCGTTAATCCACAGGTCGAAAACGATCGACGGACACCCGAGAGTAAGTTGAGATCCAAGACGCAAGATCGTTTTACGATACCTCTCTAAGCGAGTTGGCTGATTCGTATCTTGCTTTCGCAACGACGCGTTTACGCTAATTCGTAGGTCTGTAGGCAGACCGATAGAGACTTCGTTAGACAGCAGGGCTTTCGTTCTAATTTTAAAACATATTTTAAGGAGAGAATGCAAATGATCGATAGAAGATTCTCTTCCTATTTTCGGGTAGATGAGATACCGACAGAAAATTCGTATCTGTGTGTAAAATATTCGACGATCTAATTGGAAATCCAAGAATTCTTGATTCCACGAGTCTTGAATATTTAATCGAATTAATTATACAAAAGACATAATTAATTTCGTTCGTTTAGCTGAACCTTTCTGGGTCACTTATTTCCAGATTCGAAGCTAATTTCACGAACAAGATATGCAACGCCTTATTATAGATTCGAGTTCGGTGGGTCATCATTCACTAATTTAAGTAGAGCTACACGTACTCGTTTACGAGGTCGATCAAAATCGAGTTTCTGTACGAAAGTCTGTGAATTCTCACCGACGAATTAATACTTAAAATCCTATAATAAAATTAGATCGAATTTTTTTACGCTACGTCATGGGCAAATACTAGAATTTGTGCCCTTGCCCCCTCGGATCGGATCTCTGGTTCGTAGATCGAAGGATCGCCGCGTGTCCCGGGATTCCGCGGCGTTCGCGTCGCGATTTATGTAACGCTGTACGCGCGACCTTGAAATTGGAGAACTCACCAGATGCGCAAGAGGTGCACTCGCGGCCATAACTCCTCGCTGTCGATCGTCGTCTCTATGGTTTCGCGTGTTTACCGCGTTACGTAAAGCCGATTCCGACGCAATTGGATTGCTGGCGACTGGTTCACCGATGCCCTCGAAGTTCGGTATTTCAGCAACGCGGTTTCGCGATCCATCTTACCCGGACCGGAAACGGATGGACAGCGGCGACCTCCCAACGACGCCACTCGTTATCAGAACGAAGGATTTTCGTCGAATCGAAACGTCTTCATTTTCGTAAGCTTCTTACGATTTCAAATGAAACTGGTATTTGATTTTATGAAAAAATGGAACACTCTCTGTCCACCTAAATAATATTTTAATAGATTTGAATTTTCGTACAAAGGGTGGAAGGTTATTTTATATACAATTATTAGACCCCCGTTACGATTTATTAAAATAGTGAAATTTTGTTTCTGAAAGTTTGAAGATCTACGCCCAAGAATTATTATATTTTCCCAACTTCGCAGGGATCGTTATCGTTGGGCACATTATCCGCCAGGAGGGTTAATAAATAAATCGAGGGCGTCGTGACGGAATTCGAGCGTGCTTTCATCGTCGCGCGGCCCTCCGTTTGGAATAGATATTTATTAAAATACATTCCCCGCGACTGTCGTTTGATAATTCAGTTTCCGCTGACGGGCGAAACGGCGCCGCGAATATAAACAGCGGGCAGAAAATATTTCAGCGAACGAATCGCGACCAAACGATCGCGCTCTAACGAACTATCATTCGCAGACGTATCGCGCGTCGATCTCCGTTGAATTAATGCGACACACGCGCGATATCGTCGCGAGCGTTTCAACCGGACGCAAATAAATTTCTCGATACGTTTTCCGTTCGTTGATCAGAACGTTGCCGCTCGTTTCGGCCTCGCGGCGAACAGGAACACGTTTCGACGAATTCACTGGCAAAATAAAGTAAAGAATTTAAATTATTACGTAAGAAAGAAATTGTTTCTCGATCATTTACATCAATTATTAACGAACGCATGAACCAAACAACAGCTAAACTTGCAGAACAATTGGATATCCTCGTGAAAAAACATCGTGTGCAAATCCCGTGAAATTATCTCCGCGAACTTTACGAGAATTGTTTTTATAGGATTTCCGATCGAGCATATTATGCAACAAAGGGTTAATTAACTGCTCGATTCAGTTCCCCCTCTAAGCGCCCTGAAATAACAAACGTTCGTCATCTTTTTATTCAGCAGCTTTTTTATTGTTTTAATTATAAAGAAGTAACAAAGAATAATAATTTCATGATATTACCATACTTTCTCTCTCTCTGTCGTTCGCGCGCGCATACTCTCCCTTACACGCTCTCTCTCTCTGTCTCTATGTATTTATATCAATATTATTTAATAGATATACTCATTCACGTATTGAATATCGTGGCAAATATATAGATAAAGGTTTCATCTAACGTTCACACGTCGTGGATAGCGACCGTGCAACAGAGACGCGCCTCTTTCTCTCTTTCTCTCTCTCTCTTTCTCTCCTCATCCCTTCCGATCGCCACTCCGCGACCCTCTGAATTCGCTCCTCGAACGTCCAAGGCCCTCGAAACACCCTGGACGCCTTCGTTTCCCGATTTTCTCTCGTTTATATTTTATCTTTTTCTTTTTTTCTTTTTTCGTTACATTTTTATTATTTTATCAACGTGAAGTGACTATCATCGAGGAGACGGAGGCTCGGGATGGAGGAAACGGAAGTTCCTTCGGATCACCGGGTGACGATCGGCGGTCGCGTGTCGAACGAGACGCTACACCGGAAGTGTCTGCTTCGAGAGTCCGTCTCGACGCGCTCCGACACTCCAAACGGACCTAATAACTCGATATCGTCGCGACTATTTAACCACACATCGATTCGCGGAGTCGAGTCGCCGAGTTTCGAGGGAAACCGGAAGTCGGGCCGAGGAACGATTCGATTTCGCTCGACTTGGAACCGGAAATCTCGCTGCTCGTTGGAAGGAAGCGTCCTCGAGATCGTTGCAAACGATTTTCTTATTCACTTGCCTCTGACAGTATATGAATTCTTACGATGGACACAGAATTATCACTTTCGGAGTTATGTAAAAATATAAATATTCAAAATGGCGTTACAGGCTTTGCAAATGAATTTAAAGAGGAATTCACGAGATCCTAGCTGGCAGACTAGATCGCTTCGTCTCCGATACTTTCTCCAGCATCGTTGACTTCAACAAAACATCAAATATTCATAGAATCGAATAATTTCAAGCGGCAAATTAATTTCTTCGGTTGCAACTGGCACAAGAGACCATACGCTCGATAGACACGATCTTTTGCAAATTTTTGCTCGCATAAACGTTAGGATAGTCTGCTTCCAACGAGGGCGACCGATTTACATTTGATCCACGATTCCCTTCACGGTTCATTTATCATTCCTCCGCCGGATCGACAGTCGTTCGATTTTCTGGTCGTTGAACAGAATCGAGTCCCGTTGCTCGAAGCGTCGAGACGCTCGAGAAAACGACGCGTGCGAGTTATGGTCGCGAACTCGCGGGTTGGTTCGCAAGGATTCTCTGGGAAAACTGGTGAAACGAAATCGCGAGACTCGCTTCGATTGATTCCCCGAGCAAGCATTTACACTGTCTTGCTGATAACTGTTCTCCATTAGGGTACTCGAATGCAGTTTACCAGAAATAATCGGGGAAACGTTCCAGTCATTCTTGGTACTTTACGAGAGAATATGAACGCCGATATTTCCTCATAAATTCGAGATATCTTGCAGCGAGAAAGGTGTCAGAACTCGGAAATATTTGATTGCAGAATCACGCGTAGTAAATATGTCACATTAATCGGGAAAATGTCATAAATTCGGTTGAGTAAATTTTTAAATATTTGCTATGTTTCAAATGGTGAGTTAAGTATCAATCGTTTCATAAGTCTTCGCGTAAGTTCGAGTAAATTATATTTCTTTTTATTTCAATATTGACTATATTTTCTTCTTTTCATCTGTTTTTATTATGTACCAAAGGGAATTTTTCCCACTGGAGTAATAAACAAATAAACAGAGCATCGATTGGTCTACAAATTCGCATGGTTGAATGCGCAAAGACTCACGAAACGACCTAATAACAGTTTACAATGATCGTTTAAAGCGGTATACGAAACATTCTAATATCTTCTTCTGTCACTTTCCTTGCGTGCAATCGTGATACTCGAGTTCGATCTGGACACAGTGATTTTGTTCTTAACTCTCAAGTAGACGCTCCTTCCGATTCAAGTTATTTCATAGACTAAACAAGAACTTAAAAAAAAACAAATTCAGAGTTTAGCAAGCCCTCCAGCGTGCCTACTTAAGAATTAAGAGTACCAAGATCGAGAAATGGGATTGTTTCGTTTCAATCACAACGATCTATCGCTCGAAAAGTACCAACAACTCCATGGAACAGAATTCGCTTTAAATCCATCGAGGATCGTTCTCTGAAATCGCTTCGAAGCATCGTCTTCGTGTACCTCGCTGTCCGCTTCCGGTTTCCGACGACGATCGCGCGCGTTCGCTCGCTCAACTAATAAAAACTCGACAACATTGAACTATATCGAGAATTATCGCCTAGACTACAGAATTCCAACAACTAATTGGGCGCCTCCTATCGAAGAAACTAATGTGTACTAATACCAGGCGCCCTCCCCTTGACCTCACCGACGGCCTCCTGGATCTCCTCCCCTTCGATCGTCGCTGTCGATCCTCTCGATCGCTCGAATCCCGTGGTCGCCCCAGCGTTGGTCTCTCCAACCTTTTGTTTATAAATTGCCTATCGATCACCGGGACAGAGCCTGAACCCGTTCTCGATTTTCTCTTCTCCAGTATCGTCCACGAAATTTCGTACTTCGTCTAGCCTAATTTTGTCAGCGTTTGAATCCACCGCTTTGATGGATCGATTGAATCGTTAGTTTTTTAATTGTTGTCTGTGCATTAACCATTTCTGTCCCGAACGAATCGTTTCAACAAGGAAAAATATTAGTGCGGCAGGATCATGGAAAATATTTATTGAAAAGTAATTAAAAAGTACAAACATTATACGATCCGTATAACATATTTGGGAGAACTTGAGAACCATAAGAAATTCAGAACTTTTAAAAATTGTATATACTGTCTTTTTCATTCTTATACGCTTCGAAACTAAAAATACAATACATCACTTAGCTTTCTATATAATATATGCACTGTGATACGAGGCAAATTATTTCACCGACATCCTGTTTTCAACCGTTGTAACGCAATTACTGACTCACTATAAATAGAGACAATTTAAGTTATCTATCATATTTTCAAACGTTAATGACATTTAATGGGAGATTGGGAAGTTACAGTGGCGTTTAACGGTATTAGGCATCCACAGTAAATAGTATATGCAATGTTAAATTAAAAGAATATTAGAATTTTTGTCAAGCTGAATATATACGATGTAGAATCGGGGAAGCGTATCGTTTTAACTGAACTAGTAAAATATCGAATTGTCATAGTTTGGGGCTCTAAAGGATCTTAAAATTAACGTACATAACTCCTTTGAACCAGAAAACTGTTCACAGAAAACACACGTTTGTGCCTAAATACTTCTAAACGCGTCTGTATACTTATCCAACATGGAATCCTCGGGACAGAAAGGGTCAATTTTCGTACAAAGAAACTTCGATCGAAAAACGTTATTCTGCCACGACCTGTAAGCGATCGATGGACGTCGATTACAGTGTCTCAGAACTCGGTATCGACGCTGGAAACGTTCCGTCGTGCGTTACGTTCTGAAATGGAATACAAAAATTCGAAGATCGCGTCACGATCTTTCGTCCGATTACCAAATCGTCGCCCTTTCCTCGAGACAAATTCGAGAATTGGACTCTGTCCAAAGTCGCGAGAGAGCCGCGAGCCACGTTTCGATCGATCGATCGAAAGAGCGACGTGATCGTGGACTCGATCCAGGAAGCGAGATTGGTCGGCGCCACCCTCGTCCCACCGTACTTGCATGAGAAAAACCATAAGAAACAACGTCCTCACCGAGAAAACGAAAAGCTTCCTCCTGACTGGCGCACGCATACTTCACGCAAGCAAGCAGGAAACGTTCATTCTCTCTCTTCTCGCCTCTCATTCTCCCTTTCTCTCTGTATCATTCGCTTCTTTTACGCGCGAAACGAAATTTTCTTGAAACTTCTCGACGGATCTCCGCAGCCAAAAAAGCCATGACTCAAGGATGGAGGCGAAACACTAACGGAACGGCGCGTGGGTTCGATTACTTTCAACGCAGGGCCTCTGAGAGGAATTTCTAAGGAGGGCACAAAGTCTTTTCTGGGCCCACTTTCTTCTCCCATTAGCCTGACAATATTCGCTAGCACAGTATGCAGAACTCAACATACTTCTGAGTTCTTTAATCTTTCTTTTTGATCCCAGGTTTTGGGGACGATGTACCCCCCTGCAGGCCCCCCTCGTGGGCCTTGTTTCGACGCGACACGTGTGCACGTTAGATCGATCGACCCCGTCGTCGAGGAGGTGACGATCCCCGATTATGAAATTAGTGATGGGAATGATCCACGCATTTTGCACGCATAGTATGTAGTTTCGTTTTCGTATGGATCAGACGTTTCCCATTGAAGATTGATACCAACCCTAATCGCATCAGTCCCATCACTAGCGGAAATATCGTCGGTTGAACTTCAAACCGCTGTTTGTTCCGCGAACGAATGCTTTCGACAAAGAACCTTCGGGTCTATTGTTTTTTTAAAAAAATGATTTTTTTTTACTGTGTGTAGAATTCTGAAACACCGAGCCCAGAATCGACTGTCTTTCTTTTTCTATAAAATTATAAAAGATGCGGATCACGGGTCACTACGAAACGCGTTGTCCACCCCCTCGAGGAGAGACCAAACGTCGAACGTTGTTTTCAATTTTTAAAAAATAACGACACTGTTTCTGGTTACTAAACACGACTAAAAATGGTTGTCGTTTTTGCGAGGTTTCCACTGTCGTAGTCGGCTCGGTTTCGTCCGAGTATACTCTTTGGAGACGATCGAGTTCTACGTTATTTACGTGCTAACATGGCTGCTATAACGCGTTACAATCTAACGAGACGGAAAAAACGAAAAGAAGATATAGAGTGGTACGAAACAAGGTCGGCAGAGTACAATAGTTAAAAATTTCATAGCAATGATAATAATATTAATAATAATAATAGTAGTAGTAGTAGTAATAGTAATAGTAAACAAAGCACTGACAAGCTGCAGAATACAATACAAAGGTACAAATAATAGGGAACAAAAATCCATTTCATTTCGGGACTGTTGCGTCGAATTAACACAATATGTTTACGTACATATGTGGGCGTGTATGTGTGTACGTGTGTCCGTGTACGTGTATATGTTTGCTTCCTTCACGAACGGGCCGCATACAAGCGTATTTTTGCGCACGCGATTTAGTTTTTCTTTCAATTTTCTAAGGGTCGAACAGCATCTTCCTGGCGCCGCTCTCGATCAACGAAAGGACGATTTTAATTAATAAACGATCGATTTAAGTATCGTCAGTGTTATCAATGCGTCACGAGATTATCGTGTTCTCTCTCTTTATCTCTCCCTCGCACGCATACTTTTTCTTTCCCTCTCTCGCTACGTCTTTTTCACACTCTTCCGTTGCGCCAGATTTTTCTTGCCCACTTTTGCCTCAAAAATTTTCTTTTCACACATTTCATCGCGCGTTTTTCCCTCTCTCTCTCTCTCTCTTTCTCTATCTGTGCTCTCCTCTCCTCTCTCTCTCTCTCTCCCGTTTCGTACGCACAAACACTGTTCCGCTTTGTCTCGTATGCTTCGATATTGATATATATATATGTATATATATATATGTATATATAAAAATACAAAAAATAATTTACAAAATGATATTATAAGTATGTTACACGCGAGTTTCACTTTTTTTTTTTTTTGTCACACTTTGTTTTTTGTTTCGTCGTTTGCTTCGTTCCCCGTACTCGGTATATATTCGATTGTTATTTTTATTCTTCTCCCGAATTTATTTTGTGTTTACGGGTCGAGGGGACGGCCCGGACGCTCGAAAAATTTCAAGAAACGCTTTTTATATTTTTTCTACTCTCTCTCCCTCTCTCTCTCGCTCGTTTTCCACTCTCCACTCATCGTCTTCATCGACGGGCACACCTTTCCTCGCAACCTCCTATTCCACCGTCCTTTTTTTTAATTTTTTTTTTTGTTTTTTTTTTGTTTTTCTCCTCTTTAAACAAAATATAATGTAGCAGTGTGTATGTATATGTGTATATATACATATATATGTATATATATAATCGATATTTATATAAGTATGTATAATGTCTATACATATATTCATATTTGTATATGCACGTGTTCTATTCTTCTTTTTTTTTATATATATTTATATATATGTATATTTTAATTACGCATTCGCGGGCCATAAGAGATAGAAACAAATCCATTACAACAGGATAATCACTGTAGTTCATCAAACCACTGTATTATTAACAAAAATATATATATATATGTATATGTATATATAATATAGCGGTATATATTATATTATCTGGAGGCGCGATGCACGCTGGTATATAATCAAATATCATACAAAAAAAAAAACAACAATAACAAACTATCAAAAAGAAAAAAAATAATAATAATGATAGAGGAAACAAAAGAAAAAAAAAAATATTTAAAATGGGTCACCTTAAGGCTAACGGGGCTGGCGGTGGTCGCCGGTCGTCCGGGGCGTCTCGACGCCGGACCACCAGCGTCGACCGTGCCATCTAAAGATCTTCGGGATCCGCGATCGGATCCAGGGATCGACGGTAAGAAAAAAAAAAAAATATATTCTTAGCGTATACGCACACGGTTCTAGGTAAAACGGTTCTCGTACAAAAATAAAGGAACAAAATCTAAAGCCAACAGAAAATACATCTCGATTACAATACTCTTAACAGTTAATAGTAGTAATGATAAAAAAGGAGAAGAAGTAGTATAAAGGAAACAACGGTAGCGGGTGAAAAAAGGACCTATATACAGATATACATATATAGGCGCACAGTGTCTCGCTGTTTTTTTTTTCTTTTTTGTTGTCTCGCTCGCACGCATCCGATGCGCATCTTCTGTCTCTCTGTCTCTCTCTCTCTCAATGATTCGCACACCATTCGCACACACGCATTTTCACCGGGCACACACCAAGCGTTTACACGCAACGACATAAAACGACACACGGTATGCGAAACGTAGGCGAGCAGAAAATCGTCGGCGAACTGAACGAAAGAAAATCGCGAAAAGGGGCGGTGCTCGCGCCCCGTCTCTCGCGCGGATCTTGCCCCCGAGAAATTTCGTTTCTACGCGACGCGATCCACGCCGATCTTTTTCCCTCGTATTTTTTTTTTTTCTTTTCATCTCTCTACCGATGTGAAATCACGCATTCTCGGATCACTCGTTCACGCTTCTCTGCCGCTTTCGTTTTATTTCATCATCATCCCTCATCTATCTACGTACGAAACGATGAAGACTGGGGCCTGGGGTGGGGCTTCGGAGAAGGGGCATTTTTCGTAACAGTTACATTTAGGATGCACTTACACGAGTAACATAGTTGCTTGTTTTTGTTTTTACCATTTCGACACCGAGAGTGTGACTTGGGTGGGGTACAAAAAGGTTCTTTCTCTCGCGTAGATCTTTCCCTCCCTCTCCCGGGCGGGCGGCGCCGTTTCCTCCGCCCCCCCGTCGCGCGATCGAGAATCGGACTCGTCGATCAACGACCCCCCTGTCGACCAGAGACAGGCGTAATTTTCACGGTAGCAAAAGATGGAAAACACTTTCGACTCGTTCGTTCATTCAATAAAAATGACAATCTAAATTGTACGATTAAATCATGCCTTCGATCGAATGAATCGTCGAGAATCAATCGCTGTACGAAGATTTTTAGCGTTCGAATAAAATTCCGCCCGTCTCTGGCCCCGGTGGCATCGAATCCGCGATTTTCGGATAAGTTTTTTGCTGGATTCAACCTACTTCGTCGCGATTCGTCCTCCCTCAAGGAGCCGGAAGTCGACGAGCCACGTCCCCGTCGCGCTGCAACCGAGGTACAGCTCTAAGCGGTACGTGTGTGTATATATAATATATATATATAATATATATAATATATAATTGTATGTATATAGTTTACATTCAGCAAGTAGTTAAAGTATTGAAAAATATATATGTAATTAGTTACAAATCTAATTATCATCCTCTTGTTAATTCATTACTTGGTAGAGTAATCGATAGGTTCTTTTTTTTTTTTTTTTTTTTTGGGTCTTTCTTCGTGTTGCTTCGTGTCGTGTGCGTGCGTGTAAGTGTGGACAGGTATGTGTGTGCATGTATGTGTGTTTGTGTGTGTCCGATACACAGAACGCGTATATTGTTCTCTTCCATTCGGTTTTCGTTTTGCTTTTCCTTTGCTATTTTTTTTCTTTTATCGTGAAACGGCCTTTTTTTTCGTTTAAAAGTGTACCTGGAGACCATGCTCGGTTCTATTTCGTTCGCGCGTTTCGTTTCGTTCTCTTTCGCTATCCGACACGCATGCGCGCAGCCTGCTTCCCGCGTTTTCCATTTCCAGGCGTTTATTTGTTCATTTCAATCGTATACCCACGGGAAAAGCGAAAAAGCGACGCCGAAACGATGCCCGAGTCGCTTTGAAATATTCGCTTTTCCCTCGTATCGTTCCACGTGTCGGTTTCTTTTCATTATTTTTTTTTTCTTTTTTGTTCATTTTTTATCCCTGTCATTTTTTCGGCACTCGAGCTGCGCGCATTTCCCGGTTCGTTTTATTCCCATAGCTCTCTCCCACCTCTATAAATGTATGAATATATATTATATCTAATATTGCAGTGTTCGGTTATCGCTATGACATTATTACGTTACCACGGTTACTTGTTTCTCCATTTACGGTTAAAGAGACAATATCGATCGCTATAGTTTATAGACACATGATACTTTAAAGAGACAGATTACCGTTGTTTACTTCGTCATGTTACTTCGTTTACTTATTCATTTTTTTTTTTTTTTGTTCTTTTTCATTTACTTCTTGTTGTGTCGTGTATCCGTGTTACTTCGAACTTCTGTATACGTGTCTGCCGTGGCGTATGTATCTCTCTGTGTACGCACGTGTGTGTGTGGCTGTGTGTGTGTGTATGTAATACATGTGTGTATGCATGGTGTGACTTATATCTTTTGTTTCTCGTTTAACCTTAAACTCCCCCTCGTCAGTTTTGTTTAACGAATACATCCATTACAGATTATGGAAAACTATGCGTAATTCTTGTTTTTTTTCATTTTTGTTTCTTCGCTTATAAAGTGTTTCGTTACAATCGTATTGTAATCGTATAATACTATATGTTTTTTTTCTTTATCTTTTGTGTACCTCAATGTATGCTCTTATCGGTATATCTCCGACCGGATCGCGCCCTTCCTTCTCCACCCTCACGACTCGTCCCTCCCAACGTCGCGTGCCTTCTCACCGCGCGCGTCCCCCGCTCCCGTATTTTTTTTTTTGGTTTTTCTTAAAAGAGTATACATCGTGTGTTTGATTCTTCGCTGAGCTGAGCTTCTCGTCCCAAGCCGAGATCCGTTTGATTCGCAACTTATTGCAACGCTTGCTCTCCTCCCCTGTCGTCCCTCTGTTCCTCCATCGGTTCGACGTGGACGCCAACGTCGAGAGAGATCGTCTCCGAGGATCTCCCTTCCGGTCGAATACGGGGATCCCGTTCCGTTCGATTACAAAGATTAGAAAAATAATCGGTTGCCAGGAGCTCTTTCTCTCTCTCTCTCTGTTGTCTGGTATCTGTCACCCCGTCGAGCGTCCACCGTCTATCAGCGGGAAAACGACCCCAATCGCGACGGATAGCAAGCACGATTCACCGCCGAATATTCACCTCCGATCCTATCGATGGACATCGTATATGCCACCCCCATCAAAGTCGCGATTACCGTCACTCCTCATCGACTTTTCCCCCTCTCGCCTCTCATCTTTCTTTCTCTTTTTAACAATAGCAGGTACTAGCATAGCTACCACAGTCGTACGTATCGTTAATAGTTACAATTAAGTTTAGATATTACTAAAGGGTACTGTCCTCCCGTCTCGTCCCCTCGCGCCTCTAATTCCCGTGTCTCTCACCCCCGTCTACCCTTATTAGTTCCGCAGTTAAAAACTTGTGTTAGCACCCCCCGCGCGACTGGAGACCCGTCCTGCCGACTCGCTCGTCGCGTCGATGCTTCTGCGCTCACGGTGCTCGTCAATTGTCGCCTAATAATTTGTCTAACAGCGTACCGATCGGGTAGATCCTAACGGCGAGAGCCGGCCGCGACGCTGGATCGGAAGTACCCTTCGCGAAACGTTTATCGTTCCCTCCCGGGGTGGTTGCTCCGAATCGAGGTTTCCAGCGACGCGCCGGGCTCCGTGGTTATCGAATTGAACACACGATCCTTCCAGGTCAGCCTCGATCGCGAGGATCTGGACGACGCGTCGATCCCTTGTGCCTCGATCCGTCGCGCGAACGACCGCGACCCGGCTTCCGGTCGATCGCGGCCCAGCAGTACGGAAGCTGCCCTGTGTGCGGCGTCGATCATATACAAAACGGGCTATATAAAAATTCGTACGAAAGAACGATTAACGGTCACGCCTAAAATTATGCTACAACACTTACACGATACGAAGTCACGCTAACGGTTAGAAACTAGTTCTAAGGAGAGTGGACGCGCGCGTTTGGATCGAGCGGATCGAGCGACGCGAAGGAACCCTGCCATTATAGTTTTCTTTTTTTCTACGCGCGAGCTCGTCGACAGTCTCCAAGGCCGCGCGTATTCCGTACGTTTGTCCCACGACGACAAGATTAAACACTTTTTTTTTTTTGTTAATACTTTTAGCACCTAGTGCCCGGCCCGCGGCTCACGGCACCTCCGCCCCCCGTCATAGACTCGGCGGACAGCTCACCGATCTTTCGATCGCTCGCCAGAGACCCAGGACGATCGTTACTGGCCGTCGTCGAGCTGGAAATCGAGGTTGGGACAGTCACCTTTTACGTATGCGTTTTTTAATTCTGGCGCTTTCGACCCTTTCCATACAAGAAACGAACGGGGAACAAAGACTCTCGGGTAAAAGAATCGTGTAAGAGGCAATTTCGATTACGATGACGTCCTCGTCGTGAACGAACGTTCCGTTTACCGTCAGACTGGAGAGAAAAGACTGACGGATCCAAGTATTTGTTAAGTCAAATTTAAATAAAACACGCACGAATAAAAGGGACCCTTAATTCTGTCACGGAGAAAGCAATCCGATAGAATTGGAAGTAACACTATTCTCAACCAGGAAACAGCTCGACGAACGTTCACCTGGAAATCTGGTCCTATCGACCTCTCGAACATCTCGAAACGTCTCTGGGTCAGCGGCGCGGTCGTGTTCTGGCCGTCGAGGACAATGACGGCGGTCTTTAATAACGTAATCACCTAATTATACTCGCGAACGCAGACCGGCTGGTTGTGGGCTCCTCGCGGCTAACCGTGACGCCCCCGTTTCTCTTCGACGCTCCTCGTCCTTTGTACTGCGCGGAGCCGTAAAGAATGCCCCTGAGCGACGTTCACGACGCGAGAGAAATCCGTCATTTTGCTCCAGAAACTTACTCGGCGCGATATCGAGTTGCGAACGACGGAGAAATCTTTTTTCGACGGTTCCGATAGCCCGAGACATTCTCCGCGACTCGCCAGTAAACGTGGTTCCCACGATCACGTGGCATCCTGTGTGTGTATGTGTGTGTGTGTGGGTGGGTGGGTGTTTGTGTGTGCGCGGAAGAAACGACTCTGAACTTCGGACATGCAGCCTCGACCGTGCCCAGGGATCGATGAACCAGCAAGAAACCGAAGAGCTCGTTCGATAGTACGGGAATTAGGAAAGTTCGACAACTTCCACCCCCGCCTGGTGTCGCGAACTTGGACGAGCCGAGGGTGCGTCGTCCGATAGCTAGGGTACTCGGGAGTCGTCGCGACGCTACGTGGACCAGCGTCGAAAGGAAACGTCCAGCCAGAGATTAACTCCCCGCCAAAGATGGGCAAAATTCTCATCCAGACGAACGGAAGACGAATCTCGTCCTAATCTCGACGCCGACCCAGTCATCGACATTTTACTTCGGCAATTATAAAGGTCCTTTCGGTAAAGGATCGTTGGCAACGTCGTGAACTTTGGACATTAATTTTGCAGGTAAATGTATAAAAAAGCAGTCCTTACGTTTATCGTTATACTGTGAAGTTTGTACGTTAGTGGCTTACTCGTTAAGAATTTAAACTATAAAACGAACTACTGTTCTCATTACGCGAATGACACTGTTTTCCACAAAATGTTCTACGTTATAATGCGGGCAGAAAATAATGCACGGAATTTTCTATTGTCGTTCGAAGGGTCTATTGTCAAAAACTGTGCCGATAACTGGGCCATCGAATTTTTCGGGGTTCGCGTTTTATTAATTTCCAGCAATTTTTATGAAATTTTGCTCGCCCCTGGTTCGGAGGACCCCGCAACGCAGCCCGTTCCCGTTCCTACGAACACGCCGCCATTCTCATTTCCTTTCTACTCTCTCCTCCCCCTTGTTTTCTCCCCTACGCTCTACTGCATTTATTATAAAAATAAAATGTAAAATCGTACCGAGGACGAGTTTTCCAAACGGTATGGAACTGCGTGTATCGTCTGCGATTCGATCGACAAAGAAATCACCCGGGGGTTCGAACAAGTTGTGACCGCGTATCGTCCACTCTCGGAACCCCCTCGATCGTTCAAGAAAGACGTTGTTCGTTCGTCTCCGCTGGTCCTGGTCTGTTCGCTGATGGTTCCAAGGGAACGAGTCGCCTCTTTCACTCTCTCTCTTTCTCTCTTTTTCTCTCGTCGCGAACGCTCTAGAGTACAAATGGTCGGTTCGTCGACGCTTCTGTAGCTCGGGTTCACAAGTAGTTCCTACCGTTTCGCGAGAACCCGTGAAGTGAGTGCATTATTCTTGAATATAATACATAGGCTCTACAGATATATTCATTATCAATTCTCCGACTATACCAGTGAAAAAATAAATTATTACACGTTGGTAATATCTGTGTACGTGTTGGTGAAGTCGTGCGCGAAAGTGTTTCACCCCTCCCGTCCCCCCTCTGGTGTCCCCGATGATCGTCGGCCCATGAGGGGTGTGTGTACGTATCGTATAATTATATGTGTTCGTCGCCAGGTATACGGTGAATGTCTCTGCGTGTCAATCCGTGTCGTGTTCGTGTGTCTGCGTCTGTGTTGTGTGTGTCTCGTGTGTTCCGTGTCTCTTGGCCTTTTCGCTGTCCCAGGCGTGGGCGCGCGTCGTTCGATTCTTTCTGGACCGAAACCGTGAATGGCCCCGGGATACGGGTCGTCTCGAGTGGCTGATCCAAGGGTGAGCCACAGGAGCAGCCATTCGAACCGGGACGCCATGGCGGCGTATCGCGATCGGGTCCGTTATTATCCGGTTGATAAAAGAACGTTACTGTACGCGAAGCTCTACGTTTAAGTCGATCGCGCGTTCACGTTCCCCACGAGTCCCGTCGCGTCCAAGTTCCTCCTCCTTCTGCTCTCGTCAAAACGTCTTGCACGCACGCTTCCGGTTCGGCACACAGTCCGTGTACGCGTTCTTAACGCTCTCACTCTCTCTCTCACTCCCTCTCTCGCGAATCTCTTCGTCCACCGTCGTGGCCGCAGGTTGCCGACCGTCCCGATCTTCCGGTTCTCCAGTTTGGATCAGCAGCCTGCCCCCAGCGACCGCGCGACCCACCGAGCGAATCCTCCCCCGACGAGACCGATCGAACGAGAAATCAGGAGTTGCCGTTAGCCGAGATGACGTCGATTATCAAACGTGCGGGGGTGTGTGTGTGTGATTGGAGCTGCACCGTTTGGATATCCTCTGGAGAGAGACAGAGCTGGAACTAGGGTGAGCAGGAGTTCGACGACGGCCTCCTCTAGGCGAGAAGCCATCGGATGGTGCAAGCGGATCGGGTGTGTCAGGGTACGGAACCTAGACTTTGGACGACGTCTCGACGTTGGAGAGACTGGAAAGGCGGTTTTTCCGTCTCTCTTGTTCCTCCTGTTCCTCTCCTCTCAGCAAAGTTTCCTCCTCGCTCGGCTTCGACCCGTGCCGGACACAATTTAGTTGGCCACGAGGAGGTGCTGCTGGTACTGGCTGGCCGAGTACGACGCCACGGAGCCCAGGCCGAAGTTGTTCAGACCGTCGACCAGCGCGGTCTTGTCTTGTTGCTGAGCGGTGCCGTTCACGTTGCTGTTCGTCGTGGCGGAGCCCACCGGGCCGAGGTTCCCGGCGCTGTGGGAGTTCCCGTTGCTGGCTGCCGCGCTGCTGTTCCCGTTCACGCTGCCCCCGTAGAACTGGTGGCCAGCGACCGTCGCTGGATCGAGATACGACGACGGGAAGTTGGCGCCCGTGTAGAGATCGGCGGACAGGTAGCCACCGTGGCTCGACGAGTCGAAGATGTTGCGGTGTGGGAACTGGGGATGATAGGCTGCCGGCCCGTGTTGGAAGAAATACGCGCTGGGATCCGTGTGCTGTTGACCAGCGCCCGCGACTATGCTTCCGGGCGACAGGCTGCGGCTGCGCGGGGAACTCCGCGAAACCGGCAACCCGCCTGGTGCTGCCTGCTGCTGCTGTTGCTGCTGTTGCTGTTGCTGCTGCTGCTGCTGGTGCTGCTGATGATGGTGGTGATGGTGGATCTGTTGCTGCATGGCGCGCTGCTTTATGTAGTTCGAGAACTCGGTGGGGGACATTCTGAAAGCAAGACGGTTACGTGCCGTTCATCTGTCTGCTCCATCGTTTTTGGCGGTTACAGGTCGAAGCGTCGCATTTACCTGACATACCTTCTTCATGGCGTGGACACGCATGGACACTTAATAAAATGTGTCACTTTGAAACCTAACACTCGACAGTGTTTGGTGCCCCCAAAGGAGATCAATCGCGTATCCACCGAAAGATTCTGTCAGGTAAATTCACGTTCTCGAGCAAAAACACCCACGTGGACCAGTAATTTTTACGAAGATCGCACAGTAGCTTATTTTGTCGTAAAGCTGGCCAAAGTATGAAGTATGTTATAAAAATATCGTAATGGCCTGTACTGTATCGTACTTAAAAAGTTGCATTTTGGCCAGTTGTTCGGCTAAATGGGCCACTATGCGTCGTACCCGGTGTGTTGGTAACCCGTTGCTCGAGCACGCGATACCCTTATGGAGGACCTTACGCAACCGTGAAAGCAAGGCCGCGCGTCGCGTATCTCGACTACGAACCTGTTGGCGCGTTTGCTGCTGGTCTTCAGCTTGGTGCTGCCGAACTTGGTCTGAGCGAAGGTGGCGGTGGTGAAAGTGAGCGGCGCGGTGGTGCGCGGTATGAAGACTGTGACAGGACTAGGCGAACGCTTGAACGAGTTGCTGATGGGCGTCGGCGATGGCGCCGACGAGGAACCAGATCCGTGGCCGCTCTGCTGGTTGTTCGAGGAGCCGTTGCTCGCGTTGCTGCCCAGCGAGCTGGGGAACGGCGACGTGGACTTGGGGCTGAGGCTGAGACCACCCAGCGACGTGCCCACGGCCTCGATGGGCCTGAAGCACTGAGCCTCGGGATTGAAGGTCTTGGTCACCTCGCGGTCGGCGGAGCTCTCGTCGTGGGGATCGCCGCTCTCAGAGTAGAGGATCTTCACGGCGTTCATCTCGCCGATGCGGTAGCTCACCTCGCCAGGATCCACCCAGACGGCGAGCTCGGATGGAAGGTTCTCCAGGACGTCCTGGATGGGTACGCCGCTCTCCTTCGCGGCACGCTCCAACACCGGGTCCACGGGGTCCCCGGTCTTCAAGCATCTAAACGCCGATCCCTTGAACGGTTTCTCAGGGTACCAGTGACCCTTGAACTTGTCCTTGAGCGCTTTCTCGAGCTCCTCGCCGAAGATGTTCACCCGCCTGCGAGGCAGCTTGTTGTAAAGGTACGATATCACGAAGTTGAGCGCCACCTGCACCTCGATGTGCATTTTGGCCTTTGCTGGGAGAATCTTCGGGCTGTTGCTGGTCGTGGCAGCCGCGGAATATTACCGAGGACGTTCGTACGATCGGCCGTCTTGCTACGAACGCCGGCTGGCCCTCGAGGATACGGCTACTAGGGACCGACAGTAGCTGGAGACGTTCGCCAGGGACTCACGCTGACGCTTGCTCGAATTTGTGAATCTGCAACAAGAACCGACACGACCCTCGTTAGATCCTGGAAAGCAATAATATTCGGAGTATAGTCGGAGATACGGTTCGTAGAAGATTTCGAAATCGAAATGCTGCTCGAAGGAAAGCAGCCACGAATAAACGTATGCGAGCCTCGCACAAAGAAGCCCGATCGTTATTGAACCGAGGCTTTCTGCAAGTGCAAAATCACATTAAAAGACTCCCAGTATCTTCGAAAGGCATTTGCTTTTACTCGGAGCCCGTGTTATCGGCTCTTTTCACGATCGCGCATTGAAACGGAACGCCGCTTCCGGTTACTCGGGGTGTCGCCTTCGGGTTTCAGCCGCCTCCCTCCCCCCCGAAAAAGTCGAACGAGAGCCAATCGTTTTCGACGTATTCGCATGGTATAATGCCCCCTCGGGCTTCCAGCGCACTTCGACAAAGAGCTCTTATCAGAACCCTCGGGGTCCTCCGTGGTTTATTTCGTCGGTCATTTGGAGATCGATTAAACGCAACACAAGTAGAAATTGTCTTCTGCCAATTTAAAGTTCGAGAAACACGAATACAAATATACTGTGTCTGTTATGTACTTTGTGTCAAGTAATGTATCGTAACATTAAATATAGTTTATGTCGTTAAATTTAAAGTGTCCGAATCATTGAATCCAACCACACGCCTGTAACCATCCCTGACATTCTTACAAAATACAAATACGTTCGTTATTAATATCGCGCCGCCAGATAGCATTCTAATATTTATAAATTGTTCGAACAACGTGGACCCTGCACGCGTGTCTCGATGAAAGAGAAGCACTCGATCGGAACAGACCCACTCGGGCGCCGTTGGCTGTAACTTTCATAAGATCCTTATTTCCGACCGAGCAAGTGGATAAAAGTCTCTCGAAAGCCTCGTCGAAGGATAAAACGGTCCTCGAGCTTCTGGGCCAATTCAAAACGCGTTTCACTGAATCCACGGTCGCGTATCGGGCAACGAATATTCAGCTACTCACGCGATTACCGTGAAACGAACGGCAATAAAAGGGATTGGCCCTTAGTGCCGCCGAGTGGCCATCTTATACAGAGGCATCCCGTCGCAATTGCGGAAGTTGCTCTCTGAACCCGAATGACATCGAGAGGGAAAGGCTTTTCTTTACTTTTCCTCCTTCGATCCATCCTCTCTCCGTGGCTCTTTCCACCAAACCCCTTGTTTCTCCTTTTTCCACTGTCTCTCGCCATTTTCTTTTCCATGCTCTTAAACTCCACCTTCTTCCAGGGCTTCCTTTCATCCGTCACACTCCGCCGCCAATACCGTCCGCGTTCTTTCTCCTTTTCCAGCATCGAGGATTCCTAGACGACCGTCGAGGCTCTCCGGGTATGCCCGTCTCCGGAACTCAATTCCGTCGCGGTCCTGTTTCTCCTTTTTTTCTTCCAATCGTGATCTTCTGAGAAACGGCCAGACGAAGGGCGGTAAAGGGAGCGTAAGCTCCCAAGGAGTCCTCCGGATCAGCAGCCATTTTGTAACTGGATACGAGAGGACGTACGGGCGCTGCCCTTTTCCCGGCCACCGGTTCCTCCTCGTTGCCTTTTTGGCCTAATATCGCAGTAGACAACGCGGTCGCTGGGTAGTTTTCAATTACACGACTGCAAACCCACCCTTTGCGGCCGTTCCGCGGCTCGTTCGCGCCCCGTCGCTGCGGTTTCGCCGCGAGAAAATATTTCCAGGACCGTGTTGCTTCGTCGGGGAATAAATAGTGGCTGATATTCGAATTCCAGACGATCCCCCGGGGGAGGAAAAGCTCTGGAAATCTGTACTGGGATCCGTCGCGAGCGTCGATTCAATTAAATCCTTATTTTATCTCTTATTCTCGAAACAAAAAAAAATACGCAAGTTTATTGGAAAAATTCTCCGTTTCCCTTCGGTCCTAGGAATATGTAAATCCTATTTCGGGTAATAATTCCTACCAATGAAACTTGGCCCGATAAAAGCTAAAGAGATTCCCGATATAGCTCACGGGTAAACAAACAAAATCATCCGACCGCTATAATTTAACGCAAGCCAAACTTTCGAGACGGAGGAATGCGAGCCCGCCGGATTCGATATCGCAAGAAATAGAAGCGGAAGTCCAACCAGCGCGAAACTTTCCCCTCATTTTCCCTTGTACGGGATAGCGTTTCGCCGGAACGATCCTCCTTCCGCCGCCGAGAGTTTTCCCAGCCGAAAGAAAAATGTTTTCCTTTGCGCGGCGAGGCTCGGAGCTGGATATGTAGGTTAACCCCCGCTGCACCCTTTCTGCTTCCAGCGGTAGTAAACGACGACGGGGTTGCCCGAGGTATTGATCCCGGCCAGGGTTGCCGGAAGGTTCTCAAGTTAAAAATACACGGCCTTGCGAGTCGAGTAACTGCGAAAAACCGCCTGTCGTCGTCTCCTCGTTTTCTACCCCGGACGAGGATCCACCGTCGTGGGAGCAGGCTGGCTGCGGGGGCGGCGAGGAACGATTAACGGTGGCTCGATAATTATCGCGGATGCGCCGCCTCGAAAGACCAAGTTCAGCGGGCCTGTTCCTTCGAGTGCCTAGCGACGCAGCCTGAACGACTATTAAACGACAGCGGCCTCCGTGTAACTATTAATTAAGAAACGCTGCGAGACGCCGCGAGCAGAGGCAACCTCCTCTCGGGTATAATTAAAAACGAATTGAATCCGAGGTGCCGAGCACGAGAAGAAACTGCTGGGAATCTTTCGTCGTTCCTTGAGATTTTCTGCTCGCGAGAAGGTTCGTTATATGGCACCAAAGAGTCCTGTGGATGCTGGAAAATGGTAGACTAAAATTACCTTCGAAATACGGTCGATACATCTGCCTAAATGCCAAGCAAACCTACGGTCGAACAACATTACGAAGTACGTCCAAAGTAGGTCTGTTACAGACACGGGACGGTCGAAACTAGAATCGAGTTGGGTTTAAAGTTGGCTGAAAGCTGGCCCAAAGCGGGTCGAGACGAAAGTAGGTTTCGAGCAGACCGAAAGGCTTAATGCGAACCAATGGCGGGGCCAAACGACGCTCTGGAAACTAGGTTCGCGAGCGTACCTTTTTCCAACGAGACGCGTCGTCTGATCGATAGACGCAGGGCACGCCGACGCCGCCGAACGGAAAGAAGAAGACACCGACGAAGAACTCTCTCGTCCATTAATCCCTCGAAACTTGTCTCGGCACTCGAGACGCGATCGACGTTATTCCGGGGGCTCCCAACGAGCAAACCGGATACGAGAACGGACGCTGAAGGGGTGAACTCGATTCAAGGGACAGTCTTTCCGTAAAACCTCGGAGGTGAGAACGCAGGGGTTGGCTGCAGGTGCGCGTAAAGACCTACGAGTACGCCCTTTCCCGACCGCTGAATGGAGGGCCACGCGACGGAAGGGGGACTGAATGTGGGCCAGACAAGTGTCCTTCAGCGAACCAAGTCAATGGAGCACGGGACTACGGGAAAACTCCGTTCTTTTTAGGGTGCCTCCAACCCCCGACGTGAAGTGTTTTCAACATCGACGCGTCGGGGCGGTTTCCGTGAACGGTGGCCTCGTCGCTGCGTCGCGACGAATCGATGGGGGCGAGGAAGTCTGACGATAATTATGCTCTCCGTTGCTATTCCGTGTATCAAGTGGCTCCCTTCGATCGACCGCGACGGGGATGGCGTCGTTTCGATTGACGACGCATAATTGCGCATCCGTGCATGGGGGGAATCGTGCAGACCCGTCCACGTGGAGCAAGCTGACGAGCGGATCGATTCTCGAAGGCGAGCTTGTCGTCTATTGGGTTCCTCGACTAGACTCGGGGACCACCGTTGGGCGTTCCAAGGAATACTTCTCGGAATAATTCTTTCTATATAGATTTATCGGATTCAGATTTTATTCAAACTTTACGCAACCAAAACTACGATTCAAGAAAACGATTTCTGAGAAGTCTGAAACTACCCTCAACTTTTATAGTAATATTTTTCTCTCGTACAATTCTTATTTTGTTGTTCCTTAGACACTTCTTTCTGTACCAAAGGGTCTGGATTTAAAATACCAAACGACTCAAGTACTGAAATATTCGAATACTACATATCGAGTAATTTTAGCCCCCACTTATCGACATCAAATATGCAATGCGAAAGATCGATTCGTTTCGTTCCGACGCGACGCAAGACGAGGTCAGAGGGTAATTTTAACGTGGAAATCTGTATGTAGTATCCCAGCGACGAGTATTCGTTAACCGAAGAGGATGAAATTAACGTGTAACGTAGGGCAAACTTAATAGGAAAGGTTCCCGGATCATAACTGTGCCAAGAGTGCACGAACGCGGTTAAACAAGTAACGAACCCGTGTCGTAGATAATACGTTCGTAAATTTTTGTAAGCGCAAACGACGAGAGGAGGTGGATTCCGGGAACGAGTTGGCGAAATGAAGACAGAAGTATGCAGCCAGGAAGCGTCGGAAAGTGGATGTAATTACGACTCGACCTAAATAGGGTCAAGACACGGGTGCTCGACCCGACCTAGTCGCCCCTGCCTTCCATTACTCGAGTGGAAAGGTGTTTAAATCGGAGTGCTTCGCTAGCTGCGCTTCCTCGTCAACCGCGAGACCATTTGTTTCTATTAAAAAGTCCTCGTGTCTCTGTGGATCGTACGGACTTACAGGAAAACGAAAAGAGATCGCTAAAAAAAGAGGCATAAATAATAACTGCACCCACGAAGTTACTAAAATGATCCTTTTACACATACTATGCATCTGTATTATATTTAAGAGTGTACGACCCCGTAAATAAAATGACGATCACATCGACTAATCTCTAAAATTGAGCTCCAACAGCTGCATTTATACAGTGCACGTACTCGCGTACGTTTCACGCTATTTGTACAGCAAGCGACAAAACACTGACGTCATTTTTAAGAATTACCAGTTACGATATTTTTTAATCGCGTTTTCCTGCCAAGGCGCTTAGAAATTACATGGACTCTAGATCGCGCGTTCAGTCTCGTATTCGACTACCAACAACACGGCGACGACCAGAAATTACGTACCAAGTTTCAAAGTAAACTATTATTAGGTTCCCCGTTTATGTATATTAACATCGTGTTCCGAAAAGTTGGTAAACCGTTGATCTAACTCCTGATTGCACAAAGTGACCCCACGGCGATGACTATAAGTATGAACAATTCCTTCTCCGTGAACAGACGATGTCGTGGTAGTTCCTCGTTAGTATTCGGTTTCGACAACCCCTCGCCAAGCCCCCGCGTTAGTTTCCAAGTTTCTCCAGACGATTGTCCTTCCCTTCGATGAAAATCAAGGCTTCCGCCCCCTTTCGGGATGAGTTTGGGAAGCATCATCGAACTTATCGGCGAATTAGCGAACAGCGTTCTCTCGCCTGCAGCTGGCAACTCTCTGATTACTCTATTCTGACAATGAATAGACGACGGACGGGAGGAAACCGTGTGGAATCGCGTTACGTAACGACCGGTTATACAACAAATCGGCGCGTTCACGTGCGCTACGCTGTCCATCATGGCGACGTTTTAAAGGTCGTCGCATAAACAAATCCATATGTACGCGAAACGTATCGATTCGCGGGTTTCCGTACCGACGAGCGTCCTTCGAGGCCTCCATTTTGGCGCATCGGGCCACGTTGCGGCACACGATTTCGAGACGGATCGATCGATCGCCCCGCGGGTCTTCCAGGCGAGGCTGCTTCCTTCGATGTGAAAAATTAATCCCACGGCTGCGCCCATTGGAACAATGGACGAACGCTTCCGGAGAAAATATCGTTTCGAGGAACGATCGCGCGATTTTTAAGATGAATTCTTCTCCGATCCGTTTTCTATATCACGAGTTATTCTTCGAGAGATCTGACGATCGACGGTCTACGGGGATGATTTTTTATTAAAGCAGCGAGAGCAAAGCGTAATGCAAGGAAGAGTTAAAAGCAATCTTTGCGTAGTCCTCTTCAGAACACCGATTTACAATTTTGTATATTAAAAGAAAAAATAAGAGGGTTGATCTCACCCTTCAGGTCTTTATATTTACATTTTGGTACACACTAACTGATTCGAAGAACAAACTGGTGAACGAAGGACTCGATCCACTGACAAAATGGCACCACGAAGGAGTATATAGATTATACCCGGTCGTTTTTTATCGAGTTTGGTGTCGTTGAATGAAACCGATATCTTCAGCGTGTGCCGAACGTATCGCGTGCCATCGCACCGATCTCGTTTCCCCAAAGCCTCGCAGAAACTGAGAACTCGTTCGATCGAGCCTAAACGTGCCGCGTAATTAATAATTTTTGCACGCGTGGCTCGTCGCAGGGACACGTGATCGTTCGGTTTGCACAGATGGAAGCTTCGAGCGCCCAACAGAGCGCACCTGGACAAAAATCGGCAAATATTCCAACTATAAACCGGCACGATCGCCTCAATAGTGCACCAAAATTCTATAACACTCCTAATGACAGTTTAAAATTCTACAATAGGGTTCAAGTGACCACATTCAACGTGTTTTATTTTTTTCTTTCGATCGATGAATTAGCGTGTCTTTTTCCACATAAAGACGCGGAGTACTCCATTTAGACCGAGAAAAGAACCTTTCCAACGACACGTGGGAAGTTTGTACATACGCGTATAAACAAGACGTCCGCGAGAGAAGAAGCGACATTTATGGGATGTGGCTTTCAACGGACCGTATTATCAAAAGCAAGCTAAACTCGTCTTCGGGCCAGAATTCCAGACACGTCATCGTATAATTTTATCCGAACGATCGATTCGATTCGAAACAGTTCACTGGCCTTGTTCGGATCGTGCAACGATTCAAGGGCAGTTGTTGTAATCGTTGCGCAAGGCGTATGGAAACGGTAGTGTCGCAAGCCTTTCGACGAATTTGTAAAAAGTCTCCGATCGTGTCGTGAATTCGATTATTTATGCTCGTGGATCGCCCGTCGCGTGGAACTCTTGCGACATCCGAGCGACGCGATGGGCATGGAATCGAAAATCGTTCACGAAGAAGACTTCACGCGAAGGTGAAAATATTTTACCTAATCGATATAATAAAAATCTAATACATTTATATTTTATACGTCAGACGTTTTAATTGTTTCATTATTCTTCTGCTGCACGAACAAAATGGAGGCCTTTGGAATCACGTTCGCAAGTGTCAAGACAATTCTTACTATTATTTTCTTACAGCAATGATGTTCGAGTGAAGTATTTCTTTTCAGATCGTAGACCAGAACAATTGGAGAAGCAGGGTAGAAGGAATTTGATCTTTATCAGATACGATTCTGGACCAGAGTCGGATACTCGGATGAGGCTGCGTCAACCTGAAGGACATGAGTTTATTATATGAAAAATTCTTGTATTACTAGACTACGGGTGTTTCTAATTCCCAAAAAACTACAGAATGCATTTAATATGCAAAAATATAACACTTACAATAAGATACGAATTATTATATTTGAGACAACCCTGTACAGAGCTTCCATTTAGTTAATTCTATTAATAAAAATATGAATTTGCGTAAAGATTCGCGGTCTAATTATTACTGTCGTTAGAATCGTCCATGCAGTATGAAAATATTATTTTTAGTGGTACCTAGTGGGTGGTATTTTGGGTAGTAATTAATGGCGGTGATCTTTCGTGTGGATCGAATCGTTAGTTCGAAGCGTCGCGTCTTCGATCGGGTTCGTTCGTAGGCGTCGCGCGATACCCGGTCGAACATCGTGGTGTGGGTCGCGATAAATTACCGACTCCCTACTTTTCCCTCTCTTTCTTCGGCGTGTGCTGGCAAGCGAGCCAACAGATCAATACGACACAGCCTCCGCTAGACACGGGCGCCGCTGCTCCAGATAACAACGCGAGGGATAAAGAGAGAGAGAGAGAGAGAGAGACACGGACCTGCCCCATAAGCCTCTATTTAAATAGCGCCCTAAATCCGAACGGAGGGGGACGCCCTCCCCCGCGCCAAGGGGGCCAGGGGTGGGACGGAGGGCGGTAAAAAGCCGTCGAAACGAAGGCCCGACGAATTCGCGACCTGGGTCAATCCGTTCGGCTTTAAGCCTCTCTGGAAATTACACCGGCGGCCAGATTTCGCACGCCCGGCTCCGACGGATCGAAAACCAGCGATCCGTGATGATCGACGCCACGCGATCCTTCCCCTTTGCTTTTTATTCCCTCCCGGAACCGCTGGACACTTCAAGAGGTTACTAATTTCGAGGGGTGGAATTTGTAACGGTAATCGTACTTCTGGAAAGCGAGGCTGCTTCAAACTTTGCCCTTTGGTTTCTGTTTTCGTTAGCTCGGAGGTAAATCAGAATAAAATGGAAATTTTAATGAGTTTTTCAGTACGTTTTTCATTTTACAAAATTTTAATAGACTGCACACTGCTGTGACCACTGAACCAATCACTTTCATAACACGTCGATTCCTTCCTTTGCGTTCTTCATTTCTATTCTTTACGATTCACTGTCTTCTCGATATCAGATAAATACCAATAATAGATCAAATTCGAATTCTCACGAAACTCTGATGTACTCCGTTACATCTTGTTCATAAGTAGCTTCGTCTCCACGACATTACGGTTGGATTAAATAATTTTATCGACGCCACGAAGGATGATCCCAAAGGCACGACGACGGAAGAATGGATCGTTCGAAACGCGCGTAGGTGTCTCGCGGAAAGTTTTAACGGTGTTTTCGCGCGATGCCCGATACGTCAGACGTGACGCAAGCAATGGAATAGTAAATCTGCCCGGACGCAGCGAGCAAATAAGGCGTTCGAATGGAAAGTTTCATATTCTGTCGTAGATTCGCCGGCGAATGCAACGGGACGCACTTTCAAAATATACTTATTTGCGTCCTTCGCTGCAAAAATAACATTTCAGCGGGCAAACAGCCGGGAACGCGAGTTGTAAATTTCAAAATAATTAAGCCCGACCGCCGCGGAGGCAGTATTCCGGCAATACCGGCGAAAAGGTTAATCTCAAACTGTAAATTTCAGTCACAATTCACTGACGGGTCTCTCTTTGTCTACCGTGGACGTTTTGATTGATTTATTTCGGTTTTCAGTTTTCCTGCATCGTATCAAAAATTTCTGATAACTCTAAGCCGGTAGATTTCCTCTTGCGTCAGCCGCTGAATCAGACGTGTGGGCGTTTTTGTTCTTTTTACCCGATTGTAAACCATCTACGACCGTTTTTGTTCCAACGTTTTCGGCGATTCGGGTTTTCTGTGTTCAAAGTTCATTCACGAGCCCAAGTTGCGACATACGTTCGCTCGAACGACTCCTATAATGCGTCCTAAATAATACAAATTGAATTCCTCCACGCCCAACAAACGTGAAATAAAATTATAAGATAAGAAAGACCGCGAGTGGAATAAAATTAAAAAAAATTCTGACTCACGTCTCGATCAGACATTTTTACTCCAACCTGGTCAAAGTTCCAAGCGGACCGGGCACAATCCATCAAAGACGACGCGGTTGGGGAACAATGGGGATCGTTCCGATGTTATCGGGTCAAGACTGAACCGGGAAAGGGGCTCTGTGCCGCGAGGAGTCTCGGAAGAAACAGAACTGTATCTAAAAGATCATCAAGCGACACTGACGGTCGCGGAAACGAGGTCTGCGACCGTTCGATAATTTCGTCGTCTGCAGCGAACGTTTGAATCGGCGGCTGCGAACGTAATAGCTAAAAAGAGAGTATCGGTCTCCGGACCGGGGACAAAGGAGAGAAGAAGAAAGCCAAGACCATTATCCGGGAAAATATGGCCGGTTGTCATCCTCAGAGCCCGCTCCAGACGGTCCAAGATCCGCTAGGTTATTTCGTGGCCAACGCGACGAGGTAACTCCGCGAGCCGGTTTCGTACCATCGACTTCGCGACTTTATAAATCGTCGCTCGATGACGTCCAACGATCGCGAGCCGCATTAATCTCTCGTTGCTTCGTGATTTTCAGCCTTTCCGCGATCGACTGTTTTCCCTGCGAATGATAAATCGGGCCGGGCGAAAATTGTTTTCTCTGCGGAGGACAAATATTGCGACGTCGAGGATGATTCTAATATAATCGCAGAAATCACAGTTAATAATACTCGAGTTCCGATCGTATATCAAATTAGACTAATTCCGGGGTCTGATTAAATTTATATTTTATTAATTTAATAGCAAAATATATATTTTAACAGAATTTAGGTTAAAGTAAAGCTGGCACAATTTCGTTAGCGCGACTTCCTATTTATAGTAGGTCTGTTCGTTTAATGAACCCCAATTATTAAGGAGGATAGCAATTAGAGCGTGAAATGTGAATTATTGGTTTTAATCTACTTGCTCGTAACGACCGGACATCTTTTATTTTTACTCTTTAATTGTTCCAGTAATTATGAGAACCGAGCAAAGGAGTTTAAAAATATTTTACACTTGTTTCGCGCAAACCACCAGCATTAAGGAATTATACAAAAGCGGATTTCATATTTTTAACAGACACACTGCTGATCGGAGTATCGTTAAGGATTCTTTCTCGGGGGAATGTTTTTCTAGCGTCGCGACGCAACGTTACAAAATATTATCAATTGCGCCGGCAGGCATTATCATCCTTTGAAACTGCTCCGCGAAATGAGGAACAGAGCGGCCGCAATCGGGAGAACAGCGGAGACAGGACACTTGGGAAATCCCGACGAGAATTACTTCACCTTATCGTTCCTAGTTATTGCAGGAAGTAGTTGAGAAACGGCACCGTTCGCTCGATAATTGCCAGATAACGCTCGAAGTCAGCGCGAAACAATTGATTTTCATAGAAGGAAAAACCATCGCAAGCTGCCCGTCCCGGGCATCTTGGAACGTCGACGATAAATAATTGAGAACGACTACCCCCTCTTCGAGTACGATCCCGTTGCTTGCGTCAACAGAATATTTATTAATCCCCGTTGATCGTTAGCGGTGTAAGCGTTTTATCTCCATTAATTCTCAATTAGTCACGGACCGATCCGGGACCATCGATTCCCGGATACTTGGTTACGTCTAATTTAATCCATGGCAATATTTCATTCGAGCGTATTTATTAATATGGATGACTGGCAGTATCAAATGAAATTTTGTGATACGACTTCTGAAAATAAATACTCTTTTTCTCATAAAAACGTATAAATACCTATAATCTAATTTCTATTTCTATATTTGGTAAACTCAGTTTGCGTTATCATGAATGAAACTTGAATCAAGCTTAGATATAAATTATAATAGAATCGCTTAAACTCGCGACCAGGCGCCGGAAACTGCGGTCGAAAGCTACGTCCTCGATTCTAAAATTGACATCGTATAATTTGGAACACAGGAAAACTATTACCAAATTTGTTTCCCCGGTGGTTCGTTTCGTTTCCGTTCGACCACGATCGGTCTCGACAGGAAAAAATTGCAAATGGCCGGTGCACTTGTCGCGGCGACTCGCGTAGGCACGAGAAGATCGCCGAAACGGCTGGTACCAGCGGCCGTATCCGAAACCGCGATACGGAAGAGCAAACACAGATAGGATTTCCGCGAGCGCGGTTTCCGCACGGATGAACGAAGAATTTCTTTGTTCTACGGGACGGGGAAACGCTTCCCTTTCGCGGCTCGAGAATCCCGCGAAAATTTACGTTCCGCTGTAACGCCGAGGATTCGGCTCAACGCCCACGTCGATAAGTTTAAATCGCAGCCGTGTGAAACTGCGAACGTTTCCGAAACTTCTCCGAGAACACGATTTATCGATGCGGAATTCAATCATCGTTTAAAGTCATTAGAGACGCGATATAACGGATACGCATCGTTCAATTATCGAATATTTGTACGCCATAAAAATCTAGCGAAACTCGTACAGACGGTAACACGAAACTCGAAGCGGCTCGAAATATTATTGGCATGATTCACGAAAGCACGGAGGCTGCTCAAACTTGACCTACATTCGTAATATTACAGTAGTACGAAAAGGTTTCGTAATTACTCGCACTATCTTGCAACTCATGCACTATAATTCTTCGTGAATGATTTAAAGCGTTGCTTTGTCT
The DNA here is from genome assembly GCF_051014445.1 of Colletes latitarsis. Classification (NCBI taxonomy): domain Eukaryota; kingdom Metazoa; phylum Arthropoda; class Insecta; order Hymenoptera; family Colletidae; genus Colletes; species Colletes latitarsis. The sequence continues at coordinate 30,141,507 of NC_135141.1, read as the reverse complement.
CCCACCGCCGCGTCTAACACCGCATCAGCGTTTCTGTAATATGGTGAAGGAGCCATAGTGGGGGGAGCTCCCTAAGCTCCCGGAGCTTATGTCGGACAGCGCCGATTTAAACCATTCAAACACCGTGATAAATAAGATCCACGACATTGTACGAAGTTAGCGACGTGCGAGTCCGTGTGTTTTCCAAGTCGGAATAACGACGAGTCATCGTCAGTTTCTTCGGAGATGATCGAAATATGACGAGGAAATATGAAATATTAAAGCGCAGGAAGACTGATGTCTGCACAGGATGGTTTTAGTAACTGGGTCAGGCTACAGCGCTGTGCAGTCACTATGATTTTATACTTTCAGCTATGTCACCTTTCGTACAATTTGTGTCGCGTTTGTTTAAATTTCAGACTTGTATTGTTAAATACAGAAATCTTCTTGATGAAATTGGGAGTTCTCCGATGAAGAGATACCAATACCATTTCTATTAGAATTTTTTGTGCATAGCAGATTTTTCCACATCAAAGAGAACAGTAACCTTTGCCGATCATGCAGTTATGGCATCGCGTTCAGATCCAATAATAGCCTCCACACATGTCCGGAGAAATCCACGTGAAGTGCAATGCTGCCTCAGAAAATGGCGAATCAGAACGAACGAGATGAAATCATCGCATGTGACATTTATTGTGTGGAAGGAAACCTGACAACTCTCAACGATAAATAGATTTCTCGAGTCGAAGGCATAGAATATTTAGGGGTGCACAAAAGAGAAATAATTAATTATAAAATTAAAAAAAATCTACCGTAATAAAGCGATAACCATGTACAATTCGTATTTAATTTTATTAATTATCGATAGCCATACCGAGGGTGTTTATGCACGCCACATATACAAAGAACATATGACGTTTATGCGCATAATATATGCACATAAATACCTGCGAAATATATGCAAATAACATGCACGATGTATCGTGTAGAACATTATTTGAAATGTTGTAACATTTTGATAAACTTTTCATAGTGTTTCGCACAACTTAGCATAATTTAAATTCATCGATAGTTAACAAATACATGGTAATTGACAGCGTCTTAAGTAACACGTAATCCTTCTTTAAATTCGAAAGAATCGATTCTCGATGTTTATCTGTTAATTTTAATTTCACATTACCGTTTAAAAAACTCGCGATTTCCGAACTATTTGCGAATGAAACGCGCGATATATTCCTGCATAGCAAAACATATACATTATGCAAAATATGCAAAACGACAGATACGTTTTTCAAATCTTCTAATGACGAAGCGAATTTTCATCCAAGACTTCTTTTATCTGTTTTCTATAAAAATATCCATTTGCATGAACATCCGCAGTTCGACGATAAATATTGAAATCAAAAGGCAAAGTTTGCTGGGTCAGCCTTGCAGACGAGTCCGTCAGAAAAACTTGAACAAAACGTAAATATATTTTTGCTCGTTTCTTATTTTGAAGTTCTAAATCCAAGAACGAACGGTATAATTTATTATCAGCGCGATTATGCTACCAGACTTTTGTATGCGACGTCGCGATACCAGTAAATATTCTCTTCGAAATCGTTTGTTTGGATTCTTGGTAGAATTAAACGGATAAACCACGATAAATTTTATTTTCACACCGTTGGCGCGGTTAATGATTAAATAGACGCAGTATATTAAAATATTTACCAGGGAACAAGAGTAAAATATTCAAATATTCATCGTTAAATAAATTAACTTTACTAAAATATTTATCCGTTATACGTATCCTCTTAATTTTCACGGCTCGCTAGCGCAACAGTATATTACGATAATATTTTAATATTTACAAAAGACAGAATACGTCTGCGTCGAAGTATTTCGTATATTCAATATCGAGTTAATTTTTTAGCGATTTAGAAAATACGGAATACTCGCAAATTGGACAGTGTAACACCCTGTTTCAGCAAATGGCGTCGTTGAAAAGAAATTCGAGCACCGTTGGGGCAAACCGTGTACACTGACCACTATCGACGCTACAGATAACGTTAATGCAATTTCAACGCGATTCGAGAAGTCCACGGGACTCCAACTTCCCGCAATTTATTCCCCGCGAGAAAAGTTCGTTTCCACCCCGAAGCGCAAACGCTGAAGCGAACAATGGAGAAACGACCCAACGAAAAAAACAAAAAAAAAAAAAGAACCATCGAGCGTAATTTCAATTACCGCGTTAAAGAGAGCCGCGGAGCAGCAGCTACTCTCAAGTAGCTGACACGGACTGCATAAAAGAAACCCACCCTTAACGAGGGCTGGCCTGAAAGGCGGACCCGTTCCGGCAAAGGGTTAGGGGACGAGGGCCTGGCCAGTTTTCGACGCGCTCCGCGAAAACCGACTCCTTTGAGGGTATATTCGATAAAAAGAGGTTCTGGAGGGCCGCAAAGCCTGGCTGACCGCGATTTCCATTGCGAAAAGCGGAAGGAAAAGGACGCGGGCGGGGTGATCGATCGGAAGCCGCGCCCGCGGGCGACTGAAGAACGCCTGGGCTTGCGATGCCGCTCCAGAAACACGTCTCGAGAATTCTCACCATTTTCTAACAATTTCCCATTCCCCTTTCCCCAGAAAACAGCTCCCATATGCGTATTTCGGGGGAAGAAAATTTTGGAGAACATTTTATTACGTTACAAAATTTCAGACTTTGTTTTGTAATTACTTTCACAAACCTTCTACCTAAAAATTTCAAATCGTTCTGGAAAAATTATTTTCGGTTGCGGGGATCAAATACAATCATTTTTGGTCATTAGACATACCCTCGAAATCCTACCCACTTTCGAGAAAAAAATTCAGTACGGGCGGAACTTTAAACGTTAATAACTTTTTAACGAAGCTTCCATCGACAAATTAGTATTCTTGATTTTCGTCTTATTTTGACCTCTAGAGTCTCGCATTAAAATTTTTCCCAGGGGTGGCCGAACACCCTGTATTATTTTATTTTGAACATTCTCGAGGTTCTGTGGAGGAGTAAAAAGATTTCGAATAAACCTAATTGCTAATTTGGGGTGGTTTTTAGCCCCCCCAAAAGAGAATCCCTAGGACGAATTTTCGACAGGGCAGGAATAGAGGCGAAAAGTAATTTGCGGATGGGAAAGGCTGGGTTTTCTGCGTGGGCGGAGAGCGCTTCGGGGAATTTTAAATCGTCTTCGGGGGATGATTCTTTCCGCGGAACGCGCTCGTCGAAACAGCTTTATTACGGTTCGGAAATCGATACCCGCGCCGCGATTGACGAGCTCGAAATTGCGATTGTGATTTTTGAGAAAGCGTGCGGGGGAGTCTTTGGCTCGTACACGGGATTTATGCCGCTTCGAACGACGTTTGTTCGAAGACTCACGAACGGTTCATTTGTAATGGACAATTCTGTAATTAGAATTCATTATTACGAGTATACTTTCATCTATGAATTTTTATTCGTGTTAGATGTGAACATGCTCCTTTATGTAACTATCAAATCTTTCTCTCCTTTTCTCAAGAGAGCGAAGAGTTATCGACAACGGTAGATAGTCGTTAAAGCGGGAACGAAAAGTAACGAGTAAAGAAGAAGAATTTCGACGTGGCCGATATCCCACCAATATCCAGATCCCGTGCTCGTAAATCGAGATTTGTGGCGAGCACGACGCAATAACTTCGATACCAGGCTGCGCTAACCCCGATTACACTCGTAGAAATATTTGGCACGAGAATTCATCGTGTAGATTTGAAAAAACGTCGATCACGTCGCGAAGAAATCCTGAAAAATCCGACAAACTCGCTGCTTTGGGTCTTACTAATCCATTAAGAGCCACAGTTTCATTTTCTATATGTTACAGTAACAATTTTTTGAAGTTACGGAGTATGCTACAAATAGAACACTGGCGCCTCGAATCGTTGAGACCCGCGCATCAGTGTAGAATAATAAATAACTCCAAGTCCTGTTAATAAATGTCTAAAAATATTCTAAACTAAAATAAAGTCTTTTCGTAAATATTCTCGATCGAAAACTCGGTGTCGATATTAGAGATAGAAATTATACCTCGGAGAAACAAGTCCGGAAGGCTTGCGAGTTGTAATTTCAAATAAAAAAACAGACACGGAATTAATCCCGAGCCGTGCTTTACCGCCATGAGTTCGAGTCGACGGGGGAAGGGGAACAGGAAAAAAAAAGTAAAATATAAAACGTTTCCAAGACACGGACCGATCGATACTTTCTTCTCATGCAACGGACGCACCCCCGCATCGGGAAAGGCGCAGCAACGAGCTCTACGAACGCCAACTTTCGACCTCTTCCGTATTCCTTGCGCTACCAATGTTCCCGTATCGAAATTTCCCATCGACGCGTCGTTCCTTAAAAGCTTCCGGGTCTGCGGAATATCGCCGTCGATATCGTGTACACCGGCCGCTTCCGGTAGTCGTAAAAAATGTTTGATCGTTCAGCAAATCACGAATCCATTAACGCCGGATGCGGTTGGTCCTCTTCTTCTTGCACCCTTCGACGTTTTCGTTTCACTCTCGATACCGTTTTTGGGAAGTCTTCTGCCCTTTTCGACTGGCAACAATCGTTATGACGTTGGTTTAAATAGAGTAAAAGGACAAAACACCAATTCGAGATAAATGTCGGAATATTTATAGAAATAAGTTTTTGCAGAGTTTCACCTGAAACAAAATCGACCAGCAATCCGGAGATAGACATCACTTTCAGTCGTTTCCACAGAAAGCAACCCCTTTCGAGCAACTTCTCGAGTACTTGCGAAGATACATCCTACTTCAAAGTATTAAATGGACCGAATATCGAAGAAATGAAATCGAAAATCGAACAGCAATCTGAGATGAAACGTAGTCGAAAATTTTCCTGCAACTCCATCTCCGACCCCTTTGGAGCAACTTCTACGGTCGAGCACTCGATCTCTGGAAGCCATTCTACATCAAAGCCTCGAGTACAAATATTGGACGAATAAATGAATGTAAAATCGAGAAATTCTACTTCGTCTCCAGTTACCTTCCTGTGAACGCAAACCCCTCGCGAACAATTTTCTAAAACGACTCGATCTCTGGAAGAACTATCGTCAAAGCGTCGTGACCCAAAGAATAAATAGATTTGAAAACGAGATTAGGGTGAGATGGAATTCTCAGAACAACCCTTTCCTGGGAGGAGGTCCACGGTAGCTTAAACTTCGTCGCGTTCTTTAGACCTGTTTACGTAAGTGTGAAGAAGACGTGCCGCATTCTAACGGTGATCTATTTACGTCCCCTGCTCTCCGTAATCCCAGCCCGCACGCGGCCCGAACAGACCTAATTTTATATTCGGAGCAAAAACTCCGGCACCATTGCCAAGTGGAGCTCAAACAATCGACTCCACCGGCTACCTCGGCCTCCGTTTCGTGCGTTAACGCCGCGCTTCATCTAACACGCGTTCGCGATTAACCCGCGCCAGGTCAGAAGAAAACTTCTCCGCATCTGTGCCCCGATGGAAAACTCTAGATAGGCCCCCGCCGCGTTCGTTTCTCCCATTTTTCGCGGTGCTCTTCTCGCCTCGATGCACTCGGGACGGATTCAAAGCCGTTTGAATGTTAATCACCTGTCGAAAGAGCCCTCAACGTGTTCCATTCGTCTTTCGAACCTTTATGCCTGTTTCTGGGCCTCCTCCTCGGCTCGAGAGCACGCCATATTTTTCGACCACCTTCATTATTTTATACTCTTCCGGCTACCATCAATTTTCATCTCTTATTTAACGCTAGTTCGCTTGCACATACGGTAAAATTCCACACATTATATTTTCGGTAAAGAATTTTTTTCTCGAATGTGGGTAGGATTTCGGGGGTATGTACATTCACCAAAAATGATTGTAATTGACCCCCGCAACCGAATAGAATTTTTCCAGAATGATTTAAAAGTTTTCAAATTCGCCGAATTTCAGGGGAATTATCATTCATGGTCAGACATTGCATTTTCGGTAAGGAATTTTTTTCTCGAAGGTGAGTAGGATTTCGGGGGTATGTGTATCCACCAAAAATGATTGTAATCGACCCCCACAGGTAAAAATAATTTTTTCAGAATGATTTGAAATTTTTTAATTTCGTCGACTTTCAGCACCTACCCCCTGTCGATTTTTCTTAAAAATTTGCGTCTTACTTTTAATAAATTTGTTTGAAATTATACTTTTAAATATAGTATAAGGGAAAAGCTTGCATATTAATTAAAAATATGAAGTCTTTACTCCCCCACATGTTTCAAACACGTATTATTCGAGTTCATTGTGCAGCGATCGCTGGCGCAACAGCCACCATACGCAGTTTCGAATTATCCGCCATTCAAAGTACAACTGAGCAGGCAGAAATTTTGTCAGTCGGGGGGCGGGATTTCGGCCGGAAGTTCGGAAAATCGCGGTCCCCGACGGTCGGGAAACCAGCGAAACAGCCGAATTGGCTTTTCCTATGGTTTCACCGTTGCGCTTTCGGCTTTAAGCGCCCCTTTGTAATTGGATCGGAGAAACGAAAGAAGGGTGGCAAAGTTTGGCGGTCGAGACAGGATTAATGTTCACCGCGAGGACAGCTTCGGAGGCTTTGTCGGCAGAGGAAACGCGACAACGAGCTTTCGGGGATTTCCGTCGCGAGAAAAGGAAAGTAATCGGGGTTGCACGAGTCCCGACGGACGATTCTACTAATTCTAAATGCTGATATGATGTTTTAATTGTTATTCTTTGGACAAATTATAATTGTAGGATATATCGAGAAATATGTAGTTTCGTAAATAGTATAGGAAGGGGTTGATAATTTTTTTTAGTCATTATGAACAACAGCCAAGAAGATTGCTCAGGCCGGCCAAATAAACTTGGACATCTGTCCGCTTACTAATTACTTAATTATTTTTACTGCGGGGATTCCCAAGTTCTTTTGTCCGCGACCCAGAATTGGAAAATAAACTTTGGAGGAGACCCAATTTATGTTAAATAACGCGTCTGATGTAGCAATGTATAAATAAGTATATAATTTTAAACGCTATACGTGTCACGTATCGAAACAAAAAAAGAAAAATGGACGTAAAACGTATAGTAACATTCGATGATGTGAAAACCTTTTCGATATGGAAAATTTAAGTCGGTTCTGCTCGTTTATGGCTGTGAAACCAAAATTCACAGCTCCCCCGATTCTTGTCGCGTCGTTTCGATATTTCGTTTCTTGTTGATATTAACTCGTACCCGAACGATGACTAAAGAGCCCGACCGGCTCGTTCGTCATTATTAATTGCTACATCGAATTCGTGTTTCTGGCTCGAATTTGTCACCCGCGGATTATATATAGCTCAGGCCGCGAGCATTCTATTTTCACGGGTCGATAAATAATTGCATTCGGATGCGTAACAACCGCGCTGCACCTTGCCAAGTGCCGTAGGCCGAGGCCTGTCAATTAGAGCCGCCGTTTACGATAACGGTATCGATAAGTTGAAATTAATTTAACCGGTAGCGCCGATAACCGAAGACGCAATATGTGCTCGGTACACGCGAGAACGGAGATTATCAGCGAAAAACAAACGCACGGAAAATTGTCGACCGTATCGAGGGAATTCGTTCGGAAGCGCCAAGTTAATGCAGAAATATTTATGAGCGAGTTCGATGCGTGTAACGCGATGTGTCAGCGATTCCTATATACGTACCGTGCAAAATTGTATACACACGTGCCATTTCAACGAGTTTCACGGACAATGTGTGCTCATGATTCTTGTTCGATAGGTGTACATAATTAATTCGATTACAGAGGACAATACTAGAGGTTCGGTTGCGAAAAATCAGTCTTTCTTTTCAAATTTAATACCTTGGGTTGGAAATTAAAATCTAATATCATTTGGTTGATTAATTTTTTCAGAGAAAGAGTTGAAGCTAGTTTCTCGCGTCGCATTCTAGTTTGATCCGTCAACAAGGAAGCGTCGGGCATCGAATGTGCAAACAGCTGGCGACACGTGCCGTGCACGACGCCATAAAACAACGCGTGCACCGCGTCGTAGACGAACGACGCTGCACAATCTTAGGCGAACGTCGATTAGCCTTCGCGGTAAAGCATTTTCACGACACCACGTGCTGTAAAATTTATCAGTCGGGATCTCAATCGCGATAGCATCCCTCCGACACGTTAATCAACCGCGGCAATAAATCGTATCTTCCGCGTTCTTACTAGAAGCATTCCTGGGAAAACTTACAATCCGTCTGACCCGAATCTTTCGCGCGAAACGAACAAATTCGAGTGTCGAGCATTACGGTTGAAGCTACTGGATGCAAAATTTACGTAAAATTGTTTTTTGGCCTATATTATAACACAGAGATAGCGAAACATTTATTCGAACGACAGATAACCGAGACTAATGTGCAGAAATTTATTCGTGACCTATATTTGATGGAACTATTCGTCAAACTTACACGAAGTTAACATTTTCTAATAACAATTCAAGGCGAACAACCGGTGACTATTACTGAGTTTACTTACTCGGTAATCTTGTGGTTTTGCAGAGCTTTTGGCACTCGGATATTTCTCAAGGATGAAAATAGAATGTTCCTTACCTGTAACACATGAAACAAGAAACAATTAGAAAAATGGTTCCGGAAGAAAAGCGTTGAACACATCAATTTCAAGCGGAGGGAATTAATATTTCGTAAGACGATCAAAGGTTTGAGTTTTTATTGCAAACGCGCCAGCAGATTTCGCGGCAGGGAGTTACTGTTAACAGATAGTAAAACCGTGAATCTATTCTCGTCGAGGGCGACTATGTTTAGAGAATTCGTGAACGTTTACCTAATATAGAGCTAAGGCGGTAGCCGCGCTATCGACGTGCACGATATTTGGCTGCACTTTCCGTGAGCTCAGTTTCTTTATTCCCCTATAATTGCGATTTACTTGGCAGTGACTTCGCTTGGCTAGCGCTCAGCTTTTTCAGCGACCGCTCTTGAACGGAACGTCGCCATTTTACGCGGCGATATCGACCTCGGTGGAAAATGAATCAACGGTTCGAAGAGACTAACCGTGTCAGAACAATTCGTAAACACAGTTCTGACACTGATTGGTCTATCTACCGAACCCAAGTTATTATTAACATATTCTTGCGTCATCCTAGACGTTTGTCAGGACACAAATGTTCGACAGTGTTGCTACAAGCCAAACGTTTCCGACCTTCTTCAGAAAATAAGCGCATCGGTATTCGAAGCATCTTCGTTCTAAAAGCAACTGGAAGATGTGTATTAATATAAAAATTTTTTGAAGAGGATCGAAAGCTTTAAAGGTTAATTGGCTCGTAATAAGATTATTAAGTACTCGTGATAGTTAAGATGGCGCTTAAATAAATTTCTATTTTCAACGAGGTTCAAAAGCTTTTGTTAATTCAACGTTCCCTGCAACGATCTATAGATCGACACGTACGCCTAACGTAGGAATTTTCCAACCGAGCGACAAACAAAGAAGAATAAACGAGAAAGGATCTTCGATCGATACGCGATCGTTGAACCGTCGGCTATCGGCGAACGAAGATCGTGGATCGCATAAACCGTACTAATACACAATTTTTAAGAAAACCGCAATTTATTCCTTCGCGACATATTCTATGACTGAAAGTTTGATCTTTATCGGGCTGCTATGAAAAATAATAGTTTAAAGTCAAAGGTCGCGCGCGAGGAATTCGACGATAACAAATTTTGATCAGGTTTTAATGAGTTCGCGGCATTGTGCAACGACTGAATAATCAATGAAAAGATGAAAAGCTCGACTTGGGAGCGCATCGCCGCGATATAATTGATCGAATCGATCCTTCAACGTCCGCCAACCTGACCCAAGACCGCGTCTCTCGAACAGAACAGACGTCGATGGAGTAATTATTTCCCGACGGACACGTTAATTTACGACCGGTCGTAATTTCTGCCAAGTTTTTTGCGGGCGTCGACGCAAAGGTCGACTCGACGAATTGCCCGAGCGTGTTTAAATCTTTTTAACGACAGCCACGCGGCAGCTGATCGTTAATTAACGGGAACCTGGCTGCAAGAAGCTTCGCGATCGGCGTCTTTGCGAGACACCGGTGACTTTACCATAGACGCGTTTCGTTATCTCCGAGGCGTTAGATAAAAATTCGTCGTGTCGCGATAACGACGAGGAAAAGGCGTTTTCCACCGAGACTGTCGGTTACTTGGAAGCGTTACCCAACGTCGATAATTTTTTTTTTTTTTTTTTTGAAGCGTCGTTGTTGCGTCACGCGACAAAAATGATCGTTATCTGTTCGATTCATACCGCGAAAAAGTTGCAATTATTTGCTCGGCTGAAATGTTTTCCGTTTTGCAGCTTAATTTATCAAATTAATTAGAGACGGTAAATAACGATTAACGAGCAGAAGTGTCCCATTCCTTGAACGTCCTAAAACTCGTTTGTCCCGACGCCTTGAACGACAATCGTCGATGGACCGATGTTTCCAAGACAGACACACGAGTCTATTCGTATGCAAATGTCTGATGTAACAATTACGTCCGTGCTGCCATTCGTAAGCAATTACTCTTAACAAATTATCAATTGCGCAACGCCTTTGTTGGTGACAATTTGAAACACACCTTGAAATTTTAGAAGAACGATCGAGAGGCTGATTGCTTTGTTTGCTCCCGAGTAAATGGCTTTAAGAACGAATTCTTGACACTGTTCTATGTCTTGAATGCTTACGAGACACGTGTTTCTTTTATTTTTCAAAATAAAAAAATACGAGCAAGCAAAGCGACAGCTAATTTAATTTGCTTCCGTTAATATATTATTTAGATAATATCTTAATTGTACAGATGTTTCTTGGTTAATGCATTAGAGCAGAAAGAGATTGCGAGGAAAACTTGAGCCATTAGCGCGCGAATGAAAATATGGCCCGGAGTCAAGGTTCGGTTCGCGCGTCGTGCGATGTTAAATAAAATAATTTTAAAAATCGTGCGATTTATAATGTTAGAGACGCCTGGCGATAACGCGTAACGAACTGGGGAAAGACAAGTTGCGACAGATGTCAATTTCCATGATGACGCGAGTTCTCTCGATAACGACGCCGACAGGAACAACAATTATTCCGTTCTCCCGTTGCCTTTTTACCCGGTCGTTCCAATTAATCCGTGGTCGCGTATCAATTAAAAGTAACATTTTTATTTACCGGCCTGTAATTCCACGTAATTCCCAGATACCCATTCCACAAACTCGGTTCTCTTTAATTAATAACTTGCGACTCCTCTAGCATATCCTTTTTAATTCAATTCCACGTTTTTTAACGCGATTTTAACAACCGGACGCACGAAACAATAACACGAAAAGTTATCTATCAACGTGTCCAGATAAATTTTCTCACCGACTGGGAGTTAAATCTTTACTCGACACGAATTCTACAAGTAGATATAACCTAGTTAAAAATCAGCGAATAATTATGGTAACGATCCAACAAAGTTCTACCTGGTATCCGATAGACTCGAGAGTTCTACGCTCCTCAAAGCTATCCCCTCGAGAAAAATTAACGGGAGAAGCAGTAAATTATTTATCGTGGTAATCGTTGAAGGTGGCAAGAAGCAAAGTTTGGAAGAAATCAAAGAGGAATCGGGTATTCGGTCGCGCGAGATAACACAGGCAGGTTAAAGGGTTGCGGTTCCCGGATCGATGGTATCACGAAATTGGGATCGTGGGCACGCGATACCGTCTCTGATAACGTTTCATCGGCCCCCACTTCCTCGTCGTGTTATCAGTATCCGGTTGTCCTTCTCTGGGCTACGTAATATCGCTCGAACGACGCTAATCGCGATAGAGCCGTTATATCGCGATATACGCGGTGCGTGCACGCGCGTAAAACGCCGCGATAAACTTCGGCTCGAGCGGATAATTTCCAACGCCGTCGATGACCGTCTCCTCGATGGGAATTTTCGAGGATATTTTCAACGGGAACGCGAATAATATTGCTCGTCGAAATATTTCCTGGGGGATTTTCCATCGTCGATACCGACCGGTAACTACGGACTCGCGGATTTGCTTAAAACCCACCGTCCATCCATCTGGATGCAAACCGTTTCTTTTTTAAACGATTGGTATCTGTACTCGAACCACCGATTCATTTATTCATCGACGAAACAAACGTTGGATTCAATATTAATATAATCGGATGAGGCTTGTGAATGTTTTAGAAACACGTTTGACAGTGTCATGCTTGGGAGCAAGTATATTCGTGACGTTTCGACTCGAAGAATAATTTATAAATGTACTCCATTATTGACCTATTATCGACCATCTCCAAGTAACAGTTTATTTTGGTGATGAGGCCTTCTTTAAGAAATTACACTTTAAACGATATACGATAACGCTACGCATGCGAATTAAAATACAAAACTGATCGTACAGATGAAGGAAACGATCAATTATGTTTTTAATGATTGTCAACAAATTTTGTTGCTTTTATCTTTTGGTAATAAAACAATGTTTATCGATCTATCAAATATAAAGACGCAAGGAGGGAGGGCAAATTGGCGAAGAAACTGTCTCCATTAATTTTTTAAACGTTCGACTAAATTGGAAGTTCGTGTACAATTTTGAGACTAGTTTTACTTGCAAACTAATACGATGTATCTATTATTCGAATTACTTAACGAAACGATCACACGATCAATTTGCATGTGTCTAAGATCACGAGATCGTGCGATCAGCATATATCGTTTATTAATATTTTCGAAACGATTGAAATGCAAAATTTTAAATTTGAGATTTATTCGCAGAAAATTAGACCAAATATTGAGAAACGTGACTGCGATAACTTAATCCAGATGTAATATATTCTCCTGTTTATAGTGTCATAAGATTATGCGATTTTAAAAAGTTATCCAACGCGGGGAAAAATGTGGAGTGCTTTTTACATATGACTAGAAGTGCAGTGGAGTATAAATAAATTTTTAAAACGTTTCTAGTCCAATAGAAGACAGTTTGAATTAATCGAACAATACTGCGTTTTTCGTCATTTCTTAAGACCTTATCAGTTCAGGGTTAATTATCATCGCGCGAGATCGTCACAATCTTCTTAATAATTCTTCGCGATTACTGTGACTCGAGCGCTTCGCGAGATAAGAGCAACGAACGGCTGCTTACGAAATTCACAATACTAACATGGAATATTACCTTCCGACTGGTTCTACTCGAAAAGTTGTAATTTGTCGTCGTTACACAAGAATTATGCCGATTACGTGACTTTTGTCTACAAATGACTAAACTCGAGCGAATGATGCAAGTTCTTCACCGTGACTGAAAGCTTTATTGACCAGAAACACGGGTTACACGTTCTTAACAAATACTAAGAAACGTGTATCGAACGACTATTCATAGGATATTAAACAAAATTTATTACGTGTACTAAAATTATATTCGATCATACTAAAATTTTACAGATAACAAACGTCAAGATAAAGAAAGGAAATTTAATACTTAACGTCTCAAGTGCCGATATTTTATTTAAACGATATTCAAGGGAGCTTTTATTGGTAATTTGTTGGTTACTGTAAGAATACAAAAAAAAATACTTTATCCAGCAAATGATTTTGTCCTGTTTATGGAGCACGTAGAAAATAAGATTTGAACTCGAAGGGCCAGTACTTGATGGGTTAACGAGTTAAGGAGGATAGAGTTGGTTTATAGTAAAATAAAAATTTGCATCGTAGTCCCCGTTTAGGCGTCGCGAATTTATTTCGCGCGACATTCGAAACGATAACGAATCTCGCACAAAATTCCCCAATAAATTTATCAGCGGCGCAATTCGCCGCGGTTCCTGAGAGTCGGCGGCTCGTCGTCGATAACGTTCAACGTTTAATGCCCGCGCGTTTCGCTCTTTACGGCCGCTTTTTAATCTCGTACGCGAGCCATAATTCGACCCGCCGCTCGCTGTCTCTTTTCCAGTCGAGCTTGCGAAACCACCCGCGCGCCGGGGACAAACGATGGTCATCAAGCGAACAAATAAACCAACCGAGAGAAAAGCGACGCGCGCCAACGAATATTTCCCGCGATCGTTGCTGGATTTCACCCCGCTTGAAAAACGCGCGCTGTCGACTTTCCGTTGCGCGACAGTTTAATCTACCGTTTTCCAAATCGCCCTACGCGAGATATAGAAATCATAATTAACGGTTAAAAACCATAGAATGCAACGCGTCAGACGGTGTAACGCGAAGCGTTGAATTTTTAATAATTCGTGAATTATTAACGCCCAAGAGAAAATCGTTGGAAGAGGGGCGATGTATTTTGAAAAATATGCAGAATAGATGCTGTTACGTTCGCCTAAAATAAGAATCGGTCATACCGTGTGTTTCAGGGAGAAAGAAAGGCCGGTCCCGGATTAAGGGGAACGCGATACAAGTAGAATGTGGACGGCGCTGCGCCATGTAATATTACCTTACGAAGGCTGACTATGACGTCTGACCTAACACGACTCGCGCAGGAGGTCTTTCTTCTTCGCAGAATACACGCATTCGTATCTTTTGTAAAAGAGAAAATCCCAACCATTGTGCAACGCGTGCAATACAATTTCCGTGGAAGCTATTATTTCTTTAAAATATTGAGAAGAGGATTATCAAAGTGATTTATTGCACTTGTTGCGAAAGCCAAATGTTATTTCGTCGACCAAGCGAATGGTAGCAAAATTGAGGGTACTGAACAAGAAATAGAACCAAATGGAATTAGTCTACGTATTAAAATATAAATTATAATTTTTTGATATCCCTTTCTAGAGTAAAAATTTGTCTATAATAAAATATATTTCTCTTCTTGCATAAAAATATTCCGAAGGTAGTCTTCGATTATCGCGAAGTTCACGCGACGCGCGTTAGAGCTATGCCGTACATAGTCCATAATTATTGAAACTCTTTAAACGGCCTTCTTTGCGAGTCGTATGAGGCTGTCACGAGGCCAGGGCAGAGAAAGGCTTCGTTTTAAACTCGACGACGAAGCACCTGGCTGGCTATAGCCGATAATGCTTATGCACGACTTGCTCCAACCACTTTGAACTTGGAGGGTCGTGTAAATCGCATGGAAAACGGGGTAGTAGGTCACTCGACGCTGCTAAGCTACATTCCACGATACACGTTAACGTATTCTTCCGAGAATTTCCCTCGATTTACCCGATCCACTTTTACTTTTACGCGGCGTCGTGTAAACTGCTGGATACTTTGACGCTGACACGCTTTGTCCGCGCTTACGCTATGTGTTCGTGTAAAATGGTTGCGTGGAAACCCGCTTTTAACCGTGAATTGACCGCCGCCCGTAAATATTCTATGTTTCGTTTCATAATAATGATCCCATTTACCGGTTTATAGCGCTTGTTATGCAAAAATCGACGTTCGTAACGAACTTCTAAACGCCGCCTCGTTGCTCTCGTACGAGCGACGTAAAAAATCAAATAAAATTAGCTCGAAATCAGCGCGAGTCTTTTTGAATATTTAAATAGACATTTTATCGGTCGATATTCAACAGGTAATTATTTATCATTCACGAAAACACGATGTTACATTTATTCAAATCGATTTCACTCGCAACACAAAGCAAGCACGTTTTGTAATTTGGATCGAGCACGCGACGAAGCGCGGCGATAAAACAAGGCGAAATTGTCAAAGCAAACATACCGAGTACGGATGTACGTGCGTACATGCACGTATATTCGTACACATCCCCATACGGTGGCGAGGGTTAAAATTACGCCCAACTACAGGGCAACTCGAGATTCGTTTGGCAACCCTGTCATTTTCTCGAGAGCTCTTAACGAGCCCGGGTCCCTTCCTCTTCATCGTGCCACCCTCGAAAAATGCAACCCCTCTTGACTGTCTCGATCCAAGGTGAAATAAAAGCTGTTACACTTGGTAACGAGCTTGAAACAAGCAATAACGTCACATGGAAATTTATTACGGTAAACACGAACCGGTCGTCCTTGGAATCTCGTTTTTCACTGTACTCGCGATCGCGTTACACCAGCCACGTCCGAAATAATTGCTGGGACATTTTCGTTTTTTTACTACGGCGATAGAACCCTCGATGGGGGCTAACGACGACTCTGAAAATCATCCACTCGAAGTTCAGGCTTGCAATTATCCGGTAACTTTGACTGGGATAAAGAATACAGACAATTTGATATTTAGTAAAATTGTACTGACAACATCTATTATTATTTAGAAGTGATTCGATTCCAATCTTGCACTTCGTTCAACCAGAGAAGATCGAACACAAAGTAAACGATGGGGTGTTCGCGATCGAGAAAACCGCGTAGATTCTAACTTTAGATCGAATTTATGCATCGAGAAGTTAGTTTCTTCGTTTCGTAATCGATTATACACAATGTTGGCGAGTCGACGAGTTCCATTTCACCCAGAAATTAATTTCGTTCGCGAATGTCTGAGAATAGGTCGACGAGAGACTGGAGATCTCGTGGAATACGGGTCTCTAGGAATCGATCGTCGCTGAGGCGAGCTCAGACGACGATTTTTGCCAACAATACGAACGGCCTATAAAACCACAGCAGATACCCCTCCGGTGCTTGGCTTCGTTATATTGGATTCTGCGAATCAATAAACCTCGCTTGCGTCACGACCATGCTGATCCTAATGCAACGCCGATGCAACGCGCGTTTAAACGCTCCTGCACGAAACAGGAGAATCTTCTTTACTTTTAAATTGCAAAACGTCGCGTTTAGGTCGGTGCTTTCGTCGCTTTTTCGAAGACTGAATATTCTTCGAGATAAATAAAAATTACACGCAAAGTTGACTCGCGATATCTACCAATTTTGCGATTACATTGCTCTGTTATATGTTACCGCGATGTTTGGCCATATTTATTTCCACGTTTTAATATTTTAAGTACGGCGAGACCTCGACTTGCACGGTCAACGTAATAGGTCTCCAGTTTAAAGTGGTTAGCGTCGACTAACGTTTGCTTAGTAAGCCTTTCGAGGGCCGACTGAAACAGTATGACTTGGAATTTTTGCATCGCTGTTTCCTTATACAGTATATGTAATACGCAATCTTTGGTGGAAAAATAAATTAAATAATTGTATACAATTCTTTAGATATCACAGAATTTTTCTATCGAATATTGCTTTTACTGGAATAAATCTAGCGTCTGTTACAGCTAGACTCGAGGTTCTTACGTTACTGGAACGTTAATGCAGGCTATTTGTACGAGGATCGATGAAAAGGTGACGGATAAATACGGCTAACTATTTTTATACTTGTTATTCCAGACTTTTGGGCAAATTTGCTTAGTCCACTTCACAAGAATAATGTACTCTCTCAATAACTCAAGAAAACAAAGAACAACCAAAGGTGTGCTTCGAGCGAATCCTGCGATCAAATATATCCAGAATTTAATTTAAATTTCACCAAAGACAATTTGTTACAAGCTTTAAGAATCGCGGAGCATTTGGTCACGACGAACCCGGAGGGAAGCGATATGTCAAACAATCGCAAGGTCACGGATGATGAATATTAAAAGGCGTTTCTGACGTACCAAATGCCAGTGCTTTCACTATTAACTCTACGGAAAGAAATGAATACGTAATCTCGTACCAATACGTTTGACAGATGTTTCCTTCCAGCGCTTTGCATCGATTATAATTGTAAATCGAGTGGGCATTTCCATTTTACAGAGTAGATTAAATACAACGCAAGAAGTTAGGAATGCATATAATAATCTTCGCGGAGGTCGGTTTATTTATTAAAATTTGACTTAAATCGTGATGAATCGTGAAATTAATCCACGATCAACGAAGAAATTGTTGCGATTCGAAATATTTGTTGCATATCAACAATATCTCGATCCCCGATTTATTCGAGGTAAAAAACTATCGCACAAGTATACTATGTAGATAAGTTTTACGAAGAGCAGAAAAATCAAGGTAAACCAGTCTCTCGTTCTCCCCGCGATACATTTGATACACTGTAGATAAAAATTAATCTTGCTAATTACGAAATAAATTCAGCGAGCAATTACGGTACAAAGCAAATAGAGAAAAGGCGTCTCGCGAGCGAAGAGTGCATCGAATTTGCAACGAGCGCGAGCGGAGCGGAAACAATGCAGGCGTATCGAGCGTGGCTCGCACTCGACTTTCAGCGTTATTCTTGGCCAGCCTCGGGCAATCGTGAAATTGATAGATCGCGCGGTGACGTGCGAAATAATCCTCGCGTTTCCGCGAACTTCGCGCTAACCCGTTCCTTCGACGTCGAAGAATCGCGCGCGTGGACGATTCGCGAATTAATAAACGGGGAAGGTAAGCCGCGACGCGACGCCAAAGCTTTCGTTTCAAAGGCATCGGCGAAACGCGTACCTCTGTTTTCTTGCCCGCTCGGCCGTTTGTTGTTCTTTGTTCGGTTTCCACAAACACGCGGGAATGCGGCGGATTAACGCGGGCGGACAGTTTCGGCCCACACGGTTTTAATTAACGTCCGTGGCCGCGACAAACGCGCGTCGGAACGCTGATAAGATATTTATTCCTCCCCGGGGGATGTTCGATCTCGATCACTCCGCGTACGTTCGTGTATAAACGCGGGAACGTTTTCATTAAAGTTTTCGTAACGTTGATAAAACAGTTTTACCAAATCGTGCGTAGAAGATAAACAGCGACGACGATCTGGGAAGATTCGTTTAACGAAGTCAACAAATTAAATTAGCGCCACGCTCGAGCGACGCAGATTTTTGATAACGGTATAAAGTAAGTCAATTAGCGATCGATCGAGCAACAATTCCTCCCCGGAATTTAATTACAACACGCTTTCGTCGGCAGAAGCATCATTTTTAATTTCTACTGTTTCTCTGCGTCGCTTTGTTCTGGACACGAGCACGCCATTATAACGGGAAGCAATTACTTTCACTCTATTTCACGGTTCTGTATTTTAATCTGTTTTCTCCTATATCCGCCACCCGCGATGGTAAACGTTACGACTATTATATTCGCAAGACATGGTTTCTAAATCGTTCTGAGCACGCATCGTGCGGCTTAGTTTCGCGCTAAAATGATTCGAACGCGTTGAAGAACGATAAATTAAAATATCAGGAATGTCTCTGAAGAATTAATTAGTTGTTTGTCGCTTGAAAAAACAATTCTCGAAGTAACCCTCGCGATAATCGCTTTCCGCGTTGCGCCGCGACGATAATGGAAAGGTGTCGCGCAATAATTAGCAAAGGACACTAATTACGACCAGGCGCGGAGTTCGCCGTTGAGTGCCGAGCACGATTGATTTTATACTCAACTAAAACCCCGGGTCCGTCGTCTACCCTCTCGCCCTGAACAACCCCTTTCCGCGGCTCCTTTTTTCCACGGTGACTACGTTTAATCTCGCTCTCGTCGCGGAGAAACGTCAAGGGGTGGAATTTATCGCTGTGACGAGTTCTCCGGGCCTTCAATGGACGCGCATTAATTTTCGGCAGGCGAGTAGACACGCGCGAAAAACGGCCGCCTCGTTAATTGCCGCGCTATTCCCCGCGTTTCCCGCCGATTCTGCTCGATGCAGTCGCGCCATTTATTTTTTTTTGGACACGGTTAAGCTTGCTGCAAGTCTATTCGAAAGAAATGTCTGTAGCCAATGGTTCGACTTGATTTTTCTATTACGGCAGAGGCTCGATTATTGCAGGATATCGAGGGCTCAAAATGCACGTTTGCACGAGCCTCGAAAGCTTTATTTACCAAGCTAGGTGTTCCAATTAAACCATGATTAATCCGCGCGACGAATGCTTAGAGTCGAATGTTTACGGCACGGTGGAAATAAGTTGCTGGTACACAGCGTCGAAAATCGATACATCGGGGAGGGTGTGGGTGGGATGGAGAGGAATCGACGATAATCCGATTTCGATGGCCTGCACGAGTTGGATAATTCGTTTGCCTCGTGCCACTCAATTCTGAGGAAGCGGGACGAATGAATACGCTCTTTCTCTATTTCTCTCTCTCTCTCTCTCTCTCCCTCTCCGGTAGTCACCGATGGAACTATTGAATTCCGTTTTTCCTTGACTCGCGTGACTCGAATCGCGAAAAAATTGAAACTGTAGAGAAAAAGACATTTACGAGCGGCGATGTTATCGTCGAGAACAATTTCATGTTTCAGACGGTACGGGGACGGGTTCGCTGATAAAACTGTTTGCTCTCAGTTGTTTGTGAATTGAGTTGCCTAGTAAAAATAGAGGCACACGCCGTGATGCTATAAACTTGCAAAGAAATAAAATTCTTCTTTCATCTAATTAGACGAAGGTCGATTAACCGACTCGCGTTTTTATTATTTAGCAGTGTTTTTGCGGGACACGAAAATCCGTTCGAATCGCGATTAGGTGGTCACGTTTCGAAGCAACTCAAGGGACGGAAATACTGTGTATTTAATGCAGACTGCTCAAAATCGGAGGATTACCTAATCAAATAACATCGTCGTTCGAGGGGAATATTGAACACCGTGAAATTGCTTTGCTCGATAAAATAATCAACGATGATGTTAACGGCTCTACAATCCTACCAGCGATAAATTTTAATGCCTCAAACGTATTCTTTCCTCTTCTTAACCCTTTTATTTTAATACGTTGCTAGAAATAATCGATGATCGACCTGCACAAATGATTTCGTTCTCGCGGTACGAGGTGTCAGACACTGTTTAAACTTTCAAACGTCTAAGCTGTTAGACGATTTGTAAACCGAGTAAAAATAGTACAAAGTACTTCCTATACCCTTGACATTTTGTCCATTTACCAGACTCGTGTTCGGAAACACGATCCTCTAAATATTATCGCGAATATTCTTTTCTCGACTACGTGTACCATGTTTCGAACAATTATGATAGTTTCCTGTTTCCGCTATTATTATCATTTTAGACAGTTTAAGCTAATTTATTTATTATTCGTACGTAATCGCTTCTTGCAGTTTACATATGTTAAATTTTTATCTGTTCGCTGATAAATATTTTATTCTGTATTTTGCGGACTGTTTATCTTCTGTTGGTTTGTTCGAAATGTCTATACAAACAGAGACGTTGCTCGTTTCCATTATTTATCCGTTATCTCGTCTAATTGTTCATCCGTTAAACGCGTGATAGCCGTTTCCGCGGTAAGAAAAGCTCGTTCCAGACGGTGTTGCGACCTTAACGTAATTTGTCATAATAGGCATGTTTATTTGATGTAACACAGAGAGGCTGAGTCACCGTGGTCGCTCCAGATCGCTCGACGGAGAGACGTCCTTGCGGGGAAAAGCGAAACGCATCGAGGAACGCGCATAGTTTCCGAATCGAGATTAAATCGTCGGCATTCATTCGCCGATTTAAAACGAGGCTGCATTCCGACTGTGCGAACCGTATCGATGAATCGACCGACACGACGCACTCCGAGTATTTCGCTACGACGCTTGCCAGTTACAGCGAAACCTCAATTTAAATATCGGTCTCGATCGATAATTGCACGCGTAAATACACCTCGAAGCTCCGTTTTATATCAACTTGTCAGCGACATAGTTGTTCCGCGCGCGTGAAAACTATCGCATTCTTCGACGAACGCGTCACATTTATAATTTGAAAATGCTAATGAAAATCAAATCAGGACAATAAATAGTAATTTACGATTGAGATATCAAGACTTTTGTATCTTGTGACGAATTCGGTTGTCTGCTCCATAAAACCACACGATTCACCTGTCTTTTCCTAATTTCAATCCCGTTTAAAAGAACAGCGTCTTCGACGTTTCGCGCGCGGCGAACCGATGCATCGAACCGTTCGATTCGATGGATCGCGCGCGGCATTGTTACGTCATGGACGTCAGTGCTCACGGGAACCGGTACGTATGTAGTTGGTCGGCACTTGGTCGCGTGACGCGTTACAGAATTCGTATCGCGATGCGTCGCGAGCATAAATTAGTTAGGAGGCGCGTGTGTACGCGACGAACCAGGCTAGATTCCGCGATCGAAGCAACTAGAGTGGCCTCGAGCCAAAGCTCGATACTCACGTGTGTCTCTGCAGCCGCCAGCGAACACTATTCTCGTCCCTCCAGCCGAGCACGAAAGCACGTTGTGACGTCAGTTGGAAGATCACTAGTTTCCTGAACAAACCCAGAGATATCCTTGTCTGCGGCGTATCCACAAACCTCCGTCCCACCAGGTGCGCCACTAAATTCTCCTCTTTTTCGCACTGTTTACCGACCGTTGGCTACCGGACGAGGAAAACAAGCTGTCACTCGCGCAAAACGATTCTCACTGTGATCGCGTTACGTCGAAATGGATTGCGTCGCCTCGGTTTCTCCCGTGTCTCCAAAACGCTCGTCGTTACGGTATAAAAGTAAAAAAAGAATTGGACGCGGGCGTCGACGAGAAAGGAAAACGACCAGCGGTTCTCGACTCTTCTGCTCCACCTGCCCCTCGTTGCACTCCGTTTCCCTGGGGTTTGCGACTGTCGTGTTGCTCGTTGCAACGACGGTCGCGATGTGTCGTGTCGATTCTTGAACGCGGCACTGCGAGGAAAGAACTCGTCGTTTGCGCGCGCGCGCGTATTAAAGCATACGAGTATACATGTATCGCGGTATATATCCCGTATACATATATACGCGTTTATGTATATATACACACACGCGCGTGCCCCTGCAACGTCCTTCGTTCGATGAGCGAGAACGTTTTATATTCCACGTAACGATTACGCGAAAATCTGCACGAACAGTCACTCGCGAGTGCCACTGCGCGACTGGAACGCGGGGAAACATGTGCGGGCTCTTACATACCAGTCTAGGCGAAGGGGAACGGCCAGAGTAGGGGAAGCAGAGAATCGAGTGGTGGGGGACGATCCCACTCCGTGCTCCGAGGTGGGGGTAATTGGCAAGGACGCGAGACCGCGACGTGTCACGAGCGCTCGACGTACTACTTTTTTATTTCCTCGCGCTTGCTTTCCACCGACGACACGTTGATAAGGGAAGCTATCGCGAGCCACTTCTCGCGGGCTCTGGGAACTTCTGGTCCGTGGAAAAAGTTGCACCGTTTCAACCACAACCAGCCACCCGAGACTGCAGTCGTCGCGAAGACACATTTTCCAGGGCTTGGATTTCTCGTAGGATTATTTTTAAATTTTTATTTGAAACTGACCTATAAAACACAGTACACAACGCGTATTTGTTTTTGCGCTCGATATTTCATTTCTTATTGCATACAATCCCGATACAACCTGGACATATTTTTATTGCTATCGCACATTTTTCTTTCCTTCTTTTTTACGATGGTTTCTTTACTGCCGCGACACGACTATTGTCAACTTTTCTATCGAGTCTGTTGTGCGAAAGAACGTTTTGTTATGTGACGCCTCCTCGATGTATTTAAAAATAAATCATCTATTTACCATTATTTCCTCCCCCAGGAGAGAGTCGTAGAAGCTAGTTCGGAACGACATTGTCGCCCATCAATTTTACCAGCAATATTTTTGTCCCGTTTTATACGTACTTTCACGATCCGTGCACCTGGCAAGGCGTCGAATAAACAGTAAAAATATAAACTCAACCTTGATTTACTTAAGCGCGAGTGCGAGCGGGCACCCGAACGTACCGGAAACTCGCTATCTAAAGACGATCGCGACAAATCGCAAGGCAGATTCGTATCGCGACTTCCGCGATGAGGTAAGACCGACGAGACGTAATCGCGATTATAAAGCGTCGGTCGTGTTTCAAGCACGAATTAATTTTTGTTTTCCATCTAACGGAAGGAAAGATTTTTGTCGGTCGTTGCAACGGGAACGAACAATAAATCGTTTTGTCGGATACGCGAGCCGTTTTTATAATTCAATATCCTCGGATGCGGGCAGCACGCCGGGAATTATTCGATCAGATTTTCATTTTCAAACGATTCCTCGCGTGTTTTCAGTTTATTCCGCGTCGGAGTATTTTGTTACTCGTTCACTCGAACGTTCGATTGATCATCGTTTTTTCCCCCCGTACTCGAGGATTCCAATGCATTTGTGGGTGCTCGAGTTACAAAATAATATCGTATGGTTTGTTACGTACAATACTCGAATATAGAAATATAAAATTATTTTTTAAAATGGTTTCTGTGCTACTACGTTTCGTAATCACCGACGCAATTAAGTGGCAGCGTCAGAGAGCATTGTTGAGAATCGTAACAATATTTACGCGAGTCGTTGCGTAATGGATCACGGTGCATACTGGCTCGAAAAAGTTGCATAAACTTGCAATAAAAATACAGCGATTACGTCGAATAATAATGAAAAAGGTAAGTGGAAATTTTAATGAAAAGAACGTGCCGTGGCGAATGGCATCGACGGATTATTACCCGGTCGTAATGTTTTACTTTTCCTGCTCGACTCAGATAAAAATACGGGAAGATTTTAATGAACAAACATATTTTCAACGCGAAAACAACGTTCTGTGTTTATATTCTGCGAAATAGATGGACTATTTTTAGGAGCGTGTTCTATTTACCTCCAAAGTGAAAACAGATCATTATGCACAGACGTAGAAACGCTTCCTGTTGTTCAACGCGATCGTTCTGAATATACGAACATTTTTAACAAACAACTTTATTAATATGCAAGTAGACGTTTCAAACGCTTCCCTTTCCTAGACGAGTAGAGCACGCCCTCAAAGTCTGGCCACCTATTATAACTACTCTCTGTGTTGAACTTCTGTCAAAGGGTTACACCGATACCGCGTTATATACCATGAGATAAACTATGTTTTAATTACTAGTTGAATCTAAATATAAATTTTATACGTATGGTGTTGAGAATTACCAACAAGAATGATTATGGTGGGACAACCGAGGGCTGTTGTTCGCGCGATTTTCATGACATAGAATTATATATTCAAAGTAGCTAGAAGAATAACTTAGAAGATGCATTTAAGAGGATTGAATATTCATTTCTATCAAATCTGAGAAACGGAAATTATTAAATTACAATCTATTCAACCAGAACAATCGACATCCACGTCTTGTAGAAACCGATTACGTGGCTCGAATCCGGTATAAAAATTCTTGCTGGGGGTTGGGAATTAATTGCGCGTTAAACTCGTGTCTATGTCGTTTTAAGATCCTCCCCCCTTGTTTGTTTTTCACGATATCGAGTAAAGTGTGTCAGGATCGTCCCCGATGGGAGGCACAGGGGTTCGAGCATGCGAAAAGTTCAGCAGGAAGGAAACATCATCCCGCGGGCGCGCACCCTTCATCCCTTCGGCGTCGTCACTCTTCCTTTCACGCGTACCTTTTAAAGGTCCCATGGAAAGCAGCACGTGCACGGTAAATAAAGACCAGGGCGCATCCCGATGGCCATTCACTCGCGTCTGCAGCGCGTTTAACGACTCTGGGTTGGCCATCGTGACCGTTATCTGCGGTTCCTGGAATCTTGTACCGTTTCTTACCCTCCAGCCTGTCGCCCCTCGCTCGAAACCTTTGCTCTTTCTACTTCGTCCCCGCCCTTTGTACCAGTGGTCCATTGAATTCGGTTTAGTTTCTTTCGTCATTGATCGTCCCTTCCCTCTTATCAGTTTTATCTCCTCCGGCCTTATTTCCACCCCCTCAGACGCTGTTGACTCTTCTTTCCGGCGGTATTTGCACGCCCCTGTCCCTCGTTCACCACTCCTCGATACAACTCAGTTTTTATTTGCAACCACTCGCCGTGTTTGCCCTTCCATCCGCGCGCCTAACGCGTCTTCGAGTTGCTTCTCGCTTTCGTTTTCGAAGGGTTCGAAGCGACCACCAATTTCTCTCGTTGCTCAGAGCTTCCTGTTCTATATTCGACGTTGGAACAACTATCGCGTATCGTATTTTAACCCCTTGACGAACGATTTTTTCATACTAGGAACGATCATGGAAAATAATAGATTTGTTTTACGAATACCTCGTCTATGCAAAAATGTGTTGGTGTTAATATATAAGACTCGATGAATAGTGAGTAGCCTCATGATTGTAACGAGTCAGACTCGAGATTGTACTGACAAAGGGTTAAACGTTCCTTGGTTTTTCCTCCGTAGACGTACCATTTTTCACTAGTTAAGTATAACATTTTCCCGCAGCTGGCTCCTCGTCGGCCTCTCCCTTCCGGTTTCCTCGCGGCTCCTCGCGAGTTCGCGCTCTCTCGCTCGGTTTTCCTTTCCTTTGTTGCATCAGTAAACAGGTTAGCCAATTTTTCTGGCGCAGGAAGCAGGAACGTGAGAGAAGCACTGGAATAAGAATGTGCTCCGTGGCGAGGGGGTGCGGGATGGCTATCTTTCACGCACACACGACCGTGGCGCGCGCGTACGTGGCGCGCATATTGTTCGAGCAGGTTTTTCGACCGAGATTAAGAGCGAGCACGTACACCTCGGGACTCTGTATACGAGTCCGGCTAAGTATGCCAAGGATTACCGGTATGAACTTTTACGTACAGCCTACGAATGCAATAATCCGATAATGCGCGCTCGCGAGCAGGAAACGGCGAGCGCGTTTCAGCGACACTCGCCGCGACAGATTAATGAGAATAGTTCGAAAGTCGTTGTTATCGGACAGAAACGGACGGAAGCTCGCTAGCAGATAGGATATAACGATCGAAGCAATCGGGGGATCCTGCGTCCAGACGATTCGATCTGCTAGAAACACCGACTGGCCCGCTCGAGGGCTCCGCGACACGAACATCCATTTTCTAACTGTTAAAACTTCTCCAGTCGAACGAGAATACTTTCGCGTGGTTTAGACTATTAAAAATTATTTGTTTCTCAGCCTGAGAACTAATCGTAACTATGATTTCTATGACAATCTGTAAGAATAAGTGAAAATTAGGCAGAAGGCTGTACAATCTGTCGTTTGAGATTGAAAGTTGAGAAACGAAGTAACAATGGCGCACTGTCGGTTGTTTCTGACGTAATAAAACAGGAAGAACGGTACTTCCGCGTAATTACGATTACAGCAAAGAAGTTATCGATCGCGAGTCGCGCGTGTCCGTCTACGCGAAATTTATGCGCGTTCCGGAACGCCGATAAATCGCGACTTGATTAACAGCCGCTGATAACCAGGTCTGATAATCGTGTTTGTCCTTTACAGAAGGCGCCGCGGCTCCGTCGTTTCTATTTTCCCGAGCGTCGGTGCTTCGTGGTCACGGCCAACCGACTGAAAACACTTGTATTAGTACTCGGTCTCGCTCGACCGTCGTTATTTTGCGTAACGAGCCGAACCGTTCCTCCGTCTACGTTTTACGAGCGGCCTCGCGGCACGTGCGGGGGCGAAATTCAACGTCGAGATATCGCGAAATTTCACGAAGAATAGTACAGAGTATTCTGCCACCCCTGGGAAAAATTTTAATAAGAGATTCTAAAATTTTTTAATTTTGTCGAAAAATTTCATACCTCGAACTTATTTCTCGAAAGCGCGTAGGATTTCGAGGGTATGTCTATTCACAAAAAATGATCTTAATTGACCCCCGCAACTAAAAATAATTTTTTATGGGTATAAGGTTTTTAACAAAGCCTCAATCAACAAATTGGTATTCTTGATTTTCGACTTACTTTGGCCTCTAGAATCTACGATTAAAATTTTTCCCGGAGGTGGCCGAACACCCTGTATAGTTCCTCCTGATTTCCTCGCTTGTTTCGTTTGGCGTTATCCGAATTACTTATGCAGGGTGTTCCAGTAATCGTAATACAACCTGAAAGCGGGTTGGTTCGTGCGGGAACACGTAAAAGATATGTTGTTTTCCGTGGGAGAGCTTTGAATGTTGCAACGCGACAGTACTTTGGTCGATTGCACTAATATTATAAAATTTATTATGTGTACTCTGGATTATCAGAATTGTTTTGCAAGTCTCTTGATTAGAGTGGTTCTGTAAATTAAGATAAGACAGCTACCTTCTAAGGTTAACTCCATTAGAGTAATTGTCCAAAATGTTGTCATACTACAACACACAGACCTGTGCTGCGACTCACGATCATGTGCACCATATTCTACAGATTATAAAACATTGTACCCTCGACGGAGAAAAGAATAAGATATATTACGTCACCTATTCCGGTCCACGCGTTTTCTCAAGAAGCCACGAAAGATGCGTACCTGTAACAGAAAAATAATCTTGCGTTAATCGCATTGCAGAAAATAACACGACCGTTCTAAAAATATAACAGGAACGAAAAAACAATGCGACAAAAATATCAGAGCCCAGACGTGAGTCAGATAACGAGAGCACCGGAGATTAATTCGTCCGCATAAACGATCCCTTTTGCAAACATCGTGATCTCTATACCCGGAACCTCCATTTTTTCCATAAGAAAATACTCGTCTTACATAAATTTCTATGGTTATGAAGGAATATTCCACCGTGTAAAGATATACTTTGCGTTCGAACGGCGGAGCGATCGGATGGTTGAGCATTCAGATAAGGTTGCTATAATAGGATCTCGTACCGCGATCGATATCAGCGTAGTATTTTTTCAGAAAAAAAACCTCTCCATACGGTATCGCGCAGTTTTTACCATCGAGTCGAACGCGCGAATGATTTGCTCGTTCGCGCAGAATCCGCAGAAACGCGCGACGCGTTGTCCTGCCTGTTGGAGTTGCCCGTGATAAAAATACATTCTCGAAAAGTACGGGAGAGGGATGAAGAAACAACGAGAGACTCGATCGAGCGAAGTCAAATATTTGTACGGGGAACCGGCGCGAGCTAGAACGGATCTCAATTCCGCGACTTTTCGCGTATTTTCAAAGGCGTTGCGCGTCGAGAACGAAACAGACCGCGGAAACGTGATTTAACAACGCGATAAAACATCTTTTAAATCGAAAACTCAAATTTATTTCGCTGTTGGCCGGGATTTCGTACCGTGTGAACTACAATCGATAAATTTTCCGTAATTAGTCGTAATCGATTCTACACATTTGTGGAGTGGATAATTTTATCAAGCACAATAATAATTATATTGAAACAATTATCTACAAACAATAATAATTTGATACTTCGGTAATTAATAATGTTTCCCATCTTTTTAACTTGCATGCTTGTAATGATTGTCAGTAGACTTGGTTTCTTTGATAACAGGTTGTATCTGATACTTCTGATATTTTTCTAATATATCGTTGTACACTGTAATCGATATTATCGTGAAAGCAAAAATTTCCACGCGTTGTTAAACGAAATTGACGTCATAGCCCCCGAGTTTCAACTTCTTCGCTCTGCACGAAGTCAATCTTATCATCTTCGTGTCAAACACGGTTTACTGTTTCGATTCGATCGGTATCTGATTACTTGATGTCTACCCGAATATTCGATGCAAGCGAACAGAATTAACCAAGTGGAAAACAGAGACTCGCCTTTGGGGCGAAAGGAGCCCCCCGAACGAGGAAAACTGTTTAGAATAGTCATTTGTTGGTCGTTGGAGCTACTTTTGCACTGATAAATGCCTCACGATAGCGCCTGTCTTATCGGTGGCATACAAACGACCAACGATCACAAAATGCACGGACGAATGTGTGGGCGCATGTGTAGCAAAGTGTGAGCCACGTGGCATCCAAAATCAGTTTGGTCGATCGTCGAGGTGTCTTTCGCGATCTACGCAGTTCTTGGATCCATCGAAAATCGAACGTATTATATCGTATCACAGCGATTATTAATTCAACGCTAATTTTAATGAGTTGTCAATTTGTACGATTATGATTTTCATTCAAGAGTAAGCTCGCAGTCGGAGTCTGATTGAACTTGATTGGCTACTCAAGGCTACTCTTACGCAATGGAGATACATAGGACATCCTTTTGCAAGTTTGCGCGACCAGACGCGATACAAACCAGCGTGTCCAACGGCGGGGATAAAACAAAAGTGTTAAAATAAGAAAATCTGTAAGAAATTATTTCTTGAACGCTGTATCGAGCTAGGTACAAGAAATAGTAACCGAGAACTTCTTTTACTCTTTTACGTAAGTTGCTTTTGTCTCCTTTCGAGGGCCACAATTCGATAAATAATACCGTAGACCGTGGCAACTTCCGTGCACGGTAAATATTTTCCTTGCAATCTTCTTGCAGTAGAACGATCAGGTGTTTCCTTGCGCAACCGATAGACTCGATACGCTTATCGTTTCCCCCCGCTGAAAAGCAGTTTATCAGTCTCCTCGAACCGCACGATAAGCGTGGGGATTTCAGTTGCGAATGGAAATCGTGGCAGAAGTGTCAATGTGTGTTATGGAACACTCTGGAAGAACGAATCGGATGCGTGACGTGGCCGTTTCGAGGAAAATGATTCGCATCGTTGTACTTTGTTCCTTTCGAACACTTGCACGCTGTTTCCGGTGAAATTTTAACGCTTGGCTTCAACTGAAATCAGCAGTGCACCGTGGAAATTCAAATTTGACTTTATATTTCACGTTTCGAGCTATCGTAACGAACGTCCGGTTGTGTGTGATAAATATTTGTTACTAGAATAAAGTCAACAAGATTCTCTGAAATAAAAAGTGACAAAAGGAAGGGTTTTGTGTTTCCCTTGTGCCACAAAGTAAACATATTCTGAAAGCTCACAGTTAGCGACCGTGTATTCAAAGAATGCGTTTCCAAAGTTCAAAGGTCTACAATTACGAACCTGTATATTCGGCCAAAGAACATGTTCTCTGTTTCTCAAAATGTTCTCCAGGTACAATTGCACAATACTGCACATTACTTTCGCTATTTCGGAGTGCAATTTCGCAATTTATTCCATGCTTTTGGAACAGCAGAAATTCCTATTCCATATCGATACTCTTAGCTTGATTTCTATTATGAATTCAAAGATATATTCTATTTTCTGCTTTCGTGGGTCATTTTTAAGTTCGACTCCGAGCAATCGTTTCGTGCATTGCGATATCTCGCGCAATCGCGTCCCTGAACGTCGATATATTACGCGTTCCAAAAGTCTCAAGAGCCAACGATGAAACAACGACTTTTAATTCCGGGCAGGCGTGTATCGAGAATCCGAAACCAACTCTGAAACGGTGATTCCATTTCTCAAAATTACAATTTCATTTACGCAGCGTGTAAAATACATTATTGTCTCTCGAAGCAAACATTCCCGGAGTATACTTCCGGAGGAAAAACTTGTTTGTTTTACGATTCACATTTCAAGTTTGAGCATTCGAAACTTGGGAATATTTTGAATTGGCAAGCATATTTTGAATCTTGGATAACAATTATTTTTAAAAAAGGATAAAACGTGCCTATGGTTGAGAACCCTTGGCCTAGCACGCCGGAACCTCGTGTCAGAAGGCGAAGACGGAGGGGAGGAAAGCTCCGGAGTCGCGCGGCGAGAAAAGCGCGGAACCGGGGACCTTGAGCGCCGCGTACTAGCGTCGGTACGTCCCTGAGCCGCAAACAGGAACACGACGATTATCCGGCAAATGAATGAAATCGAGTGAACCGGTTCACTCGTCGACCACGCGTACGTACGCCGTCGCTCCGGTTCGCTGCGGATCCGCCTTAAACCAGATCCACTTCTTCGTGAATGGCAGCGTCGAGCGTGCAACTATGCGACGGACCTTAACCCATTCCCTGCCAGTGAGGCGTATATGGCGCATGTAAACACACAACGCACACACCGCAGCCGATCGAGGGAAATTCCGCGACTCCAAACAAATCGAAACGATAACATTTTTAAATCCGATTGATGAGAAAAGGTGAAAGTATAGCATGCTTGAGAGTAGCTTGAATCGTTCGTATAATACGAGAATTGACCAGGTATCGTCTCCCAGGTGGGAAATTGCCTAATCTTATTTAAAGATTCACATATTTCTTCCCTTCTCGAAGATGATTTTCTCGTTGACGAATCGCCACGCAGTTGCTCGGTGTTCGTTCCAATGCTTCTTGTACAAACGGCACGGTCGTCAGTCACACTGTTGACGCTTCGAACGAGATTCCGTGCAACTGTGCAACAATGTTTTCTGTTGTGAATAATTTAACACATTAACGACGAACAAGCTGGCAACTATTAGACACCGTGGGAAGATATATGCGATAGGCGGGGGAGCATAAATTCTGGTCTTTCTAACGTATCGTTCGAATTTCTGTGGTTGCTCGATCCTCGTCACGACACTCATGCGTGGGCGTCTAGCGACCTCTGCTTCGAAAGTATCCGATCGAACACGTGTTAACATTGACCGTCGACTCTTCCGTGGAAATTAACCGATATATGTAGTCAAAATTCTTCTGCAAACTTGGAATAATAATAAAGCGCGTCTCGCAGATTTCTATATAAAATTTGAAGGCTTGTAAGAGCGTAAGTGGTACGCGGCTGTCGCGAAACCATATTTACTCGATATTCTTACTTGTTACGCAAGGCGTTTCCGAGGCACTTTTCCGTGCGATCGAGCTGTCACATTATATAAATCGATCAAGAAAGGCAAACTGCTCGCGGACTTCCTATTCCCCGCTTTCTACGCCCGGTCGTGCTAAAAACGCGCGAAAGAATGTCCTCTGGAACGCGGCGTCGTCGCGACGCTGTCACAGCGAACGCCACTGCGAGCTGACAGACGCAAGAAACGACGCACCGTGTGGCACGTGGAATTCGTAAGAAATTTCGCCCGTCGTGATCCATGTTTTTCTTCGTTGCTCCGCGCGAGTTTCTTCGTCGATGCTTTGCATAAATCGATCAAAAAATGGCGACGAGCGTCTATTCGTTCTTAGCGGGAAGACGCGTATCACGCGACATGGGTAAATAAATTACGAACGTAGGAATAATTTTCGTCGCAAGAAAATTACTTTTTGCTACGGATAAACGTTCCATTGCACGTGGGTCTCTTCCCCTTCGTTCGCTGAGCGCGACTCTGAATTAATAATCCGCAAGTATTTCATCGCCGCGGTGTGCAAGTACAGAGTCCTTGACGAGCAACGTCCGTTTCTTGCTGTTTTGCACCTTGCAACGATCGAATATGGTCCTGGGGAATTGTCACTTTGTTTCGAGGCGTCGAATACGAAATTTAACGACGCGAATGGACAGAATGTTGGATACGGCTCTCGATGGAAGTAACCTACGGTGTGGAAATAATTTGTTTCGTTCGGATAATTTAACATTACACGCTGTCCGGCTTTTCCAGGAGCACGCGCGACTGGAAATAGTCGAACGACGTTACATAATAACAATTTTCGATACACACAAACTTACGA
The DNA here is from genome assembly GCF_051014445.1 of Colletes latitarsis. Classification (NCBI taxonomy): domain Eukaryota; kingdom Metazoa; phylum Arthropoda; class Insecta; order Hymenoptera; family Colletidae; genus Colletes; species Colletes latitarsis. Next base: position 30,108,422 of record NC_135141.1, on the reverse strand, counting down.
TTCGTTTTGTTTCGCGCTGTAGTCGGGACGTATTCGTAGCGCGACAGAAATAAGCGTCTGACGTCATTGAAAACTGCGCGTCGGAAAATATTCAATAAGCAGTTTTTTTCAATATTTCGATCCGTAAAGGAACCTATATTTTACGTCTCTGAAGTATTGGCACAGCATGGTTGTTGTGATACAAATGCTTGTAACCGTTAAACAACTTAATTTGAAGGAAAAGCTCTTCTGACATGTTCGTTCATTATCTATTTTAGTTTATCACATAACAGAAGCGATAATATGTTCACAAAACAATAACAAAAATTATACCTTGTCTTTTTCCTACATGTTTGATAATATTAAAGATTCCCGCGATAGAATAACAATTCGCGTTTCAAATAGTATAATTACCAAGGGTGTTTTAGAGTATACGTCAGTAAATGATCGTGCGCGTTAATAAGCAGTCACGCCGAATGTTATTTGTCATCGTGAGCTTGTTGTACCACGTACAATGGACAACGTTAAACATACCTTGTACGTTTCAAAATGGCCTCGCTAAGCCAGGCAGTTTATGCGTCGCGTTATCGAACAGAAGACCAGAAGTGGAAAAGTACTGTTTTAATCAGCCGTACCTCGAGCTGTACGCCTTAATAAGCCGAAGAAACATCTTGCCCACACGTTTCCTATCTAAACGGGGTTAAATCTATGAACATCGGGAAATTTCGTAGGCGCTACTCGCCATTAAAAATTAATTAAATAGTCATTTTCTTAATCCTTTTCGTTAAATTAGAATAAACCGTATACATCTGTATATCATGGACGGAGGGTAGGTGAACCTACATTAATCATGATTTCTGTCTTCTTTCGACCCGCGGAACAGGTTCGTTCATTTTCTGACCCTGAGTCCCTCTTCCGCCCCTTCGCGCGGACAGCCCTTCGTTTGCACGTGTCTCGGTTTTACGCATCTCTGTTCGCACATACAGTCACGCGTCCTCTGACGTAACACGTCGATCATAAAATTTCCAGGTCGATCGAATGCGCGAACACGCACAGAGGCACACACGGCCACGTGTGTTTCTTGCGTGTGTTGCTCGCTTCGCTCGGCCACGGTCACCGCGAGACCTTCTTACGCAGGCTGCACGCGCGCGTGTACATTCCGCGACGTTAATGTCCATTGTTCTCCATCGGCGCCCTCTGCGACGCCTTTTTGCAAAAGCATCTCGAACGAACAAAAACGTTCTAGGTCGCGACGAACGAAACGAGCGAGAGAGGGGCGGGACATTTAAATTGCAAATCGCGATTCTTCTAGAAAATTTCTACGCTTCGTAACGTCGAAAAACGTAAAAAAAAATCAGGTCGTAGCGTCTAAGAAGTATGGAAAAATCGTATGATATATTTGTTATATTCGTATAAACGATGTCACGTATAATAAATATACTCCTCTCGCGTGCCTTTTTCTGGAACCAGTTTTGCTCGAAGATATCAACAAGAAAGGAATATCTTTATTTAGCATATATCATGTTGTGTAATAAGTTTGTTCGCGTCGACAGCGATACTTTAATGCTACAAACTTTTACCACGCAACCGGGCGATTAATAACGAAAGATGCTGGATAAAAAAGCAATCGTACAAAAGAAACGACCCATGACTCACGTTTGGAAAAGATGTTTTTCGCCACTATAACGATAATCCATGTATGTTCGAGGGGACAAGAATCATCGTATTCGTCTAAATTTTACTTATTTCGTCCATTGAAAGCCACATATATAAAATTGCGATAATATCGTTACGAAGGAACTTGTCCAACACAAGTCGAGCACGAATTAGTCTTCCAGTAAACATCTTGCAACGAATACCTAACCGTAATCGGCCTCAAAACGTGTCTTTCATGTTAAACGGGAATCGATCGACGCCCCGTACGACTCGTTTCGTGCAAATCGATGGACAAAAACGTCGAGACTGCGACAATCGAAACGAATGGGTCGATCGAACGGGGCTAGACGGGCTGTTTAAATTGCAAATGGCGAATTTTCTAGAAAACGGTTGCGATAAACGAATCTATTAACGAGCTCGCGCACGCGCCCGCGCTCTAGCTCTCGCTGTTTCTTTCTGCGGTTTTGTTTCTCCGTCTGCGCGCCGCGGCAGCGCCTTTATGCTGCTAATTACGCCAGGAAACGGTATTTCTTCCTCATTAATATTTCCTACGGCTAGGCGACTTCGTAATACTTCGCCTTTAAATGCGCCAAACGATCGACGTTTCCCTCGTCGACTCCGCTTCCGCGTTCGGCCATCAATCGGTCGATTTTTCCGACGCAGAAATGCTCGCGACCGTGTCAATTCGCGAGACGAATCGTGAATTGTGCTCGTACGACATTCTCGCGAGAGGTTTCGCAACCGATAATTAAAACACTTCAAGACACTTTACTTAAAAACGCAAAATGTCTCAAACTCCATTTTACTAACAGTGATTTATGTTAAATTATTACATTTTCGACTCGCGTGAACTGTTGTCGATATTTTAAACGACTGATATCTGAATATTTTGTTCGCAAAGTCTGAACGAATACGACTCGAAGAAACAATTCCAAATAAATTCGACCAAGCTTTGGGGGGTGTTTATATCGTTGCGAATATCGCGAACGCCCTATTTGCAATTACGCCCCATTGTGTTGTCGGGGAAAAGTAGAAGAGAGTCGGTCCTTACCGACCGAATTATTGATCCAACGAACCCGGTTTGAATTTTAATTCAGCCAGCGGAACTGGTTGCAATGAAAATTAATTTACGACCGTGATATTAGTAAGTATCGTTTCGTGTTTCTAACATTTCGTACACAGTAAACGTTGCACGTAAAAGTTATCTAATAAGAGAATAAACAGAAGCAAATGAACGAAAAGTTTAGTTTCTCTTCTATTATCGAACTCTTATCTATCTAAAGAACGTTAAGCGTGGAACTTCTTCCTTGTCTGTGTCGAGTACCGCGAACGATCATTTTTCCAACGAATGTCTCAAACGATACATGCCTTTTAATAATGAAAATATCGACTGGCGTAAACGGAAAGTCCAGTACGTGGGTTGAAACGCGAATGGAATTCCAAACGCGCCGCGTCGCGCGTATTCGTAGCGCTATGTATCCCGATCTCTCATGCGAAGGTGTTGCAAAACGCGAATTCTTGCAACCTCCTACTCGTTAGAGAATCATAATTTGCATAATGTATCTACAACCTAACAACGCGTAATATTTCATCGTAACATCGAAAGGGAATATCTTCTTTTTTTTTTTCGACAATCGCGATCTTGAACTTCTCGAAATGTCACCGTGCCCGTTGCACAAAATGCACGACGTCTTATCAAAACCTTTCGTAACACGGTTGGCGTTCGTTGCGGAAAATCCGCGTATCATTCCCGCGGGCTCACGGTCGTGTTTACCACCTACAATCGGCGATATTTACAGACTGCGCTCGTGTTACGGTGGCACACGCGATTTCCTAGTCGCTGGATGAAACAACGGAACCGTTTCTGCACGCAACGTTACTCCAATCAATATGGCCGCCAGAAGGGGAGGCGTCCTCCACCGAAACAGGGGAAAACTTGTTAAAGGCGTATTTACCAATGAAATTTCGACGCTACGATGGTATTTGGGTGGTCCACTTCTGGATACAAATTTCTAGATTCACGTATTAACCTCTTACCAAGTTGAATGGAAGTCTCAAAAATTAATGTGGCTGATCGTTCCTACGTGTGCGAGATTCGAGGGAACTATTTCCCTAGCTATTATTTTTCGCGAATTTCGCTGGTTTCTATGGTATTTGCGATACACTCGGAGCCATCCGTAGCGATTACACAAGAGAGCGATTGCGCGGCTCGGCCAAGTACAGCGCAATGCCATAATGTTAAATGCAATGTCGACGTTGCACCGTGGACACGCGTAGCTTCGATAACAACTTTGGCTAAGAGACACACGCACGTGCGTGTTGGGCGTGTCTCGGACGGGAATCGGTCTAGCCATTCATAAACCGTCGAGATAACAGAGAAGTAGTTTCGAAATTTTTTGGAAAATTTCAGATTTAAATCGATGGAAGAAAAATATATTAACCTCCATCGAGTATTCTGTATTTAGAAAAACACTCTATTGGATCATTCTGGATTGATTTTCCATTATTTGAATTTACTACTACAACGTGTTTGTTATATTCCTTTCGAATTTCGTCTTCTTTGGTTTTCTTTTTAGAAATTGTTTGCGCGACTCATCAAAGTAATCGAGAAACGAGGAAGATCCTCAAGTATTTTTTCTTCTTATCAGAGCCACCTTGAGAAAACTACAGCCAAGAAGATTGCTCATATTGTCAAATAAAGTAACTTTTCTTCTTCGATGCTCGAAGTTCGAGAAAAGTCATTCGAGGTATATTTAATTTGTTTTTCGTTACGAAGTAGAACATAATTTGCCTGTCAGTAAACACCTTTCGACAAATACCTTTCCGTAATCGGCCTGGAAACGTGTTTCCCATGTTAAACACCATCGTCGCGACGCATTTTGCAATTGTTTACACCGTCCATCGGATGTTGATGCATTCGATCACGATTCGGCTTCCCTTTCGTTAATTGCGTTATATAATTTCATCCTTTGTCTTCCAGCCGCATGTCGGTTGCGTAACGAAACGCTAATACTTCGGTACATTGCGAACAACATTGTGAATTTGACGGAGGCGAATGTCAATTAAGATCGTTTCGCGATTGTGTCGCACGTATCGTGACAATCGGATCGAATTTGTCCATTAAATCTCGAAGAATTTATCGTTCGACAGCCGCGTGGCATCCTACGCGATAAACGCGATAATCGGGTCTGGTTTCGGGCGATGATTCAAAAGAGATTATTTTTGGGTAGGAATTTTAGTGATCTCAGACATGTCTTCCTTATCTATGTAGAATTATGGCCAACTCGTTGATAATGATTTCTTTATTTGTACCGCGGAAATAGATCGAATCTTGAAATAAATAACTAAGTGGAAAAAGAAAAAGAACATAAATCCATGTCATGCATCTGTTATCACGTAATTACTATGGATATACTAAATAGAAAAAAATATATACAACACACTTAATCAAATATTTTTTGTTGACCAATCGGGGTAAATAGCTTTTTAGCATAGATGGAAATAGCTTATACAACGTAGGGTAATAAATTCATGTAGAAAAAAGTTATATGTAGAATTGAAAAATCAGTTTTTGAATTAATTTGCTAACTAAAACAATGAAAATGTATAATGCGATGTGATCGTGATATTAACGAGCAAACAAACCTACAATTGCTTATTATTTTAATCTACTCTGTTATGAAATCGATACGTAGAGTTTCGAGTAGTGTTTCATAATATTTCTACGGCTACACTCGTACGATAAGAACATCGTTTTGACGAGTTACGAAATAAAGTCTAACCAAGCAGTAACAGCTACAATAATTTGGTATTGATAACGGTTATCAAGGGGAATTATACAAAATCTTCCAATCGGTTCCCTTCGGGAAACGTTCTGACCCATTTAAATCAGATAAAAGGCGGCTACGGATCAATTTCTCGCCGTAACGATGGAAAAACTTCGTTTGTTCTCGATCGAGGTCACTGGACACGAAAAAAATCAACGCTTTCGGCGTATTTACAAACACGTGGTTGTTTCATAACGAGTAACAAACAAGTTTATGCAACACGGAAGCCCACGATGGCCCGTGAAATTGATTTCAGTAACTGCGTAATCGCGTGTTGCAATTACAGGAAAAATATGAATGTTTAATCTACTTAAATTTGAAATTGTCTATCGTCATTCGAATTTTCATTTAAAATTGCAATCCATCAAATATTTAAATGATCGGAGCGCTCGAATATTCGACCGAAGAAAAATCGTACGTGTAGCTACAACGTTACATCCAACCAGCAGTTATCAAGAATGACATGTTTCTGTTTCGTTAGAGCATTAATCAAGTATCATTATGATCCCGACAAAAGGTCAATCTCCACTCTCTCACGCCATTTATTTATCAACAGACAACACGTGTCCGACTGTAATATACTTTTCGTGGTCGTCGACGATTTTCCCTGTAAAAATACGGTTCGACGACAAATCGAATGCACGCGCTCGCCCGCGCGCGATCTATAAATCGATCCGGAGCATCGATCTCCGCGACCTTGGCAAAGATCGCGAGAGGTTCCACGTTTACGAAGCTCGATCATGACCGACTAGGTCCACTCCAGTGATTGCTCAACGGAATGATCGCGAGCCCGCAATGAAACGCTCGTTTGGCTGCGCCCGAGTCGTGAATATCGCGAAGAAACACGTGAATGGCCAGTGAATCGAAAATTTCCGTCAGCTAGCGTGGAAATGCCGAGCACTAATTGAATTCGTAATGGCCGTCGACGTTTGCGTCAGTTTCGTTAACCCTGACCACGGAATTCCGCGCTAACCGAGTGCCTTCACGTGATTTCTTGAAACGTGTGAACTGTGAACTGCACACTGCGTAGCGTGATTGCTATAATTGTCCGTCGATAACAGTAATTATACAGTTGCCAAGCTGGTGATATATTTAAAATTGAATTCTTCTTAAACTGTTTTTCACCATATAATTTTATTTAAACGACCACTGTCGATCGTAAGGTTCGAACAAAAACGATAAATAGTTTCTCAGAACCACGATCGACGTTATTGATTATTAATATTTTTAGTTTACGTAACGAGCGTAGCTTTCAAAGTCCTGATTATCTTTGTTCATTCTTCGAACTCGGTAATCAGTGAACAGAAATAGGATGCCTTCCTTCGCGATAGTGATCAATCGACAGATTAATTACCGAAGTACTCGGCAATGTGGCTTCTTCGTAAACACAGTTGCAAAGTTTAATCGATCGAAGAGACGCGTGAGATTTTGCTGCAATAATTTGCCAACGATACGTGTTTTAAAAAAGCTGACACGAAAGATCAATCTTGGCTGTAAAATTAAGTTCTTTTGGATGCTCGGTTACATAAGTCTAACATTCTATCGAAATAAAAAACGTAGACCATTTCTTGGGATCGTAGAATTAATTTTCGTTTTATTGCGGAAATAAACGTTACATGTGTAAGACGATGTATCGTTATCTTTATTAATTTCACGTCTTAGACGACGGTTGATCGAACAAAATATCACGATCGATACGCCGATTATTTGAACATGCAAATATTAAAACGCTTATCTTGAGTGAAATTTAATTTTTCGAGTTTATGTCGCTCTCCATGCCACGAAGCAGTATGAACAGTTGTACACACGATCGAACAATGGAACGGGAATACGATTATCGATTCGCACGTACTTATCAGAAAGCAATCCACGCTCCTCGCTCTCGTTCAACGATCGCAGAGAAACCTATTACACGATCCTTTACGTAACGTCGACGACGATTTTGAATAATTCACCGTGATTCTTTTAGTTGGAGACGCTCGGTCTCGCTCGCGACGTTAATCGATGTATTTATTTTCGTCGAATTTTACGTGTCGCCTCGCGAACCCGTGGTTAACGAATAAAACGAAATCCTCGTGTCGTAACCACATACATTCTCCCGTTTAATCTAAATTTAACTGTTAGATGTTGTTCGTAATATCCAACGTTACAACCCGTGAATATTCAGCAACTCGAAATGTCATGTCAAGACAGTATTGGGTGAAAGCAGTTTGAAATTGTGTGTGGTCAAGGCCTATGGTTGTTATTTAGATGCTTCGAGTATAATAGAAACGTTTAGAGACGTCTTTCAACGTGTATTTAAGATCTCAAACCTTGAAACCGAGACCCACACGAAGTATAATTTACTCGATTTTTCCAGCCTGAAATATTTCGTTCTATTTCTATTTTATGCTTGTTCGATTTTGCACGAAGAATGGTATTTATAGAATCTTATAGCACTGTTGTTTGTTGTTCTATTCTGTATTCTATTTAAGTGTCCCCGATATTATTAGATACTTCTAGCTGCCAGTATCCTATCCATAGAACAGGCCGCAGCATTAAGAAGCAAAATTTGTATCTGCGATAAATTATGTTTATCTAGAAATCGAACATGAATATTGAGAAAACCTTTTGGTACTTAACGATGACATACAAATAATTTAAATTCGAAACGTTTTATCTGCTTTATATAACGCGAACGTAATGCAACTAATTATTTGATAATAATTTAAATTTGCCTCGATGAATCCCTGCTACGCTTAGGTTTGACCCATTTTGTTCTCGCGTTTAATAATTTGTGCATTGTATAACTTCTCTCTAAGGAAGGGAAATTTTTAGAACGTTTTTTCATGACGAAACATGGTCAATGTTTTTTACCTTCGACGATACAATTAATACGTATTCAACGTAAACGCTAAATTGCTCCAGGAAGACAAATTGTACAGATATTACAGCAAATTCAAAGCCAACTTCCATCGCGTTAAAACGTCCAACAAAAACCAAACGGCTAATGAAGGAAACTGGTACGACATAAGTATCGTTCGGCTCGTTTCCTGCGGTAATGAGGAGAAACCATACATTTTTATGCGCATTTGTTAGTACCGCGACGATGCGTTTGTCTCGTTCCTCGTCTCTGCAATATCCTGTCTAACCCTGGCAGCGATCGATCAACGATCGATCGGCCTTCGAGCGATGAAATATTGCGCGCAACGCACAAGGCCAGTTTACTAGTGGGTCAGTTGAGAATGTTTTGGTCGATCGAGTCGATAGCAATCAATGTCGTTTATAAGCAATATTTTGCAAAAGTACCGGATTCAGAAAGCTGTACAAATATATTTCGACCAATTTTCCGAACGTTTCCGGAACTCTAGATTACTTTACTTTGATCCCTCGTCGTTTGAGATTTGCAATTATTTCGTCGACGTGAAATCATGAAGTATTTTTAGTCATATATTGCCCTCCGGGGTATCCATTCGATATCGAAATCTATACACTAAAATAACCGAGAAAATCGGGAGAATATTCCAGCTCGTGGAAATCTCCAGTCAATCCCCGACTGTCGATGAACGATAAACGAGAACGAACCGATAGGCACGATCGCGAGAATTAATTGAATATGATTTTTCGCGCTACGCTGCGCCCGAACGTCAGCGATTCCTGCTCAATTGATTAGCGAATTCTTATTGAGAGGCAGAACGGTTTCCATTCCGTTCTCCTCGCGATAAAACGATTTATTTCGCATGCCGGTCGAGATTAAACTTTCGCGACTTCTTGCACCTGCCGGTGTCATTGATCGTGCATTCGCTTTTATGAATCTCTCTGCGTCGTCTGTAAAAAAAAAAAAAAGAACTATCGAGACTTGAACTTTTCGACGATCGAAAATTACATGGACAATCGATGTACGGTTCTAACGTTGAAATTACAATTTTAACATTTTCGTCTTGAAAGTGTCGAGAGATAGATTTTGTAGTAAAATTGTCGGACCACCGATTTGTCAATAAATCTTTTCTCCCGTGATTATCGTGTTAATTTGCACTCGTGGTAATGGAGACGATTGAAATACTTCGTCTGGGCGGTATCACGGCGAAAGAATGTTAAGAGGCGCGCAAGAATGATCGCAATTCGAGTATCAACTGACGCGATCGATCGTCGGAGCCGCAAGTATGGCGTTTTACGGCACCGTGACCTGCGACATGGAATTAGTTCGCTTGGTGATCCTCAATTACGGAAGGGTCCGGGGACTCGCATTTCAGTGACCTTGGAGTGGAACGTGACAGCAACAGGCCCATTATTTAACGCAACAGCGTAATCATCGCCGACGTAACGACAGCATAATTTGCAATGTTACGTTCCGAGCTGTCTCCTCTATGAACTGACGCACAGTGTTCGAGAATTCTAAAGAGCCGCCCACAAGCGATATATTTTCAATTCGTTGGTATCCGTTCGATTTTTATCATTCGCGTCTTTACCCTATCGTTCATATTTCAGTGTGGTGTTACCGAGAATGGAAAAAATTCAGAGGAAGTTAGATGAAGTCCACAGAACAGAGTGTACACGTTTAATGGTAATTGCAAACGCAGACTCGACGTACAAATTTGATTAACGCTCTCCGTATAAGTCAAACTATCGCTTCTGCACGAGACTCGGCGGTTTTTTTATTGCAATTCTTATCGATGCTTTTTGTACACTGTAAAATTATTCCTTTTTTCGGATGCAAGAATAATAAAGTATAATTACGGATCTATTTTATTAATATTTTATACTTTCGTTTGTAACGGGAAGTGGCTGATCAAATGGAACGACAAATTTTCATCGGTTATTCCACGATGGACGATCCTGACCACTTCAATATCGAACGCGAGATTTTTTGGATTCGCTGAAATATCGCTGAGCAATCGATGATGTAACGGGACGCTAGGCGCAGTGGAATAGTACCAGCTGTAGCCAGACTGCCCGATGAAGAATTAGTCGAACTATCCTTATTTGCATACTGTAATAAATGCACTCGATTTACAAACACTTTTTATACATTTTGACATTTACTTATTCAAAAATTTTCTATTTATTCTGATCGATTAAATTTCTCTACTCCCTAAATATGGAAGATTGAATCTCTCGAAACTGTCAGAATAATAAATTAATTATATTAACCCGTTCTCGATTCCAATTCTATTTACAATATATCTTATTACATCGACAGTTATCGAAACAAAGATTGAAAAGTCGACGCTAATGGGGAATTTCGATTATTTTCTTCACAAGTAACTGACACTGACACAACGGTTAGGCAGAATTTTCCAGCGCGTGGTCCTTGAGCCACTTAAAGTGAATTCGTGCCGCAGATAAGAAGCACGCGTGCAAGTTTTTATGCTCGAAAAGAGACGCGACGCGCTCGTAAAAATTTGAACGAACGACCGACGACGGTTTCGTGTCCCGAATCGGCGATCGTCCTCGCGACGACGACAAACAATCGGCCAGAATTCGTCCACGGGACGACGAAATCACCACTGACACGCAATACAAAATCTTCTAGTCATAAAATTTATTGTACTACAAGACATAAAACATGATACTATGTAAGTAGAATGTGAAACGTCTGACCTAGTACGAGCAATAGTTACTGCGATTGCCACTTAATTTTTGCAATATTTTATTCTGAACCTTCAAACTCGAAACTCGTGGTTATTAAAATCAGTGGTCGTTCCTGTTTTCTATTAATTATTATACTCCTATCAACGCGTTAATAGTTTCGATGTTTTGTCCGGTGGACCTGCTAACCATTGCACGTAATTTTTCACTCGCTTCACACGAAAACAGCACCGATCTCCGATGTTTTCGAATTATCAGATCGACGAGACTGAGTTTGCAACGTCTTTAGGCGTCGGTGGAACGGTTCCTGCCGAAATCAGACAATTATTTTGGTCCCGTCGCGGACCGATTCTGGTCCACGGTGGGTCGCCGTGGCCGAAAATACCGGCACAGAAAGAAATCCGTGCTCGGTCGCCGATGGGCGATTGGTTAATCGCGCATATTGTATAGGTGGAAAAGAAATGGAGAGGAGGAGGGGAGGCGAGAAACCACCGGGGTAACGTCCACTGCCAAAAAGTCAATGTGGCAATCGCCGCGTTCTTTCGCTCGGTCTGCCAGCTCAGCTCGCTCTGCCATCGTTTTAATTTAAGACACCCCTTCAAATGTCACGAATACGCATTCCGTTCCGCGCCGTCTCATCGCCGGTACGAAAACACGCAGCTTTCCTGCAGGACCGTACGTTTTCCTCGTATTCGACGAACCTCCGTCGCGTGACTCACTTTAAGAGCTTACGGAAACGCTCTTATGCAAGCCGGACCGCGGACGTTTCTTTAAATAATGTTGCCAGTCGTAAAACGATTTGCCAGGCGCTAAGCTTTTCGCTGGCCTTCAAGCGATGCTTAATTTGGACCGCAAAGACTGGAGTACGGTTACGATGCTCGTTCCAATAATTGTTCGACGTCCTCTCCCGCAGTGTGTCTCGATCGAAGGAAACTGTTTCGCCCCGGACAAATGAAACGGGGCCATCCCCTCCACTGACTCTGTTTATCTAGCGCGATCCCGTTGACTCGTGGGATCGAATTCGATGGAAATGTGCTTGAAATAATATTCAAACAAAAAGGAACATACCGTCGATGTTATTTCTTCGATTTGCTTTTTTATTTTAATCGAAAGCTTCACGTCGTATCGACAACGAAGTCATTAGCGACATAGATTATTATTTGTCGGCGATTAAATAGATTCGTAGAGTGATTTTCGGTATTATTAAAAGCTTCAAAACGTTAGTTTTAATCGATTTGGAACAACCTGTACCGTGCACCTTAATGCACAATTTAAAATCTAACAATCTAGATTTGTTTCAGCCGTGACAAAGTGAATATTCCAAGTTTTAAAAGTTCCTAATTTGTCTGAGAGAATGGCTTCCTCCAAACTCACCCCCGAGGCATCTGAAAACGAGTGTGCCCAATTGCGTTTCTTCCAACCGAGGTTTCGTTTTAGAAGGAGTTTCGAGGCTGTAGACTCGATGGACGCGAATCTTGTCGCGAAGACGCAAACAGGAAAGAGGCAGAGGCGATACAATCTCCGAGCGGGACGATCGACCTATTTCAGGCGTCGGGCCAATTACCGATCCAGAGATCTCAATTAATCTGTCACCCTCCCGCGGTGCAGCTAACCCGAGGACTCCCGTTTCCGCGCGGACTCGTAATAACGACCAAACGAGCCGGCTGCGCAGCCACGTCGACCCACATTTATAAATAGAAAGGCCTCATCTCCATCGGAGCGAAGGTGCGCGTCGTGTGTCACCCCAGGAATACCACGGCCGACCGAGTGACCGGCCGCCTCGGTGTGAATGGGCCTTCAACCGCACAGACAAATTGTGCATCGCGAACGACCAACACAAATTTCAGATTCGTTCGCAAACTAGCCATTATCTGACTCCTTGTTCGCTTGGAAACCTTTATAATATTATTGCATATTCTGAAAGTGTGAAGAACCTTCCACGATCCAATCAGGTTTCCCTTTACACCCTACGGGCTGTGAATAAATTATAGAAATATGTTGTACCATTGTACGTATAATACATGTCCGAGAATAAAAATCTTTCGATAATTCGTAATAATATGTTTCACTGTTTGCCCCAAATATCAATATTTCGAGGATGTTTCGAAAGCAAATAGCATACTATATAGCAACAATATTGTTATACAGTATACGTAATAGTGTTTGAACATTCTCGGTTGAGTCGAGGGCTGAATAGTCTCTCAATATGAATCACTAATTAATGTACATGAACAAATAAGTGTTTATCAGTGATGGAGCAGCCCATTTGTACCATCTGCACTATTTGGATGACAGATGTTGATATTCACAAGTACATGTTACTTTAATTACCTATATCTCTTACGTTATCGAGACAGTATACCTAATATTTTACACGTAGGAACGGAGATCTGTAATCTACCCTTTTGCTAAAGTAGGTTAAAATCGGGGGGAACAGGTTGTCGGCTGTCCTTCGTTTATTATCGAGAAGCTTGTAAATATGTCACCTGAAAGGGGGTCTTCTCGCGTTTCGGAAGTTACCAGTGAGGTTTAATGAAGCTACTTTTAGTATCTCTGTACTCTCGAATATTTAACAAGCATGATATTTTCATAAACTTCCAATGAAGTTAAATTCGAATTCACCGTAGATCGTCGATAATTATCTGACAAAGGTAAATAGGTTCCATCTTGGTTACCTCGATTATTGCAAGAATTGTCAGCCCTATTTTCCAGCTGTCGAACGTTTCCTATCCGATATCGTACGCGTCCACGCGATACGAGCGATTTTAATCGCGCGACCATTCGATATTTTCGACGAAGTCGGATCGAATTTCCACGAAACCCCGTGTGGCAACGCGAATCGCACGTTTTTCTTTCCGCGGAAAGCGCCCTCCTGTTTCGCGAAGAGGACAACCCAGCACCCGTTCACCACAACAACGCTATTTATGCCACTTGCTCTGGGAATAGTCGCATTGGCCTGGCTCCAGACCGTATTTTTCACTTCCATCTAAAGCCCGCGGAGCAAAAATGTTCGGAAGCGAACGCGATCAAATATTACAACCCCACTGGAATCTTAAAATAATTTTATCGAATTAAACAATCTTATAAATTCATAATTTTGGTCTTCTTTGGTAAGACTGCTCTGTCGAAGATTCAGTACCGAGGTCGAGACATTACACAGCTTTTGCTCCAAAATCAAAATAGTACACATTCGTCTGCGCATATTTCACTGGGGAAATTGTAAGAAGTATGTATTCCCGCGTTTTTATTTATAACGTTTTCCAGATATTGCGTTTTCTATTTTGCAAAACGGCGATCAAAGCGTTGTAAGAACGAAGTTGTTTTGGTCGTCGTGAGCGATCGATCGATCCCGAAGACGCAAATAAAGCAACATCTGGCAGCGCGTTCGCGATCGCGCGCTTCGAAAGCGATCGACCGGTACGCGCGCCGCTTTGTTGCACGCTTAATGTCGTATCTAATAATGTAGCAAGGCCGTTCTTCTCGATGTACCCATGAATGCCCGCGCTGGCCATCGTTACGACACACGTTCTGTTGATTTAAATTTTAACAACGCCGCGAACGGACCCTTAACGTCCTCGCGATGCGACGATAAATCAGCCTCGCGGCGCTCTGCGATGCCAGCGGAGGAGCTGGCACGCGTTACCCTTTATTGCGCGACCGAGGAAATTGGAAAATTCTCGGGCTGCCCGTCCGGAAGACGCGACTCGACCAAGAAAATTGTGGCTAGATAAATTGCGGAACGTCGCGAAATACGGGCGAGATACGCCCCTGCGGAATCGAATCGATTTAGATTCGAATAAACGTCACTTAGCCAAACGCTCCAACACCGGATAAAACCGAAAATTTCCATCCAAATAAAAATTACGGAATTCTACTTAACACGTTCACTGCCAGATCAAAACCGTATAATATTCTGCTAAAGTAAAATTTTGTTTCAGTACTCATTTCCTTAACCTCGTTAAAATTCACAAACTCTATCCAAATCTAGTTTTCTGAACGTCTTAACTCGAGAATGAATTTTTCTAGTATCATAATGAATTTTTCAAATATCAAGACGCATGTTGTAATCCCCGTTGCAAGATTGAATTTTTTGTATGTATAGTTAGACTAGAGACAAAGCCCCAGTATTTAGAGTGATCCTATATAACATTTCTACATCCGCGAGAATCATAAATTGGAACTCGTGGACAGTTGTGTGTGTCACGTGGCTAATCCCGACATGGGTGATCCCAACATTTAGAGCGGGCTGTTTTCCAACAATCTCGGAACAATAAACGCAGACACGTAAATCAGAAATCTCGTCGACGAGCGGTGTACTCTGCGGATGCCAATGGCCTAACCCAGATAACGCTGAATCTTTCTCCGCGAAAATAATTTGGATGCACGTTACAGGCCAATAATGACAGTAATATTCTGAAAGGATCGAAAGAAAATCCACGAAAAGAGATTTGCAAACGGGAGACTATATATAACTCCTCGGACGCTTGTAAATTTCAATCTGTTGAGATTCAGTCGTCTTCTTATGCTATATTATGTACACAAGGTGTCATGATTTAGTATTCCCAGTCGAACCAGTCACACGTTATTAGTTGGGTATACGCCGCCACATCGCTCCGCTTGTCAGACTCACGTGAATGCAGACTCTACCAATCACTTACAAGCACATCTACTTCCAGCGTGCTAACTGCCGACCATAAGTCATCGGGCACTTGCTTGGCTGGTTTGGAAAATGCAAATTAAGATACACGCACTGCCTTCTGTAATTATTATTTAGCAAGTTATTACTTAAAGCAAAATTCATAACGCGTACGTATTTATTACGCGTCGTTGCACGTTATGTTTATGGACTATTATAGAAGTTACTTATTTTTAAGTTTTTGGTAATATTCCACAAAATATAATTCGATTCACTTGTCTACTGGGAGGCTATTCCAACACCGTATGTTGTCCTATATCATTTTTATTCTTCTCGCGTATGTATCGTGTACAAGCGACGAAGTCATTTGGCACCAATGCACAACTTGCACACTCGCGTAACTACCATTTAAATTTGTACAGGCTAGAAAAACAATTTATCTATAAAAAAGAAACTTTCAATTCCATTTGCCTGAATTTTTAACTATAGATTATACTTTTCAATGTCTACGCGTCTTAATTTAATTATACGATGTGAATTCGATTTCTCGCTTGGGTTTCAATTTCCACGCGTTATTACGAGAAATTTCGTCAGTGAAGCTTCGTCCGTTGATTAACGGTCGACCTTTACCACGCAAGCCGGTAAAAGTTTATTTGTTGCTCAATATTTCCTGCGTAATGGCGAGAACAACATTCGCATTTGTCATCGGAAGAAATGCAGAGGCGGTTTGATTTATCATTCCAAAGGGGCATACGTCTTAGTTGATCGTGTACACGAAAGCAAGGGACGATTATTAACTACTACTGGTCATCGCTTTATCGACGCTAGGAAACGTTTCGTTAATTATACGCGTGATTTATTGCGCGCGTCGCGCGAACACGTTACTCGAGATGCGCGCCGATAAGATCGATTTCGAATCGTCGACGGTTTATTAAATTAGCGAAAATTAATGCTCCGGGAGAATAAAAATATTATTCGACTTGTCGAATCGACAGTTTCACGCGATCGTTCGAGGGTTGGATGCGTGTTTCGAGCCAAACGCGGCCCCGAATATTTACAGAGAGCATTATAAATGTACGACGCGGTCGAGTGGACGAAAGGCGCGCGCCAGAAGCGGAATATTAAGCTAAAACGACCGGAAGTGAGTCAGCGTTACGCGCGCATTACGTCGCGGAATTATGATGTAACAGGGCGAACCGAAACTTGTTTCGGCCTTTGTGTCGCGGATCCCCCGGACGTCCTACTGTTATGAATCTCCTTTAACGACGCCAATTTATCGCGTCGTTAAATTATTCAACGAAACGTCGACCCACGATACAAGCCGCTGTAAAAAAGGCGGCGATTATACGAACAAGTGTCGCGAAACAAGGCGAAAGCAACGTTACCTTGCGTGGCCTCGCCGTGGTTGATCGCCGGCGTCGCGTTGCTCGGTGTCCGTTCTGAAAACAGAAAGAAAAATGTTCTTCGTTAGCCTCCGTGCGTACATATTTCGTGGCACGGGAATCACGATTAAGTCCTTTTCTTACGCGAGCCGAGTTGCATAAGCGACGCGAACATTAGCATTGAAATCGGTGACGTAACTGGGAATCGGATCGCGGACATTTTTCTTTTCGGGACGAATCGTTTATGTTAGAAACAATATAAGGGATTGGATCGATCGATGCCTCGTGAGTTTCGGAAATATTGATATTAAAATTCGCAGAGAAAGTGGAAAACTTTCACCGAACGATCGAACAAAACGGTGACATCGATGGCGATTCAGAGATCGTCGATCGGTTCGTATCGATGAATAAATAATAATTAGCGTGGCCTGTCGCGCGAAACCACAGCGGCTTTTTACGACGATTGCTTCGCTTTCACGAGGCAACCCGCGACAGACACGAGCAACTTTACCGGAAGGAAAGAACCACGTTTGAGGAACGAAATAAAATTATTGTGCTGTAATCGTCAACGTTGTTAAATATTATATTTAAAAAACATTGTAGGACAAATATTTTTCAAGGAATACCCTTTAGTCTGGAGAACGGAAACGTAAAATTCACGATAACCAGCAGCTCTCTAATCGAGTAGAAAGATTTCTCCTTCGATTCGTTCGAGTTCGCGTAACAGTACTGTCCGAGATAAAGGTTTTAAGCGATTTCAATTACAGTTTATCGCAGCGTGATCGTTTTAACGAACGGTTCCGAGCACCGTTTAGCGTCGATTCGCGTAGCATCGGGTAAAAAAAAATGATGGAAATATGCGAGCGACGCCGACCCTGAACTAATGGAGCCCGACCGCTACGTGTTATTAGCGAAGTTCACGGGTCAAAGTTCGAACGATTACTCGCGGGTTTCGCGTATGTCGGTCATGAATGTTTATGCCGGGTGGCCGTGGAACGATTGACCCCGTTGGACAGCCAGGTAGTCAAGAATATTTTATCAGCGCGCTTCCGCGTTTCGTCACGACTTTTCTACGCGTCTAAATTATTCTCGTCGTTCCTCGAAACGTTCTAAAAGAAACTCCAAAGCTTAGAATAATATTTTTTTGAAATTTACTATACTCACAAGTACAAAATATATATTTTCCATCGTTCGGAGCCTATGTTAAATATTTGCTTTGTTTACCTACTCTTATCTCGTGTAAACGAGCTTCGATCCGGGGACCGGAAGTTCTCGGTTACCGCGACGTCCGTAAACAGCGAGGTTCGCGGTTCGTTCGCGTTTCGCGCGTGACTCAACCCGTCCCGATTCAATTTTTAAACCGCCCCGTTCTGTAACCGTGCAGGAAAAAAGCGGAACGGCTGCAGACGCGCATCGACGTCGAAACGCAATCGCGACGCGCCGATGCGCTGGATCAGAAATAGCCGCGCGGCCGGTAATAAAAGTTCTCGGAAGACGGACTCGTCGGCTGTCACCAATTACGGAGCCACGTATGAGACGCAATGCCACGGACCGAAATATTAGGAGTAATTGCTGTACGGGATCGTGTTACGCGGAATCGCGACACGCGAACGCCCCGCCACAGATTAATGGACGCGAATTCGTTCGCCCGTCCATTCTCGACCGGATCGAGATACGAGCAGTCGAAGCTTTTAAGAGTTTAACGAGAGAAAGATGATTCTCGATGCAAAGCTCGACGCTTTCAAACGCGTTTCCACTCGGTTGTTTCCTATGAATAATTGCCATCTTGCGACAAAGTAGATCCGATCGCGGGCGGATCGCGTTTGAAATGTTTTTCTTTCATCGGCGATAAAACCGATGCAAGGGAATTTCCAATGGTTCTATCGTGTAATGGAATCCTGAATCTCGTATATAAATAAATTTAAATATCGGTAGAAAAATTATACGCTGCTCGACGGGTGAAATTTGGAGCGAAAAATGTCACCGGGCGAAGAATAGCTGGGAAAACCGTCTTCCTTTGTCAGAACCGAATGACCTTCTCCCGTATAAAAATGAGCATTTCCGAGAAAGCGGAAGACCTCGCTCTAATTTCCAATAAACCATGAAAATTCTCGTTCCGCTCGTCGCGTCTGTGCATTGTTTGAAATTGTGACGCGGCTGTCAATACGTGTTTGCCAAAGCCTCGGTTTAATACTCGCGCAAAGCACCCGGCTAGGAAAATGAGATTCTCGATACAGGGGCCAGACTTATTGCACGTAAAATTCCTAAACTGTTCGACGTTGCGTTATGACCTGCGGAGAACAATACTCGGGGCGAGAATGAAAGAAAGACGACGATACAAGGGCTTGCGAAAATTATTTCGAACATCCTCGTGAACAGAAAAAATTGTTGAGTTACGTTACAATTTCATGTGCCAGTTTGTACCATATCAAAAGCTAATTTCGATTAATAATCATTTTTTTTAAATTCTAATATCGTCGGTATTTCTGCCTTAAATCCTTACCGGAGCAAGAAGTTACAATGTTCGCGTAATTTTGGTCGCTTGTTCGAGCAACCGTGCAACTTTTGACGCCTCGAAGCGTTCCTTAAGAATCTTAAGACTTCAAAGATTTATTAAGACAGTCCGATTCGAGGGTCGTCTTCAAGTGCTCCTAATTTCGCCTAATGGCGCGAACAGTTTCGAAAGTTTCAAGGGAGCGTCTACGAAGCGTTTCCAGGCTGCGGCCGGTCGAGTGGCCCGAATTAAGGCCCATTTTCACGGCTGGACGACGAGAGGCGCGCCTCTGTTCGCCGGATTCTTTCGAACGCTAAGAGGGAGCGCGTGACCGACGGGGTGGGGGTGGGCGAGAAAGAAACCGAGAGGGTAGTATTGATCGCCGAAAACATTCGCTCTCGACGACCGACTTTTTTCCGCAGAAGAGGAACAGGGAGAAGCGAACGGGGAAAAAGCGGGCGAGTAACGTGTCGCGATTTTTGCATGCACGCTTCCGCGAGGGGGAAAACGGCGGAAAAAAGCGTTGGGGACGAGGGTGGCTATCTCGTTAAGCGGGGAAGTCGAATTACCTTGTCCCTGGAAAATACCTGCGTAACGAGGATAACGAGATACAATTACACGTGTCCAGAAGACGCAAAATATCTATTTGCTTTTTGCCTCGTGACAACGCCATATTTCGCGATCTTCCGTTCGGTGTTCTCGCCTGTTACTCCTAATCACGACGGATTTTATTTTGTATAATAAATTGAGACATACGTCTCTCTGACTTTCATATAATAGTATACACAGTATGTTTCTGACTTTTATACGACTATACAAGAACTTTATAAAAATGTTAATGAAATGTATTATGTTATATGAAATATAACTTTCAAAAAAATGTTATATGAAATGATTATAATTGACTCTCGCAATCGAATATAATTTTTCCAAAACGATTTGAAACATTTCAATTTCGCCGAAAAATTTGTTCACATACTCGAATTTTTTTCTCGAAAGTGGATAGGATTTCGGGGGTATGTCTATTGACCAAAAATGATTGTATTTGACCCCCACAACTGAAAATAATTTTTTTTTCGCCGAAAAATTTATGCACCTATCCCCAGTCGATTTTTCTTAAAAATTCCTTTTTCATTTTTAGTAATTTTATTTGACGCCCTACAGAAAAGTTGTCTAATACTTTTTTTGTAGGTACCTATAGGCTCTACTTCAGGAAAAAGTTTCATTGAAATATATTCACTATTATAGGAGTTATGGCCGTTTGAAAATTGGACCGCTTTTATGGGGTTTTCCTTACTTTACGGGGTTAAGGATCAACTTTTCGAATATTTTTAGAACTTCTACATATTCTACACTAAAATACGCGTAGTTTGCTTTTTTAAACATTAAAATCGTCCAATCCGTTCAGAAGTTATGACGCTTTAAAGATTCACATGAAATTTCAGTGAAACATCTCAACGGTATGGTCAGACATCATATTTTCGGTCATGAATTTTTTTCTCGAAAGTGCGTAGGAATTCGGGGGTATGCGTAATGACCAAAAATGATTGTAATTGACCCTCCTAGCTAAAAATATTTTTTCCAGAACGATTTGAAATTTTTTAATTTTGACGAAAAATTGCAGCACCTACACCCTGTTGATTTTTCGATTTTTTCGGGTCACGAAAGCCCATAAGGTGTAAGATCTACTCGTATATTTCGTCTGTGGTGAGAACTACATCGACAAATTGGTATTCTTGATGTTTCGATTTCAAAATCGATATCAGCAATCTCAAAAGTCTGGAATTACCAAATATCAGAATGATCCGATGAAAGACCGAGGAGCAGTGCTCCGTTCGCGTTTCGTGACGCCATTTTAAGCACGACCCGAGTCGCTGGCGGGTCTTTATCGCGTCCCACCTCCCCGACGATCGAGAAATCGGGCAGCGCGCGTAAGGATCGTGAGCGTTCGGGGTGGCGCGACGCTCCGGGGGGTGGCTGGTTGATATCTCAAGGACACCGTCGGTGACGTAGGCGAAAACAGGGTGGCGTGCTATTTTAACGCGGGCCGACCCTGGATGATCGATCGACACGAATTTAACGCTTGTCGCAACGGCGTACGGCACAGAAATATTTCGTGCGCCGCCGCCACGGCTGCGCTTTCCATCGTCAGTAATTTTGGATCGCGGCACACGCGAGGTCGTCGAACCCGGGGCGTGACTGAGGAGGGTAGGTAACTTTAACCACCAGAGTCGGGCGAACTTCTACTTCGCGCGCAATTGATCGACCGACTGAAGAGAGAGAGAGAGATGGTGGAAGGGGTGGGTGGGTACCCGTCACTTACGTGCATGTAGGTGCACGCATACACCCCGAGGATTTACCATCCCCGAGAGTCGGAGGCCGCGCGAAATTTCAGCCGGTTAAACTTCCCAAGTATTTCGCATCCAGGGCGTAATCTAGCCGCGATAACGCCGTTTATTCCACGGCTCGTTTGCAATTTCCGGGCGCGGGGGGTGGCCGGGCAGGACGAATGCCTCGCGGAATCGAAGAATTGTGGCTCGAAAACGGCAGGGGTGGGGGGGAGGTAACCGATAATCCCCCGAATGTATCGTTATCTGGGGATTAGCTCGAGACTTCGCGAAGATTCGTCTGAAAGGCGCGAGGATCGTTTCGAAACTTACGAAGTGACTGGCAAAGTAGCGTCAGTGCTTTTTGATTAATTGCACCGACGATTCGGTGGAGTGGCTCAAAGCTGTCCGCGAGCTGGGACTATAAAGGGTGCTTAAAGTACGAAAACAAGTCGTGGATAACGAAGAGTGACTCGCAGTTTAAGTTTTGCTGGCGAAGCTTGGCCGAGAAAGATGTCAGCGTTTTGTATCAAAGGACTGATTCTCTGTAAGAGGGTTTCGCAAACTAATTGCAAGCTTTACGTGCATTAACGTCTGATTTTTCGTGCGTTGTACAAAAATAATCGTATCGTCGGTACTGGTAGCCAGTGGTTAGCCTCAAAAGGAATAGTAATACCACAGTGAATAAACAAGGACAGCCGTACAGAAAGGTTAAGTAGGGTTGTACAAAGTGCCCGCTAGAATGCGGCGCAAATAGGAGCTTCAAAGCATATTCAACTGCCCTACGAATTACAAAGCTCCCGGTATATACCGTGGAAATTGGTGGAACTATTTAATTCGTTTATTGTGCTGGAATTTCCACTTCAGAGTTAAAATAAAGGCAATCGTAACGATGGTTCTGTATCGAAACAGTACATTTGGCGTAGTCCGTACTTTGTGATTTTTAGTAGAACGTAAAAATGGATTCTTACGAGCGGGAAGAATCGTCGCGAAAAGCCACTGTATGTTTAGGTACCTTGAAAAGCGTTACGTAGGAAACTTGTGTATCGGGAGAATTTTAACACCGTCGTAACGTTTCTTTGTTTTCTCCGATGACGATTTCAACGGGCAATTTTTTTATCGATGAATTTATGAACAACGTAACAGCTTTTATTAGGTGACCCTGAAATCACCCCTGTAACTCGTAAAGAAACTACCACACTGATAGTATATCGGTCGATCACTAGCACACAGCGTGCCCTTCGATATCGTACGAGCTTTGTAAACAACGTGGCACCGTTTAGAAATAGCGAAAATATTCCGGATAAATAAATTTATTGCTCCGGCTTACTTATTAATCCACGGTAATATTATCTCGCCCGGTGCTCGAAACGAGAAAGCCCGAGTTTCGACAAATTAGTGCTTCTTGTTTCCGTATTTGTTGAACCTTGTTCCGCGAGTGCAATAATTCTTCCCCCGGATTTTCCGTGGGATAGCGGGGTTATTTATTTTTCGCGTAATTCACCATTTCTCCGCAAACACAACCCGAACACTCTAATGGAAACACTGAGCACGCCTCTCGCGGCAGGCTTGTTAATCCACAACTTCATTAATATTAATACTTTAGTAGCGTGAATTATACTTCCGTTTCACGTGCAACGAAGACGACAAAAACAGTACCAATGGAATTTCCAATTTCTTTCGAAATGATAATATATTACGGACGAGTATGAATTATTTATTAGCTCACTGTGCGCGCGGAAACTCAAAATTGTTGGATTTGGCAATGGAGAACCATCGTGAGATTTGAAAAAGTAGCACACCGGTGGAAGCGAACGGGAGAGTTGTTTCGTGGTTCTTTTCGCGACACCGGGAATACACGAAACCGCGAAGCAATCAGTGTGTCCTGAAATCCTGCCAGATTTCGATTTCTAACCCTCCCCGAATTCCACGGGAGCCTTTGGAGCATCGTTTTCAACCCTTCCCCGCAAAGACGCGGGCCAAGCCAGGTCGGAAGGCGGTTTGTAACGTGGGCGGAAAAGCTCAGATCAATATCAGGCGCGAATTGGAACGTTACGTCGTGAAAATCGACCCGTGACCTAGTGTGGACCCGCCCGTAGCTCGCAGCTGGTGGCGCCATCCGAAACACCCTGCAGACGCGTGCACACAAACCCCTGTTTTTTATCCTCTTTAATTCAACAATTTAACGAATAAACCCGAATTCGAAGAATCACAACATCCACGTACCCCAAACTTCTGTTCGTCCAAATGCAAACATATTTTGAAATGTGCAGCGAACGTGCAAACGTTTCAGATAAATTTACGGAAAATATTTCGACCGACTTTGTCATAAAAATTCGTTTCCTAGAATCTTGTAACACATCGCGTGTAAAATAAGAATTGCTCGGATTATTATAGGAACATTCGCTGCACAGTGGTTGAGGATCACTGACGTAGACACACACTCGCGAACGTTAGGCTGAAAAGTAGCAGCGGAATTTTCGTCATCCTGGCAGCGTGTAATCCGGCGCGTTTCAAGCGTCTTAATTCCGTCGGCGACCTTCTCCGAGCCTCCCCCGTTCGCACGCGGCTGGAGCAATTTACTGAATTTTCAGCCAAAGTTCCTGGGACGCTTTTAATTCCCACGGGAGGGAATTCCCATTCGTTTTACGTAATCTTCCTTATTCCAAGCTCCCTTGAACAGCCAGGAGATCACGACGCCCGTGGACGTCTTGGCGAACGTTCCCCGGGAAAAATAGCCAAAGGGTCCTCGAGGGTGGAAATTGCGCGTGAAACGTTTCCCGTCTCAAATTTAGTTTATTACTGTAGCTTCGGGGCATTGATAAACATAGGGAAACTCGAGAATCGGCGTCGGGAGCAGAACTCCTTTACTGCGCGAGGTTTTTACCGGGGGAACAAATTTTTAAACCATCTTTTTTTTAAATCAACTACGGGACGTTTATTCAGCGTTAATTAAGAATATCTCTGTAACAACAATCGTTTCTGACGTTTGGGAAAAATATTAATAAGGGTGATATTTTAATAGATTCAAACTTCTGCATTCACGACGATAGAAATGCGAAATGAAATTTTGTAAATATAGATTTACTGCCTCAAAGTCACACCGGGAATACGGAGGATTAAACATTCGATGCAGTTTAAAAATGGTGGAAGTGGATTGGATCTCCTTGTCTGGCATCTCCGACAAGTGGTACGAGTAAGTGTTTGATCAGACGAGGAATAATTTCAACCGAGCTTTGGACCCGACGGTAAAACCGACTGTGGATTGCGTTCGAGTACAGAAGAAGCGTAGTAATTAGGAGACTGCACCAAATATCAAAGATTCAAGGTATTGTTCATCCAACATTTATACATCGCGTTAAATTTACACGTGTCGGAACGTTTAAAGCAGTCTAAAAAATGCAATTCCCATTCCATTTTCTAAATATTTAACGACATTCAGTTTTACCAATCAACAAAATTCTAGAACTTTCCACTTTCAGCGGTGGAAAAGTGACCAACAGATAATTGGTGGCTCGGTGAACGAAGAATGCTAGTAAAAGATAGCTCGGCGGTTATGTTTCCTTTCCGTCACGATCAATTTCGTCGTCGTAGCGCCGTTCTAAATACTGACCTCGTTTCGCGCTGTGTCTGAAGGGGCAAAGTTCACCGCGAAACTTGCAACGATAGACCTTTCTGTATATACACGTATCACGTTATGGGCCAACGTGTTCCAGCTACTTATTTACACAAGGAACGCTCCAAGTGTACGTCACGGTAACATATGTGTTACAGGGGAAGCCTCCGTCGAGGATTACCATTACACTGAAGGTAACATTAATTCCGCGTGCGGTAGATTAGGACACTCGCTAGGTTTCCCTTCTACCGCATATTTTCCGTCGATTTCCCTCGACAACGGATTACTTGTCTCTTACTGTTCCACGACATTCGTTTTCCAAATACGCGGTTACGTCCATTGAAAAATTTCCCCCGATTTGTCTTCGTCCACTATTTCTTTTTCTCTCGTTACAGCGTCAATCTCGTGGACAAAATTTTTATTTGGACGAACGTTTAAAATAACGAATAAAATTATTCTCGATTGTAAATATCTCACAGTGAGTGAATCGAATAAAATTAGAATCAAATACTTTGCTATTGCTATTTTTCCATGGACGTAATTTGCAGTACAAATACTGGCACAGCGTCGCTGAAAATATATACAAAACGGATTCGATACGTTTCGTACAGCACGATGCAAATGTATAACGAATTAATGATATACGAAGACATCGCTCATTAGCGTGCTGAACACGATGGATGGAAAGGCAGGTTCAGCTTTTAATTACAGCATTAATGATTTACGATCGCGTCGATTAGCGACGTATCGCCTTGATTAATCATAATGGGATACGTTGATGGCTATCGCTCGAAAACCCTGCAGCGTGTAAAACATTTCGATCCTCATACTTCGCACATTTCTCTTTTTTTTTCAAATAAAACGAATATAAATTAGCATAAGAAATATTTTAAATATATATTTACTCTAGATACGTGAGAATTGATCATTCACATCGGTGAATGATTAATTCTCAGAGATAACATGCAATTTCAAATTGTATCGGACGTTAATTCAGTTTATGTTTCATTCAGCCTAAAACAAGTTTGACCAGTTTACATTTGCAGTGAAAAAACAACCAACGCAAACTTCTCTAGTAGACTTTCCGATCGTGCGGATAACACGAAGCTTTCAGAGCGGAGAATAATACAAACTAAGTAGATTACGACAGCCACGGTCAGACAGCGCGTACTACCAAGTTCACTTGCACGAATTGAAAGCTACGGCCGACACACATACTTCCTCGATTCATTCATACGCACTCGACGGTGCCACGAACACGCTGTGAACGTTCCAATCTCTCGAAACTCGTTCCGGTCAAGGAAAAACAAGCGTGAAACGCTCCAAGGAGCGGACAAGAAAAAGAAAAAAAAATCGCTCGACAAGATGAAAACATGCACGACCACTTTTTCCCGTCTTTCTTTTTGCGGGCTCGATATATCGATATTCCTATTTTGTTCTCGCTCCTGATACTCGACCTATTTCAACCGCGAAGGTTCGCGAAGGACTTCTTTTTATATTTCATATCGAAATCGCGAATCGCCGTCGTCGACGACGAAACCTTTCGGTCGTCTTTTCTGAGTTTTGTTGAACTACTGACTCCAGCATTGTTGTAGAGTTCGAGGTCGACGATAGAATCGACCTTATTGTATTTCTAATGAGCGTTAGTGCCGCCAGGTATGCGTGTTATTGCAACGAAAAGAAAAACAGCGATTGTATTTTCATTCGAACAGGAAAGTCTGATTCTGTCGCTAGGGAATATTTAGATTCTGACGATACTCCGCTATTATAATTGGCAAATTTCTTTGCAATACTTCCTACGATTATTTCTGCGCCGCAATATTTAAAACAAAATTAAAAAAAAAAAGTTTGAATTAACAGAAAGGGAAGAGTCGAAAAACGCAAAGTTTGCAAAGTAATACTTGTATCCATCCTTGAAAAACGATTGAAAACTGGGAGCTAAGCGATCGTGGCAGCAAGTTTGAAATTCTCGTTACACATTCTTCGAGTATGTAATTTCGCTGCGACAAGATTGGTCAATTATTTTTCGATAACGAGCTACATTGAACGTTCCCATTGATGATTCATTGTTTCACTAACTCACACTCTTTCATGGGATTTTCGATGCAACTTGTAATCAAAATCAGTGAAATTACATGATAAGTTGCTTCCCCGAAGTTCAACATTTTTAATTTAAAAATTGAGAGAGGCTTCGCGAACGGTTGTTTCGCGTTTAGAAAAAATTTATGCAGTCACCTGCGACTTTGGAAATAAATTGGCCCTCCGAAGCGAAGGGCTGTTAAACTTCTTTCGTTCCTCGTCGGTTCAAAAACCACCCCGTTTCGAGAACGCAGTTCGATGCAGGCGAGAGGGGGCGTACCCTCTCCAAGATTTACTTCCGACGGCGAAGTATACGCATTACCGTCCAGAATTTATTGCGACCTGTATACGTGTACTTCCATTGAATAATAGCGCATTCTCCGTGGCAAGTGTACGCGCGTGCACCGAGGCCATGCTAACTCCTTGTATAAATAAAGGACTTATCTCCGGCCTGCACTCGTTCTTCAGACGTTATGATATACTAACCTCATTAGCATGAGGCGCTGCGGAGAGGTACGGCTTCAATAACGGCGCCGCGAAGAGATCGATGACGCGGTTGAAAGGCGAACTTCGTTCTCGGTTTAATTTGGTTCATCGATCGGTTGTCGGCCTTTCCGCCGTAGCGTGATCGAGATTCTTACAGTCGATCGAAGCTGTACTGATTGCTGGCAAATCGCGATTTTTCTTACCAAACTATAATGGGCCCCAGACGGGTCTATTCTCGTCTAAACCCAATTATAACTGCGAGGTTGTTCTTGAAATACACCACTTCGACAGGCACGTTAAGGGGGGAAACCACTGTGAAATGTTTTTTTCTTTTGCCTGTTTTAAGAAAGACCCTCTAAAATATTAAAGTAAAATTCGCAATGATGACAAGGTTACAGACGATTTAGTAGATGTAGAAAACGTAATATGCGTAACGCTTGAAACATTCATTTGAAACTCTTTCCGTGGTCATGCGTTTCATTATTGGTATACGGATAAATTTAAATATGCGTAATGTGCTAATCTTCGAATAACACGTAGTTATTCTTGTAAAATCGTAGTTTAACCCTTGGACAATGGACAGGCGGCCTTGCGTTGGAAAGAACGTCCGGCATTTTTAAACGGAATATTAATAATCGCTGATTAATGGAACCGTAATGTAAAGTTGTCGAGTAGTAAATATACATTTCAATGCGAGTTCCAATAAATCAGAGTACAAAATGTGCGGAAAACTAGTTACAGGAATATAATATACTGCTCTGAAATGTTACTAAATAGCTGCACTTCCACAACTACGATCAACCTATCAATAAAAATGAATATTTAAGCGATCCTAGACCAGTCTTTCCCAACTTCACATTTTTAATATTTTAAACTAAAAAATCATACGTCATATTGAAAAAGTATTGGGCACACTAGGACGAAGCGCTAATTTTGCCGTTCGAAAATATCTTTGGTCCTGTTTGGTGGCTGCTGGAGGTATTCTTGGTCCCGAGACTCGACCTCGCCGCGTCCCGTTAAAGTATCGACCGATCGCGAAAATTCGTATCGCCGCGATACCGTGCGTAATTAATAATCGCAGCCTCCTATCGCGGCAGCTGCGTCTGTCAGCGTCACAGATCCCCGTTAACTTCCACCCGGCATTGACCAATAATACCCATCGCGGCTATTAGCGTCGACCTGTCCCATTATGGCGAACTGTTCATTCCGCGTACCAAGTCCGCGTCAAGTCTTTCAGCGAGGCGTCAATCGCACGCGCGTCCATCGACTTTCGAATATCGCGTTCCGAGGATCCTGAAACGGCTGGCGTCGTCGTTTTCTTTCCAGTAAAATTTCCGGCGACGGGGTTCAGCGGTCAGAATTTAATTAATTTTCTCCTCGAACGCAGCCCATTGAAACCTTCAAAGGCCGAGTTTACGACGTGGCGATGCTTCAGCCGCGTCTCGGGCCAGAAAAATTGCTAACCGAGTAATTAGACAAGCGTGGAGTTACACTGTTGCTGTTTCCACCCGTTCGATCGAATAGACCGACTCTCGAGACACGTAGAAACTATTTTTGTTACGTTCAGTTAACCGCGACCTCTCTCTTCCAGGATTGCGCAAGGTACGTTGAATCTTTGAATCTTTAATATCGGGGATCTCTCTGAATCTCCGCGTAGGTTCTATTAATTTACAGCCTCGAAATTAACAAGCATGGAAGACCGCGGAGAGTTTCGTGCGGTCGACGCGAAGTATCGGGCCATAAATTCGCGCAGGTATCGGCGTACCCGGGGCTCTAAACGTGGTCGAAAATTATGGCTTGCCGGAAAATGCGATAGATGATGCCGAAACGAAAACGAAGCGCACGACCGAGCATCGACCAATCGCGGGGTTCTTGTGTAACTCGTGCGGCCACTGATTGGAACGGGCGTGGGAGTATCGAATCGATTAGGTCGCCGATCGATTGTCGCACAGAGCGCTCTCGTCTCGTTCCCGAAAACCCTCGACTATTGTTCCACTTTCGATGCCCGTGATTCCTTCGACTTTGTTCACCCTCGTCGTGCATTTTTCCCAGACACTTGGCCGCCATTTTTCTACGCGTTCCCCCACGGAAATAATTCTTTCCTCTTCAGGGGGGAGACTCGTGTAAAATGGTAACACGAGAAGCGATATTTGACAATTTTTTCAAAATTAATAAATCGAATTATCGAAACGTATAATAGTATTCGTTGTTAAGGGGGAAGACTCATGTAAAATGGTAAAATGAGAATCAAGTATCGCGATAGTCTTGCTGGTTACAAAAAAAAACTATGCACATTCATGTTACGCGTCGTCATAATTGTACGACTAGTTTTTAATTATAGAGCCAACTCGTTTTAAATATAAACGAACAAATATGATATTTCATGCCAGCTAATGTACTATTATTCTGGAAATTCCATGTAACGCAAAGAGAAACGATCGGTAATTTGTTTGATTAAGAAACGATGCGCTCGACGAGAGTGTATTACGCAGATAATTCTTCTAAAAACCACAGTTTCCAAATTATCCCGTACCACTCGACATTTATTTAACAAAGCGTCCCCGTTAATCCCGAATAACGACGTCTCTCGTATATCCCGAAAATTTTATTTCCACGCCGTCACAGCGATCCGTTTCCATTTGCCGCGATTGTAGACACTGCCGTTCGTGTTTTTCGCCATGAATCCTTAATGCTTCGTTTGCTCGATAACGTTATATTCGTTCGCGCATTCGAGTCACACGCCGATGGATCGAAAACAGCTCGTTTCGTATAATTGCACGGCAAACATTGCTTAATTACCTCCTCGAATGGCTTTTAAAACGCGATTACATAATGCGAACCGTTCCGGCTGTCGATGCCGTTACTCGCGTCAAAAGTGAAGCCCGCATTGTCAATGGCGGAAGAAAGGGGGAAAGAGGAACAACCGAGCGCGCAGCAAGCGTCAAAGAAACCAATTTACCGGGTTCCAGGATCGTTGTTGACGTTCGAAACGATAGGAATAATTTCGTACACGGTGCACTTTATCGTCGAGCAAATCTGAACTCTGATTGAACGCGGTCCAAAAAGTATGACTCACTCCGTTCGAGACCTTGCGTTTAGTCGAATTCGCTAAATTAAATTACGGGACGAGGAATTGCCAAGAAACGAGAAACTCGACTTTCTGGCTTCGACAGTGGATTTCGAGGCTCTGGGGTTTCAGTTTCGGGAGAAGATTCGAGCATGTGTTTTTTTTAAGATATAACAAATACTCGGTGAAATAATTCCTTCGAGCAGCTTGTTCGCGCCACCTTTGGGACAAAGCCTTTGCAACCCTAATTCATAAACGAGCGAGCCGGGTGGAATAATGCCTCGCGTATGATGGTCACGGTAATATCCCCTGGTAATGGACACCGTGGTGTGGGCTACCTTGAAGAGATAAATTTCGCGATAAGGCTGATAATTAACGCCGCTAATGGCCGTTATTATCCGAGGTATAAGGGAAAAACGTTACAGAAACGCACGCAAATTTCAACCGGGGACGCGTTAATCGCGCTACGTGGTACAACTTACGCCGTTTACAGGGACGATAATGATGGAAGCACTCGGTTACGTGATCCGATCCTCTCGCGATCGTAAAAAGGAACAGTCACGTAATTGAGGAAACAGCCTCTTCGACGAGACGCTCGGTTCCTCCTCGTTGTTCCTCTCTGTGGTCGTCGTACACGGAAGAAACGCGTACGTCAAATTTAACCAACTCGAATAATCCGACGCCCGACGTCTCAGGAAACGTTTTCGATTACGTACGTTTAATTTCTCATAAGTTTCCTCCTACGACGGAAGAAAAGAATTTTCATAGAGCCGCGTTTAGATTAGAATGTGGTTTGTCTTATACATATGGTAACGTGATTTATTTACTTCTCGAATTTAGAAAAATGTTTAAACGCGCGTGGAATCGATGGAGGCATTTAATAGAAAATATCCTGCGAAGTCAGATGTCAACTTAGAACCTGAACTGCTCCCCCACAGACGAGAGATTTAATCTGACATTTTCTTGAAAGTATCTATACCCGATTACTGTCTATTAGCATATTTAAACAAACGTGTCAGCGTTGCTCATATATCCCACTTTCTACGTACAAGCGATAGAACTTGCTCGATTACGCGAGTATGGACTTTTCGAAACATTCTCCACTTTCTTTCCTGCTTCGTTTCCTACAATCGATAGTTACCTCACGCATGATCGTCGCAGAGTAATTTTTTCCGCGAGTATTTATACCGCTTTTGGTAATTTTATCGCATCGATCGCCAGAATTCTATTAGAAAAATATGTACGTTGGAGTCGTAGGTAATTCTCTGAAAATGAAAACCTCCACGTTTAATTTTAAATTGGACAAATCGCCGGGCGAAACTGAAATTAATTGTAGGAATAACAATTACGCCGTTGATTAAAAGTAGTAATGACGAGCCGTGGAGAAATAAGCAAAGTAAGCAGCATAAAATGTCACGTAATTAGTAACGCAGTACGGATAGTAAATAACAACTTTCTAGTTGATTATCGGGTTACTCGTAATTACGGCAGCAGAAGAGAAGCGTGTTACAGTGTTATTACATGACGCAGACGGTATTCAGTTTACTACCTGGGAGGATTACGAACAATGCAATAATGACGATAATGTATTAGCAATGAATCTGACATTGCGTAATCCTGCTCGCTTGCAATCATAACAGCGCTAAAAGTGACTATTACATTTGGACAAGGAATACGCGTTATCCTCGAAAGAAACAATACTATTGTGTGCAAACAAATACGAAACGATGTTACTGATCGTGTATTTAGATCTGTAACAGATATATTATGTAAAAAACTGATAATATTAAAGAAGACCTGCAGGTTTAATTTTAAACCAGTTCTTTCTTTCGTCGAAAAATTGTACCGAAAATCAGTAAATATCTTGAAACCGACGAGTATTAGACTCCGGGGGTTTCGGTAGACAGCTTTCAGAGTTCCTGGCGCACGGAGTGGCATAAACAAAAAATGTTTTCACAGAACACGTCGTGATTCGCGTTTGGAAAAAGAGCGCGCGCGACGCTGGGCGCATAATTGGACGAGGCGAGTTCAAACGTTCATTCTTCGCGCGTCGGGCGACATTCCGCGGCTTTTGGTATGCGGAATCCGGCGAAAGAGCGCCAAACCCACGCGAACCAGCGCGAAAAAACGCGACAAATTCAAACCGCTAGAACTCATAATCCGCCCGATAATTTACGCGTTCCAATTAATCGCGAACCGTCGAAATCCGTTTGTAAATCGAACGCAGTTAATTATAAAAATTACCCAATATCATTCTATAGACAAGTATCTAAAAGTCGAGGTGTATTCGCATCGACGTTTCGTACGTTACAACTCAATACTCGCGTTAGAATTTATGGAGGAAAGACAGAAGTCAACGGTGCAACGTTCGCGAGCGTTTTGCAAACTTAATTGTCGACCAGCGTCGGATCAGATATCGAGATTGCATTGTAGGATCGCGCGTAAACAAAGATCGACTTTCCTTTCGTTTCGTAACGGGGGCTAGTTTCGGCTATCGACGGGTTCGATCGCGAACCGATCCGGCGATATCGATTCGCAAGGATTCCGCGGTTCCACCGTTTGCGAAATCGGCGCGCAGCTGTCGAGAGCGCGCGTGATATATTTAAGCGAGACCGTCTATTGGTAAACGAACCGGAATCTGGGCCAGTTACAACACCTGTCGACGAACGGCCCGACCTGGGGAGCCTTCGGCGCAGAATCGTTCGCCGCGACGAATGCCAAATTTCGTTCGCGCGAGCGAAACCGTTGGCGCCAACGATAACGTTTCCCCTCGACGGCAAGACTGCAAAAATCGGCCCCTGTCTCGCGATTTTGGAACAGAATACAATTCGAATCTTGCAATCCGCAGTGTTGACAAGTTTTCAAAATAACATAGTGTTTAAATATTACAAAATATTCTGACGTCTACCGTTGATTTTAGCGAAATATCGGAAACTGAAACGCTTGAATTCTATTTTACGTGGTATCCTGTGAAAGAAGCAACAAACAACCTTTTAGAATATCATAATTACGAAATACACGGCCTCGTTTCACTCGAACTCTGTGTCAGAACGCATTTGATCTTACGAGAAAAGAAATCAACGGATCGTATAGTGATCTAAGAGTTGCATCGAAGATCGCGAGTAAATTAGATATCGTTTGGAACCGGAGTCTTGACAATTTGAAGCCTGGCGCGAGCTTTCGACGCTTTGACACCCGATGCACGGGGAATAATAGAAAATATGGTCGCGGCACAATCGTGTAGATGAAACTATTGTGCAACGTGATACATATGCCCTTTTATCGATAAAGTTACGCGACGCGTATTGATTTAGAGTTGCGCGGTTATGCAGACACCCAGGAACGGTTTGCACACGAACAATGTATACTGTTCGCGATACAAATTACAGCTGTCAACGGACGCGCTCGTAAAGCACAAGTGACGATTTGATCTTCGCGCCTACTCGACCGTAAGTCGATATTTACGAGGCGTTTAACGCGAAAGGGCAAAGTGCACGCGTCTCGCGAAAAATTCTGTCGGACGTGCTCGGCGAAAAATTTCCAACCATCCGTGGATAAACAACCCTGGGACGCTGTAAATCTTGCGATATTTTATAATTTTGCCAACTGCGTTGCATTCACGGAGACACGAGACAATTTATGGCGACGATAAGAGACGTTTATCGGGTAAACGGTGCAAACTTTAGTGCTCTAATAATTGTATAAACAGAGACAAGTGGTACATCGAGGGACAAACTAAATTGAATTTCTCGTGAAATCTATCGGTTGCTTCAGAGAGATGTTTATTCGACCTGAATCAGAAACTGTTGGTTACAATCTCTAATCAGTTAATCTCATTGACAATGATGAGACTTGGTCGTGTTTGCAAATGCTCGAATCGTTTCAGAACTGTCTTCGGAAATAGATTTGAAAGTCTTGAATGTTTCGGAAGACACTATCGCCAAATATTTGCAAATCTTCAGCAATTTAATTCTCAAGTTCTTACGGTGTCTCGAAGTCGATGGAATCGTTAAATGTTTATCTGGTTCCCAACATGCACGCGTTAATCCTAGGTGCAGGTAGGCGACGGTGTTATCAGCTACGCCTCCAAACTCTGTCGATACATCGCCCGGTATCATATACAAAGCGCCTTATCGTGAATATTTCAGGTATCGCCGTGTACCTCTCCGCTTTCGAACATTCGCGTTTCCTTATCGTCGCCTACTTCGGAACTTCTCGCAGGAGGAATCTCACGCGTGCACTGGCTCCGAACAAACTTGTCCATACTACTACAAATGCGCTGCAGTTATCGTCGATCGAGTTATAAGGGCCAGGGACGCGATAATGTATCCTATGAGTCGACCATAATTGTACCAACAACGTCCATTTCCACGGACTTAACTATCTTTTGTTCTCGCCTAAAAACAGCAAGTATCGCAAAAAATCTTTCGCAGGCTTGTATTTCAAGGCTGGAAACGGAGTTCATGTGTAAACGTGCCCCCTGAGTAATGTTTACAGTATTAACTCGTTGACTGCCTGAAATCCTGAAATTGTTCAGAAGATCAAAGCTTTGATTTTAGACAATTCTAAACTACATAACTTAAAACTCGTCGTAATAGTTACTTTCATAGCTTTTTATTTTCTTTAACATTTCAACTTGAGAATCAATTGTTTTAGTTAAGAGTTCTGTCACCCATATATGGGTGACATGGCAGTCAAACTGTTAAAGTAATCCTGTCTTTTCGATCGCAAAACGCGTGCTCGTGGCAACGACGCTATTAATCTCTAGTTTACGTGGCACAAGATCTTTACCAACAACGAAACCTTCCCTAGGAATTCTGTCGTGGAACGGGTTATAGATCCCCGAGGAAGAAAGAAATCACGAGGTTCCAAAGACTCGTGACCCCGCCAGTTAACCCAATTAATCCCAGACGATGTATCAATAAACAAAAAAGGAACAGGGACACCTCGGAAGGTCCGTATCACACGCGTCGCAACAAACCACAATTGACGCAGAGAATACCGTCCTGAGTGTCCGCCACGAGGAACTCGTCCCTCTCTCGATCCCGTCGTCCGTGACTTACGCCACATGTTCGTGTCGCGTGACGTCCGGACCGATCGGGACCTGGACCCGCTCCAGAACGAACTCCCGGCGAACATACTCGCCAATTTATCACTCCAACTTTCACTGGGTCCTCGTCGAGCGACCCTCGATACTTCAGCAGCCCCGGTCACCAAAACTCGTCACTATGTTGCACGCCCAGCGCTTACGCAACGAGCTTTTCGACAGTCGCGTGACTCGCTCGACATTAAAGAGGACACACTCCGTTTATCCAACTCCGAATTTTGCACCGGTGAACACCAACCTGCTGTCTACCTAACCCGGGTACGATCCTCGGATCGATCCTGAATCGAGCACACACATACACGGGAAACGTAGCGACGCGTGGGCGCGCACCGTGCACGTGCGCGCGTTCGGATACACACCTGCACGTGTTACTCCTGGATGCGGCGGGACGAAACGGAGACCGTTGCACCTGGAAACACGCGTCCCGTCCCGAATCCTTCTCACTCGGGCGACCCGCGATCGCGGATTCACTGCTCGCGACGAGACACCCCCGCACCGTCCCCTCTTCTCTTATCCAAAATCTCGTGTCCCTGTGTTACGTGTTATGTGTTACGCGTGTCCGTGCCGGTGTGGTAGCGGGATCGTGTATGCGTGTGTACAGAGACAGCGTGGACGGTGGTGGGTGTGTGGTGACCAGCGTCCAGGGTGCGCGGGCGTGTTGCTCGACGACGACGTGCCGCCGCGACTCGGTCTGTCAGATCGGAGACGCGCGTCGACGCTGATTACGGTCGAGAACGTGATAGCGAACGAGGAACGGGTAACACGCAGCTTGGTGTACCAGCGGAGACTGCCGGGTTCCCCTCGGTCTCGCCGAGTGCTGGCCGGTATAGTGGAAAGATATATAGAACGCTCGTAACGTGTGTATACACCGCTCCTGGATACAACGGGCCACCGTGGAGGGGGAACGAGAGCGAGCGAGATCACGATTGTAGGCGAAGGGAGAGGGCAGGATAGCGTGGAACGATCAGGAGGGAGGGGGTAACACGCTCTAGGCGCTGTGACGTAACTCGAGTCATCCTGGATGTACGGTCGCGCGTGGAGGGGAGAAGAAGGGGAAGAGTTCGAGCGGTGGGGGCGTACCAGCTGGAGGGGAGAGTGCAAGGGCGCGATGGTGGGGCGAATGAACGAAAGGAGGGGAGGGGATAGCGGTCATTAGTGCTACTGGGACACGGAAGCGAATCCTCGCTACACTCCGACCCTCTGCGCGGCCCGTTTCGCGACCCGGCACCAGTAACCACCCACTCTTTTACACTCTCTCTCCGTCGTTCCCCGTTCCTTCTCTTTCTTTCCGTTTCTCCGCTCGCCTTCTTCTACTTCCCGTCGCGTGCATTCTCTCTCCTCGTCCGATCGCCCCGTCCCGCTTCCTGCCTCGCGTGTTCTATATAACCCGCGGCCCGGGGGTGCGCCTGCACTCTGCAGCTGCATGCAACCCCCTTTTGCAGAGACCCGCGCCGGCTACGAGAACATCACCGTAGCGATTAGGCCGCGCTCGCGACCTCGTCCTTGTCAGCCAGCCAAGATCGGGGCCGTTACGTTCCCTCGCGCGCCGCTCAACCTCGGCTGCGTGGTTTTCTTTGAAACGGCACGCCTCCAAAGGACGGAATGCGTTGACCCTTTGCCGGTCCTCCTGCTACGGTACCCGGCTTTGTAGCTTAGTTCACTTGGACCGCGGATTTACGAGATCGTTCCGCAAGAGATAAAATAGCTTCACGGCGAACGGATGTCCCCTCTTCAAAACCTGTGAAAGACCCTTTGACGCTCGCGGGTTTTCCTTGTCGATTAGATTTCTCGGGGACGGGGGAATTACGCCGCAGAGATGACTTTATTCAATGATATCTGTAGACATTAATTAACTTATATTTTACTTTTAATATCTTTATATTTTAGCATTGATACTACTTATTCGGCACGTGGCTTCCCTCAGAGAGAGAAATTCCTACAATTTGTTCAATCTCATGTACCTTTTGTTGTAAGAGAGAGAATAAAGTGTCGTGTGAGCATTTACCGTGAGTTTGGGTTAAGTTTTTGTCATATAATAAACGTTACTGTTTTAAAAAAGCCTCTGAATAATTCGTTCGTACCTCGATACCCATCCACGAGTGATTTAATACAAACAATTCCAACAGTATTTTCAATTTTAACAAAGAAATAGGTTTTATTTTCGACCGCAGGAACAATTATGCATCCGTGGACCGTGACATGGTAGTAAAGTGTAAATTGGCCCTCGTGCCAAAATGAGTTTGACACGCCTGCGTTGTAACTATTTATACCGTAGGCTAGTTCAAAGTCTGCGTTCTCCAAGCTCTGTTTCTTTTGTTATTAAGAATAAACGCGACTCTGGAATTGAAGTAATTCCACGGTGAAATCTATAAAAACCGATACCTCTTATTGAAGGAAGGGAAGGAGGAAAACGCTGTTTGAAATAAAAAATTACTCCGCGTTGAGTGGCGGATATATCCTATTCCACGGTAAAATGCATCAGGATTTCCATAAGCGAATCCCCCGTACGGAGACATTTCTGTCGGGGGAAGGGGGGGGGCCCAAGATCGATAGGAAGTTGCTCGACGTGGGATTTAAAGGCACGTAATTGATTTCCTCCCGTTGCCGGATGGTTCTCCATTCTGCACGCGCCCTTTACCATTTCGCCGGAGAGGTCGGAACGGCCCACGCGTGCTGGGCGTGGCGAGAAATCAGTGCTCGCCTCGAGGAAACCTGGAGGATCCTCGTCGAAGGTCAAACGATCGTCCGCGGTCGCGGCCAGAAATCGCATCCTGCGAGAACGCCCGGAATATCGATTCGCTCTGTACCGAACTTTGACATTTCGGAATTATATGGAACGAGCCAAAGCTTGAAACGTTCCGGGTCCTCCCTCGAAATCCCGATTTCCAAATTCGTATCTGGGTTTATTTTCGATCGTCAACCTTAAATCACACGAAAAGGTAACGACACCCACAGGCGACGTTTTAACTGCCACAATTTGTCTCGATACTCAGAAATTTCGAAATCGTGGATCAAGGTTTGGACATTGTCGTCCTTGGATACGTTTCTCCGATCGACGTGGAACAGTTTCGAGCCGAATAGGATTGATTCCTGGCTTCCGTGTATCGACAACGAGCATCCAGCTGGTGTCTATAATTCTATAATTAGGCACGGTTTAATTAGGGATCGTTGCACGAATGTAGGACACCCACTTGTTCTCCGGAGTGGGGCCTCGACGATGATCAGATTTTTGTTGCTCGAGCGTTACTCGATCGGTTTCTGTTCGATCGATCGGGGTTAACGAAGATGGGTGGTCTCGGTTTTCGTCGAACCGATTTCTGGACGAATTGCCAGCGAACGCAGGAACAAGGAAGATCGATCTCTCGCTCGTGCAAGGAGGACATCTCGTTAAACGTTGAACAATTAGAGGCGGTGGTTTGTTGGTTCAAACATTTAACATATTGCGGGCAAACACGCGCGAGCCTCTTTGTGGACTGTAGCACGCAGATAATGTCGTAACGATCGTGACAATTTTAGACTCGTTTAGCAGCAGACGATAATTACTCTATTGCTTTTGGTATGAAGTATTTGTTCAAGACCGACGGTTGTATTACGGTCTATCGAGATACAGAACATGAATTATTCTACAAATAAGTTCAAGTTTATCAGATCGATCTGTTTCTGTACTTGTATCGCCTATTATGCTATTGTTATACAATTTTCATTTTCTATCGAATAAGGAATCGATACTTGACACTGTTAACACATTATGCATGACACTAAAGTTTCGGTTATTATATCCTCATCTTTGAAGCTACGATATTCACATGCGGATGCCTCTATATAGAAATACGACGTGAAAGGAAAATGCATTTCTCTAAATATGAATGATCGAGAAGCTCAAAATAGTTTCCAGGCAAAATTTCATGAAACCTACATGTCGATGTTAAATGTTTTCACGTATGAACCACGTGCTTTTGAATAATTGTTGACGTACAACTAGCTTCAGCAGGTGTCTCATGACGCACCGTGTGTGACGTTTACTGTTTATTTAAGATTCTCGTGCTCGTGTTACACTATCAGCTGATCGACTCAAAAAATAGAACTGGTAATAAGATTGTAGCTTTTCGCAGTTGCAATACGATAACTGGGTCTGACGTTCAAGGGTTAAACGTCGCTATCGACGCAAATGAAATAACAAAATTGTTCTGTTAAATTAGAGGCTTAGAAAATGGAAGGTCCTCGAGTTCACTATCTATTATATAAAAATATATAGTAGGAATACGAAATTGAAAGATATGGAGTATGAGACATTTACATTAACATTTAAACGATAGAATAGATAAGGCGTTTCAACATCTGCTGTATCCATTTTCCAAGCAAAGATGTGACAGATCATGCGAGAAGAGAATTCCCAGGCCACGAATCGTATTATTAAGATGTTTCCACGTTTGTCCCACAAGATTATTTCGAGTCGAATGCGAACTCGTAACGAGACCTCCAGGATATCAACGTCCACGCCACTCGAGGAAGCGTCTTAGGTGGTTTCCGGTGTCTCGTTTACAGTTCCGGCGGATCGTGCGGCAGGTGCGTACGACGCTCGCGTGATCGTCGCGGCGCTCGTTCACGGACACGCCGAGAGCGTCGCCAATGGAACGCGCAATTTAATTGAAACACGCTTGGCTCGTATGCATACGAGTTACGTAAACCTGCATGATCTCGCGTGAGCAATAAGAGGACTAACGCCCGTGAAAATTCACGATGTACTTCGTTAATTGTATGCTAAACAGGCGTTTGCGATTTACCATGGCCCTCGTTTCGCGATACACGAGGCGATAAAACTCTTGCACGCTCCAATTTCCATCCGTACACAAAATGTAATTATTTTTTGTAATTTAAGAATATTTCGACGTAACGAATAGCAATCGCACCCAGAAACACCATTATAATGTGTTTTCTATTTTTTCTTTTTAATCCATTAGCGACATAAAATGCACTTGCGTATTCTCCCTTGGATCCTGTATCGAATGACTTGGTCTTTTCTATCAGTAGGCCTTCCCACCATGAAAGAAGTCATTTGAGCCGATGGACAGCTTGGTTTTTCAAAGTTCCATTTGTTCTCTATTTTTATCGTAACCAGCACGTGGCGATTAAGACGCTATTGAATAAACCGATCCGCGTGCCGCATACAGCTCGTCGCAGACTGCTCCGACGTTCGTCGAATATTAATCGCCGCGGTGAATAAACTCCTTATCGCGGGAGCGTGTATTTAATTCCCATCTGCCGGGCACACGGCGCATAAATCGCTCGCCCGTACATGGTCCAAGTTAATTCCCGAAATTTCCCTCCCCCTGGAGGACTTGATCGATACGCGGTGACACGGATTCCAGCGTGCCGGACGTCTCCTAACGCAATTATTCGCGGCAAAAGCGCGCTCGACTTCGCTAGTCCCTTCGCGGCGATAATAGACCCCCGAGCGGGTGGCCGCCATCGCGAGATCGTATCGACCCATTTCTCTATTTCGCGCGAAAGAAAAATTTCTATCGGCGATCGTTTCGTCCGTGTAACAGCAACAA
The DNA here is from genome assembly GCF_051014445.1 of Colletes latitarsis. Lineage (NCBI taxonomy): Eukaryota > Metazoa > Arthropoda > Insecta > Hymenoptera > Colletidae > Colletes > Colletes latitarsis. Next base: position 30,066,643 of record NC_135141.1, on the reverse strand, counting down.
AGAAGAAGTCCCATTATTTGAAACGCGCGCTCGTCCGCGACGCTCGTGAATTATTCAAAAGATTTTGAAACCGGAAAGTCGTTCGACGGAACGAATATCGGTTCGTCGTACCCGGTCCCGAGCAAAGGAACCGTTCCTCGACGTCTGAGGTCATGGGAAATTGGACGATAACGTACCGTGATTTTCGTCTCGAGAGTGCTTATCTTTCCGGTCAATATTTTACTAGCATATCTTAAGCTCGATAGTTTTGAAATCAGTTTCACGGACGAAAGAATCGTTTCGATGTGCAAACAAACGTATTATTTATCTCTCTTAATGGCTTCTCGCTGCGACTCGGCGAAATTTGTATGCGCAGTTGTACATACGTTTACATACTCGAGCATCCTGGCGCGCGATCCTCGCAGGAAGATATAAGTTCCTCTCTCCGGGCGCTCGGAGTCGGTCGCTTCCGGAGCCAGGACTCATCCCGGCTCGATTTCCTACCTCGTTGTTTCCTACGCTGTTAGGATTCACCAGGACTCCTTTACTGGTCCCGATAAGCGGTCTCCGGCCGCGGAGTTTCGAAACTCGTACCCGTCATGGCGACGAGTGCACATTCGAGAGCAATCGTATTGGCGTTCGACGATGCAGCCATCTGACCTGACCTCCCCCTCCCTACCGTCAAACTCGAATCGATAAAATTCATTCGGGATTATGCGGGCCCGGTCACCAGATGGAAAATAAACGTTTGCACCGGGCGTAACCGCTTGCCAACTTTCTGGTTAACTTTCTTCTGGATTATAAAATCCTCTTTTTATAATCGAGAAGTTTACAGCATCGACGTGTTTCACTCTTTGGATCCTCTTTAGAAGTTCGTGGAGATATATTAACCCCTTGCTGTACAATAACGTGTCTGGCTCATTGCGATTCTTGACGTCAAGTTCCACAATCATGAGGCTACTCACTCGTCATCGAGTCTTATATATTAAAATCAACACATTTTTACATTCACGAGGTATTTGTAAGTCTATTCTTTATCGTGGCCATTGTACGAACAAATTTAAACAAAATTAAATAATATACGTTTGAAAAATTACATTAAATCGTATGTTAAGGGGTTAAAGATGCAAAGTTTAACGTTGTATGTTAACAATTCTCTAAACTTGGTCCACCGTAAATTGTTACAAGCTTCCTTTCAGGATTTGACTATACATCCACGTTTTCAAACGGGATCTTGTATTAATTCTCGTGGTGGGGAAAGGGCGTGTCTCCCCTCCGACCAGTAACCCATGCGTTGCGTAAAAGGGCACTCCGACCTTTACGATATTAAAAGAAAATGGTTCCCAAGACAACTTCTAAAAGCTTACGCGAAATCGCCCTGAATTATTTATTTAAAATAACTCAGGACAAAACAATAAGGAATTATAAATCCTTACTGTTATCTTTTAGTAAAAAATTAACGAGTGTACCAGGAGAAAGAAAAAGTTTCGATTACGGCTCCCGTGAAGATTTAATCGATCCTTGCTCGCGACATCTTCTCCGCCCGTCCAGTGTCCCTCCTCGTGACTTGACATTGATCGAAATTCATGAAACGAAACGGACAAAGCTGTCGTGGAGAGCAGCGAGATGAAACGGGAATGAAAGCGGAATCGTTCCGGCTCTCGTCCGCGCTCGAATCGATAACCGTTTCCTGCTCGATCGTAATTCACGCGGATGCTTCTATCTTTTTTTTTTTTTATTTCCTGTTCTCCCCCGTTGCACGCACGATAATCGGGGTCAGCGCGGGTGAAAGGCCGAGCGTTCCCAGGCATCCGGCGAACGAAATTTCCAGGAAGTCGACGGCCGAAAATGCAAATCGCGTCCCGGTCGAAATAATTCACTTTTCCGTTTCGACGAAACTGAAACTTGTTTTCACGATTCTTCACCGGTCTTCCATCTGAGGGGAAACGGGGGGGGGGGGGGAAATTGTCCGTGAACATCGAATTTTTACAGCGCCTCCTCGTTAAAGCGTCGCGTTCCTTCCTCGATAAAACGAATCCGTACCTAAATCCCAATTTTCGTAGTTTTTAATTTAATAATCTCGAGAGGATTAAGAGGAGAAATTCACGTCGCTGGGTCACGATAACTTTCTCCGCGGGAAATATTCGTGTTTCGGTCACGTTCAACGTTGAACGGTGAGCCAGAAAAAGCGTTCAAGGAGTTTTTGCTCGTTGGCGTGGGCGTAATATCGTCACAAGGCATCGCGCACACGTATATACTAACGAGATATTTCATAACGGCATATTAACGGGTTCCACACGGTTCCATAGTCCCTGTCGCGGCAATTAATCCTGAGCCTGCGAGCAAGCGCGCCCACGAGCACCAGCAATTTACGTTAGCTCCGAAATTAATTCCGATCGTTCGACGCGACGCGAATCGTTTCGCGACAACGCCTCTCAGGAATCGCTTTGTGGTCGTTCTTCATGGCTAGAAATTTGGCATCGACCGTTAAAAGCCAGTTTGGTCGGATCTACGATATAATATATGTCTACGGTTTAAAGTTTCTTCGATTAATCCACGGTAACCCTACTCAGCCACTTCAATTTAAAGTTTTGCACGCCCTGTGCAATTCAGGGACGAGGCATGAACTAAAATTCCACGTACATTGAAAATTCGAATGCCTCGCGTAATTTTGTTGAAATTGATAGAAGTCGTGTTACCCGGGGACAGAGCACAGCGGATCGTGAAGTAGCAACGTATTCGCGTTCCCTGTTACTTCGACCCTCCTCTACTACCACATTTAATTATCTCAGTCATTTACGTAACCCAATTCCGAGTAAATTATTGCGGAGCCACCTGTTAAATCACGCGCACTGGAATTCTTAATTGCCTCATTGTCGCCGCGAATAAATCAACCGTGCTCGAGGGAAAGAAAGAGACGCGAAGAAGATGAATCCTTAACACTAAACCTACTACGACCGATCGAATGACCGTTTTTAAAATTTCATTTAGAATTTGTACTGTAGAATGTTATTTTAGCGCCATTTTAATTCACGATTTTTATTGTTAGTCTTAGAACAGTCTGAAAACGCGTATTAAAAATAGTTAAACTTTACACACGTGCAGTTCCGAAATTATTGACCTTTTATTAATTATTGAGCCATCGTTAGAAGCGGCAAGGCTTCCCCTTTAAAATGGTTTTTGGTTTTTGACGATCCGACTTTCCGTTTAGGAGATATCGTAATTTATGTAAAAGGGAATTTTTTAAATTCCACTGTCCACGCGCTCTCCGTCTTAGAAAGGCCTATTAAAAATACTAAAAGTTTAGACGCGTGCAGTTCCGAAACTACTAGTGTTTTATTAATTATTAAGCCACTGTTAGCAGCGGTAAACCTTCCTCTTTAAAATGGCTTTTGGTTTTTGTCGATCCGACTTTCCGTTTCGGAGATATCGTAATTTATGTAAAAGATAATTTTTTTAATTCGACTGTCTCACTGCCCGGCTCGCGTACAACAGCCTATTCACGCGTATTAAAAATACTAAAACTTTAGACGCGTGCAGTTCCGAAACTACTAGTATTTTATTAATTATTGAGGCATTGTTAGAAGCGGCAAAGCCTCCCCTTTAAAATGGTTTTTGGTTTTTGACGATCCGACTTTCCGTTTCGGAGATATCGCAATTTATGTAAAAGCGAATTTTTCTTAATTTGACTATCGCTGTCTTCGTCTGACGCGTCGCGCCGGACCTCCTTGTCGCGCGTGAGTCGAGACAGTCACGTGACCAGGAAGTCGTAGTATTTCCAAGAATTTACTACGCACTGTCTACTACGAGCACGTACGTCATCAATGAAATGTAAACAAACGCTACGGCCGGAACTATCCACCGCATCGACTTGAAATTAAAATCGCTATATCTCCGGAACTAATAAAGCTATCGACTCATACAAACGCTCATTTTAAAGGGCATTTCATCCTCTATCCTATGACTGTACTAACTAGTATATTTTATGCTATCTTCCATGTTTATTTTGACATTTACTTTGACGCTACATACCCAAAGCAGTTTTAGCAATTCCTATTGATTATACGATTTTCTGGGCCCAGATTAAAGTATTGCTCTTTACTATTTATTACTACAGTAATGTTCCGTAACTGGAAATATTATATTACACTAAATTATATTATAGTGCCTAAAGTTTCTAAATTTCTAAATAGACGATGCTAAGAATAAACAACCAGGCTTTCGAAATTTGTGTTTCCATGGGGATTTGGATTCTTCCCCTGAGTCAACCCTTGGCAAACTGTTAAGTCTGCGTGGCAAACAACCAAGATAAAGCTCTTAGATCGTAAATTCTTGGCTCTTTAAACGAATATACAATGCTCCTACGCGAGAAAAATATGAAAAATATGTTTCTCTGTTTTATACAAGCTTCCAAACAACGAATTGCAGTATCGACATCTATATTTTGATCTCAACGATCGAAGAGTTTTCATCTATCGCGATAAATTACTCGAGCAAGAAGTCGGTGCGCCGCGTCGCGTTGAAAATTCATAAACCGCGAACACACGACGAAATTAATATCGCAATATCCGACGACATTGCGACTTGCGCTTTGATGCACCGAAATTCTCTCGCAGCACGCTCGACTGGTTGTAATTGCGCGCGTAAATCGATAATCGCGTCGTAGCTGGTTCCTTCTACGATTATGGAAAAATAATAGAGAAACAATTAAATAGCACGACAATTTATCTGGTGACCTAATTTGTGTCAAAAGTCCAACGATGCAACGCACGAACACATGCCCATCAGCTTATTAAAATTTTGTTTTCTACTTCGACGCGATTCTCGCTCGAAATCAATTTATCGAGACAGGCGCGGCAAATATGCATAAACAAATTGATTTTGCGCGCACAGCATTATGAGTAGACGCGTACTTCAAGCACATTTCAAATTGAATTTCTCGGAAACGGAACCCAGTTGCACCAGACACACGATCAAACAGTTTCCAGCGATAATCTATACGATAAATTCCCGTATTTCGACGTCAATGGTCGCGAATAATTTTCGTTATTGCAAACGTCGGGCGGAACGCGAAAGATAAAAAGTTGTCACGCGCCAAATGAACCGTGCGACGAAAAGGACGTAAAAGGGGAGAATTTCCTTCTCGCTAATTACCTGGAAATCGTTAATTGACGAAGGAAATGCGTCGGTTAAAGTCACCGGGAACTTCGTTATATTAGGATGAATCGACGAACCGCGTGGAAGTTGAGCAAAGTAGAATTTAATGTCCTGAAAGGTTTAAACGGCGACGAGGCGCGTCGACCCGGCGAGTTCGACTTTCTTTCGACTCCAAAGGTATCTCGCCAACTCCGCACTCTACATTTTCTATTATTAAATTTTCAGATAAAAGAATTCCGCCCTCGCTGTAACCGTGCTGCGAGAATACATTGAGCCGACATTTCGACAAAGCGGAAATAAAAATAAAAACTTTGCTCCATTGGAACGGAGCGCCAGAAATATTTAGACTCCACGTTTTTACGCGACTTCGCGTATGGAACAATCTTCTACATTTTTCCTACTTACTTTTTTGTCGCGACAATTTCGATGCTCCAATGATTCGCATATAATACTATCGACGACATCCATCTGAATAATATAAGCCAGAAATTGTAATTTTCGTTTTCGTCTTAAAGAAAGTTAATTATCTCAACCGGGTGTGATTCGAGAATTCTAATAGCAATTTGATTATTCTCAAATTATTTGACCAAACAATTAATTTGTATTTTATAGTGGCATCTCTGACACTAAAAAATTAGTTTTAAAACGTTCCAACAGTGGAATAGAGTGCAACCTTTGGTCTGTAAATATTTGCCATAAAATCGCTGACCCCGATTCGATTCAGGGCTAAGGGGCTGAGTAACTATCAATTTTCAATGAAAATCACGGCGTTCCCTATCCCCTTAAAGTAAACGCGAGCCACGTCCTCGCGACAGGGCGTTTTGTTTATCGCGGGAGCCGTCGCGCCAGACCGTTTCAGCTTATCCACCCCCGAGCGCAACCCCTTTTCCGGGCGCAGCGTACGCGAACAAACGATACTCTTTCTGCCCGGTGAAACACGCCAGAGATTCGCGAGTATGAAAAAGAATTGTCCCCCGGTAACAAGAGCTTAATCTCTGCAGCTTTTCTCCCTTTCGAGTGCTACGAGAGGAGCTTCGCGTTTATACGCGCGCTGCCATTGTCCCGGGCGATTCGCGTTCCCGGGAAGGATTATGCCTCTTTTCCAGTCGAACATACGGAAAAAATGAAAGTACGGAAAAATAGAAACAGCGCGACGTTTTAATAAAATTTGACGCTACGCGGTAACTCCGCTGTTTCGCGGCGAAAAAAGAAATTGTTCGATCGTACGCGCGTGGTATTATTCTGACGCGATACTTTGAGAAAATTTAGATCGAATATTTGCTGGGGTAAAACGTTCCCTCGCGAAAGATAATTATTCTAGATCTGATAAGAATAATATTTGAGTTTCTCTGTTGATCATCGGAATGTTTAACCTGCGAACCTGCGCTATTTCCGGACGTTAATTCGCAACGATCCACCCTTCTTAGAAAAGTATCATCCTTAACAAGATAACTTTTAAATGTTAATCTGCTGGGGCGTCCAGCTTTCGCAGAATGGGATTATCTTTAATAAAATAAGCTTTAAATTGACTTAGAAATTAATCCGACATTATGAATATGCAGCGCGTTAGAACGTTTCTTTATACCAAGCGATCTTTGATCGTTTCGACCGGTTTGCACCCCTTCGTGCAACGGGATCCTCTCCAGTTTACCCGAAGAATCGGGGTGGCGATCCTCCCTCCGTCTCGTATAGATGTACTTTCGGATGTTAATCCTCGGGGGCGTTCAACCCTTCGCGAAAAAGGATTATCTTTAATACAACCTTCCCTTTTTCCCCCTTCCCTCGTGACGGGCTTTTCCTTTCGGTGCTCGCGGATCTCGCGTCGGGGAGAAAACGCCCCGGCGGGGATCCGGCGTTGCGCGCACCCCTCGCGGCGCTGGCGGGGGTGGTCGAGGCGATATGTAGATAGCACGGCCGCCCGCTACCGCGAATTGGGTCACGAGTCGGTGGCGAGGCGACGCGGGGCTGGGGGCGCGGAGAAAAATGCCGTCAGGGATACGAGAATGACGGAAGGGGTCGGGGGCGCCGCGGGGTAGCGTACATCGATCGCGATTGTCCCGCGAGCTCGACTTTTGCCAGGTCGCTCGGCCAGGGTGGTTAGTAAACAAGCGCAACGACGAGGACTTTGTTCGGGAGAAGGACTCTTTTCTTTCACCCTTTCGTTCTCTGCATTATTATTTTGACCTTTTCTTGCTACCCTCTACCGTTGCTGTCGCGATAAGTCTGCTAATAGGGGTCGCAGAATTTTTTTATCGCTTTCTCATCGACAGACACTGTCGCTTCGAGCCTGTAAATTATTCGCTAGAACGGGGGGTAGTTTCTTTATACGCAGTTTCGTACGTTGCGTAGGAGGGAGGGGGGGGGGGCGTAAGAAACCATTTGAAGACTGGATTCAGTGTTGCAGCTATGAAAAATGAGCACACGAAGTAGTAAATTGTATCGAAACTGTTTTGAATTACGTTCTGAACTTGTGAACTTATATTTCGTTTCGTTTTGCGATATCGTGGAAGAGTTAAACGCTCGAATCGGAATATTTAAAAAACTGCGAGTTACACAGGTACACACGTAATTACGAGGTTTGTCGCACGTTTTTATACTTCTCGGGACATTTGGATCCTCTCGTGTCCTCGGCTACGCGACCCTTCCGTCTCGAGTGCCAAAATCGTGACGCTCCCAACGGTGCAGTTTTGAAGCCCGAATTAAATTAGTTGGACACGCCGTTGGAAGTGCAACCTCGCGGGGGTGAGAACGCGGAAACCATTTTTCGTGTACGCAGCAGTTACGTGCTGAGGACTCGGCGTTAAAATGGCCGTGTAAGTTTCAACATCTCCGAGGGCCATCAATTTCAGTAACGTGTCGACGCGTTACTAAAACATCGTTATATACATCTTACTCTACTCTTAAAACATACTAGATGAGACTCGTGTGAAATCGACGCGGATGATTCTGTTCTCGAGATCGACATCGATCTCATCGATGGTCGCGTAAAACTGCAGATTCGGGTCAAAAGAGCTATTTTCTCGATGATCCATCTTGCCCCGCGATAATGGAACGCGATCCAGTTCGTCAGATGGAATTCACAATAATAGGTGATTTCTAGAATCCAGAAAGACATTCTCCGATGATTGCGCGATGCGTGATAACAAATGGGGCGCGTGTACTACCCTTAAGACGGTCTACGATCACGTGGCAACGCGGGTCGTGAAAGATCGTCGCTACGTTTCGGATCTCGCTCATAATATTGGCGACGAAACGGGTTACGGGGAACATCGATTTCCCATTCCGAACGGATCGTTTCCACCGGGGAAACGCGTTCAATTTGCGTCACGGGCTCGAGAGTGTGTTTATTTCACGATCTGAAATCCTATTGCCGCGTATCACTTAGCGTGGGACTAAAGTGTCTCGCATCGATGACGTTCGTTCAGCTGATAATGATGCATATGGTGTTTCGGGGAAGGGGTTGGACGTTTTAAATGCATTTCCAAGTCCTCCTCTGACTATTTATTTTATATTTTCTGACTTTAACCCCTTCTTGTACAATGAAGAGTCTGACTAGTTACAATTTCTTGATGTCAAGTTTTATCAGAAAATAAAAAATTTCAAATCATTCTGAAAAAATTATTTTCGATTGCGGGGGTCAAGTACAATCATTTTTGGTCAACAGACATACCCCCGAAATCCTACTCAGTTTCGAGAAAAAAATTCCTTATCAAAAATATAATTTCTGGTCAGAAATGTCTGCCCGAATTTTCATGCGAATCTTTAAAACGTCATAACTCATGAATGGATTGGACGATTTTAATAACCCCGTAAAGTGAGAGAGATACTTTCTTCTGATTCCTTATACGAACAAATTTAAGTAAAATTAAATAGTATACGTTTGCAAAATCATTTGAGATTGAATCGTACGTCAAGGGGTTAATTGTCTTCATCTACCGTGCGATAAACGTTCCCTTCTGTTTCTCAATGTCAACTTCGAGTACTAATAAAGTTACGCCCTCGAATAAATTCGACCTTCCAAAAGGCACCTTGTAGAACCACCCCGAAGAATGTTACAGCCTCTCAGCATCGTCATGAATACTTAGGACAGTATATACCAATAATGGCTCACGAGGGACATATTCTGCGGTATACGAGCGTTTCACTTGATTCACAGGAGAAAACAAAAACTTGATATGCAAAATGGCTTTCATATAAGCTCGTCAGCGAACGTAATAAGGGATGATATCTTGAATATCAAGGACATCACGTACAAATTCAACGTTCTGTAACAGAGTCTTGACAATCAACCGTATCCCGATTTTCAAGACGTTTTTATTACCATAAAGAAACTCGCAGCCGTGGTTTTCCTTTTAAGGGCGACACGGTGGCGCAGTTTCGCATTTACGATTATTATAATGGGGGGGTCGGCGAGCACCATTACCAGGATGGCCGCCGCGTTCTTGGTTTGGCCATTAGGCCCTCTTCTTCTGCGTTTTCCCTCCGTTCCCGCCACCTTTTCTCGAACGATCCACGTAATAAACCGGCCTCGCTAAAGCGCCGCCATAACAGGGCCTCCTAATATCGCCGCGACTTTGCCAGGTGGTATTAATAACGTGGCTTTAGTATTCATGGCTTCAGCTTAACCTTCTTCGTCCGTTGGATACGCGACAGATAAAGCCCCAGCTCCCTCGAACGACGTCTTTCGCCAAATTTTATTCTCGATCGACGTTGTCTTGGCGAGAGGGCGCCCAGCTTCGACTGATTAGGAGCCCTCGAAAGCTCGCTTTACGATACCGGGCGTTAGCCCTTCGGTGGATCGCTCGAGTTTACGACAAGGACCAACCCTTCGGTTCAAAAACTTCGTCGATCCGAAATGGTCACCGTACTTTCGCGTCGAACGGCTGCAACCGTGTTACGAACCCTACACGACGTAATATTATTGCAGAGATCCCCTAAAATGCGAAGCTCGAAATTGCAGAACGCGGTTTATCGTTCGTCAGAAACTAGAAAAATCGACTTGCAGCTGTCACTGCCAAAGATATTTCGTTGTTTGCTGGAAACTTGTGCTACGTTTTGGCCGTGCACCAACGTTTTTGTACCTTTAATGCACGTATGTATATTTGGTTGCAACGGAAGACAATTAATAAAACACAGCGAACGAGATTCGAATTATTTCAGAACTTAAAACTGATTCGATATAGAATTGTTATGTATTATTGTTAGAATTTAATAAAATGGCACTATGCGTCACGATAAGTTTTAATAACGAATCAAAATATTCTGTCAATTATCGGTTTAATAATATACGCTTTTAAGTAATACGTAATTTGCATGGTAATGTTAGATAGCAATTAAGGTAATGACATCATCAAATTTGTAATCAAAATATGTAGAGCAGTACGGAATAATATACAACGTACTGGTTGTCGTTGCATGTCATAAATAATAACGTGGCATAGCTATCTATCAATATTCAACGTAAACAGAGGAATATCCGATGCAACCGTATCGTAACCCTTTCGTTGATATCGATGCTCGATCGAATGTGAGGGATAAATACGACTATCGAATTCATAAAAGCATAAGAGTTTGAATCATAACCCTTAAATGGACACTCAATCTCAATTGAATTATTTTACTTAACGCAGATTTTTACCAGATTGGTAAACGGAACTCAACTTTCCTTTGCAGCGTCTTTAGTTATTTTCTAAATTAAAATCAGAGAATAGATTTTCGGATACCCGTTCGTAATCAGATTTAAATAAATTTTTCGTTATTCGATCCCATGCATCTATGACCAGGAAATATGTTTCGAGTAAAAACCGAGATTTGCACCGTCGAGCTCCATTCTGTCCCCGACCGTCTATTTATTTTCCAAGTAATCGAATTTACTCCGATATTGTAACAGTAATAAAACCAACTCGCGTCGAAGTACAGCAAAATTTAGGCGAAATTCCTCGACGGCGACGATCGAACGAATCGTTGGAATATTCCTGGGTGCCGCGTATCGAACCGATCGGTTCGCTCCAGAGTAAATAAACGAACGGACGACAAAACGGGAGTATCGCGCGGTACGCACGCGAATAATATTATATCGGTGATCGTGCAGCGACCGTGTTTGAGCGAGCCGCGCGGATTAATTGGCAAACTTCCGGGATAACGTTTCCACCCGCGGCGGCGGGCACAAGTGCGACCAGTTTAGTTATGCACGCAACGGATGCACCGGTACAGTCTCTGTGTGCAAATTAAGTGCTGACTGTTCAACGAGCTCCGGTACGGAGGGGGAGGGACGGACGTTTCGCCCGAATAAAATATGGAAAATTCGACGCCCGTTGCCTGGAGAGTGAAATTCCTTATGCATTTGCAACTTTCAGCGGACAACGAAATAATAACTCCCGTTTCGAGCGCTTCAACGACGAAACGTGATTGAAAATACATCCCAGAACTTTTTACTAAGAGACAAAATTAATTTTCGATATCGTACGATCAACGATGCTTTTTGTTTTATAAATATTCTATCTGGAATTTCGTCAAAGTAGGAACTTGGCATTCCTTGTTTCGAGTAGGTGGCCACAGTCGAGCAGAATCGTCGTTTGAATTTTGTAAACAGCGACCGTTTTAGGACGAGCGTACGCGGGTTACAAATTCCAAATCGAATCGGAATTACCGGTTGTCGACGAATGAATATTTCATGTCGCGTCGAGATTAGATCCGAGGACCTCGAGGTTACAGAAATAATCCCCGAATCAAAGGGTGTCGTTTTATTTTCCCCCCGTGTCGTGATTTCCGAGCGTCGTTTGATTAAAGTCGCGAAAGTCGGCGGCGACCTTGCAGAGTCGACCCTAAAACGCGTCTGAAAATCGGGGTTTCCGCGGCCCCAAAAGAGAAAAGGCTACCTGACGCCGCGGAGGAATCGATAAATGGGGGCTGCACCCTCTGTCTCTCACCCTTTCTGGCGTTTCTGCCACCTCGGGACACCCTTAAGAGCGAGAACGTGAGATGGCGGTTAAAGGTCAAGGTCGAGCTATTTCCTGCACGACCGAGCCTCGAATCTGCCCTGCTACGAAGGTCTGCCGTGGGGATTCTCGACGGAGAAAGAAATATTCGGACGAGGGGTGCAGGGAAAAACGGTTGTTTCGTCGCGTGTACATCGTGTGCTGTCGGTTTCATGTACGTCTCCATTTGGAATATTAAAAACGATTGGTCAAATTTCAAAGTAAAAATGACTCTTCGGGGCAGGCTAAAAATTAAGCTTACGGAAAGAAAAAGCTGTTGAAATTATCCACGTTTGTCTAAATTGCAAATATTCTTTTACGACCCCCGTGGGGTTACAAAGACCCTCTGGATTTGTAAGACTTCCCCACCTCGAGGATTCGGTTTGTAAAGAGGGTTGTTTCGAGGGGTTAGTCGATTGCTCAACGAGGGGAGACAGCAACCTTGACTGAAGCCGTTTGAACCGTATTTGGATCACATTCTAATAGTCATTAACGGATCGTGGAATGTTGGATGTTGTTGGTCTTGATGTGGGTTAGGTCTGAATTAGGTACGAGAATGTGAGGCGTTCGTGTTATATGACCTGATCGATACGGTTGAAATATCAACAAGTCAACGTGGAACGCGAACCGGTGGTTTCCAAACCAGAGACATCGGGATAATGCGATAAAACTTGATACATCGATTGCTCTTAGCGATATTTTATATTCCTCAAAGGTCAGAACGAAAGGTTGACGTATTTAAAGAAATCCACGTTCATTATTTAATTATAAGCATTGACCAGGTAACCGTATCTTTAATTAAAGGTCAAGTGTAACATATTAATATGTATAAGGTACATTTAAATGTGTTCGGAAATGTCAGGGAAAGAAACAAAGTGCTGCATCGGTTCTTTATAAATTCAATACTTATAAACTTAGACCATCGACGCGTATTTACCATTCAACGTTCCTAAAAATAACCTCTGAGAGCTCCGGGGAGTGTACCGTGCAACGAACGTGGCAAAGAGAAGTTGAAAACAGTAGTACGAGTCAATATTAAAACCGACATTTCACTAACCACTGTCGCTCGCGCTTTTCATCTAATCCCTAGTTCAGCGTTTGTTCTCATAAAAAATAAATTACCAGCTCAACTAAAATTACTCGATAACGATTATTCGAAGGGCCAGGAATCAACGCACCGTAAAAAAATGGAGTCGTAGCAGCGCCCGGAAGTTCCGTACAGCGGGCGAAAACGTCGCGGAATATCCCCCGAGTCGGGTTCAAAGAACCGCAGAAGAAATCACGGACCGGAAGTGGGTCCGTGGAAGTTCGCAGACATCGGGAGAGGGCAGCGTGAGTTAGAGCTGGCAAATGCAAAGTTATGGGTTGCAGAACACCTTAAACAGTCGTAAAATATGAGACTGCGACGAGCGACGCTCGAGGGTTGCAGCGTATCCTCTCCCACCCTCTCGACCGGAGCGTTTCCACGACCAAGTGGAAAAGAAGAGGACGACACGAAGACAGAGGGGGGAGAAAATATTGCGACTGTTGAGCATCCCGCGGGCGCGTTTGTTTCACGGGAACAAAAAACCACGGATACGTTTCGCGCGACCGTACTCGACGAAGGAGACAGTTTTACTGACTTGTAGCTCGACCGACCCTCCCTCCGTTTTCTTTACGCGACTGACATTGTTCTTCGGAATTTTATTTAACGCATTAACTTCTATATTATTGCTTCTTTCAAACTGATCCTCGGGTTTTGTATCTTCTGGATTACTTTGTTCGTCGATATTGGTTGCTTCGAAGGGATATACAAAAGTAGCAAGAAATTTCAGTTTAAAAAATTGAAGGGCGTATGTGTGAAGAGTTTGCAACCCTTAGATAGAGTACAGTAATCTAGTTGGATCGTTTCATTTTTTTTCTTTCAAGAATTTTTATTAGTCTATTATTGAAATAAGGAGTAATGCTTCAATCTGACGAATTCTCTCGTTCATCAATTAGATCTAATTTCTAGGTATTACTCATCGTTAGCATTATTTACCGTCCAAGCCATATCCATTGAATCTCTCATTAATGGAACATTTACTATTCCAAACTACCGTGGATTACCGTTACTAAATAACACGCGTGTTCTACAGCCAGTCAATTTATAATCCAAAAACATCAGCAATTACGCATCACAATCTCCCCTGCAGCCTATCACTTATTCCCTGTTTCCATTTCACTACCCCGTCCAGATCGACTACCCTACAACTAGCCGCATATGCATAATGGTTGAATCCTGAATTTTAATCCTGCAATTTAGCGATCGATAGCAGTGATTTTCTTGCGAAGAACGTTATTGTATCCGCTATATTAAACGGGAGAATATTACTCGTCGGTTGGCATTGTTACTTATAACGAAGGTATTGCAAATCTTATCCTTCAACATCTTTTAGAATCACTACACAAAGCATTCTGACGATTACTATCTTCAAAATATTCTACAATTGTATATTATTAAAAATAAAAAGTCAACATTCCCAAGATTCAGAAGTAAGTCTACCGTTGTAAAGTAAATCCAGACTTTGAATAAATCTATCACGAAAACATTTTATTGCCTCCAAACCCCCTTAACTCTTTCTGCATTCATACTCGATCATCCCATCAAAATAGAATTGTAAGTAAATTAGATGGTAGATCTTGAATGGTGGTTACATGGCTGGGAAGTTCAGTACTCTACTAAACACTTGAACTGATCGCTATTATTACAGCTGGTAATTGCTGGCTGAGAATCTATTTGGCAGATCTAAAGGGTTATGTCTCTTCTAGTCTCTAGATACGGTCTTCGTATAGTAACTTCCAAGTGAATGGACTACGATGGTTCGACGAGCGTACGTGCTACTTGCGAACTTTCATGATTCAAACTTCGATCGCGTGCATCCTCGCGTCTCCCATTCCAACAATTCTTTTTACATCCCGACAGTTCCTACAAATTAATTTTTTACCGATCCAAATTATTTTGAGGAGGAAAACTCACTGTGTGATTTGCAGTAGTTAAGTCGTTAACTACTAAATGGTTGGTTGCTATCGACCTGGAGTTTCTCCATATGGAGTTTCTAAGTTGAGTGTTAGTTTTATATCTTCCAACAATTTTTATTAGTCTATTATTACATAACGCCAAATTTCTTTCGGTACCTCCTTACGCCATTAATTCCAAAGCGTCGTCCCCTAACGTTGTCACCGGGGAGCTCGTCTTCTGAGAGTCAACATCTCTTAACATAATCCCGTTTCTCAAGCCTCCACGGGGGCACAAATTCCTCCGTGAAAGGGGGATCGAGAGACGGGCGCAACATCTAAGTAGCTTGTCCGGCTCGCCTCGAACGTCTCTTTTTCCAGCCGGATGGCAGAGCGTAAACGAGGCGGCTGGTTTCGGTTATCCTTGCCCAGAGCCCCCGGGAAGCCTTTAAACTGACAAGATGGCTGACGATACGTAGGTGGGTGCACGCCCACGTGATCCTGTAGCCACCACTCCGCTTTTTCATCCCCTTTCCGGGAGCCCCGCGGACGTGGCGGGCTGCGTCAGCCTCGTTGCACGGATCGACAACGAGGGTAGCAAGAAACGTCTGGCTTTGCATAAGAGGGAAAACACCGACGCTCTCACGATGCACCCCCAACCCCCTGTGATTCCGCTTAATGCGAAACCGATGTACCCGTGGCCGCCTTTCGGCTACGGGGGGTGTGTAATTTTTGGACAGAAGGGTCGCTCCTTGCGGACGAGATAACCTTTCGGGGCTCGATCGAGATCGAATGCTCTGTGGGGTATTTTATGGAGAACGAGAGATCAACATCCATTTAACAGTTCTCTTTTTTTCCCTTTCGGTTTAATATCGCGTCTTTCGCATTTATACATGGTGTGTTTATATTAATTAGTTGCAAGGGTTGCAGACCGGTGGAACTGATTTTTGTAGCAAAAATTCGTGAGTAATTCTTCAGTGTCCGGTTCTGAGTTTTGATAGTATTGTTCTATCTTTCCTCGTGAGGTTCTGTATTATATTCTGGTCTTCGTAAACCCTCGAAATTTTCCAAAGAATTTTACTCGTGGAACAGTCAGTTTTCAAACGATGTAATTAGTAGCGAGCATCGGTGTCGCCGTAAGTTTTTCGTCCAAGGAGGCGTGAGGTTCTTTAAAGTTTCGTCGAGAGTACGCGAAACGTGATAACTCCGCGCGAAGAATTAAAAAGTTAGGTAAAAAGCAGCCCGTGTAGCGACGAAAGAAGTAAATAAGAAACTTTTAAGGTGCCCGAAGTATCGTAAAATTGTTTAAGGGTAGCTACCCGTTGCTTAATGGAGCATAATTATGTTCCGGAGGCGTAACACTTATTGCGTGAATTTTCGGGCCAATGCAAACATACGTAAACGTAGTTCTACGTTGTTTATTTATTTATTCGCGAGATTAAATGTCTCTAGTAAGCATTATGAAACTATCCCTGCGTCGTGTGTGCTTGGATCGAAGAGATCATCTTCGTAAACTTTCATAGACACGCTAACTTTCGAACCTACGGTCTAAATCTTTTTAATGCATCGCGATGTATATTTCAGGCGTTTCAACATCTATTGTATCCGTTCTTCGAGCGGAGATGTTTTTACTAGCGTCGCAGTTGGCGCCGTTCCACGGATAGGAGACAAACGAAACAAACAAGCGATTGAAGTACCTAAGCGTGGCTATTGTCTCTCTTGGAATATAAAATAAACTATGCGATTTGCAACGACTATGTTTTAAAAAAAAGTTGTCGACGCTGCGCCAGAAGACGATTTAACCCTTACGTAGATTATTGGGGCCCTCCACAAGTTTAAACTAATACTGTATAATATATGTAAATGTAACTATCTGAAAATTTATGCAATCCTCAGTTCATCATTGTTAAAGGAAAGTTGATTTGTTGATTAAAAGTCAACATTACGTAAAATAATTCAGTTCAGATTGAGAGTCCACTTGAGGGGGTCTTGTACTGTATTTTTTTATAAAGAAACTATGCAAGTTCTTGCATCGGCGTCTCAGTAATATTCACAAATTTTTGCAACGAGAAATAGTCGAAATTAGTAGCAGTACAGAGCCTCGTACGTAGTGATATGTCTTTGCACACAAATAAGAAGAAATCGATTTTTTTTAATTACAATTTTAAGATCGTTTTCTCGTGAGTCCCCGACGGGAATCCCCCGGTGTGGGGAGGTTCTCGTTGGAGGAGTCTCTTTCAAGGACGGTCGATCGAATCAGCCCGGTTGCAATTCCGCGAGACTCGATAACGTGGCCAGCCGCGGCTCATCGTCTTCGTCGAACAAACGGCCGAGGAACGCGTCGAGAACGCCGAGCATCGGAGCGCGCAGTTACCGAATACAGGTCACAGCGCCTCGTCAATAACGGCGCGCTACGTCGACGCGCGGCGTCGTCGCCGACAACGACAACAACCGAGGCTCGTGGCGGACCTTAAGAACCAACAGCGCCGCGACGCGACAATGGAACCACTGACACGGTTCCCGGGAAACCGACGACGCGTCCCGACGCACACGCGACCAATACTTTTTCTGACCCTTCGTCCCGCCACCCTTTCGGCGACGACAACCGGTCCGCTGATTTTATTTATGGCTCGTAAACGTCCGTTGCTTTCGCGTCCCGACGCCTTAATGGCTCGTTACCGTTCGCTCTTACGAATTATTGATTTACCAACACCCCCACCGGGGGAATCCAACGCGTAGCTTTTGATATCTTGGTTCCGCGGGCTTCGCGGTCGCGGATCCCGGGCTTCCAGAGAGGGTTGTCTCTCGATTTCGAGGGGAGCTCGCGACCTTGACTCGAGGGGAGCCCTTGGAACGGTATTTGGGCCAGAAAGTTGGCGCTATTATTCGATAATTATATCAATGGGAGATTAGAGCCTGTAATGTCGCTTGAATCTAATTATTTTTAACATGCTGAAGGGACAGTCTCATGTAAGATCTTGATAAAATCAATTTTTGAGAGATAAACGTCTTTCTTTCTTCTTATAATGATTAATTTGAGTTAAATCCACTTCCAAGTAGATAATTTACCGTATGGAAGCTAAGTATAACTTAGAATTCTACTTGGTCAGTGGCTCGAAAATAATTTTATTCGGAGCCATTGTTTTGGCTCGATCCATCAGCCAAAAGTGTTAATTTTTGGAGGAAACAAAGTCGGTAGTTCCAGCCCTGCTAATGGAACATCAATACTATTTCGCTGGCACACCTCAGAGGCATCCTGAGCCCCCCTGCTGGTGATTAACTTTTCCTCGACTGTGAAATTCGATTCTCCCGTTTGGAAGGAGAGGAAAGGAACGAGACGAAGGAAAAGGCGAAGTTGGCTTTGCCCGACTTTTCTCCGGTGTACGTACGCTCTTTACGTTGAACTCTTAAGTGCATTTCACTGTGAAAAAGCTTCGCCCTCCGAGACCCAATTCAAATTATAATTATTTTTCTTACGTGTTTCCCGAGCAATAAGCGAACCATTCCAAACACGAATTAAAAAATTGTAATTGTGTAAGAGAGTTGGAAAATTTTACAACATTAATAACACCGTATATTTGCAACCGAGACGTAACTTGCGATATTCTAACCGTGAAAGTAATTACTATCCAGCGACTTTCCTTTATTCCGCATCGCGAAATATCACCGCGAGGATCCACCAAAGGTTGGCCCGAGGTTTATGAAATTTTAATTACATCATCGAGGGAGTCGACAGTTCACGCGAGGGCGCCCAATCTGTTTTAATTAACCCTCGAACGACCGAGAGGGTGTGCTTAAAATAATTCCTGCCTGATTATCCGAAGACCCCCATTTCTCCAGATGTTCTGTTAATTATTGAATAAATCCGGTTCGTTTGCATCGTTGATGAGCTTTCAAGTTTCCCCCACTACTTCGTTTACGAGACTCGGGAATAATTTTCGTAAAATCAGACTTCGAGATAGTTTCGACGTCGAGTTATAGAAAACGACCAGTTCGAAAGAAGATAATGAAATAGTAAATCGAGAGTTGCTCCCCGGAGATGGGATATCCCTTAAGTTATAGCCAAATCATTCTAGGAAGAAAACCAACGAAGACATTTTTAATAGATCATTGTTACATTCAATCAGCGACCTCGAGAAACCTATAGAATACCAATTCTCGTACAAATCGAAAGAAGTCTTCATAAAAAGTCTCCCAAATCCTTATTTTTCTCCGCAACGTCATGAAACTTTGGCATTTAATTTCTGAATAGTCTTACTTTAAAAAAAAAAATAAAAATAATTGACCTTCTGACTGCCTGGTCTTAAGGGATATTTTCCACGTGACGCGCGATAAAACGGAATTAAATGGAAATAAAGTCGTCCAACGACGGAGGTCTCCCAGAAACGTCGACGCGATTACGAGAGTCGTCGGTCGGGCTATGTAACTGTTACAAACTCGCTATAGTCGAGGGGGTTGGTTGCGTTCGAGTCGCGAAACACGAGGGGCGGGGATCGTCCCAGTTGCAGACGGAGTTACGATATATCCCGGTCACAATGCCGGTCTCCTGGAAAGTGGAGTTATTTGTCGAGCACGGAAGCTCGCGGAAATAGTTTCCGCGCGGCTCAGACGTATTGATTTTCACGTTTTCTGTTTCCCTTTTTCTCGGCCCCGGCCCGCACACGTCGCGTTCTTCGCGACGTCGGTTCGCGCGCCGTGTTTCCTGCCATTTTGTTCCCGCCTCGGACCCGCCAAGCCCGAATCGCGTTTCCCCCGTCGACGGCAGTCGAGAAAAACAGAAGCACGGGGCTCTGGTCTACGCGAACGGGCGAAAAGAAGAGGCAAATCGCTTAAGCTATGCAAATGGAAAAATGGAAGAGTCGTTCTACTAAAAGGCAGCCGTTCTACGCGCGAAAAAAACCCCCAGAATGGAAGGGCCGAGAGACGAAGAGTCGTTGTTTGAGAGGGGTTGTCGCGAGTCTCGACCCGTTTCGATCGGTTTTTTCCGCCGATGTGTGCGGAGATTTTATTCGACGGCGCGATCCTGCGCGAACGTTAAAGCTCTGTTCTCAGGAACCATTTTTCCCCCCTCGAAAAATATCAGTTTAAATAGATTTGGATAATTTCGTTCGCATCTAATCCAACGCATAGGCTTCGAATTACATTTTCCTGCGAGTTGATTCGGTCCAATTTCAGATTCGAGGAAACTTTAACTCGCGTTTAACGTAGACTCGGATCAAACTCGTACGGGAGTCTAGGATTCGCGTCGGATCCAAACGAAAATCTAATTCCAATCTAACTCCGACACAGACGTAAGATTGAATCAGGTTTAACTCCTGGCTGACGCAGATTTATCTCGGATCCGGTTAAGACATAATCCAGTCGCGCGAAGGGCGCAACTTCGAAGAATCCACAACTATAACCTATCCGTGAGCTAACTTGAAAATAATTCGACCTCGATCCAACGATCGTTCGAGTTTGCTGGATTAAATTCGTAGCTGTCCAACTGGGCGGCTAGAATCGACGCTTCCAAAGTCGTACAGAGAGAATTTATCGAACGGGATGAAACGCCAATAGAGATTCGGTGAACGGCGAATTGTGGTCGGGGGTGGCTACGTTCGTAATAAATTTCTGAATGTTTTCTTAACGGTAGTCCCGTTGCGACGGTGAAAAGCTTTCCCTTCCTCGATTCTCTGTGTACGGAAAGTTGGCTCTCCTGTTATGACAAATATTTGCGGTGTAAAGTTCGATGGGACAATATTTTGTCGAGGGGTCGTTCATTTGCTCCCTATAAACTCAATACGTTTCAACGTCGACTTCGATCGCTCCGACGTACTCGATACCTGGTGTCAAAGTTTGTTTCGACGATACGGTGAAAATAATCTACAAATAAATTTTGTTGAAACTTGGACGCGCAAGAATTTCAAATCGTGACGAAGTCCACGCGTAGGGGGAAAACACCAGCGACGAGATCGTCGTTCTTGCTCGTTATTTAAATCCGAAGCGCTGTTCTCCCCGGCTATATTTACCCTATCTCTGGAATTATACTCGGCGTTCCGCTCTATTTAAACAGAGGTCCGTGACGAGCCGGGTGGAAGCACGGTATCGCCGATAAGCTCGCGATAACCGTACGTGCCCCGTGCATCGTTCTCGCTAAAAAGTGGAAAGTCAGCTCGAAAGGTCAGGAAAATAATAAAGTCGAGAGGGATTCGTGCAAACGGGCCACGCATGCTCCTCTCTCTGCTCTGTTCGCAGCATTGATTGCGAGCATCGCGTTTCTATCTGTTCGTTAAGTGTCGCGCGGTGTTCAGCGACATTCAACTCGAGGGGGATGGTTTCCACTATAATGAAATTTCTCAACAACAAAAGCCCATTTTAAGTGGACTCTCAATCTCAACTGAATTATTTTACTTAATGTAACGGGCTGTTCGTTTCCCTTTTTTTCTTCGTAAAGAACGATAGCACAGTGACCCAGTGTTTCGGGAACGGAGCTTGCCTGGAACAAACGAGCCCCGGGGTCGAGGCGACCGGTGGTTTTTACGAACAAGTTTTTGGAACCAGCCTTTTTCGGATGGAAACTCGTTCGAATTTAATTAGAGCGGGGTTTGGACCACCATGACGGATGCGAACGTGGATTTTAGTTTGCCATGGACCTCCGGTACGCCAGGTGAATTTGAGTATCGTTTGGCGACCAGAAACGAGCTCAAAGGGAGCTCGTCTCTCTATTGTCATCCGTTTAAAAATTAATTTTCGAGTACGAAGGAAGTACGATTACGAGAAATTTGTTTGACCCCCATAAGCAACGACTTTCAGGGCGAAACTATGCGCCTCGAAACGGCGTTAAACTTTCAGCCAAAGTTTCGGCAGCTACCGTCTTGCGAACGAGATATGCAAGGTTCCGCCGACTCACCTGAATCTGCCAACTATTAATCACTGGAAAGGCGAAGTACAATGTTTGCCTTTGTATTCGGCACACGAATGTTTCAGAGCTTCGATTAATCTTTTGGAAAGAGACCAAACACCCAGTAAAAATTGTAAAATAATTGAAATAATCACGTCGTTTACAAAATTTCTAAGTAAAATATTCCAGAGTCCCACATCCTCTCTCTGACACATCCAAGTATAATTCACTATAAAACCACTATCCTTCGACCACCTTCCTCCGATCAATATTCATTAAACTCGCCGCCCACTTAACGGAACTTCCACGTCGCGTAGCATCGCGCAAGGCTTTCAAATCCTCCGGAACCCCGATCGGTGAGGATACATTTACCAATTAACAAACGTTCCAGCGTTCAAAGAAACCCTCCCACCCAGGCAATATCCGTGTCTCCCGAAACTTGCACGACCCGCTCGGTTTACTGACCCAATAAAGCCCCCGGGTGGTTGAAAAGCGGACTGTTCGCCCTTCGTTTCTCGCTCCGTCGATTATTTAAGAGTCCTTTTAATTATATCTCGACGAACACCGACGGAAGGGAGGGCGAGTCTACGGCAACACCAAGGGGGTGGCGTAGGGGTAGCAGTATATCTCGGCGGCGGATTAAGAGCTCCCCGCGCGTTAATCCGCGCGGGAGTCGTTTGCCAGGCGTGCCTCGAGCGAAACCTCGAGGTGAACTCGCCGATATCCAGTGGCAAGGATCGTCCCGGATCCGCTGAGAACTTAAGCCAAGTTCCATTTAAGCGGTGCTTCTGCTCGTCACCCAGCTCGATTCCGGATCTGGTCTACCATCACGTCGTTGCGGTACCGCCGCGATTACCGTAATAAGCGGCTGTGTAACGATCGGATCGATTATCGACTCCTACGCCAGGCCCTCCGTATCCTTCCTCGATCCAAACTGGGAATTTCTTATCGCGTTGTTTGTCGAACTGAGCCAAGAACGCCCCTGTGCCTCGAACTATTGGACATCTGGCTGTTCCAACGTTGTTTGTTAGGGCAAAATAAAATATAATAACCGACTACGGTGCGCGGAGAATCTTATAGGATCCATGCAAGTAGGGACAAAATTTAGAACATCACGATGGCTCGAGATAACACAATTATTTGTGTTTATAATATCGTGTGATTTTTTGTTTGTATTTAAATTTTACGGGAATCGTTTCGTAATTTCGATCTGTCCGCGTTGCATTCTGTCCCGCGGTATTGCGTGGCAGTCTAGATAGTTAGGTCAGGTGCAAGGAGGGAGGAGGGGACCCCTTTGAGAGCAACTTGATTCGAAGTAATTTAGCGGCCGGGGCCCAACTTGCTCGAGCGGAGGAGCTTGGAAGTTTCCAGCATTGACGAGGATGAAAGCTCCTCCCCTGTGCTTCCCCGCGGCGGACGCGAGAGGCGACATTAATCTATTCCGCATTGGCGATGATGAATTTCCACGAGCCAGCCCCCGGAAACCAGCTCCCTGCCGCATAAGCTGTTTCGCCTAGCCGGGATTGGCTTTGGACCCGGCTAAAAGTTAATTACCCTTTTGTGAGCTGTGTTTTCGCGGCGCGAGACTCGTCTACCCGTTTTCGAGGCTGTCGAATCAAGAAATCGACTTTATTTTCCAAATGCATTTTCCTACCGCTGGAAACGTCGAAATTACACCCTTGAAATTGTTCGATCCCAGAAAAATTTTCTATACGACTGAACAAAGAGGTCACCTATACACAGGGTGGTCGACCACCCCTGGGAATAATTTTAATGGGAGATTCTGGAGGCCAAAATAAGACGAAAATCAAGAATACCAATTTGTTGATTGAGGCTTCGTTACAAAGTTTAAGCCTCGATCAAAAAATTAGTATTCTTGATTTTATAAATGTTTATATGAGAATAGATTTGCTCGACAACCTTCGCGATTCACGACGTCGCCAAGAACATGTCGAATCGAACGCGACCAAACCGAGACAAATCTCCTTCCTCCTCGTACCCCGAACGTTCGAACCTCGCGTTTCCGTTTTCCGAGACGACGTTTGACGTGACTTTGATTTTAATTAAACTTCTCCGGATACTCCGAGGACCGGACGTGATCAGGCGGGAATACTTTCGTGACCGTCGCGACAGTACAACAAATAACCATCCACGAGGAACTGTACCTGCGAGCCCCGGTGACAACTCTGCTCGCAATAAGTCTCCTCCGCGGAGAAATAAACTCCGATCGACGGAATTCACGGGTGTTCCCCGTCCCGTATCGCAGACAGCTCCTCGATTCCGTATTGGATCGCGGAAAAACCGTCGGAAGAAATTTGCACCGACCGACTCGCGCGTCAAATTGCTTCTCCGTAGAAAAATCTACAGTCTTCGAAATAAAAGGAAAAATTACTCTATCAACGGTAATTTTATTTTTAATTTTTGCTACTTTCGAACGCTCGCCCTTTGCCTGAAGTTGTTTTTCACTGAAACCAGGTCTGATTACAATTTTGTACGTTGACGTAACAAGATATTGAATTGCAATTTCAGATGCGTCAGTGTTACTAAAATTGGGTAAAAGATAAAAAAAATGAAAGATCAGCAGTATAGATGCATTGCAAGCTGAAAGATAAATAGGATGTCGTAAAGGAAGGCTAATAGGAAGGCGAGAGTTTCGACTTGGTAGTCTCGAGCGCGATTACTCTTCCAGCGAAGAAACGAAACTTCCTGGCGTCGGGACGACATCCGAGCTCGTTCCCAATTCCAGCCAGCAGCGCGATCGCTTCGCCAGCTATTCGAAACGGTACTTTGGACGTGTCCCCGGCATGGAAGCCACGTTGCGAGCATTACTTTCGAGTCGACCGTATTCTCCAGCTCGCGTGCCCGCGTCACATTGTTCGCCACTTTTTAACTGACTGCTACGGTTCTTCGAACACCGACTCGCGTATAATTTAACGGAACGAATTACTGCCTTCTTTACTGCATTTCGTACACCACGTGCTCTACGAAACGTTTTCGATCTCTCGTAGCCAAACGTGCCTATCGATTATCGTACAGAAACATTTTTACTATTTAACAATTGAGAATTGAAGTTTCTTTCAAACAAACATACAAAAAACGAAGCTGAAAATTGATTCTACATTTGAGAAAATTGTGATTACGTATGGGAGGAATTCCCAAACTTTGGCTATTTTCAAACCTGTCGGGGTGGTTTCGAACATTCTTGGAGGGTGTAGTCGATGCAGCGTGGCATTTTCCGAGTTCTTGCCCCGACGAGGTGGGTCCGGTATCGGCGAGAAATTACGAGGCGAACGCGACGAAACCGATCTATTTTGAGAAGCTACCCTTGTTAACGCGAACTCGATCGCGGCGGGCATAAAACTTTCAGAATTACCGACTCCCGAGAAAGGGGTGGACGGAGGAGCTTCGCCCCTGCGGGGGAGATTAAATCGTACTTTATTAACGAGGGCGGCTTCCTTCCCGGCGCGAGCATCGAAGAATAAATTCTGCAAGATTAATCGGCCACCGCTTTCGGAACGATGGGGGGGGGGGGAGGGGAGGAGGAACGATCGAGGATTTTAATGAAACGAGATCTTTGCTCGGGAATCGTAATTGCCTGGCAGGGGTAAATCGATTAGGAGCGGCGCGATATTACTTGTAGATTCGCGGAACTTTCGAGACTGCAAACTGCAGAGAACTCCGTCGACGTCGGGGAAAGAAAAATAATTCAATTCGATTGTCTATTCCGGGACGCCACTGATTAACCGAGAACGAGGATACCGTGTCTTTTAGGAGTTCGATAAACTGCATCTGCTTTGCATTCCCCATCGGTTTATACAGGGTGTCCTGCATTTTTCCGTACACGAGTAAAAATAAGATTAAAGTGTTGTGTAACAAAATATTCATAAATGCTTTGTTAACAAGTTACGACCTGTACGACTTTTTTTCCATAAAGTATCGGTATTAAAATCATATTCTCACCCTGAAATATCGCGACAGGTAATTTTGGGACAATCAGAAAATGCTCGAGTCGCTCCGCAAAGGGCGGTTAGGGTCGAAGGATTTCGGAGCCTCGCGGGGGTTTGAACGAGCCGCGAGGAATTCCGCAAACCCGTGGCCACGAATTCATGGCTACGAATTCGCGTGTAAACGCCGCCGCGAAGATATTCGAGATCGTCCGCGAAACAAAGAATCTGGGTCAGCGCTGGATATTGTTAATCCGCTCTCGTAACGGTGATTAACGCCGACGTTTGCCGGGCGATTCGCACGCGAGCTGCTTGCACGGATTTCCAAGTTTCGGCACGGGGTGGGATTCTCTGTTGGTCTCCGTTGAATTATGCCCCTGTTCCGGATAGGGGCGCGGGGAGGGGTGGATCGATGCCGTGTTTACGCGCGGTTTAAATTTCCTGCAAACAATAGCTGCCCGCGAGTGGAAGGGGGACGCGTGGGCCACGAGCCCCGAATTTTTTCTTTTTCGAGCGGCCAGCCGAGGAATTTACGAGACCGATATAACGGGAATTTTTATAATTTTTTAACGCTCGTCGGTGGTGGTTAAAAGGAACTTGTGATTTGTTTGGACGGATGACAATACGGAAACTTCGCTTTGGGGTAATTTGTGAAAGATCTGATTTTTGGCTGGCATCAAAGGCAATAATAACTGTACTGTAAATGAAAATATTTTGATTAATATTTCTCCCTTCAGAGAAATATAATTCGTCGATGCAAAGGAAGAAACGAAGAGTGACGGAAGACTGGCCCCGACTATTAGCTCAATTAAATAGTAACGAGCAACGAAGATTGCCTAACTCGACGGGATTTCGTTCCCAGATTGTCGGTTCTCCTCCTCAATTATTACCCTTTATCTGCTGCGATTTCCCCCAATCCCCCTTCCAGCGACCAACTACCGTAACAGCGTACAAACACTCAATCTCCACTCTCGGTTTCCTCGACCTTATTCGCGAAGGATGATCCTCGCGAATAATAAATTGAATCCCAGCCTCATCTCTGGTTAGAAGCCGCGGAGAGGGCACTTTCGGATGAATCTCTAACAAGCAGCCACTTCTGGAAACGAGGCAACGGGAGACGAACGCCTGAAAAGGCAGACGGTTTAGGGGGGTGGAAAACGTCGAACGGAGAGAGAAATATAAAAACATCGATCGCACGTTTGGGGAAAAGAAATTCTTTAGATACCTTAACTATTCCTTGTTAAAGCTTGGTGACTGGAAAAGTCAAGTTGTTAAAAATAAAATCGGATTGCCATATTGATCTTGTCGCCCACGCGATTTCTTGTTTCGAGTGTAAAGATCGATCGCGCAAACGCAGCGAACGTTCTCTCCGTCGGAGATTGAATTACGTCCTCGGTTTTATATTCAGATTTCGCGGACAAAGGTCGACCTCGATATTCCGGGGGACGTAAATTTAATTTGCGAGCACCGTCGACGGCTGGTCCCGCGAAAACTTCTGTACGCCGGAAACGTGATTCCGAATTGAACCGGTCCGCAGCTTTCGCTTAATCGGCAGAACCTCTCGTCGACGTCACCCTATCGACCACCGTGAAAATACACCACGAAAGCACCCCCGAACGGAGCTCACAATTTAATCGAACAGAGAACGACCGAGTTTAAATAGAAGCCTGGCCGCATTTCGTTCCCCCGTATCGCCTTTTCCACCTTTCAGCTTTTACACCTTCTCCGATGGTATCGCGACGCCTTTCAACCCCCGTTCCCTTCGTCCATCCCTTTCCTTCACCCTCGATATCCTCTGTCATCTTCTCTCCGTTACGTTTGCAAATTTCCAATCGATGCACGAAATTAAAAATTACTTTTCGAGAAGGATCATTAACTACTAAACTAAACTACTAAAATGGTTAAAATGATTCGTAATTTCTAATAAAAGGTTTTCTATAAGGGAACGAATAAACATTTATTTCAAGTATCTGTCATTTTAATTTGTTCGATAGTTCTAGCGTTAATTATGTATTCTCGTATTATGCACATTACTCGTAATTCCTATTATACGAATTAAATATTTCATCTATTCATTGCGTGACATTTTTATAACTGATATTATATTTGTTACCGAAGAGGAGACAGAGCCGAGCGAATTTTATTTCCGTGTCATGCATAAAAATTTTACATTCATTCGTAAACTAGCTTTCGCCTGCGGCTACGCTCGCCTGTACGTTGGTTTAAAAAAAATTCCGTTAACGAATCCTAATTTAGGAACGAATTCACAAATGAAACGTAAATTGAAGCTAGCTTTCGAATGAACATAAAATATGTATTCGTTACATGAAAATAAAATTCGTTAGACGCGATATTCTCTTAAATAAAATTAAACATACATTCCGTTAAATAATTTTACGATTTCGTTCATATTATTTCGACGCTAAAATTTTTGTGTTTTTATGTCGCGTATCCGTGCTCTACTATTTACATGATAAAGACGCTAAATAAATAAATAAACGTTCTCTTTGCTTTCAATATTATTTCTACAAACTTTTAATTTCTGGCACGTTTGCGTCCCTCCTGTTTTCGCTTGTTTGTACTCCTTGTTTGCATCCGATTGCTAAAGGTTGTTTCTGGTTTCGTTGCTTTATTGGCCCCGTGCAGTGATTCCGATTCTCTGTTGATTTATTCCTCAACGCAATTATGTGTGTTATAAATTCTACTACCGAGTCTGCACACGCACATCATACGGGGAAAATTATTTCCAGCACGGCGGAAGTATTTGCTAAAAATGATATATCAATAGTCGGTACCCCTATAATTAAAATGGCAGTAATTTCTTGCTTTCTGTACCGTTATTTCGTTCTTTGTGCCTAAACAGGATCTCACACGCTACACCGTGGTGATATTTACGATAAAATATTGCATCGTTAGAATCATCGCGAAGGGAACACCGTGTTTAACTGATTGCAGCAAGCGTGATAGTATCAGGGACCATTTGCCTCGATAATTCATCGCTTGCCCTGAAGAATGGCCAGATTTTCGTCGCAGACCGTAGTTTCTGTTGATCGTCTCGAAACTGCTAAAATTCTTGCGCTCGTCGGGAAGTTAAAGGATCGCGGAAAAATGACACGGCGCAGTGAGCGAGGTACCGATCCCGTAGGAATTTAATATTTCACGGCGGCAGCCTGGAGGCTAATTCTTGGCGAAAAGAACGCCGGGAATACAAATTATTCCCGCAGTCGCGCGCGCCCGCTCGCCCGGTTCGAATTCCGCGGAACGTTTTCGTTTCGCGATGAAATATTTTATAGACACCCGGTCGAAGGTTTCTCCGCGAAGTTTTTTTTCCCCGGCGACGGTGCCCGCGTCTTTCAGAAAATTAGAATCGCTCTGGTCCAGCCTCCCCCGGCTGGCAATGAATAAATTTCCCTGAAAAGGTAACGAGTCCCGCGAATGCGCGATGCACACCCTCCGCCTTTCGCGCGATTCGATGGCAGAAATAATTCGCGGGAAGGGAAATGACGTATAACGCCGCGGAAACTTCTTGCGGGATTAAAAGAACGGTGGAACGTCCAATGGAACGGGTAATCGAAATTTTTAAGCGACCTCCATTACCCTTCTCGCGGAATTAAATTCTCTAGCTCCGAATAATACATTTTTACGGGGGAAAATTACTTGTACTTGGTTGCGTAAATAGTAGTTGAAATTGGATTGTATTTTTAACCCTTATCGGCCCAGAAGTAGGGGAAGCACGGACAAAACCAAAAAATTGTATTTTTACTTAACGCCCCGGTTTTGCCCCAGTCTCCCCTATTCAGTTGAGGGTTGATACTGCGAAAGAGACTTATTTTCGAGCGCCGGTGTGGAGATCGTTAAATTAGACCGTGCTCGCGCGAACCAGGTTTCGTCCTTCATATTTGGATCCCCTGGATTCCACCCCTAACGACGATCAACCTGTTAACCACGATCGCGCCGCGATCGCCCAACGCTTGTCTCGTCCAGCGGCCACGGATCCGATGGACTGTCAAAGGGTTGCTCGAGCGTTCCTTTCGTCCTCAAAGAGAGCCAACCAATTACTTGCCGAACGATCCCGGAATCACACGGACGGACCAATGGATGGCGCTTCTGTTACCCAGGGTCGGATACTGCAATGCAGCTTTCACCCTCTCCTTCCCTCTCTTTCTCTCGTTCGCTTCGTTCTCGCTCGTCACCCTTCGCGACACCCGCTCTCTTTCACCCTCTTCTTCCCTCTCTTTCTCACACACACCCCCGCGACTCCCCGTCCTCTCGAGCTCGCACTTCCATTTTACGCGATTCACCCTCTACCCCCCTCCCCTCCGTACGCCTCTATTTCCCTCCGCTTGCACTCTCCGTTTTCCTCTTCAAATGTCACCTCCGCGGACGATTAACTTTTGCACCGTCGCCCACTCCGCCTCGCCCCCTTTTCACGGCTGTTTGATTGGAGCCAGCTTTTGACCACCGAAGGTTGGTCCATTAACCACTCGCCCCTTGGCCTTTGGCGTTCCAAGTTTCTTTCCAGCGCGCGTTCCCCGGGCCCACGGAACTTTCGACAACCGGGGCAAATTGTACGCCCCTCATTCTCCATCCGCGGGGGCGACAAGATTGCTCCAAGAGCGTTGTTCTTGTCTGGGGAGACGTTAACGACGGTCCCAGAATCGTTGTAATTTTCGAGGGGGACGAGATTGCACGCTCAACGAGGCGTAGTAAATATGACCTGGTTCTACAGACTCCGAGTTAGGGGTTGTTGATGTCCCGTTCATCGTTCCGACGAGAACGAATCCCAAATTAGTATGTTTCATCGGGGACTGGGACGCGTTAGAAAATAATGGGAGCGTGTAATATTACGTTACAAATGTCCACGTTTTAAATCCTCTAGATTTCTTAAATATGTTGCACAAATTATGGTCGAGAGCGATGAGAGTAAATTGTGCCAGGGCGTGAATGACATGTGTTTGGATCGATCGTTTGATCGAATGATTTTAGTCTAAATTGAACGGGTTGTAAAACGAATGTTGCAAGAAAAATGTTGGGCATATATTTATGTCGAAAGTTGAAAGTTATTTCCTACAAATCCTACAATCCTCTCTTTCGTGAAAATAAATCACTCGACGTAAATAAAAGTTAAAGAAACGTGCCCAGGGCGCTTCCTTATTATCCTTGCGTAAGTTTCGGTCGTCCCGAGCAAACGTTGCTCCTTTAGCGTTTAGTTTACTCGTCGTTCGACGAGTAAGAGTCCAAGATGGCTTTTGCGTGGAGTAACGCACGCCTAAACGAACCACCGCCAATGAATGACCAGTGACGAACGACCTCGTAAAGAAGATGGATCGAGTCTGACAGGAATGGATACGCGGGCAATTATCCTCTGGCCGTTTCAGGTGCCCATCTCGCGAAAACAATGAATCACCGGGGCCACCGTCGCTTGTTATTTACCTTCTTTTTAGCGTCGTCAATTTGTTTGTCATTAACCCCCCTCCTCAGCATTTAACTCTTGCAGACCTGTAAATACCAGGCGACTCAAAAGATGCTCCTACTTGCACAGAGCTTCACAGATATTCGAATAATCGATGCTCGGACCCAGGATCATCGTCAAATTTTAATAGCTAATATTTTATAATATTCGAGTTCAAAATGCTCCGTTTTCCTGTAAACGGGGAACATCCTGGGAACATATTCTGAACCACTCTGTACTCTCGACGCCATTTCGATTCGATCGGTGTTCCGTAGTCGTGGAATTATATTTCACCGCGTGAAATTTCGTTCGAATAAATTATTACGGTGTCCACGGAGAACATACTTCACTGTCTATGAAATATTAGATAGTCAGCGCCGGATGATTGATAGCGCGGCGATCGATGATTCGTCTTCGAGCCTTTCCGGTGGTTGCAGTTGCATAAAACGTTGTTCATATTTTTTTTTTTTAACGCTCGTTTGATTTCCATCCTCATCTGGCGCGGTTCCCAGACTCACCTTGTATAATTCCACGTTGTCGAATGCGAAAACAACGCAAGCTTAGCGTAGCTTCTGTCTCCATTCAAGTCGTCGTCGAACCGAATGCACTCGAAATAGCTTCCTCGTTGTTCATTGCGCAATTCGCTCTTGCGAAGCTTCGTGTTTGCGTGCGCGTATTTACGCGCAGGTACGCTCGGAGTGTCGACAACGCGTTGTTGTTCCGTCGTTCGGTATTTTTGGCAGCGCAAACCCACGCGAATTCCAATCGGGCGTGCCCGATGAATTTCGTTTGCAAACTACCCGCAAACGTGTCGCGAAATCGACGAGAAATTCTCAACTGAACCTTCTGACCGTACTCTCCCACTTTCTGCAAATATTACGAGTCGATTTCTTTTCTAATAATTTACTCTTCTCCAAGAAGAGAGTGGTCGAAGGTTTCGAACTGACGAGAAAAATTAACGCGTGGACCGATCTGAACCGGTCTGATTCGATCTCCATTTTTGCCAACGAATTCAGCGTGCGTTGCAAGCGATAATACGATTATCGGTTTAAAAATAACCAGCGACAAGCGTCGCGTTAATTTCAGCTAAACGAGATGTCACGACGATCATTCAGATCGCGAGCTGCGACGAGAATATATTTGGATTACGAATTCCCATAAATCCGAAACCACGCAACGCAAACAGGTAGTCATTAGAGCCTGCGTACACGAACGTCTTGAACTTCTGTATCGGTCTCGCTTTGTGCTGTTTCTTGTTCGTCGTTTCGCACTAGAACGTTAAAAGACAGTGCAACGGGGCTGAATGAATATAATTAGTTTCGAACGTCGTAATAGTTTTCGGTACGGCACTAAAAATCCAATTGCACAGGGTGGTTTACGAACGAGGGGTTCACCGAGGGCGAATATTAAATTCAACCCCTTTACTTGAGATTTAGTTTCTAGAAAACGTATTCCTTCAGGCCATTTAGCTCGATTATTGCAGCAGTGTTTCTTCTTAATAAATGTCTCTCAGTTTTAATTAAATACAATAAATATTTCTCTATTAATCTCTTAAGGGTTTATGAAACTGATATTAATAGCTATCAATTCTCGTGACGATACATGACTGGAAAATTGAATCGTCGACGTGAGAGCGGTATAAAACCCAACGTCGCGGGGGTGGTTTTTTGCGACAGAGACAGAAATTGCATCGGGGCGCGCCCTAATATGGAAGAATCCATTTTAAATTCATCCGCGTCACGGTGATTGCGCCGATTGAGAACTCTCTCCCCTTCGCCAATCACATTTAGTTTATCCAGGAGGGTGGACGCCCTTTCGTCGTTCCATCTTATTAGTTTAACGAGTCGCCGATCAATCGGTAGTCCGTCTTTCAAATTTCGCTGATTCGTCACAGATCGTTCTAGAAATACCTCCAACATGTTATCCTGTTTATATTCATCCCTCCTACGAGATTACTTCTCGACGTTATAAAGCTGTAGCAACCCCTGTAAGCTACTTTGCTTAGGTAGCAAGTTTACTTCGAGATATACTTTTCTTATTCCTAGAATACAATTTTACATGGACACATGTTACGCTAGACAAAAATTCAAACTTTAATTAAATGTGTTATTTTAAATATTAGTATGTATTCGACAATTTGATAAAGAAAGTTCGCGAGTAATTTTCTTCGTCATCGAGATGATTCTCGCTGAAGGAGCAGCGAGAATAGCCGTGGTTTGGCTTAATTTCTTAAAAACCGAGCTTGGAAAGACGCGCGGGGGTGGTTCTGCGCCTGGTAAATCGTTCGATGGGGCCGCGAAAGAAAGGAATTTTCTCATTTCTCTCGCATGTCAGCATTAACTCGACGAGTGTACGAGCTTCCACGCGACAGCGATAGCGCGTAAACTTTTTGGTTTAACTGCCGTTGTATTTGATTTTATACGCGCCAACTTGAAGAAGCTCCAACCCCGCGAGGGGTCGACGACCGCCACTAGGAAATTTTGTTTGCTCAAAGAACCCCAGACGCGAGCATTTTTAGCTCGTTTTGTCACGACGCGTTTAGCAGGAGACAGGTCCTGGCGAAACGCTTTAAACGCAATATTTTTTCTTCTTCCGAAGAAATCGTCGATTTTGACCGAAACTACGATCGTTCTATGGCGAATTTCAAAACTCGAGAAATTTATGCAAGAATAATATTTTTCGATCGAGAGACGTTGCAGGGAGTACAATCTATAAATGTTTGCAGGAAGTGGCCATTGTACAGTAACTTCTCGATGGCTTTTCGGGAGAGTAGAATTCTCGTTGAATGTTTCCGTGGAATTGCAAAAGCAAATTCGTGTTTTGAGAAGTTCTACAAAATTATTTGCCAGCGTAAATGTAAATTTGGTAGTAATGGTTTGCTTGTTGTACAAATATTTGCGTACGCGCGTAGGGTACTTTTGGTTTTCATAAATAGGCCGTGGGAGCGCATCAAAGCGTCCGAAAAGGAGACGATGTTCATGCAAATATGTGTTGCCGGTTAGTTTTCGAGTATCGTTGGAGTTGTAACAAATAATATTCTTTTAATATTTATTTTCCATCGTGGAATGATCCTGAAATATCAGTTTGAATTTCTCGCCGAACGAAAAAAAGCAAAAAAAACGTTAAATATTTTTGTTTCCTTTTCAATCTGCATTTCAATTTGCCGCGAGAAAATACGATAGAAGCTTAATTCGAACTGTCAATCCATTGGAAAAGCGCACAGTTGGAAAACTATATTTTCGTTTAAACAAATTCCACGCAACGTCCGGGGAATTGAGTTCTATTCAAATGATTTCGACTCGACCCTACGTTTTATTCCCTTTGAATATTAATGTATACAACTCAACAGAGGGTCTATATTTCATAAGAAATACGTTCGATCTTTTCCCATGTTTATATTATTAGGAGAGATCAAAAAATTGATCTTCCAACCTCCAAAACTTTGGCGCGAATAAACGATACCAGATTTTCCGGCAAAGATTCCTTCTCGTTGAAAAGTTAAAGGCGCGATGAGGTCGCCCGACTCGCATTCGCCCCTCCATTTCGTAAAAGTTTAACGTAGCGAGCATGCATCAGGCTTGGAACTAAGCGGCCGACGGAAACTTGCGAATAATTGCGTTCGAGATGCACCTCGCGAGCAGTAGATAAAAAACCGGCCTGAGAATTCGCAAGTTTTATTAAGCAAGTTCGAGACAGCTATCATGCGAAACGCGACAACGTTAGCTCCGTCGTGTGAAAATTTGTCTTCCTTATCCTTCGCAAAAGTCGCATAAATTTGTACGAGAATCGATGCATGAAATTGCACAGATTAAAAACTCATTATTTCATCGTTTCTCTCGACTATCAGAAAAATTCGTCCGAGGCTGAGGGGCACGTTCGACGGAGTAAAAATCGCATTCAATTGGTCGCTGGACTCCAGAAAAAAATTTACCCAAGAATTAATATAACCGCGGTCTCTCGACCGGAAGTTCCGAAACCATCGGTCCCTTTCATTCATAATTCGAGAGCCAACGAAGGGAGAAACGACGAACCGAAGAAAACATTTCAGCTCGGATTACCAGGCTCGATTTTCACGTGGCCACTTTTTCCGCTTTCTTTTTTTACCCCCTTTTCGTTGAAACATTCGTCGGTGCCAGTGTATGCGGAACGGAACCGATCGGATAGTTTTTGGCAGAAGTTCTCTCTAACGACGCTTCCCCCGGTGGGATTACGCGAGGAAACTGGCCGTTGATTAAAACCTCGAAAAAAGTGGAATTAAAGCTTTTTGCCAGGGACGCCATTTAATCTCCTCTTCGCGGCGTCGCCTTTCGTCGTTCATCGGCCGGTTTTCACGAACTTCGCCCGGTTCTCTGATCTTGTCGAGCGTTTTCGTTTCGTCGCCCACGCGCTCTGAGGGAGGGGGAGGGGGGATGGTTCTGCCCCTCGAATCGACAAGCTTCCAGAGAAACGTTGGAAATTCTATTCGAGTGGCACTTCCAAACCAGACAACTTTTCCATCGAAACGTCCGATCTATTTATTTTCATTTATTCAGCCCTTTCAGGACTCGTCGTATTTAAACAAAAATGTCGACGCAAGAATTTTTCTATTTTATTTACCCGCGGAATCGTTTCATAATTTACTCGTGAAAATCAACCGTAAATATTTGTTACTTTACGGAGAAATGAATCACGCGTTTTAAAAATCGTTACTTTCGAGTGAATCTAAATATTTTTACAATCGAGAGTCATCGAGCCAAGCATAGGAGACTCGTGGTCGATGAAGGATGGAGTCAAAGCCATCGTGTTTGGCTAATTATTTCCGTCAGACGGTTCCACCCTTCGAGCACTCGTCTGGCAACTTCCGGTCAACAAAATGAAGGATTCCGTTTGCGAGTCTCGCGTTTTCCTTACGCCCGCACGTTTGCGATTCCTCGTTATATTTGTTCGTTGTCCGAACTTCCACCGCGTCTGGGAATAATTTATCTTCCACCGGAAAACGCCCAGCGACCGCGTGCTTCTCCTTTCAACCCCTCCCGACGGGGTAGGACAATCTTTTCACCGACGACGCTCCGAGCTTCGACTGCGAGCAGAAAAGGCTCCCCGTTGATCCGGATGGGAATTTCATTTTCTTCGGATTTGCCTGGCCCTTCCCACCGGTTAATTCGCAACTCGATTCCTCGAATTACGCTTTCGGCTGCACTTTTACGGCGAAACGCTCGGGGAATCGCGAACGAAATAAATCTCGTTAGCCCCGGGAACGCGATACCCCGTGTTTCACGACGAAATTGTTCGATCGACGAGTTTTCATCGCGTCGTCCCTCTGTATGCAGTAATACATACGTACGCAATAATCAGAGAGGATTAGAGGGTGTAAGTGAATCGCAGAATAAATCACGATTAACGATGCGAGGACGTTGAGAAAAATTGATGTGATCCAGGTAAATAAAATGCAGCTTTCGATTTTATGGTGGAATGCAAACTATACGTTCCTTTAAAATTTGTCTTGGTACTTATTTTTTTTTTAATTTTAACTTAGGGATCAATTGCTTTAGTTCTATAATGAAGAGTCCTGTCATCAAATTCCGCAATGTCTTTCCATTTACCACCATATTTAAGTAAGTTTCATCTCCCGCAGAGGGCCCTTGGAATAAAATAAATTCACAAGTAGAGTACAAAGCGAAACTAATGATCGTGAAAGGTGGTCGACCTAGAACTATCGCGACGATCCAACGAAATAAAGAGTTCTAAACGATTCGTCATCGCGGCATCCCTTGATGCTACCTTGAGGAACGTTTAATTTACTCATTTGCGACAGGGCTGAATAATAAATTTCCCCACCGTGTCGGTGCTTGCCAGGAAAGCTGATTACCCTCCGTGGTAATCCTTGAGGGCCGCTGTTGCCACCTGAAGCTCGTCTACCTTCGTCACCTTCGCGAGACACTTTCTATAGGGTTTAACGAGGTCGGCCGCGAAACAACCCAGTCACCCTCGCCTTCCCTCTTTCCGTTCTCGTTTCTTCTCTGCCTCGTTTTTTCGTACCGTTTCTCATGCATATTTAAATTGGCCGTCCGTGGAAATTTGTACCTGGCCGCCTCCCCCCTCGTTACACCGACCGTGCGTGGGCGTCGAATCGCGTCCGTTTCGATCGACGACCAACCAACCGGGGAGATCGATGGTCGCAAAGCTGATTAATTCGAATGATTTTCCGGTTGCACGGTTCACTTTTTTCCGTCGACTTACCTACAAGCTTCTCAGAGTGATTTATTTATTATTCATTCGTCCAAACGAAAATAACTTGTTATTGTGCCCGTACACGCGATCCAGATCATCGAAATCTTTTTTAGTCTCTCTAAAATTTTATAATTTACTGAACATTAATTTGAAACGTCACAACACAAGCTTATGGGCTTCCTACGTATGGAAAGACCAACTTTTAGAATATTGAATTTCTTTTAACTTTGTAGGTATAATTAATTTTTACAAAATCTTGTCGAACGAATAAATTTAGACAACCTAATCCTCTGGTGCGTGTTCCCGACGAGCAGTCGATGGCGACGACCTCGTAATTTCGACCGGAGCACGACGACAAAGGAGGATCGCGTGTTTTTCGAATTCCCGATGACGTTCGAACTCCCACGCGAGGCCAGTGTTCCGGCTCCGCGATATTTTCACCGCTACAGATGCATTTAGACGTTTTTCGTGACAGAACGACGTCGTGCAGCTGCTGGAAGTAACTTCCGTTTTAACTGGAATTCGTACGACGATTGTTCGACGATTTTTCTGCGACGAAACTCGCCTCGATCGCGTGCTACTTAGTCACCATTTTAT
The DNA here is from genome assembly GCF_051014445.1 of Colletes latitarsis. Lineage (NCBI taxonomy): Eukaryota > Metazoa > Arthropoda > Insecta > Hymenoptera > Colletidae > Colletes > Colletes latitarsis. The sequence continues at coordinate 30,028,471 of NC_135141.1, read as the reverse complement.
TATTGAGTTTGAGGTCGTTGCCATCCAAGTTTCGCGTTTGAGTGGAATAATAAAAACGACTCAAATTCTGCGGAGCCTTGATTCGCGCACAACAGGTGCTCTACGATTAAAGACGAAATTTCAGCCATTATCGTCGATCCCGTGCTCGCTTATTTCGAATTAATCGGGACGAAGGGTCATTAAACGCGCGTCGTTCCGATTCGCGAATACGACAAACTGACACGTCCGATTCGATTATTTATCGGCGCGAGCGTGTAGCGATTTATTTGTGTCGTCCGACAGATTCCAAGTTAAACGAAGTCACGGGACGTTGATGTCAATTTCCTCGGTGTTCCCGCTGTATATTCGATCGGCTATTTGCCACGCTGCGCTGTCGCGATAAAGCGCGATAAACCGGCATAAAAGCTCGTACACTACTTTGGAGACTATTCGCGGGGAAATGGCGACTCTACGATTTCCAAACGACTCCATTTTATCTTCTCTCTTCGTTTTACTGTCTCCCGATCGAAAGAAAATATTGACACGTATTTATACAAATATTCGATTAAATGGTTGGAGTAACGCGTCGACGAAACCCTGGAGAAAAGGTCTCGTTGCTCAACGACAATTATCGTTATTATCGTACTCGTCGCACCAATATATTCTCCGCGTGGCTCGTCGTTGATTAAATGTATGATTTTCGCCCCGATCGTCGTCGATTGGCACACGCGCGTGTTTTATCCCGCAATTATTCCCGGCACGGGCAAACATCGTTATGTCGGTCGCGGGCAGCAATCATAAATTTCCGCGGACAGCATCGATACGATTCGCGATTTACGGTCTCGTCGTTCAATATTGTTGCGTATTAACGTGATTACTATCGCAACGACCGCTCTCGAGTCGCGGAACCGGCGAAACTACGTTGCTTTTACGCTCGACTCTCCTCGCAATTGCGCTCGTTCGCGGCAACGTTCTTCCTCCTATCGACGAATGGCGTCGTTCGGTCGTTCCGTGGAGGGAATTCGCTGGAAATTTTAGATTTCCGACACGACACGGGAATTTCTTGGCAACGGTTCTGACAATGAGTGACGCGGTGTCGGAAAATTGCGAAGAATCGCGTGACGCGACGCTGACAGAAATTCCTCCTGGCCGAGGAACGAAGGAATTATTTCGAGAGCCGCCCCGTGCAACGCGCCTCGACGCATCGCGATGCTCCGAACTGCTCTCAAACACCACGAAAAACACCCGATACACGTTTTCAAACTCGACACTGGGTGTTCAAAGTTCTATTAATTTTATTTATTTAATGTACGCCGGCGATGATCGGTTGATTCGTACTTCTGATCGAAGTATTGCAAACAGAATGCATTAAGGAGGGATTAATATGCATTTGGAGAAACTGTTCCTCATCATTATGAGATTTAAATTTAATGGGCGAGTCTAGAAGCCAAAATAAGACGAAAATCTAGACTACCAATTTATAGATTGAGACTTCGTTCTGGAAAAATTATTTTCGGTTGTGGGGGTCGATTACAATCATTTTTTATGAATACACATACCCCCGAAATCCTACGTACTTTCGAGAAAAAAATTCATTACCGAAAATATATTGTGTATATTGAATGTTCGAAGAAAATTATTCTTGACATTCTAATATGCCTGAAACACGTTAGGAAGCATATGGAGTGTTCAATAAAATATTGCATTATATGTACATTAATTTTCCAGCGTTTCCACGTAGACAGAAGCAACGATCGTGAGAATGAAAACAATCAAGAGATACCACATTTAGTATGTTAAATAAGATCCAGTGTCTCGATATATTAGCCATTGCAGGCGTTATAAAATGTAATTTTTTTATTTTGTACCGTACCGGGATAGTAACATCGACTATTTACGAGGCTCGTTGCGCAACCGTACGACTATTTGCACGGCTAAACTGTTTAAGAAGACACGAGTGCGAGACAGTGAACCGGTCATAACTATCCGCGGAAGCAGCTTGAACCTGTTTCCATTAGCATCGGATTAGCACCCGACCTTTCGTTCTCGATTGCAAGAAAAATCGATAAAAGATCGTGTCTGGCTTCTCAGATAGCGTCCACGAGGGTTTTCCGATGCACAAGGGAACGGCCAATCGTAACTTTCAATTATCCTGGAACCGCGCCGAGGCTTTCGTCATCTTGATAACATCGTTTGCTTCTCTCTCTCTCTCTCTCTCTTCTCTTGTCTCCTCGAGGATCCCTTCTATCCGATCTCGTCGGTCGGACGCTCGAACGTGACTGGCCCCGTCTTCCGATTTTTCATCCTCCGCGCCGTGGTTGCGTGCGGCCAACGATTTTTTCCCGTCGTCGAATTTATACGACAAACGTGACGCCGGGGAAAACGGTTCCCCGCGGCGAACAAAGGCGAGTTTGATTCTAGTCGCGGATGGCAGATTGCGAAAGCACGCGGAAGAGGTGAAATTTTTAGCACGTCACGCGACCGTTTCTTCTTGGCTCGCGACACGACGGAATTTGCAACATGTGGCCAAAATGTTGTAATTACGAAACTCACGAAATAACAGGTGCAATGAAGAGGATGAGCTTTTGTTTAATATCACGCGAAATGGAATGCGAAATATAAGATTCTTGGTGAGATTAGCGCTGAGAATAGCGATAAATCGTTCGTTCGAGGTCTAAACGTGTTACAGGAAATATGTCCCATAGGAAGCTGCGTTCCTAGTTGCAAGGAATTCATTTGATCTTCGGGATGCACCGTGATGCGTCAAATTCTCAAGCTCGATAGAGGAACTCGTATGTTTCGTCGAGCGTCGAAGACTATGGAAAGCAATTTTGGACTCTAGATTTATTCAGAAATCTAAGACACTGAGTGTAAATAATAATAACTTCGATGAGGAGATTTTTAACTGAAGCAGAACGATTTCGACGGAAAAGCGAGGGATCAAGGATCGATGGAAACGGAGCCACGCGTGGGATTCGCGTTTTATCTGGCGTGGCCAATCGGTGGAAAGGCACAGGTGTACACGCGCCCGCTCGAATAATAAATCCTAATCGGATCACGGAAGCGCGTCGGCGCATCTTCGACTGCGAGTAGCAAGCGCGACGCCGGTTGCAGCTGCGACCGACGCTCCTGCTGACTCTATTCACGGGATCGACGACCTCCTACGAACGGAAACCCGTCTCAGACCGACGGTATGGCGTTTACGCGATCTATACTGCCGATTACCAGCTCCAAACCACCCCTCGACGAAAAGTTTCACCGTGTAGAAAGATTTCGATTCCTTAATTTTCATTAGGCGGAGATTTAACACTCATTAACCCCTCCTTACGAGTTCTTGCTGTCAAGTTTCACGATCATGAGTTTACTCACTCGTCATCAAGTCATATACTAAAATCAACACAACAAAATCTATTCTTTTTCGTGACCATTCCTTGTACGAACAAATTTAAACAAAATTAAATACGTAAGAAAGATTATTTGGAATGAAATCGAACGTCAAGGGGTTGAAGAGGAAAATTTCAATTGCAGATTTATACAGTATCGAACAAACAAGGACTAAGAAATTAATTCTCAAGATCGGATGTTAAAGAAAATAACTTTAGACGGAGCAGATAGTTTCCAATAGTCTGAAAATGAAATTTCGTCTTCGTGTGCAGCGGAACGAACAAAATCTGCCATGGTTTCGTCGGCAGATTCTGGACCATGGCGTTCCACGTAAATCCCTTTTAAATTGCCAGAAGTTACGCCGTTAAATTACCAGTCGAAAACACGTCACACTATTCACAACCGCTCCGAATGCGCTGATAACGTACTCGAAACTAATTAAACTTCCCCCGACAGCTGCGATATTCACGCTTCGCGGACTACGGTCGAAATGCTCGCGCGAATCCCGTACGGTCGATGCTCGGAAAGAAAAAAAAAACCCATCGACTTCCGGTCCCCGTAAGAGCCTTTCGAAATCATCCGACGGATTCCCGAGGACCCCGCAGGACGAAAGGAGCTCGCAGCCGAGTAATTTTGCCAATATTCGATCGGCTACGGCAAACATCAATCTGCAACGAGGGTCTCTCCAGCCTGATGGAGTATCCTAGTAGCAATTTCTGCTGTCGCAGTTGCGAACTCCGTTTCCCGGATGCCCCGTATCCCGGTCGACGTTGCGAACTTGTGCGTTCGAGTGTGGCCACCTTAGAGGAAAGCCGTGTACGGCGCGAGACAGTTTCCTCCGGCTCCTAACACTCGATCTCATCGTCTCGCGGTTACCAAGCTTCGCGATAAAACACCATTCGTAGAGTAGCTTCCACCTAGAAGCGGTTGGCGAAGCAAAATCCATTGGACTGACTGTATATAAATGGTACACAGTTTCATGTGACCTAACTCGGACCATTGATATAGTTGCTTCCGTCTAGAAGCGACTGGTACAGCAAAATCTATTAAAACAAGCACGACAATGCAAATAACAAGTACCTCGATGACGTTCGCATCGCGAACCATTAACGAGGGATAGCTGTATATGAAATCACAGTTTCATTTTCTGTTTCCTCTCAAATATTCCTCCACGGACACCACTGTTTGCGGTTTCAAACGAGACTGTTTGCACCGGGACTACGGTTCTCGGAGTAAATGAAAAGCGTCTCGTGACGCGGCTCGTTCGGCGTCGCTTCGCAGAGGTTCCTCGCGGATCGCAAGAGCCCCGCAGCGTCTTCGTGTTCCAGGCTCATTAAATCGTCACGAGAGGCAACCGAGCGGGGGGAGAAAAGGTGCAAAAATGAAGCCCCGTACAATGGGAAAAGATCACGGCGCGCACGGGACTCTTTTGTCGAAGCGACGGGTTACCGCGATCGGTTCTTCGCGGCTCGAGGAAAAATTCATTAATGGACGAGTGTAACAATACCAGAGGCATTTCCGGTTCCCTCGCGTAAAAGTGGACCCATTGTTCTCCGCTTTGGCGTTTTCATCGCGCCGGCACGATATACCCGCGCTTTCGCGGTGGCGTGCATCGTCCAAATCAAAGCTTAGTTTCCAAGACACATGAACTCTGTTCCGCCATTAAACCCTTCTATTACGATTTACGTTCGAGCAAACGTACCCTCTGATTCTATCGTGATGCTCCGTGCACAATTGCTATATCCATTTTAAATGTTTCGAACTATTAATTATAGCAACACGCGGAATTAACGACTCGTAAGAAGATTCGTCGTTCGGATAGGAACGTGTTAGGAAACATAAAAACTCTTATCGGTTGATCATCAAGATAGAAGAAAGGTGCTCCTTGTTTATTTAATTAAGGCTCGAGAAAACTGAATCTCGAAAGGAAATGACGCGAGGTGGGTGTTCGCCGGGTATCTGCATCTCGACTCGATTTTCATTCAGAAAAAAGTACTTCCGAATGGGTTAATTAATGTATAGTTAGACGTGGCAACGTATCGCGATCTGCCACGCTGCTAGGAGCGAGCAAATTGGCGTGCAGCTCCGACGGAGTGGCTGACAACGAGACTCCCGTGCCTCGACTCGTATCGTGTGTCACGACGCCACCGTCTAAATTATTTATAAATACAAATTAATTAATTGGGCGTCCGTTGCCACGCGAAGTCCCGCCACTTTCTCGACAGCTTTGATTGATAGTACGCAATTGAATACGTTGCACGAAGCAGGGATTCTCAAAAGAGGAATAATCGACGATTGTCTTTCAACTAACCGGGGCGGAAATCGCGTCAGTTACCGAGACATTACTATAACTGACTGAAAACTATATCTTTTCAAGTAGAAAAAAGACACAAGATAGTTCATTGATCATTCTTCGACACGCAGAGACAAATATAACGTTGGAATAGTAGTGAATTTGTCAAATTGCTGAACAAGAAAGTGTCCCGACGACCTACGACCCGACCTACGTTCCACACTTCCGAAACCCTACGCTGCGATTGTTTCACTTCACAATGTTCCCTGCAACATCGCGGATCGTCTAAGATCTATCATGGATAACCAAGACGTCATCCTCACGACAAAAGAAAGATTGATGCGATCCTGTCACGCGGAAGAGAGATCGTTGAATCCGCGTCGATCGTTCCTAGGGACACGCGCGCGCGGCCCACCTTTGTTCCAGTTATCCTTTTGTTCTTCCGGTTTCCCTGCCGATGAATGCAGGCTACATCGGCGCGAAACGCACGCCTGACGCCGCAGAAAGACGCTTTCATCGTCGACGAGGATTTATTTCCCCGTAAGAATCGATCCTTTCGATCCTTTGCTCGCCTGAGAACCGTCGACCGCCTTTCACGGGATTTTTGTTTCCTTCGAACGATAATCTGGAGCCCAGAGGTTCCCAATTCTGGATCACAGTTTCCAAACACCAAATTTTTATCTCTTTTTCTTTTCAAAGTCGCTCGTCTAACAGTATTCTTGAAAAATAATTATCTTTAAGAAAGTTGGAACGTAGATTCAGAATGGAAAAATTGCAAGAGACTGTCGAGTACGCTATTTCTGGAACAACTCCTGAGAAAGTTATTGAAATTTCATATCGCGACAGATCAGAAGATAATTTGACGGGGCAGAAGGAAAGAGTTGGGAGACACTGGGCCAGAATAACCGCGAGTCTTCTGAAAGGCTTCCCATTTGCACGTTGGAGCATCGCTAATTCGCTCGCGGGGTATAAATCCCCGTCACAAAGGCCTCTTAAGGAAGAATCGTTTGCGTAACGACGCTCGAAAGTCGTCACGCGTCGGCGGACAATAATTAATTGCGCTCTCCCGTTTCGGCTGACAGTTCGTTCTGGCGTTCTCGACGACTTTTGCGCGGGAAAGTTTCGCCGTATTGGGCACGATCGACAAGAATGGATGACTGTCGTTCGCGGATCCATTTACGATACCCGACGAGCGCGGTTGATAGACCACAGCCGAGATCTGTAAGGATTCGTCGATACAACTTCATTTACAACGCGAACAAATACCGAGATGTTTATCATCGAGCGAAAGAACGAGGAAACGAGAAGACGAACAGAGCTATTTATCGTTTGACAGTTTTCGCTGATCTGATTAATCAGGAGAAGGTAAACGTGACTCTGATGGAATTTTCTTTACGTTTAAGTTTTACCCGAATTTCGATCCGAAATTTACCATGAATTTTGCACGATCGCGTCCACGACGTTGGTACACGAAAAATAATAAAAACAACGAAAGCGATCTGCAAGCTCCGTTAAATCTTCGATTTGAATTTCCGTTTCAAGCTCGGAGAAAAAGTCTCCGGAGCGTGCTTATTATTAATAACCCAGTCGTCCCTTGAAATTAAACGAGCCCGCGAGACACGACGAGGAAGAAAAACTTCTATTAAGTAGCATTAAAATTGCATCTTAAGTACCGTCGCTAAAGAAGCTTGGGCGGCATTAAAGCTAGTTACAAATGCATTTCGAGTCACCGCGACTTGTGGCTAAATTTGTTCACCGATTTCTCGAGAAATCTCTGACGATTGTTTCGGTAACAGCCGATTCCCCGAGAAACGAGGGCTTTCGAGCATTCGTTGCTTCGTAACGAAATTTATTCTGGAATTAATTAGACTGCGCAAATTGGCTCGAGTTAAATTTTTATACGAACGATATCATCGGCTAACGTTCGAGTCGATATTTTTAATTTTATTTTTATTCAATTTCTCCCGTGGGGGGGAAAGCATGATTTTCGATAAAATCGAAGACAGAATGTTGTTTCTACGACTCAATTAGGCAAACGACCGTGCCTCTTCTTTTTATTCCATCTCTTTTCTTTCAATTCTCGCTGGTCAGTCGCGCACTCGGTTCTATTCGCGGTCCCATTGTGCTCGCGGGAACAATTAATGTTACACGGTGGCGAGAATCGTTAACGCGTTTCACAAAGAGCGTTCATCGTGGTCGAGGGGCATGGTGTGCGTCCGTACACAGTCGTCGGCGCGTAATCAATTCCTCCGAAAAGGACAATGCCCGATATCGTAATTAATTGCTGGAGAATTTTAACGCGTCCCCCTCGAGGATTATTAAACCATCTTTTTTGCATCGATACCGTCTATAGAGAGCACCCGTAGAATAAAGCTGTTGATCAACCGAATGTGCGCTGATTGGGAATTGATCAACCCCGTCGCATGTTGGACGACGCATAAAAGAAATCCGCAAATTGGATCGACTTATTTAAATTTCAAAAAGACCGCCGAACAATTTCACGACCACGCTCGAATAATCAGAACGGCGCCATTAGGACTCCATTGATGGCGAATACGATTATTAACTTCCGACACGCGTGTTTCACGCTTCGGGAAAACACTCGGGCGTCGACAAAGCGATTTTACAAAAATTATAATTTCTAGGCTAAGTAGGAGAATATATGAAATGGCTATTTCTTAAATTATTTCCAGAACGTCGATCTACTGGAAATTATTTGAGTTATATTTCGATATCGGATATTATTTTATAGTACCTGGAGTTTTAACAAGGAACATGTATGGTAAATTAAGGTCTCTTGGAAGATGGTAAAATTTCCGTGGAACTGGGGCATCGAGTGCACATGGGTCGATCGAGAGCAATCGAATCCACAGTATCCATAATACAGACGTCGATCGGGAGCCAGTTAGCGGCACATGCAAAATTAATACGCGGCTAATGTACATACATTGTGGTTGCTCGAATCGGTTGCCCGTTAACCGAATCCGACATATACATAGACGTCAGCGTCGACTTTATAACAAGTCGTTCACACCGACAGAAATTAGTATCGATACCGAAGACTGATAAGAAATCCATTTCATTATTTCGGTGTGTAAATTCTTAAAAATAAATTAGAAAAATTGTCAAACTCCTTTGGGACGTATATTCGATGGACACAAATTCCCTGATTTTAAAGAATTAGTAAAATTGTTAAAATATCTATTTTATTTTTTCCATTACGTAACGACGTTCGCAGAATCTCAGTTATTTTTCATTCCCATTTATTCGTCTTCGCTTTGCTTAATATAATAATATAAATCATGAGCCAAGACAACCTAACCTGTTTACGAGGTCAACGCGTGGTTATGTTCTCTGCTCCGCGCTTTTCGTCGGTTCATTCATTTTCACGTTCAAGCAAGATTAATTTCGCGACAACGTGTACACCAAACGTGCCTTTTATTTTCGTTTAGTTTCTCGTTTCGCGTAATATCTATTACGAAGTAACATCTCCGAAAATAACTTCAAAAATTTCGTTGGAATAAGTGGAGTTCGTAGCTGAAATTCTATCGTACGTCGTACGGAAGTATCCCCAAAAAATGTCCCCGATATTTTATCCTCAAGGCATTTCTCCACGAAAAATATTAAATTTTCGTCGCGTCGTTTCGTAACAATTTCTACCGAAAATTCCGCGAAACTTCGAAAATGTCCATCGAATCGCGGCTTCCAGGCTTCAGAAAATTTCCCGGTCCAGCGTAGAATCCGAAACGCGACTTCAATTTGCCCGACGGAAAATTTACAACGCGGCCACACGCTCGTACCTCGTCCTGTATCGCGCATCATTAATGCAAACGCGGCTGGATCACGCGATCCACCGTATTTTCCCGGCTAACGCTTCTCACGTAAATCGTCAATAAGAACAGGAAGACGAACGACCAGCGACGGAGCAAGAGTCGCTCTTGCGGAAACGGGAATACGCAACGCGTGCATTTCCGCCGGGGGGAAACGCCTCAGCGAAAATTCGTTGATCTATCGAACGTCGCGAAGCTGTTGCAAAATAAAAAATCATTCCAAGACGGAAAGCTTACTCGAATAGTTTAAGAATAATTTAATTCGAGAGTATTATCTTCTGTAGTGAGATGAGAAGGAGATGCAAATGGCGCAACCGACGTTGGTTGACCGACAGGTGAAAGGTGCACGTTTCTGTCCTTATTTATAAATTGCACCGGAGGTCGTCGATGTTGAGAAACGATAATGTTCTAAGTGTTTGCCTAATGATAACGAAGTCTGATATGAGGAACGATTATTTGCAAATAATCGAGGCTCGAATTGTTCCTCCGTTGTTACCCGAGTCGTTAGCTTTCGAGTGGAAGCGACTGTTACAAAGAGGAGAAAGAGCTCGCAATTACTTGTTTAGAGTTGTGAGAAATAACAGTGATCAGTCGTCGGTCGTCGAAAGGGGGAAACGATTTGGAAAGGAATTACCGAAGGAAACACGATGATCTGTAATTGTTCAAACTCCAAGCTTTCCTTCGTGCGGCGAGCAACGAGCCACGCTTCAAAGCGGTCGGCGAAAGTGACGACAATTGCATTCCGCGGCGACCGATTGCCGGAACGATTCGTTTCCCGTTTGTCGCTGGATTCGCGAAAAAAATGTTATCCGAACGGACCCGTGATTGTATTGTTTCCTTTGTCCCGTCGTTCACGCCCAATCTCTCGTCGCCGTGAATTCGTGAAACAGTTCGATCGAACCTCCGTTTAAATACGAATCTTCGTTGGAGCGACTTACTCGCCGTCCCCCGTCTTCCTTTTCGTTCAATTTAACAAACTCTTCTAGAAATCGAACTTCTTTACGATATCTTTAACTTCGACAAACACTAACGGACGAAGCATCTTTAGAAATTTTTCTTATTAAGAAGAAAAGACAATTTAAAATTCCCTTTCTTCGAACTAGTTTCGAATAAATATTGTTCGGCAACGGTTATTGAGAGAATAGCCAATTCTGTCTAAAATGGGTTTGTAACATTCCGGAAATGACGATTCTTGTCTACGTTATACTCAGTTTAAATTTCCGTCGTTCGAAGCAACTAAAGACACCGAAGTTAGACTACTCCGACGTAGATTCGATTCGGAAGCGTTCAGTGTTCGGTTAGCTTAATGACACGTGACTAAGTTGCATGCTTGGGCGAGCATGCGTTTCAATTCGAATCGATTTCAGTTTAATTCGATTGGAAAGCATTCGATTCGAATCGCTGGCAAAACTCGCTATAATTCATTGCCAAGCAGAAGTCGAATTCTTGGTTAAAGCCCATTCGATTCGCTATTAAAGAGCCCATAATTCAAACTCGACGTGTTCTTATTTTCGTTTAGATTGTAATATCGAGATTCGATTAACTTACAAATTATAATAGTCACAGTCGAAGCAAAGAGGAAAGAAATAAATATACATATATTGTTCTCCATACCAAGTTAATTAGTGTTACTTGGCTATTAAAAGAGAAAATTTAATATTTTCTAAACTAGTATCAGAAAAGTTACGTTTCATTCTCGACCTATTTCTTTAATCTCCAAACTGTCGAGGCTTCCTCTAAAAAGGATTAGAATGCCAAAAACGGTGGCACACACGATGAGAATTAACGTACGGTGGCGATAATTAATTTCATTGCTGTTTATTCGCTCGATTATTCCTGTTATCGGAAGCATTAGACGGCTCTAACCGGTCGCGAGTCGATTCTCGCATCGATCTTTCCAAACTGCGATTAGGTTTCTTGAGGAGCAAGATCGAATTTAGCGGTGAGACTCGTCGGTTAAGAAACAAATTGCGAAATGGAAGTGGAAGACGTTGCAATAGCATCGGAAAATAAACGGAGAAAACGAGCAACTTTGTCTCGACTCGTCAATTATTACTTACGAAATCTTCTCGAATTACCGAGAGAAACGGTATTGAAGGGTCTTAAGTCAGATTTAAACATTGGAGTTAAAGTTTAATTCGACTGAGAGAAAGAGAGAGAGAGAGGGAGACTCAAAGAGGTACGGAATTTCAAAAATTTCTTTTACTGCATATTTATTTTTCTGCAAAGCAACGAATGTCTGCCAAATCTCACGACTCCTATTGTGTTCTTTCGTTCGTTAACGAATAGAAAGTCTAAAATGTCATAAGAACTCGAACGACTAGTTCTCTTAAAGTTCTGTTTGTGCAAGCCAAACCTATTATAGAGAACGAAAGGTTAATTAAGCCATAATTCAGACTAGAAAAATCGTATTGATTAAACGTTCTCGAAGTGGCTCGAGTAATCCAATAGGAAAGAAGTTTAGAGCCATATTCTAGAAGCGTAGTATTTAACAGAAGATGAAATCATTGTGCAAATGTGCGAAGTTATATTAGATAAAAGGTAAATTGAGCCTTGCTTCGAACCAAGGAAACACTAATTATGCGGTAGATGGTGTCATCGTTCAAGGAGAAATATAATATTTATCGTCTGGAGAATAAAATATTGTACTTACCATCTGGATACGACGGTGTTCTGCACGATAAATACGGTCGAACCTTTTTATAGCGAGCCTGGGTGTAAGGAGAACTGTAACAAACAAAAAACCATGATTTTTAACAAACAATTACTCACTTTTTCACAAATAAGTCATTTGAATAGAAACAGAATAAAAGTTAAAAAGAATTGTAGCAATCGTTATTAACCTTGCTGTTGAGCGTCGTATGGAATCACTCGTCCTGATCAGCGCCAAGAATGCTCGAAAACAATTGTCGTACGTGGCACAAAAACCGCTATATTATCCCACAAAACTCAGAGATATCGCCAACTATGTAACCCGTTTCTCTGATATAAAGAAAAACTTGGCAAAACGCCCGACTGTTCGCGTACAACCGATTACTGCGACGGTTACTCTAACACTGAGTACTGTTTACAGAAGACATCGTTCAAGAGCAAATCAACGTCGACATCGATAACAATACAGGGACCCTTGAAAAGGTGAGCCAACGCGACTTTCGTCGACGATCAGGACTGACGAAATACCTCACGGTTCTCGGAACGAGATCAACGAACGCTTGCCTTCGACAACAACAGGTACCTTTGAAAAGGTGAACCAAAGTGATGTATTTCGTCGACGATCAGGACTGACGAAATACGTCACGGTTCTCGGAACGAGATCAACGAACGCTTGCCTTCGACAACAACAGGTACCTTTGAAAAGGTGAACCAAAGTGATTTTCGTCGAACGAGGCTTAAAAGTAGAAAATCAAGACCAACGAAATACGCTTGCTATAAATTTCGTTCGTCGATACTATCGAGGGGTTAACTATTTCCGATAGTTCCGCGTGATCGAAAATAAAATGAAATTGAGAAAGAGACAATAACGGCGTAGCTGACGTTTGATTTATATTTGCTCGTGACATAACGCTGCACGCGACGACGAATGGAACTTTTTCCTTCCTCCGTGTCCCCAAAACGCGATCCCCATCTCGCTCTTTCCCGCGAGATAAGATATGCCGCGGGATACGATGGAATATCCATTCTCGTCGGCGCTATTCTGGTATCGATGAATGGATTCCATCTCGCGACGGCCCCGCAGACGCCTACGGAAAATGGGCTAGGAGATTTCTGATAGACCGAGTTACGTCGTTCATGCACTCACCGGGTGGCTGCCGTTGCAACCAAACGGTTATGATTCATTACAGGATCGAGAAAGAGACTGGCTAAGGCCGTGGATTCGTGTGACGAATGCACTCGCGAAGGATGATCGCGACACATTGTGCGCCATTCGATCGCTATTACGCTGCTGGCAGCATCCAAAGGATCAGAATTATTTCAATTTCATGCTCCCAGTTACCGTGTATACTCGGTATTTTCATTGAATCGTCGAGCTAATTTTTTTAGATTTTAGATTAATAAGTAGAGTCATTGTGGATCAGATTAAAATTACTAATTTGCGGATAGTGTCTTTCAGTATAATTCTTCGTTGAAATTAACCTCCACCTAGAAACTTTTAATAATGATAATTAATTTGAATATTTTATTACAGTTAACGGCTGGAGACGCCTCACGATTAAAAGTATATTATATTTCGAAGTCTCGGTGTTCTCAGTATCGATAAGCAAAAGTATAAAATATCGACGTCGCTTTTCGCGTTCGTCCAAAGCGTTCAAACGACTCGTCGAGAGTGTCGATCACCGAGTGTACGACACCATCGATTCCCTCGTCACCTATTTCCGGCACACCCGTTGGTTGGCGGGCGTCGTCTTCCCGTATGTATACACACGATATCCTGCGATAGATATTTGCATAATGCACCTCGATACGCGAACAAACGTATCCGCTCGGGACGCGAGTAATTCCAGATTCATTTCGCTAGAAGAACGATCCGCGACTCCGACGTTTCGCGCATTCGAGATGGAAGTTTAGATTCGATCGGGCATGATTTGCCTGCGCTTATGCTGCAAAACCCGGAGAAAATACGATGAAATTCAGATCCAGCGAATGGAATCGAAAAGGAATCTCGTTTCGCTATTAGTCAGGTCTCTTGCAGCGTCGTGAAAACCAAATTCACGAATAAAAGAATCATTATTTACATGTGTTTGGCATAAAAATTCTAATCGCGATCCGCCTCGGTTTCAGAAAACCGCGTTCGTCGACCCTCGTTTCGTCTTCATAGCGTTACCAGGATTCGCAGTATCCTGGGGGTAAAAACTGCGCGCGATTCAGCCTCAAACGTTTCGGGGCGCAACCCCGTTAGCGCGGAATGATATTACGTGCCACGAAATGACGGTGGTATTTCTGGAATTATGGTAATCAGCGCGCCGCTACGTTGGCTTATCGGCGGCTGATACGGTCGGCTGCAATTCGAACGATCCGCGAGGGAGATGATCCAGTTTGATAGGATTTTGAGATTTCGAATACGCCCGGGAGAAAAATGCGCTCGCCGGCAGCCCCGCGACTCGATATTACGCGGGATTTCTCGAATTTCAGTCCCGCGTTTCCCTTCGAAAATTACCTACGAGCTCTCCTTCCCACCGAAACCGCTGATCAACTCCGTGACGTTCGCGATAACCTACTTCTTTTTTCTAACCCATTCGCGGTGGTATTTATTTTTCCTGGTTTTAGAATATTCCTGCAGAATGGATCGGGTTTGAGGGACCCAAATATGTCATCGTACGAGTGTTTGCCAACCAAACAAGAGTGTAAACCAAATGATCTAATGACTGACCAATAATCTCCACAAGGAAATCAACGGAGGAAGACAAGAAATTCTGCTGAGAATTTTACATGCTCACGACAATATCTCGTTTATCAAAATCACTGAAAAAATAATATTTTAGGTACTCCTGATCCAGGTACGCGTCGGTTCCGAGAGAAGGAATTCGTATCTGTGTATGCGGATGACCCGGAAGTTGCTGACCCGAGAGCTGGAAGCAGGCCAACAGCGGAAGCTCGCCCCTCCCTCCACCCCTCGCGCGGTATCGCCGTTATTTACCAGACGAAGAAAAGAATCGCGACCAAAGTTGCATTAACATTGACCGTACAGAGTACTAATCGAATACCCGCGAGTCTCCACTAACGTATTCGCGCTTCGACTTTTTACGATTTCCGCCCGCGAACTTTATTGCTCCGTTTTGTGCATTTATTTACGGACAGGGGAACGCTCGTAAGAAAACGATTTAACGAACCGTGAAACCGGCCTGTTCTTCGTTTTCCCAGACCGCTTCCGTGCGTTTCGTGGACGTTGACTGCACTTCCGCGAGTCGTTGGAACCTTCCGGAACAGGCTGCTGAAGGCTCCTTGTCACCGGAAACTAATCCTGAATTTCGAATCGATGGGTCTGGGATACTATCGTAAAATTCTTAATGTGTCGTCCAGCTGTTGCTTTTGGGTTTTTGGTAAACGTGAATCGAAGTCTCGCGGGGAAGAAAAATGTTTGGAGACTATTGGAAATTATTATTACCGATCGGTAATCCCAGATTTCCATTTAATTATTTAATTAAAGGTTGGAAGTTATGGATCTAGATATGGCTCCTCGTATAAATTTTAATGGGGCAATGTGACCTGCGTCGTGAAAAAGTTAGCGCTTCTGACGTGACCTCTTACGTTGTAATTTGAGCCTGCGTGTGCCATTAAATTTATTACGAACTCGAATCTGCCATTATCGATCTACCGAAAGACGACGAATCGTTAAACATTCGATATTGGAAAATAAAAGGTTGAAGGTCTGTGGGTTTATTTGCGAGTAATTTGTGGTATTTCGATAGTAAAACGCACCGTAAAGGAGCAGTTTCCACGCTTTTACAGACGCTTGTACGTATAAATAAACGAGAAAGAATGTTACCCTTTACCAATTTATTTTCATACCCAGAGATCTTCTCAATTATTAAGTTACCCAAAGAAAACTCAACTCTATTTGCACGATGGCGAACTACGTTGTGCTGTCTATTACATCGTGCTTCGAATTCTCCAAGTTTTAACGAACAAAGCTCACGCAAATTAGTCGAGTCTATTCGGGAAGATTCTCTTCAGTTCGTCCGCATTCCTTCGCGACGACTCACATCAGGTGACCTCGGTACAGAGTTAACTTCGCTTGTATCAACTACGACGAGCCCAAAGTTCCGGTATAGAGGAAACTCCATGCACCGGATACACAGTTTCTGTTTGATCACTTTATGACGCATGGATCTCCCGTTGCTGGGTCGGCGAATGACCGCAACGAAGTTCTCGCGACATCAGAAGAGGTGCCATCCAAATTTACTAGCAAAATCGGGACTGGCTTGTTTCGTTAGCCCAGTTAGAGAGGATCAAAGGGCTGTTAATCTTTGCAAGAAGTTCGGACAAATTCAAATTCAATAGACTATCTCTTTCACAGTTCACCGTGAGACTTTTCGGCTAGAAAAACCTTAGACTTATACGGTACTCGATTATGCTTCTCCAAGTTCCAATAGAATCAATTCGACGGTTTCGTAACCAGCGAACTTTCATCCCTTGTTTTTCGAGTTCTCTTTGAAAAAGCTGTGCGTGGCATGGAAAGTCCAGCGGACGAATTGATTTTCGATTTAACCGGAGACATCGACGGTGGCCAGCCCGGACGTTATCGTCACCGGCTCGCGGCGTTCAACGTTTCAATCAGCCGAAATTCGACGGCGGGCTGCGTGCCACGCGCGCGTTTAAATAAATTACAGAGTCGCGACGGTCGTGGGAGAGACAGCCGGCTGCATAATCTGTCATTGTGTCAGACGCAGGGCATTTCCACGCTGCGGTGTGCGGGCGTCGAGTTGCGCGCGTAGGTGAGCACGCGGTCGACGACAGGCCTGCTCGCGCCGGATAATGAGTATTCGCACGAGGACACACGGAACCGAGACCGCCATAACCCAATTTCACCCGCGGATCAACCCCTCCTAGATGATTAAATAGAACGACTCGTCAACGACGCGCTACCCCTTCAAACGTCTCAGAAAATCCACAATTTTATTCACCTTTGTACCCTTATTTTTTCCTGACAGAACGAGAGAAAAAAGAATTCGTAATAAAATTCGTATGCAAACAATTCTGCACCTTCCAATTGTTTTCCCTGCAATTTTCCACCAATTTTGTCACCTCCGATCAGCGTTGGAATTTAATATTAAATTGATTCGATCGACAGTTTGTTGTGTCATTAACGACTAACTCGAAAACTATGGCAGTGTATCTTTGATTCTGATTATCGCGTGCAGTCCCCCATCGTAGCGCGATAAATCAGCGATCGACGGGCCCAACCGACCGCGGATAAATCATCGTAACGAAATCGAGGTTACGTAAATGTTATCACTTCTATCCGCGTTTGTCTTAGCTCGTTGTGCTAATCGGGACGCGAGGCCGAGCGATCGGGTTTCAGCGGGAAAAACCGAGGGGATCCGTCGAAACCGGGAAAAGAAATACTACCGGGTATAAATATATATCTATACGCCGGGAACACGGCGATAAATCAACGTCGAAACGGCTGTGTTAGATCCCTTCTGTCCCCGCGATTATTGGCCCCCGCGGTGTATCGGCGATATTTCATTGTTGCTCGACACAACCACTTACCACCCCCTCCCGGAAGATTTCTTTGAATTTCGCGCTACGAATCGGGAATGAAATGTGTTGGTAAAAAGCATCCACTTTGTTATAAAGCAATCAAAACGACCCGGTCGTAATTTCTAATAAATTCTGAAGTTTTGAGAATAAACATTTCCATTGTATTATACATTTCTCCGCGTATTTATCGTATTAATTTCGTTGGTACAAATAAATACACTATGATCGTTGACACTTCTAGTGTTAAAAGAATCGAGTAACGTATGCTCCGATCGAAATCAGACATTGCAGCCAACGATAAATTACACACGATCGGGAAGATTGATTTTATTTCACGATTTCCAGATAACGTTCCTCGAAGGACACGATTCGCGTACGAGCCAACATCTTGTGGACGTCGTTTGCGAGGGATAGTATCGACTTACAATGACTCGTGCAGGATGGCAGGGACGATCGTCATTAGTATTCGCGTCATTATCGCGTCGTCGCATCGAGACGCCCCTCTAATCAACCCCGCAGCAAGTTAGTTACTCCGTTACTTCGTCCAAGTCTGTAATCAACGTCAGCATCCGTGGCTATCATTAGGCGGCCATCGTCCAAAACTAATAATTGCAGGACTCCTCGAAAGCCAGCGTCGACTTACGACGTAAGAACTTGCGACAGCTTCTCCCAGAAACGGTGCTCGTCGATCGATCATGCCAGTGAACATTTATTTCTCGAGCTAGTCTTTACTCGTCTTTAATTTATTTCGTTCGTTAAATGGGAAACATTTTAAATAAATTTAAACCGTAATATCCTGAATTATTCATAATAGAGAAACAGGATGATTCGAGGCAGATAGAGGACCGTATCTTCCGATGGACTCGAGCAGCAGTTTTATTTTATCGCTTTTGGCAAACACAGTGCGAACATTTCTGGTCCGAATTATTCCCTGGTTCGCGAAGGAAGCACAGCCCCGGGGCGTTTGAAAAAAACCAAATCGAGATATCGTTTAATTCCAACGAACGAAACGGTACGTCGTCGAAGTTGTTTCGGGAGTGTCCCCGGATGGCGCAATGGCGCATGTAATTTCCCATAGAGATTAACATGCAAAACTACGCCGAGCAACCGGCCGCCGCCTAGATAAGCAGATACATACATTAAAATGCTAATTATTTCGGGACCGTGTCGGAAGCTCGACGATAAAAGTAACAAATGCCACCCCTGCCGCCAGCGCGTCGACCCTCATTAGAACACGAATGATGCTCTGTTTTGCTTGCAACGCCTCTTTCTTCTACATCTCCTACCCGACGCGTCCATTTTGTACCTGCAGAGTCTGCGAACGATAAAATCTATCCATCTGCATAATATCGATGTAACAATTTTCCTTGAATCCTATTCCTCTTCCTCCCCCCCGATAGAAGATAGTATAAATAACAGCTTCACGCATTTATTATATCACGGCGTGCCTAATATCGTAAATAGTAATTTCACAGGAATCGATGGACGTTGAAATTAAATGCACATAGAACAGATTTTTCAACAAACTCGATTTATGGAATCGACGATCTCAGCCGCTCGTACAACGCGAATATAAATTCACGCATTCCTGAAATATGCACGACACCGTGCCAAAAACAACTTCCCAAATTATTATTACCATTGGCACGTTGCATAACAATCGTCGCAGCCGTCATAAATTCCTGTTGCAATTACGTTTTACGCGTTTCATTGTACGTGTTTGTCCACATCGCGGCTTACGGACGTTATTACTGAATTCGCGTCGAGTTTTAAAAGTCCAATCTCCGACCGAGGAAAGACGTTTCCCCGCGAGAGGGAAATTTGTTTAGAGTTTAAATTTTCCCCGTACGAGACAATACGGTTGCATAATCCTGAGACTCTTCATGCATAGCGCAAGTTTTCCGCGTAGTTCGACGAATAATAAGTTATTGGATCGCCGGCAGGAAATTCTTACGAGCTTGTAAACAGATTCAAATTACTGAATTGGAAAATACTTTCCCGCGTCCGGAATTGAGTAACTTTCCGCTTACTGATGGAGAATAATTCAGCGTATATATATATTGAAAATTGAAAAATTTGGTGCAGTATATATCTCTTAGGAAGATATAAGCTCTAAATAAAGAATTATTTATTGAAAGGCTTTGAGACCTTCGAATTTAGAAAATTAGCTTCGTTCAATTGCGTGCGTTCTTGTTTGTCTCGCAACAAACGAGTTTTTCCTATGTCGCCGACAGATCCTTACATAAATCACGCGTCGCACGGTCACGTAATTGCGCGCCGATAACGAGCGTTAACGAGGAGCGGAATTTTCGAGGCGACAATTTCAATTCGAAGTGTCGCGATAATCGCGAGCGTTAATAAGCTCCGCACGCCTCCCTTTCAATTACGCCGCGCCGTCGTCTGGCGTCGTGGCGCGAAAGTCTGGTGCGTCGATCTACGGCGATCGACGGACTGGCGTCTCTAATTACCGCCGATAATTAATGTCGTGCGTGGACCATCGAGGATTAATGTCCCGCAGACCGGTGAAACCGTGCACAGCGATCGAGAAAGCGGTTCAATAAATGGTCTCCCCATAACTCCTGCTCAAAATTTTTCAGATGTTTATGCATTTAAGAGCAATTGCAACCTTCAAGTAAATTATTGAGATCAAGTTTAAACTAATAATCGCAGTATAATGTAATTATTTCAATATTTTTTAAATGCTTTAAAGGAAAGTTGATTTCCATTTACCAATTTGGTAGGAATCAATTAATTCTGTTGAGATTCAGAGTCCACTTAAGGGGGCCAGATGGCTCGCGGAGTCCTTTCAGAGCGTTCACTCTCGATCGCTGAATAGAACCACGGGGATCCCGGTGTGTGCATAGATTAACGAACCGTGGCAGACCGCCTTCCGCCTCGCGAAGTCGGTTAAGAACCTGTTTGCGTGCGCCCGGACCGATAGCTTCTTTCGGTAGAGGGACGTCCCCGGTGGGGATATTAATTTAAGCCAAACATAATTACCCGTGTAAACGATCGGAGAACCCGAACTGCCATAAACACGTCTACTGTAAATATGCTAGACACTTTGTGGCCCTCTTCGATGTCTCTTTCAACCTGTTTGCGTTTTCCCCCTTTCTAGTTTCTAGATTCCTCCAGGATGGGCACCAAAGCGTTGCCAGAACTGTTTGTTAAGAGGATTTGCATAGGAGGAACGATAATTTATCGAGACAGCGTCGAAGAGGATTCGATAGTAGGCGGAAACGTCGCGACAAACGCGTACGAAGGATTTAAAAATACGAGAATAAACATCCGTTCTCGAGCAAACGATCCAATCAGCGTGAGGAAAGAGAGGATTCTGAACAGCGGAGGACGGAACCGGAAAGAAGCAGCTTGACGCGGATAGCGACTGCACGCGGAATAATTGGTAAAACGAGAGACTCTTCCCGTTAGCCGGCAACGGATTGCCTGAGCTTTTTAAGCGTCGATCAGAAGCAACAATAGCGGAAAACCGGAGGAGGCAACAATGGCTACGCCGTGGGCAATTATCGCGCCTGGTGCAAACTCGTTAGCACGCTTTGAAGTCGGCCCGTTATCCTTCCACGGAACCAGAGACAGAAACGTGTCGCGATAACGATTCCATCCGCGAAATATTCCCTCTAATAATACACTGTTTCCTCCACGGTACCAATTGGAAATTAATATCGGCCGCGAAACACACGGGGCATCCTAAATTATACGTTTAACGAACGTTCCCACGCCTTTGCGCGGGCATTCTAATTCCCAAAAATGGCCCGTCGTGAAACGAAAACAAGAAAATGCACGAGAACGGGTGGAATAAAACTGTGCAATCGAAAACCAGAGAGGTTTTAGCTAAAGCGAAACCTCGAAGGGGGAAAAAATACCAGCGACTGGGCAGCCGAGTTTGCTCTGTTGTTCCAGCAAATATTTGCACGACACCGGCTAAAAAATTAAGCCGAAGCTCGCGTGCTAATTCGCGAACACGTAGCGTCGCGAAAATCGCCGAGAAAAGGGGAGCGTGTCAACGCGATCTCGCGCTGCTTGCGTTCTTATTCGCACGAACAACGATTGCTCGCGCACATAATTATTACGCCCTTTGTTGATACGTCTCGTTAACGCGTACCGATCACCCGTCGCTGCAGACATTTTCCTTCGCGACTGCCAGAGAAATTGGTACGAGCTGTACAAGGAACGACACATTTCTGGAAACGAGACGCATTGAGCGGGTCTTCTACTGAAAAACACGTTTTTTTATGTTCTCTTTGGTATTTTTTTTATAAAGAAACGTTTCAAATACTTCTGGAAAAGTTATTTTTAGTTGCAGGGGTCAATTAAAATCATTTTTGTATATTTTCTGTAATTCTCCATCGTACGCAAATGGATTTTACATCCGTTTATGAATAAATACACCCCTTCGCGAGGAGTAAAAATATTGCAGCATCAAAGAAGAACGCACGGGGCTCTCGAAGACCTGTGAAATCAGCCCCTCGCGAAACGCGAGCGAAATTAACCTCCTCGCGGCACGATTTCCCGGTACGTAAATCAAAGCAGCTACGAAACCAACCCTTCCTCCCGGGGGCGCGTAAAACCAGCCCGGAAAGTTTGTGCCGCGTTCGAGAACCGTTTCGAAACTCGTCGTTCCCCCGCAGGTGCAATCGCAATTAACCAAAGACGTCTGGAAATTGAATTCGCGCGGAAAGTAAAGAAACAAGCGTTTCCGCGCTCGCGGGTCACCCCCTCCCGCTTCCACTCTCCTTCCGGAGTCGTTCCAGTTCGTTTTTCCCCTCCGCGTCTTCTACTCTTCCACGCTTCTCAGGAAGCGCGAGCGTCCTCCAGGAACCAATCTAGCGAGAAACCCCGCGCGGAAGAAGGTGGCAAGAGGGGCGAGAGACAGAGAAAGAAAGATGGAGGGTAAGTGGAGAAAAGGCGCTGAGAGCAGCGGTGCTTTCAAGTCGCTTGAAAACGCGATATCAAACGGGTCGAGATGCATTTCCGGGGGAGAACAAAGCACTGAGGGGCCGGGGGGAAGCCACATGGTCGAATCTCCAGGCTGAGATTTCAATTCAATTTCTGCCAGCGTAAACATACGGAGTCGGACGCGCGAATCATGGAACGGGTCTCGTTTCTGAAATTTTTATGAGCAGAGAGAAAGTCTGGGAGGGGGGGTAGGGTGGGCTTAAGTGGTTGGATCGGCGAGAAAGGGGGTGGTCGAGGAGATGGCGGCGTCGGGACCTCCGAGCTCCGCGTTTCTGTTCAAATATTTGTTTCTTCCACGGGCAGGAAATGAGCATGGAAGCCGAACAACCGTTCGATTGTTCGAGGCAACGGTGTTTATTTGGTTGGGAATTATTTTTCGCGGGATGGTAGCTCGTAGGAGGGGGTGATCGTTCGTCAAGTTCTTTTTCGCGATTAATGGACGCGGAAATTGTAGTCGGAGGATATCATATTCCTATATGTATAATAGATTAATCCTTGTTATTCTCGAGTGGAAAGATTAAAAATGTTTTATCGCGAATGGACCATCCCTTCTGTTTGTAAGTTTTTGAAATACGATCTCGTTCACGCGAATTCTCGTGCCAGAGGTTGCTTTATTCTGTTTATTTTAACAAGCGAGTACGAGAGACGGAATTCTCACTCTGCGCACCGTGGAGTTCAACGATCGACTTTTTATATCGCCCGGGTAAATATTATGCACGACGGTGTCGCGGCTGCGTGAGCGCGATTGCAGGACGTGTGTACTCACCTTGACACACTCCTGTCCCGATTTGTAGCGTAGTCATGCACGTCCCAGACTCGAGACAACAGACGACTGATGATAAAAATTGAGGCTAGGTGGTCTAATTACGGCGCCGTGAAAGATACCGAACATCGCGACACGATACAATTTTTAAATCGATACTCATCGTTCTTTCAAAATTTTTTACTCCTATTGAAATTATTTTTCTCTCGAAATTTTCCGTACCGCGAAAACGGTATCTGTATACCGTGTATAATAAGAGCGGGAGAAATGTTTCGTAATGTATATACATTATGCATCCGGAGCTGAATACGAGCGATATAATGGATTACAGTATCGTATTCATCGTCTCATTAGAACCACTGTTGCTCCTCGATGCATAATGCGATGTTACGCGATAATGATCCCCGGGGATCTCGTAGATCCCGTGATTTATCGTAGATGCGTTCAGCCTCTCCTGTTACTGCTGAAATTTCTATTACCGGTATCCGTGAAAACGCAAACGATACTGCCTCGCGTACACAATGAATACATCACTGATGCTCGGGTTGCGTTTACGCTACTGGCACGGTATCCTCATTAATTTCGAATATTTTCATCCTCGATTTATCGAACAAAAATTGACCACGATTCGTTGAAATTTTCGTTCCTCGATAAAACTCGCTGTTTAACGATCATACGGCAATTAAATAAATACCCGTAAAATAAACTATCCACGGATAGGGAAAAGGATAGGAAATTCTCCGACAGAAATCGAAACGTACCCTACTTTTACTTGCAACGACGATCGTTGAAAAAAAAGGGATAAATATCCACGAGAAAAGTTCGCGAAGAGCCGTGTTTTACGGCCTCGTTCGCGTACTCGTAATGTTTAATTATCGGCCGGATCGTAAACGAAGTACTCCACGCAGTCAAAATTCGAAAGCTGGCGCGAACTTTCCGCGATTACGAAATAGAAGTTGCGGCATCGAGCTGGTGAAATTAATTAAATTGATCCGAGTCCCCCGTGTCTTGGGCGTCGAGACGATTCGAGCCGGTCGTTAATAAAAGATAAATGAAAAACGAGCGGCGGGGGTGGATGGCGAACGGAATCGTCTTGCGTGCCCCGGGAACCGGCGAGATCTTCCGAGCAATCTCGCGCGATGTTTCTCTGAAATTACGTCGGTGTCGCGCATAAATAAAAGCCTCGGCCCTGAGTGGATGTTACGCAACGCCACTGTTTTGTGGTATTCCCTCTTCGACGGGATCCCCGTTCCTTCCTCCATATTTTTATTCCACCTCCGCGATATTCTAGATAACCGATGAGTCCATAAAACGCGATCTTCCAACTTTGAAATTTCAAAGATGAGAATTTGAATTTTTTCAAACCTGTGATACTTCCTACGAGGGCGAAGGTTTGATTGTTGGAGACTTGGAAACAATGTAATCTAAAATTAATCGTGGTATTTTTATCAGTCGAATTTTACGAGTCCACATCATTGAATATACAATGATATTATTGATCCATGATAGTAATAATTACTCGATAAATTTGTTTTCTTTTAGAAATTTAAGCAGGAATTCGACGGAAGAAGCCAAATTGCTAACACGAACATGTACCTAGCGCGGTTAACTCGGAAGCAAAGAAAATACGTTCTCGAACTTGATCGCTCTTTTCGTACACCCGGCACGGCGAACAGGAACAGTTGTTTTTTCGTCCACCGGGAAAGAAGTTTAATCCACGGGAAGCAATTTTCTCAGGAGACAATTAACGCAACCTTAGCGCCGGAAATTGAAAGCTGCGAGCGAGGAAATCCTTAAAACGTTCCCCAAAACGCGTAATTGTCATTCCGGAGCTCTAAACCCGACTAAATGAAATTTCTCTGAACCGTTCAACTTTAATTAACTTTTCTAAAAACTGAAAATAGAGGCCTGAAAATTGTTCGCTAAAATTTCACTCGGTAGAAGGATATTTACGATCTGTTAGACATGCATCCTCGTCAAGCACTACTATCATAAGCAGTTTACGTCCCCCTCGGCGTAATATGAAAAATTGCTTTTCCTCGGGGATCGTGTTGCAGCTCAAAGAGTCAAAGGTATCTTATAATCATTTAATCAGCCTGAAGGAATCGCTAGCGAAGAAATAAATTCCATTACCTTCGGAGAAAGGTACTAGCGGAGGTTAAACAGATTATGACGGTAGAAAAAGTGAAAAAAATGTTAATTGGCATGTAAGTAATATTGATAAATTAATTCTTTAAATTTTTATCGCGTTCGTGGAATTCTGCATCTACTGTTTCTCCAACCGCCATACACGTTCTTCGCATTCCCGTCGCGATTTCGCCCCGACGATCGTAAAAGCTACGAACGTCGCCATAATTAAGCATGTTTCGTCGCTTTACCAAGATAATGCGCCCATAAAAACCACCCGTAACTTCTGACACGGCCGAGAATAAAAAGTGAATCGAGAAGATTGTTTCTGGTTGGAATTGCCAGTCGTATTGTTTTGGAATTATTCTTAGCCAGGAGTTGACTTTTATAGATAAATTATTTTATTCTCGTACTGTGAAAATTGTAAGAAGATATAATCTACAAATTTGTGTTTTTATTAGGTTAGGTTATTCTTACTGTGCCTCTTCTTTTCCGTACGAGTTCTGTCAACGCGATGTCAAAGCTTAACGCAAGCGACGGGCACGTGACTCCGCGTTGCGGCTGCGATCAATTTGCACAACCTCGCCCAGTACGTGATTCACCTACGATCGAGTACGAATGACACATCAGCGGGATCGATTTTCCCCTGTCTGCCGATCGGTGGATGTCTTCTCTGTTTCACACCGTCTCCTTGTTTCTCGATGCGCTGGGAATCTGCTCGAGAGGACAGACAGGCGATCGTTTGTCTTTCTCGTACCCGGGAAGACAGGGTGAAATAAAAAGAGGACAATAGCAGAGAATTTTGTATTAGAACGCGCCCCTCCTACTTTGTGCAGTCGGACGTGTGATTTCGTATTTGGGTCGAAGCGTGCTCGGATTTTCGCGTAGACGGTAGGAATTTTTATTCCCGACAGTCATACATTTGGTAAAGTCCTTTTCGTTAATAATCAAAATAACGTATTTTTTTCTCGTCAAACTGTCGCGGTATTTTCAAGATGTCTTTTCGTTCGCAGCGGAAAAATTGCACGGCCAACTTTCCCCGCTTTGGAACCGGGTTCGTTGGGACACAAGTTTTGTAACGCGGAGGTCGACGGAATGGATAAAATGGCGAGTCTCCGACAAAGTGTTGACACCGACGAAACGGCTCGACGGGGAAGAGGCCCCGACAACGACGACGTTGACAACTGCAACGATTGTCGCTCGCAGTGTCGGCGATAATGCGTCGCGGGTGTGGTAACAGAGAGAGAGAGAGAGAGAGAGAGAGAGAGAAAGCGTTGATTTCGCCAAAGCCTCGAAACTATCGGGACTCGCTTGATCTTTGTCGCAATATCTCGTCGCTACGAAAATCTCATCCATCTTTCGCGCCGTTTGGGAGCTGTTTCGATGACGTTTCTCCGCCGTTTCGTCGAAGCAAACGCGGACGTTTCCTTTGCGAAGAAATTTCGATTCTCATGCAGATAGCGTTCGAAGCAATTTTATCCTCGAACGTTGCGATAAATCGGAAATTTTTTGCTAACCGTTAACCGGCGACTTTATTTTATGTATGCAATTAATTCTAGTGTGGAGTTTTCAAACTGCTTCGTACTAAATTACGAACAGCGAGTATGTGGAACAAAATATTCCAATCGGATGTAGGGGGAATACTAGCAATTGCCTTATTGTTATTTTAACGTAGCGCGTCTCGTCGAAGGTTAAAAATTTCAGTCCCCTCGTCGACGTTAATGCGAAAAACATTCGATAATGCACGTCGATCTACGATCCACAAACGTCAATTTCACATACGTGAAAACTTGTGTGTCATATCGATCGATTTTAAAATCATTTTGCTTAAGAATCTCGTACGATTTCCGTTTGAATTTTTAGTTTAAAAAACGCAATTTATTTGTCGAGTATCGTAATACCGTTCTCCGCTACTGGATGCTTGAAAGAGGAGTTCAGCCTACCGGATTTACGTCGCGCGGCTCCATCAGAGACGTTATTAATGACTAATAACTGTAATTTTCCGGGAGTTGTTCCCCGAGCGTTTCTCAAGCGTCACGATCCACCACTAACAGAAGCGTTTCGTGGACTATCCGGAAGAACGCAGTCGGCCATCTAATCCCGTTGCTCTTTTACGTTTCCTTCCCCGGTCTTCACGGCAAATTATCAATGTCACGTAGTGCATCGGGCTTCTCTGGCAAATCCATTTACCACGCGCTGTTTGTTGCACGCCGCTACGTAGCCCCTTTCGTCCTTCATCCGTCCACCCCACCTTCGATGAACCTGCCAGGCAAATGCTAGCTCCTCTTCCGGGTTCTTCGAGCCCTTCGCGAGAAATCCACGCGTACTGTTACTTAACCAAACACTCGATCCGATGTTTCACTATTCAGCAAATACAATTACACATCGAACAACAGGAACAGTTTTAACCCGGAGTCATCAATTAAAACTGAGTCTTCAAACCCATTTTTGACCTTTCGATAATCGTTACTTGGACGAATATGAATTTTGTTATTTAAAGAATTTTCCATTTACGCAGATAATACAGCGAGCGATTCATTTAAGTTTGAGCAATATTTTGTGTATGGATTAAACTAAATTTAATCGAAAACTTCAGGTATTCCAATTAGAAATTCCATTTGCAATGCAAAACCGTTTCCGTCAATTTACTTCGTTGGAAACTTTCGCGGAAGTTCGGAAATGCTTTTGGTAGATTGAATTTTCTTTCAAAATTCCAACGTTACGTTTTTGAATATTTACACTGCAAACGTAGGATCGTTGATATTACACGTTCTCGCGCGAGTTTTAATGAGGTATTTTATAATTAGAAAAAGGTATAAGAGAGCGAGCTGAAAATCACATTTTGAGAAATAAATTCCACCGTTTCGGCTGGTGAATCAAAATTCTCGGCTACATTTTTAATATATGGTCTCTCATATAGAAGGCCATCCAATTATCTAGCAGTATAATGATGTCTGCCTTTGGTCAGACACTACGTTGCTTCATTTGGTTTTTAAGAATCGCATTTTAATACAGAAATTGCTTCGTTACGGTATGATACGACGAGAAACCATTCCGGGAGTGGCTGGAATAAAATTTCTGCAAGTTATAAAATCGTAGAATTCACCGCGAAGAATTTCATAATGCTCTCGCTGCAACCCGACTGGAAAAATACTTGAAGTTCCAATTTCAAACAATTTATAACTGGTAACTTTTCCCAATAATGCGCAAGATATTTTGTATTTTATTTTTGATAATTCATGCATCGAGGCAAAAAATAATTAAAATGATCACCGTGGAACTTCGTAAAAGATTATTTTATTCAAGCTCGACTCGGATCGATCGAATAAACTTCTAATTTCACGAATTCACAGGAAATGTTGTTCTTTGCGTCGGGCATCGTTCGAAATTTCGTTTCTGAACGCGATTCGTCCGGTGGCGCAACCTGATAAAGTTATTACCGTCCCGTACAATCGAGATTTACGGTTTCACGTTTTTCAGAGAGCCGGATTCGAAATTACCGTTTGCATAATCGTTTCGAATTATTCGAGCGCGACGCCGCGGCAGCGCGAGATATACCGCGTGACATATGGCTCGTAAAATAATTTGAACTTTCGCGGAACAGACCTGTCGAACGACACTGTACGCCTCGCGAATCGCGTCGAACGAAAGCAAATCCTCCATAACTTCAATATGCTACGCGATGTCAGCGTTCGTTAGCATCGCGATTTAACAAACTTCCGTGAACGCCCCAGTTATTCGGGGTACAATGGATTGGCACAGAGAAAACGAACGTACATTTTTAATTCTGATACATTGCAAATAGAATTGCCAGAATTTGTATACCTTTGTGACGTACGAATTTATAAATTTCGAATTTGCATATCGACAGCAATGATTAATAAAAGTTGAATTGAAAAATTTCTATTTATTCCCCATCTGTGGCGGAATAAACTCTGATAAAATTTCGTGTCGTTCTTTACACGCGTTTTTCGATTAATTTGACCAGAAAGTACCTTTGATGTGAAATTGTTTCTATAGTTTGTAAGTTTCTCCGTTTTCCAGGGGCATGTATGGAACAAAGTTTGGACATTTGAAGACAATGTTCGTCGTTCGATGGTCGGGGTCGAAATCGTCCCGCGTAGTTTTCGCAATAGCGCGACTCGTGCTCGACTACTTGCTATTCGCCCAGCGAAATGCACACGCAAACACCGAGCCCGCATCGTCGCATTATAATTCGCGCACGAACGACCAATGGATTCGACCGTCCATCTTGCTCGTTAATATTCCGTATCACGAGCAGGTATACATATTTGCGGGCAGATGCGCTTTACGCTAATTACGCCCGGTCGCCGAGCGTTTCGTTTCGATTTTCCGCGACGCGGGACGCGTTTAAACGTACTTTCGCAAATTGAAGATTCAACGAAATTAGAAGCGTTACGAGCATATCGCGTAACGTAGCAATGCAAACAAGATTCACGCTCGTTAATTATTTTAATAATTGCGTCAGAGGTATCGATTTCTTTTACTTCTTCTAATCGCAACTTTAAACTTCACTGTATTTTCAGAATTTCGCGTAGACAGATTGCTACGCGTATCCACGAATCGACAACAACGTTGCAACCGCTAATATATTTTTTCCCCCGCCCGTGGTTCGTGCGAAATATTCCCTAGAGAAATAACCAAAAAATCCCCATAAATACCGAGGTTGTCATAACTTGAAACTCTTCGCGCTACAAATAAACGTTTATCGCCAGCATTTGTTCGCGTAGTTGACACCGGCCGCAACCAAACGGAGTTGAACAAACAAAAATGAACAAGAGTTACGGACACGGCGCATAGAAAATTAACGCGTTCTCGAAACGGCAAATTTGTTTATGTTTATATTTGTTTGGAAAAAACCGGGGAAAATTTGGTATGGAACTCTGGTTAGTTTCCGATGTAAATAGAAAACACGTAAAGATTCACTGTCTTAGAACAGCCTGACAACGCGCAATAAAAATACTAAAAGTTTAGACCCATGCAGTTCCGAAACTACTAGTGTTTTGTTAATTATTGAGCCACTGTTGGCAGCGGGAAACCTTCCTCTTTAAAATGGCTTTTGGTTTTTGTCGATCCGACTTTCCGTTTTCGAGATATCGTAATTTATGTAAAAGTGTATTTTTCTTAATTTGACTATCTCTGTCTCCGTCTGACGCGTCGCGTCGGACCTCCTTCTCGCACGTTGACCCACTGACCGAGTGACCGAGTGACGTCACGTTTACTACTTACTACGGTCACGTGAGTTCATTGATGTCACGACGTAAACAAACGTAAACAGACCCTTCGGACTCACGCGATCGACTTAAAACTAAAATCGTCATATCTCCGGAACTAATAAAGCTATCGACTCGCACAAACGCTCATTTTAAAGGGCATTTCATCCTCTACCTAATGATCATATTATCTACTATAATTTTTGCTATCTTCTATGTTTATTTTGACATTTACTTTGACTCTATACACCTAAAGAAGTTTCAGCAATTTCTATCGATCATTCGACTGGTGTGCGATAAAACTGGACTATAAATTGTTTTTTTTAATTCAAAATGCCTCGTAACAGAGAAAAAGAAAAAGTCATTAGATAGGTCTTGGTAGGAATCGTTATGCATGAAGTGTCGGTAGACTTAGCGTTGAAGCACTGTTACGATTTCAACGCATTGTCCTTCCTGGACCATAACTCTGTGATTCGCCAGCGGCGCGGCGAAAAATAACCCATTACAAGCAGCCTTCGGTCGCTAATCCAACGCGATCCTGCTTTATTCGCCATTTTATCACGCGGTTCTTTTGCGAGTTAATAATCCTCCGCACGGAGGCAAATAAAATGCACCGACGCTCGTCGCGGCCCTTTAATCTCTGCTCGCCGCGCGTTGTCCCTACCGCTGTATAATAATTTTCGAGCGATTCGCCGAACGAAATTGCTTTGACAGTTCTTAATCGCCGACTCGCGCGCTTTGCAAATTGTATTTTAATAGATTCCCGGGGGCCGGGCGCGCAGAGGATGTGCGTTTAATTTATTTTGTCAAGATAATTGTGTTCGGAGAAATTGATGAATCGCTTTCCCGAATGATTCAAGAGGTCGTATATCAGTCACAAGCGAATTGACGTGGGAAGGAAAAGTTTCGCGAGTAATTAGTTGGCTCAAGAATTTCGTTGCACAACACGTTCGACTCTGTCCGAAGATCGTAATATACACGTCTGGTATTTCAAAATTAATTATTCTGCATTAAAATTACGTGTCGTCCCAATTTTTATTTTAATCGAACGTTGCACGGAACGTGCATAATTTGTACGACGCTCATCTTAAGAGGTAATCCCACAGCGAACGATAATATTAAACAATGCGATTCTATTGTCAGCGTCGTAACGTTACGCCAAGGTTCGGAACGAGACTGCCAACGAATCTGAACAATAGACCTGGACCTTTGTCAACACGTCAGGCATGAAGCGCGTTCGAGCTCGTATTCATACTCAAGGTAGTCACTTTGAACTCGAAAACAATACACTTTCAGACACGTGTGCGCGGATCTGCTCTGTTGTTTGCGTAGCCTGTATTTTTGGATATCGATTCCGACCCCGGTTGATCTCAATTCGGAAAGAAAATGTTGACCAAAGCGAAAAACAGCCCTTTACTGTGCTCGATACGGAATGAAATCATTAAATAAAACGAAAGATATTCCAAAACACAAGAAATTAAACTGGAGCATCGTCGCAAAGAAGAAGATGAACTGAACTATGGTCTTGAAATTTAGACCTCGTCCACCTATGTCTTATTCACCCGGTGCACCCCAGTTGGCAGGTCACGGCGAAAACGGACCGGTGACACGGCCGAAAATCGGCGAGGAAACCGGTTCGTGGCTCGATCGTCGATGCCAAACGACGTTTATCGCGATCGCGAGACCTCGTTCCGGAATATCTTCGGGGAGGCTCGCGATCGCCTGAGCTTCCGAATGCGCTTTGGCAGGCCCTCCGCGACAATTCCTCTTAAGTCGATCGTCGACGAGCATTTGGCAAGATCGTTCGGCAACGCGCCCTTGCCTTTTCGCCTTTCGCCGTCGAGAATAGCCGCGGAAACGCGGCTATTTATTCCCGCGTGTAAATTTGGAAACGCAGAGGGACTCGCTGCCCGCGTCGCATTGCCAGTTAGGGGATCGAGGGACTCGTTCAACACTTTTCTAGGCCACCCAAAGACATTTTTTACAGAGAAGAAGGTCCCATCGGTGGCTACAAACGTTGGAAATCATTTTTAAAGAGTGTCAACAAATTAATTTTTTGATTTGATAATTTGAATGTACAATAAAATTCGACTAAATTTTACGGGGGATTTAACTCAGAGAAATTAATTCGCAGACGCGACAGATCATCTTCGAGCACGAGCCATCGCGGACAATGAATCGAAACGCAAGAGGATTAAACGTACAACAATACAGGGTGGAACAATGGGGCTATTTCTTCCTAGAGATTCGATACCAGAGTTTCCCAGCTGCTTCGGGCAACAAGGAGAGAAATACATGCAGGGTGTTCGGCCACCCCTGGGAAAAATTTTAATGGGAGATTCTAGAGGCCAAAATAAGACGAAAATCAAGAATAGCAATTTGTTGATTGACGACGACGACAACGACAGAACGACGCGTGGGATGCTAATAGGGATTCGGAATGATTAATTGCCGCGTTAATGGACGCGTTCGGAATTAATGAAGCCCCCGGAATCAATTTTCGCGCGTGCAGAACCGCGCTGAACGCGAGCACGAAGGCTCCGATAATCGAACGTTTCGATCGCGAGAAGTAGGATCTATACCCTTGTCTTCAATAAATTTAAATAAATAGATATTTTATCCCTGTAAAACGCTTTTCGAAATTGCAATTTGCGAGCTCATCGCACTGGGGATCTCTAAAATTCAGAGTCCTGTTCGCGCGTGGTCCGAGTCCCTGGGAGCGACGGAGGAATTGTTTCCTCCCGCGCGTTCCCGGCGTTCCAATTTTCGCGGAGGCGTAGAATATTGCAATTCGCGGGAGTCTTTACGATGAAATACGACGTCGAGTAGCGCGACAAGAAGCAAGCGCGCGCCATTAAGCACGTAGAACCGTTGAATCCGCGCGCTCTTTCGCGCAATCCCGATCCCTCGTCGTTGTAGTAATTATTACGGAGCGTGTGCATTCTCGCGGCGTGACCACGTTCGAGCATGCAAAATTGCCGGTCTGAAGCCGCACTGTGGTCACCCGTCGCCAGCATGCATCTCCGTTATCGTTTAATTGAATTAATCGTACCGGACCAAGGATACCGGGTCCGTACTTCGTCTTTGTTCGCGCCATTATCGGACTCGAAATTCCTAAAACCGTGGTCGCGATAATTATAGAATTTTTCCGATGGAATCCCCAAGTATCGCGAATAGTTTCTTCCCGTTTAATTTTTAAACGATTTTTACGTGAATCGTTCCAATGATTTCCAAAGCATCGAATATTCTCTGTTTCCATAATTCTTCGGTCGTTATACTTTATCGTTCTATCGGACGGGGACGATTCCTGGTTTGCTCGCGAGTTTTACGAGTGTTCACCGTACCTTTAATTTATAGGAGAAAATAGTCTTTACGTTCTTAGGCGAACGCGAGTCCACGTGTGTTCATTAATATCGTGGCAATACGGTCCAACGGTCGCACGGTTAACCCAGGGCTTTATCGGCTGGCACGGTTTCACGGTCGATCTCTCGATGTTTTACGACGCCGCTAATAAAACCGATTCCAGCCCACGATCGATAATGCAATTTGATTTGATGGCCGTCACTCGGTGCCGATACAATAAAGTCGGACAAAGGACGCAACCCACCGACGGGAGAAAAGAGACGCCTTCGTTACGGCGATCCTGAGATGATTGCGTCGTAGTAAATATTCTATGGGGGCTTGATTCGCGTTGTTGTAATCAGATCCTCTTATCGTTGATCAGTGAATCTGTGATTTTTCTCGTATAAAAATGAAATAGTACCGAACGTGTACTTCCAGCGAACAATGCACCGAGGACGTGCAAGTTTGCAAGTTGGTGCAAAGTTGCAGTGTCGTAAGGAATTCATCGAGCCAGAAGTCGACGTCAAAAGCCAGAGACTGGAAGGAAGCGCCATTGATTGGCCCCCGTGAAACGTTACATCGCCGTAATTCCCAGCAAGCGGTCTATTTACCCCGAGCTTAGGGCGCGATTTACAACGTGCAGCCTGGTCTGGGGGCCAATCGATGGAGCGACTTCGGTAATTGTGTCGATCGGTTTCCCGGCATCGGCCGTCGGCGGAACACACTTCTGTATCGCAAGGAGCTTAGATAGCTACACTCGCTCGCGTACCATTATCGAATTAATTCTTTCGACGGAAAGCCGTGCAATGACCACGGAATTCCCTGTTCCTGTCCGAGTATGAAGTTAACGCGAACCTTCCAGGGAAACAATCCTGGCCGGAGGCCAGTCGCGTTTTCTTTATCCGCTTTGCGCGTTTCGCTAAAGTGGAATTACGAAAAAACCGTCCCGACCGACTCCGATACCGACGACATTTGTTTCTCAGGGAATCCACGGAGGGAACTTTAATTGTTTTTGCGATAGCTATAGGATAACGTAAATTTTAATTCTCGAAAAGCTACAGAATGCACTTAACACGCAAAAATATAGAGGTTGAGACAATCCTCTTGGTAACACTATGGTATTTAATTAGTGTCTAGCGCGAGTGTAATAATTTATGTACTAGCGATACGACCAACTCGGTAGAAATGAAATTGTGTTTTAGTTGGATGTAATTATCTTCATGTCGTATCTTCGGTGCGGAACGCTCGAGTTTTACGAATTTAATTCGAAACGTTACAGTTACCGAGTAATTAACTATCTTCTTGTTATTATCGTCGTAGCAAAGAATCATCGAAGTTGTTCGAACGAACGAACCTCAGTTATCATTTTTCACTATCGAGGCCAAGCAAGCAGCCCAGTTCGCCGGTGATAAGATAATGCGTCCAAAGACAATAATGACGCCACGATTGCCCGAAGTAACTCGTCCCTATTATTCTGGACTAGATAAAGCCGACAATACCGGAACAATGGCCGCCGTTTCCGGACGAAAGTCTGGGAGGGAGGTCGACCGGTGACCAAGTGGCAGAACATTATCGAGAATCTTTGTGTCACGGGCCCCGCTTACTTATGAATCCTTCTCCGGCGGTCGAAGAAAGGAACGAGAGAAAGCTAGCCACTGTTCAACGAGATGCCTCCAAATGATAGAAAATTGCTGGGAGGTCTAACGCGAACCAACACACGGAGCAAAAGTGCCTCACGTACTGGATGAGGGCTCTTAGACGCGATTGTTGAGATAGTTTCCGTCAATGATATCAGAAAGTGACACCATTATCTTTCCTTTCTGCTCTGAATCGCGTTTCTGCGCTCTATGGTGTCCCTTGCAAACGTTCTTGCATTTTTGTAATATTTTATTCGTAATCGTTACATACTGTCATATCGTTTTATAATTATGTATTTTTAAAAAGTTGTTTATTCGTTGTTTGGATTCTTTATTTAGGTAAAAGACTAGGGCTTTTATCGTGGCTGAAGCATTCTCCAAACCTCCACCGGTACAATTTTTGGCTACGGAGGATGGAAGAAGAACGTGTTTATGCTGTGCGCGAGATCTCCGAGAGAAAATTGCAAATGTGATTGCAACCATACCGAAAGAAAGTACTTTGGAACTCTGGAGACCGTACGAGGAAGATTCCGAGAATACGTCGACGATGATGGTAGACAAGTGAGAACGCTTTGAAGAAATATATTTTTTAATATAATATATCGTGCTGAATAAACGTTACTTTATTGTATCTCCTGCAATTTTTATTTACCATAGCGTATTAAGAAAGTATCAGTTTTAGTACGAATTATACGATATTACTGCCTCCTTTCTAACTATAAAATATTGCAATGAATTTAAATTTTAGATGAATCGTTTGCATACTCTATCTAGAAGTAACAGTAAATGAAAAAGCGTGGGGCTCAAATTTCCTTGAAAGAATCGCCACCTTCTACAAGAAGCAGTACCCAAGGATCTACTCTTTTATCAACGTACACGGTTCCGACAATAACAAACGAGTTCAGCTTCCATGCAACGCTCCATCGACGAATAATACGCGCTGTCAGTGATTTTTCAACAAGACTGCAATCGATTCGCCAGTAGGTCGGTTTTGTCCCGGAAAAAGCGTTTCCATTCGAGCGTAACCGTTATCGCGAGACATGTTTCGTTGCTATCGTTTAGAACTGAGATCGTTGGAATATTTCATAAGTATTCCGACACTCCTAGCAACTGATGTTAACCCTTTGCACTCGGAGACTTTTCTTCGACCACTTACTACTAACTCAAACATACTTTCTTACGAAGTAGATAGTAACAAGTAAACATATCTTGTTTTTATATAATCACTTTAAAACAATAATATCGTTGTGTCTCCTTCGAGTGTACGTTCAAATTCTTTGCTGGATGACCCTTCAGAAGGGACAGCCGAGAGTAAAGGGTTAATATAGACTAAGTGAGAGTAAAATAATTGTCATCCAAGGTTTAGAAAAATATTTCTCAAGTTTGTTCCCTTTAATTTTGGAATATTCGAGCGAGGAAAAATTGGACAAGTATACCCAGCCCTGGTATCGATCGCTCGAGTCTCCCGATTAATCGAGAGGGTAAACATTGTCGC
Organism: Colletes latitarsis; assembly: GCF_051014445.1. Taxonomy (NCBI): domain Eukaryota; kingdom Metazoa; phylum Arthropoda; class Insecta; order Hymenoptera; family Colletidae; genus Colletes; species Colletes latitarsis. The sequence continues at coordinate 29,991,211 of NC_135141.1, read as the reverse complement.
GGGCGGACGGAAATCACACTGGAGAGCGCCGTCTACTCTCCGCAGGAAGCGGATCCTGGACTACGCGATCCGCGGCCGTCCACCGGCGCAATTACTTAATGGACTATGAAAATCGATCCGCGTCGGGGCTGCGTGAGGCAAAATACGCAGTCGTGTATAATAAAATCAGCCCGCGGTTATTCGGCTTTCGACACGGACGGATGCGGATTGATTGAATTACTCGCGGCCCTCAGGACGCCCGAGCCTCGTAGGGGAGACCGGAAGTGAGTCAGAAGAGGGAAAAGAACTCGATGAATTATAGTAACCAAGGAAAGAAGGGACGCGCGTAAGATAATTATAGTAATTAAGTAGACTCTCGAGCTTCCGTTGGATGGTCTATTAACCGAACACTTTCCTAATTCCAGCAACCGAATTTCTTTGCAAGATATCCTTTTTATTTCTAGAATTACCTCAAAGAACAACGACAGTAATTGCTTCGAACCCTGGCCGCACGATTGAAATGAATTATGCACACAGAACTATGGAATTTGGAAGTAATTACGCAGAAAGTATACATGGCGCATTAATGTCAGTCAAACCGTTCTTGACACATTTAATAAATCATAATTTTACGACCACGTCCAGACTGTGGAAACTTTTGACTTTTTAACCTTTACGGTTTAGGGCTCTTCCTGCGTTCGTACTTTATTCCAGACATTAAAATAAATATTAAAAGTTGTATCGAAAATTCGAGTTACATATAATCTGCAAATAAGGTTTTTGTCTCCTATTAGTCGACCTTCGTGAACATTCGTGAAATTGTATAGCGAGAAGGATACACGAAGGAAGAGAATCACCAAGGATGCAGAAAATAAGGATCCCCGGATTGCTCGATGCACAGAACGAACGAAAGAGCAGAAAAGGAACGCAGCGAACCGTAAGGGGGCAGGGAAATTCTCGATACTCGAATGCGCATAAACGTGCACAGACGGTGGGAATTCGTCCATAATTCATGGTACGACTGCGTAGCGAATAATCAGCGCGCCGGGCGGGGTCACGCGATGCATAAAACTGCGGCGCAATGACGCGTCTATCTTGGTTACGTAAATTGGAACCGGTGCTCGTCCCGGTGCATCGCAAAACGGGGGTAAACAATATCGTAACGGATATCGAGAGCCTCGCGACGGGAATTTGCAGGAAATTGCCGAGAAGCCGGAAGAAATTGCAGCGAAATCACGATGCTCGATCAAGAATTGAACATTGCTGGCGTCGATTGTTGGAGATAGTGGAGAGGCAATCAGGGGGAGGAGATACTGATACGGAACATGTTCAGGGGGAAATTTCTCCGAGCATCGAGTCGTTCCGTAAATGTGTGCATATTTCGTCCTTTACGGGGACCATAAGTTACCTTAATCGTGATTCGAGGAGCTTTAACATACGACTGCAAGCACCAGTGACTCCGAGATTTGTCCACTTACTTATCTGGCGTTGTCTAAAATGGTTAATTCCTTCAATGGCTGATAAATAATGATTTATAAACACAAAAAGATATTGGCATATAGGGTCCCCCTTTTACATCGTTTGAATTTGTTTGTATATCAATTTTGTGTTATGAATAGTGTGTAGTGTAATACTTTGCTATTGCAAAATTTGGGACGAAGAAGTTGTGACGAGTCGAAGAACGGGTGACACAGTCGGACGGAGAAGAAAAAAAAATGGCGGTCGAGGGAACATCGAGCTGGCGGTGGTAGGCTCTGGCCGAATCCCTGCCTGCGCGCTCACGGCCCAGAATCCCAGAACGACGCGTCTCGCGGCGTCCAGGGACATTTCCCGGATTTTTCAATCGATATTGCGACGAGTCCCGTGACGTCACGGGAGTAGTCGTGACGCCTACACGACGACGACGCACGCGCGCTGCCCCACTGGGTTAATAGGTTAGGTTATCGATCAGCGAGACATCCGACAACACGCAGACCCTCTCGATTCAATCCAGCCCACCCTTGGCACGAACTGGCCCACCCCGCTGATCCTCCTTTGACCCAGCATCCTACGCGGCTTCAGCTACCCTTTCTTCGTCCACCACCCCCTCCTCCTCTCCTCGGAGACCATTTTCTTCTCGCTCGTTCTCGGCCTTGCCCGATCATCCCACGGAATCTCCATGTTCCCCTCCTTTCGTCTACCCTGTATATCGATTCGGTTGACCAAAGACAAATTACTTTCTCGCGTCAAGCTCGAATCCCGGCCGCCCCCGATCGGGATTTAACCCAGTTCCGGCTCCTGATCGTTTCCGGTGATCCTCTATTTTCCCGGTTCTCTTGTTTACAATCGTTACCGTCGTTTCTGTTATTCTCGAGACACGCGAGCCTCGAGATGCACTCGTGGTCTCGGCTGCGCCAAACTGTTCGAGTGTTTCTTATTTTCTTAGGTTGAATTAGGGGAGAACCTCCATTACCTGCACGTCTCTCTGGGTTTTCTATAAACCGACGCTGGGAGTCCCCGCCTCTGATGTTCAACTTGAAGCCTCGACTTCTCCTTATCTCAGAGAAGTACTACGCTTTACCGAATAAAACCTCCGATCTTGCTTTGCTCTCCACGATAGTCCTATGTTTGTAGATAATGGAAATTTACTATACGAATAGCAAACAATGGGGTTACTTCAAATCTGCATTGTTCAGAAAATACAGTATACGTGGTGGAAATATAGTGATTTGTTAAGATACCTATTGGTTATAGGATTATATTTAATGGATCTACCAAGCAACTTTACTTTCACGCGTTTTAATCCAAGTTTCGTCGTGCATCATAAAACTAATCGAATTAGGAAAGACAAGATTCATCGATCCTAAGGAAACTTACATCTCAAGCGAAGAAGCGAGCTCGCAGCGAAGCCAGTACTCGTTGCACGTTAGAACATGTTAATGCTGTTATCGCGTAATATTAGCGAGCTGATTCGAAATAGGGATCCCGGTAATTGACGTATTAGCGTCGCGATGGTTGCAGCTAGGTTCTAAGCGGATTTAGGGAACCGACTGAAACCAGAGCAAGGCGCTCGACATCCGGCGTTATCAGCGCCGCGCACGAGTGTGCATATATCCACCCACGTAAGAAGCGACTACGTCATTTGTCGAATCAATTTTTAACGTCTGACCGCGACTCGTTAAGCAATCAAACGTCAAACGTAATTTTCCGTGAGCCTTGAATGGTTAATTATCAAACTAGTTCCCTTTCGTGCTGAAGTTACAATATCAATGGTAAGAATTTTCTTTCGTTTGCTCCTCAGTTTCAGAATGTTTTTCGTTCCCCTCGTTCCAGTCCCTCAGGATAGGCATCCTGAGACTCGTTTAGCCACCGGTTCCCCATTTTTCTACCGAGAAAGCCTTCGTCAGCTCGCAATGCAAGCAGAAAAGCTGCTCCATGGACGCTGCGTCCCGGTATCGCGACTCGTATCTTATCGCGCGAACGGGCAGGCCCACTTTCCCCGAAATTGCCCTGCTCGAAACAACGTCGCGGGAACATAAAAGCCCCTGCGATAACTGGCTCGGTCCTTCGGGGAACCCCTTCTGCGCGTTATCGAGATTCCGAGCCGCGGGGACCCGTGGAAATCGTCGACGAAGAGTAATTCGCCGTCGATAAGATTCCAACGGGGCTGGAGACCTCGGGACGACGTCGTGAAATCCACCCCATCGTCCTTCGTTGCGAGTTCTTCGCGCGCTGTAATTGGAATTCGTCCTCTACAACCTCGATTTACTGCGATCCCATTACACGGTATTAAGAAAATCAGCGTCGGCGTCGTTTCATTTGGAGTCTGTTTACCAATAAACTCTAGAGAGAATTTTCTAATCGTCTCGTGATGATACAAAAATCATCTCCAGTCTTTCCTGTTTTAGCCATGGGTTCTACGATCCGATTATTATACAAAGATAAGAGTTCATAACAGGTACAGTTTAGAAACCGATCTGAGACCGAACGAATCTCTATGATATATCTTCGTGTTTGGAATAAATACTAAATATTCATACAGAAGTTTGATTTGATCACACAACCCATAGCCCAATAATTCCAATAAACAAGAACAAGTTTCGCAGAATTATCAACGTCCCAAACACGGTCGAAATTCGATCATGGTACCTTCGTAAATTCCCAAACCCGTGTCTCGTCCAGATAACAATCGAAGCTGGAGCAATTTTCTCCGCCGATATCCATCGATCCCCCGATTTCGTCTTCCGGGTCGCCTTAAGGGGATTCCTAGTTGATCCATTAACCATTAAGAGCGTGGAGGAAGTGTTCCGTGACCATCGATAGACAAGCCCTCGGGGAACCGAAGGACCATCCCCTCGCGCGTGTGTGCGGATCATCCCCATCGACGCAACCAGGAACAGCCATCCTCCCTTTTGTCGCCGGACGAAAGAAACGGCGTCGACTAAGAGGGTGAATTCAATTCGCCACGATCGTTTGCATCGACCTGCCGATGTTCCTTGACGTCCCCGAAGCCGCGTCAGGGAGTACATCGTGCATGACGACCCCGTCAGCCGTGGATCACCCCGAGGGACGTGTTCGCGGAAATAAAGAGGTAGACTGCCTGTTCACGGAACTCCTGCTCTCCGGGCTTCTACGACCCGGGTTCTCCAGGGACGTGGCAAACAGGCTCGCGAACGATCCGCGGAAAACGATTTTCACGGACCACTTTCGGATTCACTTTCCTGCCTCGCGTCTACTGATCCCTGGGGTGCCTCGTGTTGACAGGGATCTAGACAAGGACGGTTAACCCTTTGCCTAGACGAGATCCTTTGGGGTCCTCGCGGGTCAAGTTGTCGCGAGTGGAAACGAAGTTTGCGAGGCTTGATGAACGCAGACGCTGGAGCGTCAGCTTTGGGGCTTCAGAGCGTAGGATCTATGTTGTATCGTTAGCTCTGTGACAAGGGAGACGCGATGATCTCGCGGGGGAAATATTTTGGTCCGAAACGAGATCCAGAATAATGTATTTACCTTCTCTAAAAATCGATAGATGCAACGCGACAAAAATGCTGCGCAAAGAATTTTCTACATCGATTGCGTCGTAACAATTTGGATCCACTCCAACTCTGTTACAACTAGGGCCGTGAATGCTCGTCCGATCGTTGCGCAACTAACGATCTAATTTGTGTAATTAATAATTCGACCGTCCGTTGTACAAAACATACGAGTGTCGAATTATTCGAATAGCCCCAAACGTATCCTCGACGCGGCTACGATTCTGGCACGGTCTCGAATGTCTGTCGCCGATAATCTGGCGAGCATCGAGGCCAATCGAACGCGAGAGTTTCGCGCACGCGCGCAGGTGGAAACTCGTATCGATACCGCGAGATATCGATGTCGATGCTATCGCGAACCGAACGATAATCGCGACGGTTCCAGCCGAATTTTCATGCGATCTATATCTCTTCCTTGGATAGCGGGAAAATAAATCGTCGAACGGGTTAATCGTTATTTGTTTTTATCGAGAAACTTCGTGGACGCGTGATATATCTCGGATGCAGTCGGAGGGGACTTTAATCTAGCGAAGAAGGTTATTTTCCTGTTGGCGATGGCACGTGCGAATTTTCACGCATCCCACGCACGTCTCCCTTGAGTGGATTTATTTTAATCCCTCCCTATTTCATGATCAGTCGCTCACGACCCTTGTGGCTCGCCATTCACCCGTCAGTTGGTTGATTTGTTGCAGGAGGTGAAGCATTCTGTGCATCGTACAAAACTGAGACCATTTCGAAGAACCATCTTTCTCGATTCCAATTATTCCTCGATTATAACATTTTGCATTTAGATGTCTATTTTTATATTTATTTTAATACGCAGAATAATATCTAAAGGTATTAGATTTTCATCGATATCGATGTATGGATGGCCGAAGAAAAATTTCAGCCTGTGAAACATCGCAGGGGAGATGGAAAAACAAGCCTGCGTCATGTATGATTTATCGTCGTTATACCTCCCAACCTCCCCCGCCCTCGGGGTTCCTTGCCTTTTTCCAGCCTCTTCTGCAACTTTTATTACCCACTTCCGGAGTCACATCGCGACCTTTAAGATCCACCGTCACCTTCTCGTCCGGTTCTCCCTTTTGTGCCTCGCCACCTCCTCCGTAGCACCGGAGGATCCTTTTTTGTCGATTTCAATGAGAATCAGGGGCGGGTTGGTAGAGAAAGTTGCCGGGGGCATTCGAAAGTTCGAATATTCTTCTTTCGACTAACAGCCTGGCACGAGTTCCACGGAAGATAAAGGGGCTGATGAATACCCTACCATCGGCCCCCGGAACTTTCCAAGTTCCGCAATTATAATTAAACTGCATGGTCGCGGAAGGTCGGCGCGATAGGATTCATAACTCTCGGCGAGGAGCGTACGCGCTCGTCGGCTGCCATTTTCTCGAGTTCGTGGTTGTTTTCAACGTTCGATATTCTTGAGTCGTTTGGAACACAGTTTGGGACTATTAGAGTAATTATTTTGAGACGTTCTCTGCCAGAAATATGATTTCACGCGTCGAGTACCAAATAAAATCCGTGAAATATCGTGTTTGGATAGTTGAAAATTACGGAATTTGAAACTTTTTATACTTATTTTGTTCGACAAAAGAATATCCTCTCCTATTCGAATTAAGTTGACTTCAGTCGAAAAATTCGCGCGAGTAATCTCAGCCCAGGTCGAGAGTAGCGCAGTTGGTGCAGCGTCGAGACGCACGACGTCGTCTTGGGAACGTTTATGTAATTCGCGTATCTGGCTAGGAGCTAGGGCGAAGTTTCCTCGCGGAAGATGGCGCGTGTTCGCGTTTCAAAGACGCGCTAAATCCCGACCCAAATAACAGGGACGTCGTGCAACCCAGGACGTTAAGCATTCATTTATGCCCTTTTTATGCACGGCTTGCCGGTTTACGAGGGTCGGAATGCAAACTACGCGGCGACGCGACCCTTTGTCCCGCATACCCGGTGTCTTCGCAACGAAAGTAATGTAATCGCGATGCTCTCCGACGTAAACGAACCGCGATAAAAGTGAATATCGTCTCGCTTCCAGCGAATGCAAATCTCCTTCGTTTAAATCCACGCGAACGTCGCTCACCTATGACTCTGTGCAATCCTCGCGGCACCGGTGCATCGAAACTGTCGAGACTCGGAGGATATCTTATTTAACTTCTTGGGAAATTGAGAAATTTCATTCTCGGAGAGATTGATCGATTATACGAGAGCGTATCCCTGGAAAATGTTCGATTAACGTCTGCGAATGCAAAGTGGATGGTATAACAAATTATTTTAATGATCCAAAGACCCCTTGCAGAAGACATTTTCCATCTAGGAAGCTTATCTTAGGCAGAATTCGCTTGAAAAGCCTCGCTGACGAGTTCTCCAGCGGATCTAAAGCGAAACGCGATTGTTTTTACTGCTCGTTAAAAGTAATTCGCTTGTAATAAAAACGCGAGTTAAATAGCGTAAATATTTTTTAGTATACCGCAGGCCTGTTCGAAACTCAGAGGTTACAAATTACGCGTTACGATGCATGGCCATGGATTAACCTCAAGTTCCAACATTAATTGTTCAAATAAATCAGCACGCAATCGTTTGAATATTGCTTTTGCTTGAATGATGTATTATTTGGATAACCATTTTGAAATGATTATATTCAAACGATAATCTGCGAAATTGATACGTTTATTATATCGAAATGCCACTAAATTTCGGCGAAATTTCGTGCCATGAAATTTTGAATTATTGGAGTCGATTGAATTACCGAATGTAACATAGCATGAATTTCCTGTGGCGATACTGCAATTAATAGTCGTGGTCTAAAATGTCCGCGATATAAAGTTGAAGTTTTTTTATCGACATTAAGGTCAACGTTATTTAAAATACGCTTCTCGCTGGTTTTTTCATTTTTTAATGGATCCCTCGTAATGGGAAATCCCTTCGTGTTATCCGGGTCTCGCGAAATTTTTCACGAGACACTCGTAAACCTGCTTCGAAAGGTTCGGCTCGATTCGACGTGCACGACGGAAGACAGAAGGTGTGCGTGATCCCCGAACAGCCCGCAGCTAGCAGTTGCAATTTATCTCGCGCAATTTCGATTCGTCATGAAAATTGCGTCGCAGCTAGGCAAGAGTAGGTCACCAGGTGGACGTCGGAGAAACTCGCGGAAGAGAGGACCGCGCACCGTAGAAGATATATACCCCGTTTCAAATCCATTAAATGCGTTAACGATTATCGATTTACAATCAGCGACGGTTCTATCGAATTAACGAAGCCGAATGCATCTCCCGATTGCGAGAAACGAGTCGACTACGTTGGAAAGATCCAAACGGAAATTAATCGGTACCCATTAGCTTGTCGCGCTCTCATAAAAATGATTATCGATGTAGAATCAGACGACTGGTCATTAGAATACTTCGACTATGTGGGATACGAAAATGTTTTAAATAAATGTCATTACGGTCGTCGTACTATGAAATCGACACGAATGTTAAGAGGATCCTGGTAGAAAATGGAGACGCTTCCGGTGTTCAGGGGGATGTTTTTCAGAAACGGGATAGTACAGGGCCGGGAAAGAGGCAAGGAGAAGAGCGTGCAGGGAACAGGGCGGAGTCCCGGTCGATACCAACACAGTTTTCTGTGCTCCCGCGGGAACGGACACGAAAATTATATCATCGTCCGCCGTTTATGAAAACAGCCTCGTAAAACAGCACGACCGTGGTGAACCTGACGACACTTCCTCTTTCAGAGTGTTTATCTTCCTTCGCGCGCCACTAGCGACCGCGAGTATTCTTCGCTTCAATTTGCAGCACCCTAGTAGGCTAAGATTCCCTAAATTGGATCCCTTTCGACAGTTCTTTTAATTATTTCCCACCAACGAATCGAAAGTATCGAATTAAATTTCTTTCTCACGAAGTTAATCGCCCCGGTGGTTTGGGCTTATCAAGAAATTCGTTGAAATGAATTTTTTAGATAAAGATATCGTGGAAAGGGCAAATATACGGATTTTGACTGGTTAAGGTTGCGTAATTTGTTGCTCGCGATAGGAGAATCGAACGTATAGAATCCAGAAAGCTATTTTTCCTTTCTCATTGATATCTTCGAGCAAGAGAAATCACAAAAGGAACTCACTTATCGGAAAATTTAATTCATTTCTATTGTGAGTCCTCTTCAAAAGGGAGCATAAGAAAAGAACCGAAGCGTCGTTGTGCAATAATAAATTCTCCGCGAAGGAAACTTTTTCTGTGATTTCTCTTTCTCGAGGGTATCGAGAAAAGGGAAAGATACCTTTCGAAATTGTATACGATTAAAGAAATTTTACCGTCAATTTATTGAAAAATAGAAACAAGAGCCCGTCGTTATCTTCGTCGTATCTGTAACTATATCGCGCAAAAAGAAAGCTAGTTTAAACTTCTCGAAAAGTGGAACGTCAAAGAGTATCAGTGAAACCAGAATAACGATCATTAAGGGTGAACTCGACGATGCTTCTTCGAAGAGTTTACTTTTACCGATTCCCTCGCATTGCCACGAAGACGGTCCAACAATAGCAATGTTACAAACGATAAATATTCTTGCTTCCCCAACGCGATGAACTTTACGAAGAAGAGGATCGTTGTAACCTGATCTTTCTCGTCGAGGTAGAATAGTCGCTGCCAGGAAGCATATTTTTAAATGCGTCCCGAAGGAAGACAGTAGTTACCAGACACAGCTGTCTGACAGTCGTCTGAATTGTGCAGAATGATTCGTGTGAAAGGTGACGGGTGTCTCCAGAAATATATTTGACGGGAAAAAACGTTACGCAATGGAGAAACCTAATAGTAATTTAAAAAATTGTTCGACTAACCAAATCGTAGTGTCGCTAATTAAAATAAAATGCAGCTGCTTACTTAATAATAGTTGCACAGCTCGCTTTATCAACACCTTCGAACCATTACTCAGGCCACGTTGGTGTAACAGGAACTACATTTGCCCCAGGTGGTGCGAAATGTAGACTAGAGCAATCTTCGTTGATACATCTGAGAAACATTTCATGCTTGTCGACAGTACGTACAGGAATCTCGTCGTCAACAATATTCCCAAGACACGTTACTCAGCCTGTACAAACAGGGGTGATCGTATAAGTCGTTGCAAGATAACGTAAAAAGATTCTAAGTAAGCGTTGATTTTGTATGTATTTGACATTGTAAAATTCGACGGTACACGCGACACTTTTGATTCCTTCCCCGGTTTGAACACGACGGACGAAAATAGACCGTTGTGTATGCAACGCTGTTCTCAAGAGTATTTCTGACACGTGACCCTTGACTCACGACCGACGTCATGTCGCACGCTTGTTTACGCAGTTTCGAGAATTTTCACGTGAAAATCACGTCACGGCCGGGAACGCGACTGCTCGACTCCGGGGAAATTACAAAACTGAAATAAATTGCCACGAGAACTCGGCGTTTTGAGGGGCGGTGACATTGATTGAATTTAAAGTTCGATGGAACAGTCCCAAATCGAGTCGAAGGAAAAATCGGAACCCGATGGAATTGGACAACGAAGACGGTAGTAACTAGACGAGTTTAACCCAACAAACTTTGATCGTCCTCGGGTGCAATATTTTCACGAGATCATAGAAGAAAAAAAAATAAAAGTAAAAGTTGCCATAAATTCTACATCCCTTGGGAAATGAAAATCATTACGGTCAAGTAGACGAGAGCGGAAGAATACTTATTCAACTTGCAACGAGAGATATTTATTTTACGTAGAACTACGCGGCTACGTAGAAGTAGAAGTCGAAGCGAAAACAAAATTTACATAAAGTTTAATTTAACTTTAGATAAGTGGAAGAGTAAAATGTAGGACGAGGCTCGGAAAGAAATAGAGAACAAGGTACTATTTCAATTTCCTGTCTCCGCCATCTCTTTTTCCAGAGACGATGAATTGCATGTAATTTGTCGCTGGCAAACTACATCTGTGGAATGTCTTGCTTTTAAATTAGTATTATTTCTTATGATAAAAACTTACGTGTCTACTAGTTTGTTTCTATATTGTCAGAGTTTATTTTCCATCGCATCCCTTGCAATATCTAATATATAATGTAAAGCATTGATTTTTACGATAAGCACGCTCTCATCGGGTCCATTGTTTTCTCTTCGAGCGCTTCTCCGCGAAAGCAGCGGGGAATAAACAATATTATTAACTTTCACGAAGTCGATTTAACGATCGAAGTGGCCCGTGGTAGACGGAGAACCGATCTATCGTTGGTTCAAGGGGCCAAAGTGCCGTGAGAAATGCAATTTTTCGAGGCAAAGGAAGGATCAACAGGCTTCGAAGCAGATCATCCCTTAAACGACCGCCCCGCCGCCCTCGAACAATTCCCTCGCAATTGCGGCGCCAATGAAACATTCAATCGGCGAAATTATCACGGTTCGATTCCTCAGAATAATTCTAGAATCGAATCGCTGGATAATTCTCCGCGGTGAAGATTTCTTCGATCGCAAAGAGTGGACAATACTCTAATAAAGACCAATCAAATTGTGTCAACGTGCAAAAAGAATACACTTTGATAAGTTTATAATATATTATTAGATAGTTTGACTGTGATAGCATGGCTCTGTTTTTCTACAAAATTGTACGATTTATTATAATAACACAAATAGCATGTCAGAAGTTCGTGAGAGCTGTTTGCTCGATTTTCTTCTTCCGGTGAGAAAATAACAAGGTCGATCATTATCAGTGAAGAACGGCGCAATTTAGTAAATTACACTGATCCGCAACATTGCTTTAATATTGTATTTTTCTGCCTTTGAAATCCCAACATATTTTAACAATGGAAATAACGTCCGTGTTCGCATTAATAAGGGGCCGCGTGACGTCGAACGATACAAAAAAATCCCTCCTAAAGTTAAAGTAAAAGGAACCATACGAAAATCTATAATTCCAAGAAGTTATTATTCGTGTATGCTTCGTGTTTTGTTTTTAAAACTGAAAAAGCTTTGGTATCGAGCGGAGGGTAGAGCACGTTCCTTCGAGTATTTTTAATTTTTATTGCCCGGGTTAATTCCGTGTATCGGTCAGGGTGAAGTCCATTATATCGTTCTGCTACGTTATTGTTTCACGACGCGACTAGACATTGAAAAATAAACTCTCAAGAAACGCCTCGCGCAGCTGCACGAACTAGCCCCGGAATCTCTATTCCATCCCTCTTTCCTTCCTCTTTTATCGCGTCCGTAAATTTCACGGTGGTAACTGTTTACGGGCGAAACGAAAAGGAGTCGGGCTCGCCTCGTTATTATTATACGTTTATCGGACGAATTCGATAGCAATAAGTATTATTTTACGATCGTTTCTATATCCCCGTATCGAATCATCAAAATCGCGGCTCTTAACGTATCGTCTTGCGAATAAACTTAGCCCTCCCCCGCTATTGTTTCTCCAAGAGAAACAGAGTCTCCTCGCCATACGTTATAGCGTCGAAACAACGTCATTTCGTCTGTCGATCGGAGGATAAAACGTATTCATCGAGATATTATTAAACTCGGGTGGAAATATCGACGAGGGGTGGTTCTGACGCGTAAGACATTATTATCGTATTATTTGTGCCCATTGGGAGTAATAATATCTCTTTATACGAAATCTGAGGGCTCGTGAATTACCTGTAACTTTATTCTTATCCGCGTATGAATGACGCACGAACATCGTACGAAAATTGAATCGAGTGACGAAAAGTTTCCCCGGTCAAACGAATTTTCCGTCGAGTTTCAAACAAACGGAAAGCATCCGCGAAGAGAGTGGCTACCGAAATAGACCCTCGTTGATCGTCGTCGCCTTCGAGCAAGGTCGTTCTTAAAAGAAAAGCCGAGCTTCTCTCCCCCAAGCTTTCTCCACCGGAGAGGCAAAGCGGCGCGGTGGTTGAAGAGAACAATGGGCACTCGAGATTCGACGAGGTGTACGGCGTTTTGCGGTACGGCTCGTTCGAGGGCCATTATTTTTCCCCCTTCTTTCGCCCTCTGTTGCCCCTCCGTCGGTGTTTTCCCCTTCTGTTTTTCTTACGATTCCGGTTTACAGCGGTCCTCGTGCGTTACAACCCCCATCGACGACGATAATGGCGAGGCCACTGAAAAACCTCGCGTTTCCCCACTCCCCCTTTCTCTCTATCCTTGGGAAAGTTTCCATGTAAATTACGCTTTCCGACGCGAACGGAAACCGAAACTGGCGCAAACTTCGTGGCTCCGTTGGGTATCCTCGTTTTATCGCCGTCACCGGTCCTTGAGCAAGACAATGAGCCCCATTTGTGCGACATTCGTCTTGAATATATTCGTTTACGTCGCACTTTGTCCCTCCGGGAGAAGTTGTTTCCCCGAGATCACCCGAGTTCTTGTTTCCTCGATGGTAGCAATGATTTCGCCATCGCGGGACGGAATTAAGTAATTCGACCGCCAGGACAGATGCTTCCGAGCTTTATTCCGGTTCTGAGCATCAATTTTCCTTTAAGTTCCGAGTGCCCCTCGACGAAGAAAAACGCTCGACGATCTATACTAAAAATAGATACGCTAAATTGTCTCGCAAGTGGGACACTGGTTCTTAATGGATTAAGTAATCACGATGATTAACACTCCGCGCAAGCTCGTAAAGATACGTGAAAAATGTCCCTTTCAAGCACCCTGAAAAGCGTATCTTTCATTTTTCTCCTTTGAGATTAGGTCTGCTTCTTATTCACCGCGGATACCATTTCCTGCGAATACAGTTTTTGACGAAGATTATGGTGAAACGAATCGACAATGACGTCAGATTGTTATTCACCGGCTCCGTCCTTCTGAGCGAGATAAATTACGTGACAGGAAGCAATTGCTGAAAGCTTCTCCGACCGCCATTAAGCGGGCGATTAAACGTCCAAGCGATAAATAATAATGTAACGCGAATCTTCATAATGAATTTCCCGTCTCAAAATTCCCTTCTTTGACAGGAACGTTCAAAGTCTTTGTTCTGCTCGTGATTATAGTCTGAGCGAAATTGTTCGCTCGAAGAAAGCTCCTGAGCGTCAGGGCACAATATCTATTTTTATGTTTGGATACGGTGCATTTCAGTTACCGGGGGATCTATAAATCCATCCGAAGGATTATTGCAGTCCGTAATCTTCAAGATAACTAACACGTTGGTTTCAAGACTAATGGGCATTAGCCTGATACGGTTAGACTAACATCTAACCGTATCATCCCGTTACAAACGATCATGTAACCAGGATAATTGACTCATCTTACATCCTAAATTGTACAGTATTGTAACGTTCAATCCTGTTCTAACATCCTTCACGTTACGCTTTTGTTTATTAAAATATTCTACAGTAAAGCCCTAAGTAATCTTCAAGTAGAAAGAGTGGATAATGAACAGACATCAATAACCTAACTATTTTTAGTTTCGTCAAAGGACCGATCCCAGAATTCTCACAATAATTTATCAACGAGATTTAGCGCCTAAATTTGAGGCCCCTGAGGGTTTAAACGAAGCGTACACTTTCTGCGCGATGGCACAGCAAACGATTACGGTCGTCGAGCGCCACGGCAAAAATGGCAAACAATCTAGGGGCGTAATGGCCGCTAACAGTTCGCCAGGAGAACTGCAATTGCATCGATTCGAGAAGTTTCGAAGAATGGCGGTAAGCGTGGCCCGCGAGTTTCCCCGGCAGGCATTGAATCATTTTTACGTTTAAAAGTTTTCGAAAAAGTCCCGACGGGACGAGCGGGGGCGGCTCGGAAGTAACGACGCCGTCGCGGAACTTGGCGTCAACATTAATTTTCATTCGAAAATTGTAAGACACAGGGACGGGGGCTCGAATCTATCGACCGATCACCAGGCGTTTCCGGTGTATCGAACGGCGCTCCTCGAGACAAATGGTCCAAGATTCGCGCTCGTGCGAGTTTATTGTATATCGCGGTCGCATAAATCTCGGAGAAACAATATTCACGCGAGATACAGTGCCTGGTAGCATGGAAAATCAGTATCGCGGCGAGTTTCGAGACGAAACGTGCTGCGAACGCATTATTAGCAATTTATGTTCACAATTGACCTGTATTTGTACATTAGCCCACAGAGAATTTAAATGAAATTGTTTCGAGTGGTCCTTTAATCTTTTAATATAATATAATTCAAGTGTTCCTAATGTAGACAAGCTCAAGCTGATGAATTGCTGAACTTCCACGGTTCTTTGTATTCATTTTTATTAGTTACCTAATAAAAATTTTATCGAACCGTGAATCATATTTGAGCAGCCCTGTATAAAATCGAACTTCGACATAAAATTAGCGAACTTATCTCGCCACGGCGCCCCGTTGGCTGAAAAGTTTCCGAAATCCAGGCAATTTCGGCGACAACGACGATCGAAACGGACATCGAGAAGTGTCAAGGGCACCGAGGTTCAGAATTTCGGAAGGCGCTTAATGTGAATCCAACCTTGACCGCTGCTCGTAGCCTGGCACCTCCGGCAGTCTATCAATTTTTGACATCGGGAACCGGGACTTCCTGAGACGGACCGAAGTAATTTTTCTTCGACGACGATGGTTACATGCATAAAAATGTGTTGCTTTGAAAATGAGCCTCGTCGATATTCAATACCGAATTTTCGGGTTTCTCGTATGCCACTCGATCGGTTTACTAACTCACGTTTCCAATTCTATCCCGTTGAAATTTATTTAGTTATGTTAAACCCTCTGATGCATCGCGGCAATACATTAAACTTTCGCCAACATATTTCAAATTCTCGATACTTTATTATAAAATATACAGGGTGAAATTGTAGAGGCCAAAATAAGACGAAAATCAAGAACCTCCCATTAAAATTTTCCCAGGAATGGCCGAACACTTTGTATAGCATCGAGTGAAGTTTTTCTTCAACGTGTCTGTTATTTATTTAACACGAAAACCACTGACAAGTTTGTTAAAATTGCTCACCCGGTTCGCTAAATTGTTTCATTTCCTGTAACCTTTACGAAGTACTTATATTGAATTTTCACTACAAAAACACGCGGCCAGGGCAACAGTAACGCGCTGTCGGCGTAGCGAAACTTGTTCCGGTCAGAATTTCGCTCGAACTGCACTCGGGCAAACGTTTTAAAACTTCGATGGAGATTTTCTCGTTCGCGATTTGACCTGGCTGCGAAACTTCCCGATGAACGTTTCCACGACAATGGAGGAAAACGAGATTTCGATTTGATTCCGCTCCCCGACATGCTTGCGCTTTTGTTTTCTGGACCCTCTGTGCCTTCCATTCCAAACTTTGACACTTAATTTCGGGGGTTGCTCTCGAGAATCTAGGTCTCGTCACTCTTGATCACTCGAGATGGATAATTTGCTCTCCCCCCACCCGGGTTGCCTAGAAATTTAAATTTGGAATTCCAACGTATTCGTAACTAAAATCAACCTCCAGAACTGTCACACGTTCTAACTGAAAATGAATGAATAACGTCAGGGAATTGTTATTGACCTAGGATCAAGATCTTCGAGAGACAGTGATGGATCGGTTTCATAGATTCGAGATGATGCAACACTTTCGCGACGACGTTTAGATTTTTGAGGATGTCGCGACGTTGGATCGAAATTAGCAATGTAAATATTCACGTCGAAGCGAGCACAAACTCCGCATACATAGGCTACAAGATAGTCCTTGATTCCGGAGCATAACCTGAGAGGAAACTTCAGGAAACGTGATACCGATACGGACTCCTAAAAATTCTTTATCGATCGTTCAGGTCGAACTCGTGTCTTTTCTCACGGTCGATCTCTGGAAACGAAATGCGCCGTTTATTCTGGCGAGTTTGGGAGATTGCTCCTAGATGGAATACAGATTCGGTGACCAGAATTCTTGGAAAGGGTCGTTTCGCTATTGGTCAAGGCTTCGTATTACGTAAACCATGATAGTACTGCTATCGTAAAATTTTATTTCTCATTGTTACTGCAAGTTCGAAATACAAAGGTTTCTTTTCACTTATGAGAAATTGTAAACGTCCATCGAACAAGACAAGAAGGAGCAATGGAAACGTCAACGTCGCGACGCGATTCGACTTCCAAAATCGCCGGGGCCATTATTCCCGAATCGCGTTCGAAAACTTGCGTCAGCAGATTGAATTTTTATAGCCGTCAATTCGGGGCAATTTTATCCACCGATATCGAGCAACTATCCGACGAGTTGGCGCAATATATCCAGCGTATGGAAAAAAAAAATACGGTGTCTAAAGTTTCACCGTTCGATTGCCACCGAAATGCCTCCGGATCTCGCGAAATTCTCGTTCAATTTCGATGTGCGAGTTTTGCTAACGCGTTCCGCTACGCGCATTAAAAAATAACAATTTTTTCACATCGCGAAATACGCGCCGGAGGAGAGGGGGGTAGATAAATGTCACCGGGACTACCTCTATCGAAATATTTCAATTTTTGTTTCTCCGTTTTTTTTTTTTTTTACACAATCGCGACAAATATTATTTAACATCGCGATACGCGACGCAATTTTTTGGTATATCCCCGGTCGTCGAAAAAATTTTTACTACTATTTCTGGTAAAGATTACTAAACAAAGAATTTTCTCATCCTATTACTTTTCTATGGGAGTATCTAAAAAATTGCATTTAGAAATGATTGAAGAATCATCCCCGGTTTTAATTAATCGTCGCGCGCTAGTAGAAACGTGGAAACAGGGAATCCGGGAATCCAGCGACAGAAAACACGAGCCAGGTGGTAGAATACAGGCGAGTGTAGTTTCCGGAGTTCGATATTGGCCGGCTTGTACTCGCAGACGGCACACGTCGGCCATCTGTCTCGGCGTGTTCCTTCCGGAAAGTGTGAAAGACTGGAAAGAACCTTTGGGAGCAGAACTTTCCTTAACTCGATACACGGGGTCGATACCTTGGTACGAATCGTATCGTTTCCGATGAAAAGTAGAGGCTATGCACGAGACTTCTCGTTAGAGGCCTTGGGAAAAGCAGAGAAAATCCTCGTCAGGAGTATCAAACTTTAACGCTAGCAACGCTAGAGTAACGTGTACTTCGTTCAAGGCAATTGAAAACCATTAAGTGAATAATTTTATAAATCAACGCGAAGGAACATATTTATAGATCTAATCCCCGGATACTTGGAGGATGTAGCATGATTCGATAAAATCAAAGCTTCCTGGTTGCATACATCGAGTAAGAAAATCTTTCCTCGTCAACATTGTGAAACGTCGGGATGAAAGTAAATTGTGAGCCACCATGTTCGAAGATAATTAAACACGTACGCGGTGTAATAAATTCAAGAGAGACGGATGCATGTAGTTTCACATCCTGGTCGAAGAATGTAGCATGGAAAGCTAATGTTGTTAATAGTATAAAATTTTCACACTGTAATAAAATATAGTGGCAATGCCTCGTATTTACGCTTGAGAAAATATTAGATGAAAACACGATGGTTTTTCGACGAGAAATCGTGAGAATTATGAGTGTAAAAAATATTTGTTTGCCTTTTTGATGGAAAAAAGCAGAATCTTAGCACCTCCTACGAAGCGTGAAGCTCGGAAAAATCCCCAGTAGACAGCGGTGATAATAAATAGTTATTTAAGAAAGTGCAGCGTCGTGGCTCGTGACACGTTTACGAGGTTATCCGCGTTCCTGGCTGGCGAGCGGAACCTAGGCTGGATTTATACGCCTCGCAGGACGTAAACTACCCCATCAAATCGTCCTCGGATCCCACGTAAGGGCGAGCGACAAATAAAACGGAATAAGACGAACGCACGCGTGCACGATAAGCGAGCGACCCGAGGCGGATTCCCGTTGATTTCCCTGCCCGTAGTCTCCCTACCGCGGTGATCTTTGATGGCCAACTCTATTTCCAGGAGATTTCCAGGAGAAATAGAAAAAACAGGCCGAACCGTTCGTGGGGCGATCCAACAAGCGATAAGTCGCAGGGGATTCGTCTCCCCATCGAGGGAGGCGTTCGATCTTGGACGATCTTGTTGCATATTGACTCGAAAAATGGATATAGTAACGAGAAACATGACTGATTAACTTCTGAAATTGTAAATCGAAGGAATATTTTATAGTACAATGCAATGGATATTTTAATAAATCGAAAGAAAATTTCGAACAGAGATGAAATGCAGCAAAGTTTAAAAATTCGTGCTAACCGAAATGAAAATGCACGACACGATGTTTCCGTAAGGTCAGAATTCTCAGGGAAATTACGCGAGTCACCGAAAAAGGAAATTGTACAGAAGCACGACGTTTTAGCGACCCTTATTCGCCCTCGTATCTTATATAGGTCGTAAAAGAGAAAAACGATCAATCCACTTTACATTTGAAAGATTATTCAAATACAATTCTCCCAACGGTGGGAAATTGCCGTATTCTTGTACATCCGGGAAGAACTGGAGGAACGGAGTACGTCCTCCAAGAGCCCCCAGAATTTGTCCACCCTGTTGAAAATAGAATGCGGAAAATACCGTGTTATTATGCGATAAGGGTGAAATTTTACATGCCAGCAGGATTTCCTTTCCAGAGGAACAGGCACGACCAACCTTTACCTGCGACTGTGTTGTCGCGGAAATTTTATAATCTTGTCGCGAGAAACATTCGTGTTTCTTTAAACGGTAAGCTATCCGCGTTACGAATAATTCTTCTATAAAAGGTGAATAGAGAAAGATCTTAAATCGGAAGTATAAGTGATAATACGTCCCATCTAGAGAAAGCAGTTTGAAAAATAATTTCAATATCATTTTTCTACCATTCGTATCGGAACGAGTAACTTTTTTCCACGAGGATGGTGAAACTTGAGGAAACCGTAGGGCATTCGACGAGCCAAACATTTCGACGGAGAATAGTCTCATATTTGTCCCCATCGATCATTCGCGGTCCCCTCCGAGGATTAATACGAAGCACTTCCATCTGCTAGCGACAGTTTCAAAATGGAGGAAACACCTCTCGCCGATAGCCATGGAAATCGTCTTTTTCTTCGGTAACCTTCGAACCGTTATTGCAGAACCGTCATCTCCAATTCGATGCTCATGAAATATGTCAGTTACAACGTGCACCCGGATCAAATCGGATCCGTGAATGCAAATAAGATATTCGACGTGTAACCCAGACCTAATCCAGTGGCGATACAACGTTCAACCGAGGGGGAGTCCTAATCAATAATATTTTAAACTATCCATAACGTAAACACTATTCTCTGAAGCTACGTTCATTCCAGTCTGGGAATACTGATCGTTCTCCGATAGATCCAAGAGGATCATCGTCGTAGTTTCCAGCGTGTAAACACATTACTCGCGTACCAAATAATATTACCATCCACTTTGTCGGCCGCCTAAATATAACGAGCAAAAATAGACGACGCGTGGTCGTTTACGGTTAAAAGGTTAAAGTGCGGCTTATAGAAAACGGCGAAGAAAACAGCTCTGCCGTCGATAAACGACCACCGCGAAGGGCCGCACGTGGCTGCACTTTGCACGATAATCTCGTTTCGGCCGCGTGGCGTCCCGACGCCGCGACATTCTATTGTGAAAACTCCCGCCATTTCAGCCCGACGACAACATTAAAACGCACGTTAATTACTTTCGTGCTTAGCGAGAACGTCCCAAGAATCGTTTCGTTGGGTTATTCATCGCTAGCCTGCTGTTAGGGTGAACCTGATGGAATAGCCATTTGGACGTTAGGGTTCTGGAAGACTGTCCGAATCTGGGATATTGGAAACCCAAATGTGTCGTTCCAAGTTCGTCGTTTATCTTTCTCGAATACCCTATCCGAAAATCATGAGGTACAATTTATATAACGCAGTAGAGAAATCGAACGAGATCGTACATGGTATAACACGTGTTAACGTGATTTGTTCGACTTATGAAACCCGTTTCTTACAGATCTCTAAAGCGAAAGAATATTTTTACCAGCGTCGATTCTTTGTCAGAAAATATTCGAAATTTCTCTAATGTTCAGACTTCGTGTTATTAGACTGGCGTTAACTTTGGCAGCTTCATCAAAATTTTCATGTACTCGTCCTACGGTAATTACTTGGCGCAGAAACATCGAAAACCGTGCACGTCAACGCGTTACATATTTAACGCGCATATATTTTAGTTAAACTTTGTTGAATAATTTCAACGCGCTTCTATTCGCGTACCACCGAGCCGGCGGACACGTCGTCGGTTGCATTTCCATTCTGCACGACACCTAAAACATGCAAATTAGATCAAATGCGCTCAGATAGGCTAGTCGCATTTATGCTATGAATGGAAATGCGTTAAAGATTTGATTTCGGATGCATTTGTGCCTTCGTACTGGATTTGATACCTCGAACAACAGCGAAAGTAGTAAATTAACAATAGTTTTAGTTTAGATTCAAACGAATCTAAAACAAAAATGAGTGCGGAACGAAGTGTTTAACTATACTATTTTGGGGTGAATTGTTTCTTGCTAAACGACCAGTTTCGTCAGAATCTTTGACACTATTGCGACCACGTGTTTGAACAATTTGTGCCGTAGAAACTCCGGTAACGCGAGAACATTATTTCGCAGCCTGCAAGCAAGACTGACTGAAGGTGTTTAACATAATAAACATTCGTAGCTGCATTTCCCAGCTTGTTTAGACAGAAATGACTTCAACAGCGTCTTCTCGCCGTTCGTCGTGAAGGATATGCAAATTAAATCCAAACCTTCCGAGATGCACTCAGCTACAGTTGCACCTTGCATCAATGCAAATGGTCCTTCGTTAGATGGAAGAAACGGTTTCTTCGTGTTTACATAAATACACCGTGCGAAGCACTCCGAACATATTTGCTAAGCGTCGTTTTGAAGCAACGATCTACGAGGCTTAACGTCCTTTGCACTTTAGCCTGTCGCAGTCGCTGCATTATTTAGTTAACGGACGTTGATCAAACCATTCTGCCAGCAGTCAAAGCAATTTTAAAAATTTGTACAAAATACTATGAAAAATAGTTCGTTTCGAACGATAAATTTTAATGAACGCAACTTTACAACCGCGTTCATCCTCGTTTGAGAAATTGTAAGTAATGGTTATTGCGGATAGATTGTTTCCTGGACCATCGTTTTAAAACGAAAATTAACTTTGATAATGAAATTGAATCAGACTGAAAATATAGATAATGTTATTTTAGTGCTTCAGAAATAACGATAATTATTCTTTCAAGTGAAATATCAGGGGAGTATAACGAAAACGAGCTACATTCAGTAGTACTGGTCAACGATTACACGTACATTAAGTTTTCAACCTTTGTCCGCTAAAATCTGAACCCAAATGCAAGGCAAAGAGCAAAGTCTCTTTTAAAAAACAGTATTATAAACAGTTTTACGATACATAAATATTGTCTCGTCCATGTTTTACCGGAGGACTAATTAATAAGGTTCGAGCAAACTTTGCCTTGTCTTTAGAGCATACGGATCGAATTCTCTCTGAATAGCGAAACATCGCATTGAAATACTTTTTGATGGGGGAGAAAAGGTCCCGTGGAAAACGCGATCGCTACGCTCGAGCGCGAGCCCAGGAATCAGATATCCGGGTATTAGTGTTTCTTCAGTTGCGCAAAAACTGCATCGTCGACGTCTGGTTTCTTGTCCAGCGTCTGGAGCATGCAAATTAGATCCGAAACTCTGATGCCCGGGCTCAGTCGCAGGTACGTCTCGCAACTGCATCAGACACGTCCGCCCGGACGCGAAAGAGAAAATGATTTATTTCGCGTTTACGCGAGCCTTATTCGTAGCGTCGCGTCGCTGATGAATTTACGCTGCAAACCTCTTCGATGCTGCAATCGCCGTTTAAGCAATTACCCCGACGCGCTTAATTCCAACCGCGCGCTCAATCATTCTTTCAAACGTCCAGACGCTTCGCACTTTATGAACCATAAATCCTAACGAATGCTGAAAACAACACCTATCCGTGCAATTGTTATTTTGTAAAACATACACGTTTCTCTTTCGTACGCGTAATTTCGACTAAACTTTCGAGCAAGCATCGTCTGCGATCAGTATCACCCGGTCACTGAAAAATATCTCTAATTAAGTTGAAATACTTAAGCTCTTAAGGTGATTATTCCGCCGCTAGTTTAACGCGATCCTTCCGCGGCGAGGATCTTAGAGATTAATGTCGGCAGGTGTCTCGCCAGGTACGTCGCTCGCGGATCCAATTACACGATCCAACGGGGAAGTGCAACTCGAACAACGGGGACCACTCGTACCTTTGACCCTTTCCCTTTCACTGTGAAACTGGATTTAAGTTAAAACACCGCGGCGCGCGCGCGTTGTAAACGTAAACGATGTCTCCAATTATGCGGCATACTCGATCGCGTGCTAAACTTTCTTCTCTGCTCGCGTTACCTCTACTCCTAATTTTCAATGTTATTTTACACGTTCGTATATTTATTTTAACGTTGGAACCTTCTTGGAACTTTTATTTCAAGAGACGGATCGCCGGAACGTTGGAGAAACATTACTTTCGTGTAAAATATGCATATCGTCGAGGTACCGGGTCTGGTTCGGTTAGTTAAGTTTCGGTTTAAGCAAACGGTTATCGTATCTTTGTTCGGCTCGTTAGACTCCGCGAGGAACAAAGGGCGAGCAGACGTCCAGTTCGACACGGAACGAGAAGCTTCCCCATCGAGCTTCCGCGTACAATGTCCGCTTTCCTGTTCGTCGGGGGGTCGGGAACGAGGCGCGGCGTTAACTAAATACACCGGGAGGCTCCTAATTGCAAACGGATGTGGCCTGGTTCGCGGTTTCGTTCTGGACGTTGTTCGTGCCCGCGGCAGGGAAATCGAGCTCGCGTTGGCCAACTTCGCGGCGCGTTTTCAAAGCGGCCCCGTCGACGAGAAAATCTCCACGGTCCCGGCCGCCGCGCCGCGCCGGGGTGCGGATAGTCCCGCGGAACAGAGACAGAAATAACGAGAGAGCCGATAATTGGCAAGCCGCAACAGTCGTGCCGATTGCAACAGCAATAACCTAGATTGGGAATTGCTGTGACGGGCTAACCCACATATACACAGTGATTCACCGGGATAGGGTCAATATTTCGAGCGGGTCATAGTACGCTAGCATCGTAAAATTTCGTGCTCCGTTGATCAGCTTCGAGTTTTCGAATCTATGCTTGATAAACCTGATGCTTTGTGACTTGTATCGTTACTGGGTATTGCAGAGTGAAAAGTGGAACGCTTGATATATATGCCCAATGTATTAGGGTTAATTAGATCTTGATAAAAAAGAACTGCAATATCCATGTATGTATCTGAAAGCGTGACTGTAAATACGTTGGCGCTACATTAACTCGTTTAAATCAGAAAAGCAAAGTGAAGGATTCCATCAAGTGGTAATTTAAGTTACGACATTTAATCGATGGAAACTCCTTTAAACTTGTATGCTTTTAAAATCAAATTTACCCATTTTATTCAAAATTAGATGCACTTATTGCTTCACGATAATAACAGTTATTGTCTGTTAAACTATTGACCTACGTCGGAACGGTACGTGTAAGGTTGTAACATAGAACTCTATGGATCCCAGTGTCATACTTGTGAAAATGCTCGACGAAGGGGTTTGAATATTTTGGGGAGGGTCGGTGATTCCCGAGGGGGGACGCTGCGAAGTTGAATTAACCGCGATACCCGTTCACACGGAATGCCTCGTAAACGTTTCCCTCCCCGAAGCAAGTCGACCTTTTGAATGACTTGACCTGACGATTAAGGAGGTTGGTTTAGGATTCGGCCTAAAAGGTGAGTACGAGATATGTGTCAGAACTTCTAGAACGTGGGTGGAGGATGGAATCGAGCAGAGAAATTGAATGTGCCTTCAACCCTTGGTATTGGGAAACGAGAAGCTTTATGGATACTCGATGAAAGCGGACTATTTTCAATAATTTGAACGACGACGTTCGACGATCAAACAGTCTTCCGTTATTATTCCCGGTCGATAAATAACGAACAAAAGGCGCAACCTTGACCCATTTCGACTTTAGCGCGGATCGCCGGAACTTAAAACGTTTCGTTATCGAACGGAATTCGATACAAGCATTCCTCCAGCCGCAACAATGCGGAAAGAAAAGAAATCGAGTAGAAATTAATGATCGATGTCGCTCGTAGTTTGCCTCGATGGGTTGCGAGCAAGGCGCATGAACGCTGCCGCCCTTGCACAAAGGTCAGAGGTCGTGCGCGGTCTTGCCACGTTAAATTCGCCACTCTCACGGCATCAAGAGCGTTTAAAAATACAGGAGCACCTATTCGCTGTGTACACCGGCGGGTAATCCGATAACGCTGACACCGTGGATTTGCACGAGGATCGTATAAATTTGAATACGACCTCTCCTGGGGAAAGGATTTGAAGGGGAAAAAATCGATGGAAGTGTTCCACTTTTACATTAATAATATCGTAACGCGTAATCCGTGTACCCTTTTTACGGGTAGCGTGATTCCGAGCATAAAAGATAATCGTGATTCGATAAGATTAATGGCGAGTAGGTGACGTTATTTACAGCAGTAATTATTCATCTTTGTCGTGAATTATTTATGTTGCCATCACGTGTTGTAACCAGTAATCAGTTCTTTTTACCGACAAACATATTTTATTTATTCGTAATAAAAAGGATAATTAATTATGCAAACTGAAAGCATCTGGATTCATTAAAAACCTAAGAATGTTTTATTTGGCTTCAAGGAGACGAAGATACCTCTAACGCGTCCACGCGTGGACTGCACTCGGACCGCGAGAATCAGCTGTTTATATACCTCGGCACAGCCCGACGATTGGTCGACGGTTGTGGTGGGGGAACAGCGATGACGTCAGTCGATGACGTCACTGCGCGGTCGCGTGGCAACGCCGGCGCAAATTCTGACACGAAAGCATTGCGTGTGCATGTTTGAAAAGAGCATGAGGTAGGGGGTGGGATGCATGCCCGGGCCGTTCGAGCTAAACTACCCCTACTTTCCCGTTACTCGCATTGTTCGTCTCCTTCTCTCCCTCGCTCTTTGCGCGGCCCAGTTTGCGAATCGTCTCTGTCGGTCTAATCCTTCTCTTCTTCCCCAAGCCCCGTTGCAAGGAAACTCCCGGGAGCAGGTTGTGACGTCACGGATTGAAAACCGAGGGATGGTCATGGTCTTGTTTCGAGGAGGCACATTTATTCGTAAGCAAATAAAAATGTTGCCTTTATTAAAACTATTAATCCCTCAGCCGGCGGCGGTTGTTTGTTCAAACGTGCGAATAAATTGTATTTTTTGTACAATACGATATACGTAGAAAAACACTAGGATAAGTGAACACAATTATAGCACGCCCAGCGGGAATTAAATGTTGTAAGTGACTTATAAATTTTACAACGTGTACTACAACCGACGAAACTAAATCCAGATTACAATTTGTACCACGAAGAATGTTCTTTTCATAGTTTATTAGGTTTTTGACGATCGTTGCTTTCCTCCAGCACCCTTTACTATCCAGAACGAAAGGACACTTGTCTTACTTCTTGCTTTCTGGCTTTCGCGACGTCGGAAGGGAATCCTAAAGCGATTGTTTGCATGTGGCATTGTATTAGAAACGAGTTTGTAATTGTTTCCCTTGGATTCTGTTCCGACGATACAGTCGACGTAGATTCGTTACGCGGATCGACGTTATTGACACGTTCCCCGGGCTCGTTCTTGGGTTGCTGATCATCGATTATGCCGCTCCGCAATGAGGACACCATCAGACGGAATCCCTGAGGGCGAGTCAACATCGTGGAGCCACCAAGGAGAGATTACGGGTGTAATTGTAGGCCTAATTCATGAGGGTTGTCAACACGAATGTTTGCCGCGGCTTTGTGCTCGGATGCACGCGCCGATGCTGAAATTACGAAGCTGCATCCCTAATGATGTAGCTTCCGTAAAATCATGCACGCTGCATTGCTTTCATTGGCCAAACGGTACCGCGTTTTATTATTACTGTCCCAGCTGTATAATTAGTCGCCGATCATGTTACTGGTGAATAATTGCACGATCGTTATTACTGTTCGGCATCGAATAATATTTTGGCAATTTCTCGTGACCAATATCACGACTATGGCGTATCGCTGATTTCCAACTGTTATTGCTATTACTATTATGCTACACAATTCAACCCTTAAGTATCATTTCACGTAACAAATATTTCATTTCAGGCGGAATAAATTTCGCTAAATTTCGACGCAGTGTAACTCAGAACCGTCAATGTATCAAATTGTAGCGACACCGGTGACAAACTATCGCGATCGAGCGATATCCCATATTCGCGGGTTTTAACCTTTATACTCGGTTGGCTGTGAAATATTTAGCATAGGTACACGGGCAATAAATCGATCAATAGAGTTTCTACTCCGTCTTCATTACCCCTAAAAGCATTCCAACGCGTACACTTACTCAGCAATATCTCTTAGATTCATGAAATGTTGCCACTAACCGAATTACCTTCGGTGCGCCGCCTGAGATGCAAACGGAACATCTATTTCTAATACCGTGTAAATCACGAGTACCTTCTGCTTCTAGTACGCGAGCGTACCGTTCCGCTGATATAAATCGACGAAATTTATTTTCGGTTTCCGGGGCGAAATCCATTGACAATGTTCAGCACCGATATCGGTTCAGATTTATCGACGAATATTTGCATATATTTCTCTTTGTGCTTTCCGTCACGATTACAGCGACGCTCTGATGTTGAGGAGGACATCAAACGTCGCGACATAGACGCTTCAACCCCCGAACAAGCATTCTTATCTTTGACTCGACGATTCCAAGTACATTTTCGCGAGCCACAAACAGCTCGGTCTCGCGCGGGCTCTCCCTTAATGAAGATCTCCAAGTTGCCAGTGCATCGCGAATTCGTAATTAGCAGCAACGTTACCACCGACCACTGGCTTCGTGTCCTTCATTACGACTAGTTTTCCCTCGCTACCGGAGCCGGAAAAGCCACGAAACTCGGCCCGGTCTTTCAAGATATTCCCATCGAACCCTACGAAAGGGAAAAGGGAGCAAAAGGAACTCGTTGGCTTTCTTAATTAGCTGGCCCCTGAAGCGGTTGCTCATTCTTATTAGGTTCGAGACGGCTGTTAAATAATTCTCGTATCGATGTAAGGATGTTCACGAATTGAAAGAAACGAATTCCAAAATCGTTTGTCTTTCTTAAAAAAAATCGACATGAGTTTTAATAATACGATCGATAAGGGTGGGAACGAAACATCCAGCGAAATTGTTTCGCGTACCGCAAAGAACACGGAACGAGGGTGGAAATCGAGAGAGGAAGGAATAAAGTTTCAGACAATGATTCGACCGAGTGATCTTGGTTTTATTTTCCCGGCGACATTATCCGCCTACCGGGTCCACGGAAAGATATATATCGCGTTCGTGGGTGGAGGAGAGCGGAACACGGGAGCGCGGAGCGTGGAAGAGAGCGAGCTTAATTCAGTTAGCTCGTGCTTACGTTTCCAGAGTTAACTGCGTTTCGTATACTTCGCCAAAGAAAGTTAGCGTCTTGAAGCCGGTAAGCTGCCGATTGCAGTTGGCTGTGTTGCCCCAAGTTTAAGTGCACGTCGATCCGGAGCGATCCGACCGATGGACTTAACAAACTAATAGAAGCATCGAATGAGGAACAACTTTCAGCGGTTCGTTTTTTTTTTCACGTCCGCGCGGGCATTGGTTTCCTCGAGGCGGCCGTAATCCTATTTACGACTGAAGGACCCGGGGCTGAATCGAGTTACCGACTCCACGGTCGACAATACGTTATTTAAAGATATCGCGAGGGTCGAATGAAAAGCCAACTACGCAAGTTCGGCTCGAGCAAGGCTATTTTAACGATTTAAATAGGAGCGAAGGGAAGGTAGTACGAAAAGGACTACACAACAATTACTATGCCTTCGAACCACGTAAAACGTACAATACGGTATTCTCTTTAAAGGAATAGCTTCGGTATTTTACCAGAATCACAAGGATCATTGCTTGGATCAGGAATTGAAACGGTTCGATATTGTCTCACGACATTTTCCTCTGCCTCAAACTGCTTCGAACACAGTATATGGCGTTCCGTTGAAGGGGATAGCTTCGTTCCGTCGAAAATGAAACTTCCGCGGGCAATAAGAAATAGGAGGTATTCGTTTAGAAGTCACGAGACGACCGTCAGCGGTTCGACGGGTTACGTGAGCCGCATTGCGACAATTCGACACGCTCGATAAACAATCGTCTGTGGTCGTTTAAGCGTCCGTTTGATTCCGCCGCGCTCGTTCCCGCCGTCGGCTTTAATTGGGTCTTTGTAATTACCGCTGAAGGGGCCATCCGCCGCCCCCGCGTCTCCCGTCGTCTTGTTAGTGCACATCGGTAAACGGTGTCGTCTAGCGACGATTAACGAGACAATAGCACGGCCCCTCGAGGCACGTCTTGATCCGCGTCTTCCCTTTAGCCCAGCACCGTATCTGTCGCCGTTCGCGCTCTCCCGTTCACGTGTACACTCGCGCCGTCTCCAATAGTCTAATCGGTTCCTCTCGAGATGTCCTTTGACGATTCCTGCACCCCTGGAGAGCTGCAATCGATCTTCGACGTGACGCCAGTAAATTGAAATCCGGCGTTTGTCGATGAATGCGCTCCGAGAAGTTGGAACAACCCCAACAAGGCGATTTAGCTCTTTCTCTTTTATCGTTCGATCGATCCCCAGCGCATACAACGCGATCGACGTTTTCTATTATCCTAAGGTTAATGTTGTTTCGTACGATTTTATCCTCGTCCTCCTCGGAAACGCGTGAAATTAATTTAAAAGAATTTTGTCGTAGAATATAAAGGGACATCTGACGCCAAAAGCAGACACCCCTTTACAAATCCGTTGGTCGTCGTCGGCGGTGATGCCACAATTTGCTCAAGCGTGGCCACGATTACAACTGCCTTCCGGTTCCCCGCCCCCGCGGCCCTTCCCACCCCTGGTAACTAGACCAGCTCACCGATACAAGACACAATAATGATGTAACGACGCGGCAAGTGGCCGAGTAGCCCAATAATACGCCGTTCTCAGCCACTCGGAATTGTGTCGTCGACACTTAGCCCCGTTGCAAGAGTGGCCATCGATCGATCGTCCTCCGGTGGATCCAGAATTTCACCCTTCTTCGCGATACTCTATCTTGAACGATTCTTTTCTCTTCTCGAAGTGAAGATACTCTGCGCCAGAGGTTCGCAACTTGACCCTTTTATTCTTGCTGAATTATTTAATTAAATAATTGCTTCAATCTTTAAAGCGTTTATTTATTCTTCCACGTAGAATTATCCTTCTGTACATAAGCTTCTCAATATTTGGCCAATGTTTATCCGCGAGTGTTGAAACGTCGATTTGATAAATAATGCCTTGGATCAACATTGATTTTATTATTGTTTTTAGGCCAATCAGCGACGATGTCTCTGTAGCTGTGCTTCTTAGCGAATTATTTCGTTCTTTGTTCCGTCGAAAAACGGAAGGACGAATCACGGCCGATTATCTAATTACCGCCCACTCGCAAATTTCCTGCAATTATGCGAGCCTCGGGAAATTAGATTGTTCTCACAGAGGCGCGACGCTCGTTGCTCTTTCCTTTCGATTGAATTCCATTATTGCCAAGCGTCGACGGAGCCTTGGATAGAATTATTACATTTTTCATTATACCGGAAACGGAAGCGCCCAGTCGCCCGTCGTTTCTCGCGTCAAAGGAGAAAGAACTGCTCGAACGAGATATTATTTCTTCTCGCGATACTAGCGGGCTCGTTGGAAGAACGAGAGCAATAATAATAATCGAGAAATAATACATACTATTTGAGAAATGCAATGTATATCTAAGACTATCGAGACACCTTGTGCTTCTATTACCTACGATAACGATATTAAAAAAGACGAATTGTCTCTTCTACAGTGAATGGAATCTGTGATTTTCAAACGCTTTACGATAGCCGTATCTTGTCGTCGAGGTCTTTAGAAACAAACGACGGTTGAGAGAAAGCTGCATGATTTATGTCGCTTGCAACCAACGATAAAGATGTTACGCAACAACCGAGTGCGTGAGACGCGTGCAAAATCTTACTTTCTAGCAGACCACGTAACGAATCAATCACTGAAAATATTAATGCAACCGACACATCGTAGACTAATGTCAGATTATGGTAATAAGAAACATCTGCTAGATTGACGTTATCGGTTACGGTACCGAGAAGCTTGAAAACGTCGAGCAAATTAGACGGACAGTAAGCCAACTACTAACTGACAACGGAAAATATTGACATTCGAGTAAGAAAATCGATCGAATCTTTGAATAAAAAGTCACGAGATTGATCTAACTTTTGGTTAGTTACTTTGTTCGTGGCTAAGGAATCGTTCGTCCTCGGTGATTCGTGCGTGTCGACCGTAAATTACAGGTAACGTAATGCAAGCGAGCAATAAATATCACTTGCGTCAAATCCCTATCCAGCAAACGCTACTTATCGATGTTATACGGTTGATCATAATTAAGACTAACCATCCCTAAGTGCAGTTCGCCCCATTAATCATCCTGAATCGCCCGAAGGGTAGAAATAAAGATACCGAGAGCTGAACGTCGAAAAAATTACTGGTCTCCATTTCGCGGCTAAGAGTCATTGGAAAAATAGATTTACACCCTCTTGAGAACCGATAACCAGTGGTTAAAATTCGATAATATCCTTTGGAAATTGCCAACAAAGCCAAAGAAATGGTGTATCGACAAAAAATATTGCCAAGTCGTCTTAGAATTAAAATAATTGCGTGTTAAATCGTTATACACGATCGTTTTGTACACGTCGCGAGGACAAGGCGTTTTCCTACATCAATTACGCGTAAAGCGTTCCTCAGAAGCGATTTATCTTCGAGTTGCTTCGGGTAATCCCTGCATCTCCTAACGAGACTGTATTCGGTACTCCGTCCCGTAACGTTAGTCGGTTCTTGTCAGTGTTCTTCATCACGATTGATCGATTGTTCCTCGTCCAGCCCGTGCAAATCGTCCCTTTTTACGCGAGTTCGCTAAGGAAACGATAAGACTTTCGAAGACGTCTTTCAATTTGCTACGTGCTCGATCCGGGACTTGGAGGTCGACGTTGTTTTAAACACGGCCTCAGCCATTTCTTGTATTTGTCAAATAACTCCGGAGAGCAGATCAAACATTCCGCGTCTTGACGACGGGCGGTTGTTATTGCAGCGGTGACGAGGCACTTCATCTTGGGCGTCGGGACGGAGGCAGAAACGTTGTAGGAAACTCGGCGGTCTGGGAACTCCGTTGTGCAATTAATGGCGAATGTAAATGCAGCTCGGAACTGTAACCACCGTAATCTAGCGGCGGCGCGGAGTCGTCATCACGGTTTTAATATTTATTGGACGCGAATCAGGCACTGTGGAAACACGCTCGAACGCCCTCGACGCCATTATAGCAAGTAATTAGGTTAAAAAGATTAACTAAGCTCGAAGCAGCTATTTCGACCTCGGGGTTGTTCGCTGAAATTGGGAAACCACCGTTCGAGCGTTTTATTAATACTTTCGCATTTAAATTCGTTATATTTCTTTTTCCTGGAGGATGTTTTCGTCGATCATCGTAAAAAGTTTGTCGAGAAGACAAAGTACGCAATTTAGTTTTTATTCGCGAACGCAGTTCTGGCATTTCGAGCATTCGTGTCTCCCAGTCTTCCATCATACTCATTGTCAGACTCGAAGGCGTAAGAAACCTCTTGCCTAACCAGCAACACGCCCTTTCCGCTTGAAGTCTGCTCTTAATCCAACCCCCTCGTACCGAGTTTCCCACATCGATACTTTTTACTCCTTCCTCTTGCCTTAACTTCTTGCGAATCTTATTAACCAGTCGTGCCTGTCTTAGCTTTGCACAATGAAGTTTCGACCGGTTGTCCCGGAGGAAGCCTGTGCCCCTATGCAATTCATCCCCTTTGTCGCGGGGACGGAAGAAGCCGCGGAGAAACTTTCGCGTCCCGGGGTTGTCGAACGACGACGATGGACAAATGCGTCGGGACGTAACGACGTAACGTTGATTATCAGCCAGAGAAGACAATAAGTCTGCTGCACGAGTCTCTGCGAGCGGAAAACACAATTATCGCGAAAGGCTTTTCTCGGAGTTCCGTCACGCATCAAGCTGATTTAGATAGAACCACTGGGAAGAAAATGGGGGTAACGGTGTGCTCGAGAAGTTCCGACTATTCACCTTTCTTTTGGAATACGTGAAATTTCAAATTAAAACGGGGATTGCAAAAACGAACGGTTTCTTTGTAAGATAATTCCAACCGCGCTAAAAAGTTGGAAAGTTACTTTCGCAAGGAGAAAGCAATCTGCACGTTAGCAACGTTGAAACGCGTCGATATGTTTGACTGTTTGTTGCATCGAGGCCCGGTTAAACGGAAGCGGGAAGGGTGTTTAAACGAGCACGGTCCGTCGGTGGGAATAACCAGCGGAGTTTATTGGAAAAAGCGCAAAAAAGTAACGCCGAGGGGCTCGAACGGGCGCGAAAGGAATTTTAATTGGTCCCTGGGCAAGTTTCACGCACGTGGTTCGCGGGATCGATCCCTCGTCATCCCTGTCGGACGCGTGTTCGGCATTTTTACACCCGCGCGCGGGTCTTGTATTTAAAAATATTTCGATCACCGAGCCTCGGAGGCCTCGACGACAAAATGGGAAATTTCGATTTGCGCGTTACGTTGACGCGCAACATGTACGCGAACGCTCTCAAACACGGAGGGTGAGTGGGGTGTCGTTGCGAATATTATGATTTCGACGCGAGTGTTTACTCCCCTTGATTCAATACCTTTGAACACATTCTGTTTTTTGTTTGCCAGCCAATATCGTTCCTTGGCAAAAATAGTACGCGGAAAATAATTTGTAAAATATAAAATACGGGCAAAAGTGTCTATCGCATGTAACATGCTGACAGTTCAAACTCTGACTTTTACTTCTAGGTAATTTTCTTTTATTTAAATATAGATAGCGTATTTCTTTGGGGGAAACTGCGAGGTGAAAAGCGGAAGAATCGAAGAGTAAGTTTGAAAACCGTCTGTCGTAAAATAAATGGTTACATTTTCATATCCTATTACGAAAAGCAAATGAGATATTCATACCGTTCAAAATGAAATTCGCCCCCGTCGCCGCTGGCCGGGGCGAATTTTATTCTCTCCGAGAAGATTTCCGTAATGCCATTTGCGGAGGATAAAAGTGCTGCGTCGCGTAATACGTTCAGCCGGTTCTCTTTACTTACATTCCGCCGGCTGGTTCGCGTATATTCCTACGGTAACGAGGACACGTTCATTGGTATGCCGGGGCACAGGACAACCCCTGTACGTGCTCGACGCCATGGCGGCGTAGTAAATGCAATTATGCCGATGGTCTCAATTACCGATCCGCGTCAGCAATTGTTGCGAAGGGAACCGTGCAGGTGACGCGAACGAAACCGTTGCTGGATTTTTTCCCAGCTTCCGATCGATCGGATCGGCTATCGGTCGTCAAACTACGCGCCACGATAGACTTCAACATTTCTCGGGTTTAAAAATAATATCGAGTGAAACAGAAGATAATTGATACGTTTTAACGATTGAATTAACTTTTGCGTGGAAATCGCCTATCATAGTAGAATTATGATTGAAAAAGAGAAGCTAGAACAATATGGACATCGTTGATATTGGGAGCTTTGCATCGATGTGGTTCGCGACAATATTTAATCGCCCTAGGGCCGGCGATCAAGTCCATTCTCGTTCGTCATTGAGGGTTCAAACGTCGCGGCAGCGCAATGATAATAAACATGCCAATCCCTTTGCCGGCGGCGGTATCATTAAAAACGTTTAATCCGGTGAAACGCGCGATTAAACGTATCAGCGAACGAGGCTCGGGCCGCTTTTCCCTCTTCGATCACGCGTTTGAACACGCGCGATCGAACGTGCCCCGACAGGAGGCAAAGCGGCCCACGCAGCCTCGTCATTCGATAATTGACAACGCGTTTGCTTGGTTATCGCTCGAATTTGCCGTTTGCTCGGATTCCTATCAGCCGATGAAATCGCGACGTGCCGCGCGACCAACGTGCACCGACGACCAATTGCATGAACACTGCGTGGGATCAATATTACGAGCTGGCTTTACACGGCGAACGGGGTAGCGAGACGGACAAAGGCCGTCGCGAAAGGGTTGGAAAGAGAGGCCGAAGAGGCTCTTTCAATGTAAGACGCGCGAGAACCAGAAGAAAAGGACGCCGTGAACCGATTCGAGGGAAGAGAACGCGAGACAAACGCCCGGAGAGCTTAAACAGGAAGGAAACGAAGGAAAGTCGACGACGATGGGAACTGAAACGGAGCTTGGGCTCGATAAGCGGGAAGTTTTCGAGCATTGTGTTCTTTCGGTCCAGATACCGGTTTCGATTCCAAGCGTCGAGTTTCCAAAAGGTGGAACGGAATACTCGCTCGAAGTTATGAATTTTAAATTTAAATAGCAACACGCTGGGTTCCACGAGCTCGAGATCGAGCAACGTGGCTTGGGTACTGCTACGTCTGAGAATAAATAAACGTATGACTTCTTCGTACTCGTAGAAATGTCTTTTATGTTGCTATAGCATTGTTAACCCTTCCTCACTACGGACGTATCATTTTTAAAACTACTGGTATTCTCTGTTTCGAAGGCTCGATGGCTTCGTAGCGAGTAAAGGTCAGTTTCCTAATCGTACTAACACGTGCAATTTGTCTAAGGGATGAAATTAATTCAATGAACGAATTTTTCTTGTTTAATCGTTCGGTAGGGTCGTTTGGACGTGTTAGGTTCATAAAAATTTAGAATACGAATAACATATGAATACGCAATTTCGCCAACACTCTATAATTGAATCGCTTCATTTTCCAGTGCCGTGAATCATTTACCACGTATTTAGTATTTATGTAGCCGCTGCATCTTTCATGTGTTCGAACTA
Source organism: Colletes latitarsis (assembly GCF_051014445.1). Lineage (NCBI taxonomy): Eukaryota > Metazoa > Arthropoda > Insecta > Hymenoptera > Colletidae > Colletes > Colletes latitarsis. The sequence goes on along the minus strand of NC_135141.1, from coordinate 29,955,345 downwards.
TCTTTCTAAAACAACATTGTCCCTTGAATGTTGTCTTTAAGATACTTATTATATCGTGATATGTTTGTAGAAGTTGCGTGTAATAAAGTTTCATAAAAATGTTCGTCGTATAGTGTTAAAATCCGAGATGTAAGTTGTTATTAACGTCGTGCGCTCCAGAAGGAAGTGTGAAAGCATTGAATAAAGGAATTACGGTTCGTTCGCGCGTGCCTGCATTATATTCATAATCGCGAACAAATGGTAACTGGGTTGCTTGCGAATCGGGACGCCTAGCATCCTACGTTGAATAAAATTTCAATTTTCACGCTCGGCTAACAATGGAGATCGTCGCGTTAACCACGTATCGTGGGCGTTCTTATCACAGTCGAGCCGCGTTCGTTGGTAATATTATATGATGAAATATAGCAAACTCACAAAAGTGAGAACTGGGCTCAGAGTCGAAAACGAATATGAAAAATGTTTCGAGGCGTCGAAGAAGGGTCCAAAAAAGGGAAAACACTGTACCTAGGGCTATGTTTTAAGGGTCGTTCCAGCTCGCCTCGTTCATCATTATTATTACTACGTTAGAATATTTATGGAAATTGTTCTGGAGCATTGGCTCCTTCGGGAACGGCCATCTTTCTCTCATTCGTTTTAATCGGGTGAATCTCCGGCGGCTTCCATCGGAAAATCAATAATCCCTTTACACGCATCTCGATATCATTTAACTCGCGTTAGTTCGCCGGGCAGAGATAGATACTTCAAAGAAATCGTCGAATAGCGACGTTGTCGAGCGTGCAAGGAAGAAACGTAGGCGGGGGTTGGATAGAAGGACAAAGCTGGCGAGCGGAAATTGCGCCTGGGGGTTGGTAGCGCGGATTTAACGTTGTTTTGCCCTGACCTAGCTCTCTGGGTCCCCATTCCGAACCGGAAGGTAACAGCTCGGCTGGCTTTCATCCCCGCCGTCCCGGGGATGCTACTCTCGTAGTACTCGCGCCGTCTCCCACGCTCCGTTTTTCCTCTTCACCCTCCTGCCCTATCGTTCTTGTTGACCCTATCTCACGCTGGCAGCCGTCCGTGGCTATGCTCGCAGCGAAAATGCGATGCATTCCCCGCCCTCATTCGGTATCTGCTTCGGAAATAATTGCGAGAACGAATAAACGATAATGACAATTAGTTCCTCTTCCTGTTTATCGACAACAGAACGACCCCAACCACCACGACTTCGATTCCATCGAGCTTTCGCGAAACGATACAAGCCCCTAATTATATCTGTGAAATATTAGAGGTAGATACCTAATAATTTTTAAGATATAAATTACTGTTCAAAACATACAAAAAATTTCCACTGATAACCGCGACGAGGCTATAGATATAAATAATAGTTCGGAACGTACCACGATACAAGAAAGTTTGGGAAACGCTGCGCTAGAGAATTCTTTGATAAAACTTTTCTGGCTGATCCTGCCTTAGTTGCGATTGCATTATTAAAGTTTGAACAGTCTCTTATTCGGATAAAACTTAGTAGCGAGAAAGAAACCCTGAAAGAACGTTACGTGTACGCATTATGTAGCTTTCTGCATTATTTTCTGCTCTATTAACAAAAAAATGTATGGAGAATTTGTTTCCGTTGAAATGGAGAATAATGGTGAGGTAAAGCAGAAAGTAGGGCGCTGAGTTGAATTCACCAGTCGCTATTAAATGAACGTTTTATTCGATAAACGTTCGACGCCAATATCCTTTTACGATTGATGGGTGTACGTACACGGTATTGTTATGGAAGTTGCTCGATATATTAAAAAGTATCATAATAGCAATATGTTTGTTAATAACAATGGAAGAAGGACGTTTCTGTATCGACGACTCGAATTTGATACGGACGATATATTAATAAATTTCCTGAGCGAGCATGGAAGCATGGCCGGAGAACGTTTTTCATTACAAAGTATTTATTAAATTGTTTACACGCACGAAGTACCCGTAGAATTGCCATTATGTTATTACGTAAACAATGTTCGTGCTCTCCGTTGCAAATTCCACCGTTTGTAAATAAAATATTCGTGAAAATTTGTTGTAAACAAAAACGCGAACTAACGAGCACATTTAATTGCAAATTGAAATATTTAAAATTATCAGCTTCCAACGTTCCATAATGAAAATACAGAAACCAGAATCGTTATTTTCTTTACCTCGCCGTTTCGAAAACGAGACTCCTGTCTGCGATGTTAAATGTAATCGAGAGGGTGAGTTGCAGTTTCGAGATTTTACGGAGATGGTTTCGCTGGCCAGCTCGGATTTCCACGCGAAACGTTTCTAATGTACGATCGACCCGCCCACAGAAATTTATAATGGCTGAGATTTTCTAAAACGCTCCTGAAAGCGTCACTTCCCTTTCTACGAATCAAGGCGGTGTGATTTGTGGAAAGAAAAATACAGTAGATAAATTTGGAATAAAACCAACACTCGGCGTTTGTTCGTACAATTCGTAAAATCTGAAGATTCCTTTCCGTCGTTTTACTATTTCATGAACGTATCGATGGTGCTTCGAACGCATCCGCTTTACTCCTGCATCGTTAAAACGTGATCCGAAATGCAGAACCCAATTTCTCGCGTTCCTTGCTCGATCAGGATATTTATTGAAAAGCCTGTGTAAAACGAGTGTCCTCCCGTAATCAACAGCCCATCGATCGCGCCGCGTGAGCATCCAGGAGCATCGTTTCCATTCGAGACGAACGCTCGCAATTTATTCGCGCGATTTACCGGAATCCGTAATCCGAGTCCGTGCCTCCAACGAGAACCCGAAACGGCGTTCCGCCGATAATAAGCGAGACTGTAATCGATCGACACCGGTGCTCGCGACACGGACAAAGGAATTTAATTTGCTCGAATGAAAAATGCGAGCGCTCGTTTCAGAAGCGCGGATCACGACGTCCGGAAATCCGAAACGTCGCCTCGTTACGTAAAGGCATCGAGGGATCGATCGGATCGCGCGAACCGCTCGCAGACGACATTGTTTCCGATAGATACAAAGGGATCTAATTTGTGCCCGGCATTTTAATAGGATTCACCGTTTCAATTAAAAAAATATCAGTTCGAATCGCATGTAATTGCTGGTGCAACTAAAACAAACGTTTCGCCAACCACGGCGTCCATTATGTACTCGAAGTCACACGCCGACTTAACACTAAACCTACTGATACTTCGTGTATATCCATTCCCATACCAAATTTAAATTCATTTTTAATTAAAGGAATCAATAGGAATTGCTGAAACTTCTTTGGGTATGTAGTGTCAAAGTAAATGTCAAAATAAACATGGAAGACAGCATAAAATATAGTAGTTAGTATAGTCATCGGATAGAGGATGAAATGCCCTTTAAAATGAGCGTTTGTACGAGTCGATAGCTTTATTAGTTCCGGAGATATAGCGATTTTAATTTCAAGTCGATGCGATGGATAGTTCCGGCCGTAGCGTTTGTTTACATTTCATTGACGACGTACGTGCTCGTAGCAGACAGTGCGTAGTAAATTCTTGGAAATACTACGAGTTCCTGGTCACGTGACTGTCTCGACTCACGCGCGACAAGGAGGTCCGGCGCGACGCGTCAGACGAAGACAGCGATAGTCAAATTAAGAAAAATTCGCTTTTACATAAATTGCGATATCTCCGAAACGGAAAGTCGGATCGTCAAAAACCAAAAACCATTTTAAAGGGGAGGCTTTGTCGCTTCTAACAATGCCTCAATAATTAATAAAACACTAGTAGTTTCGGAACTGCACGCATCTAAACTTTTAGTATTTTTAATACGCGTGAATAGGCTATTGTACGCGAGCCGGGCAGTGAGACGGTCGAATTAAAAAAAATTATCTTTTACATAAATTACGATATCTCCGAAACGGAAAATCGGATCGACAAAAACCAAAAGCCATTTTAAAGGGGAGGCTTTGCCGCTTCTCACAATGCCTCAATAATTAATAAAAAACTAGTAGTTTCGGAACTGCATGCGTCTAAAGTTTTAATATTTTTAATACACGTTTTCAGACTGTTCTAAGACTAACAATAAAAATCGTGATGTAAAATGGCGCTAAAATAACATTCTATGGTACAAATTCTAAACGAGAATTCTAAAAACGGTCATTTGCCCAGTCGTGGTAGGTTTAGTGTTAACATTCTGCGTATTACTGAGTTAAACTAGGGATGGGAAATTTCTTTTCGGTTGGAAACCGTGCAAAATTTAAAAAAATGTTACTTTATTTTCTGATTAATCCGTACCGCAAGAATGTATGTTCGTCGTTTCGAGAAATTTAATTCTCGCCCGGCGATTAAAGAGGATTTGTCATTTCGATTGACGAAAAAAGGTTGGTCGCTCGTTACGGGTCGCGTACCATCGCGATGGTCGTTCACCGTAAAAATATAATTGCCGTGTCAAATTAGAGATGGTCGGCTCGTCGCCATTTTCTGTCGAAATTTTCGCAACAGAATCGCCCCGCAAAATATTCCATTGTTCGCCGCGTGAAATCATAGAGACGCGACAATTACAGTTTGAGCCGGAACGGGAACTTTCGAGAGCGCGAACTCGCTCGTTGCCGCGCCTTTGTCGAGGCTGCACTTTGTTCGAACACGAAGCTCCAACGTATCAGCGAGTAGAATTGTTTTCAATTATCGTCGGTACACATTCGCGTCGCTCGCTGCTTCGAGCGCGGGAAAAGAACAGGGAAAGGAGCGCGACGAATGCGCGCTGAAAAGCTGATTCGGCTGTTTGGGTGGAAAACGCCGAGAAATTGGCGTCACCGACCAAATGGGTGAGACCTTTTTTTACACGCATGGTTTCGCACCGATTCGAGGAAATTAGAAATTCCGCTGGGAATAATAGTCTTTGACGCTGGCTGTCCCTGTGCACGGGAATGGAAAGGCTTCGCACAGGGATCGAAAAAAAACAATTTTTATTTCTTTACAATTACCGGTACAATGTACACTACTTCTATTAAAAAAGCTTCTTTTCAAAATTGTTCCGCGAGACAGACATTCTCAAGCTGGAATATATTCAGTTTCAATAAACTTATAGATGTAATTATTTCTGGGAAATTGAAAAACCCATCGTAAGTTTGCAGACCCATCGGAACTTTGTTTGCACGGATGTAAAAGTGATCGAGAACTTCCTCGCTATCGATAGAGAAAATATATGTTTCTGTTACCCAAGAATTTCTACTTTTATTCCTTACAAATTCTCTCGAAAGTAGGACTCTTATTCATCTGTTCTCATTGAAACTTGCTGAACTTTTATTACAAAAGTTCCTTTTCAAAAGGTCCTATAATTGTTTCGACCCCAATATTTGGAAATTTTAAAACAGATAATCCTCGACCTCCCTAAGTTTTCAATGACCATGGTTATTTTTAATTCGCGCGCATAAAATAATAAAAGCGGTCGACGGGGGACGTTTCGTTTCGATTTTCGCGTGGCGCGCGTCGCGGAATTTATTATATAAAAGCGCCGCTGCATTAGTTTTCCAAATGAATCCGGCAACCCGACGCCGGCGACTCATTAGCATTCCCGGCGATGCTTAACTAGGGCGGGGCTGGAATAAATTCACCGCTCAGGTAGTTCGATTCTACCCCTTTTGTCTCTGCCAGCACGACGCTGGGAGGGGGTTGAACGGGAATGGCGAAAGGCGTTCGACGCTTTCCACGGATGAATCGAAGGACAGATTCTTCCGCGTGAATCGTTAGCCTCCTAGGCAGCGAGATATTCGCCTTGACGTCCAATTATGTCACGAGTCCTGTTGTCGGTCGGTTTTTTTACGACGTGCACGTGTTAATTAACGTTCGCGATGGTTGAATACGAACGGACTCGAACGTGAGAAAAAGCGTCGATCGGCGGCGCCTTGTCCATAAACATGCAAAAACGAAGTTGTTACGCGTTTATTAATGTTTTGTCTCCAAGTGTGAAGCGAATCGAAGTTGAAATCGTTCAAGGACTTTCTCCTTCCGTTCGATTTGGGCTGTTAAATTCACCAAGAATTAATAAATTTTACGGTAATATCGATGTCAAACTACGAAACGCAAACATTGTTAATTCTAGATACTTTAACGGAAAGCTGATATCGGAGTTTTTAGATTTGTTGAAAATTGGTACCGGGAAAGGGAAATGACAAATTCCGTGTAATAAAATCTCCACACCCAAATACGGAACACGATCGATACCCACCAAAATTGACAGGTTCCCTTTTCCAGTTCCATTTTCCATCGGATGCTCGAATCGATTAATCTACGCGCGCCCGTGAATCAACTTTTACAGATAAAACAGCAACTCTTCGAATTCCAACGAATTTAAAAAAAAAAAAGAAAAACAAAAATTCCCTACACGGTAGTTATCGCAATTTCCCACTCGTCGAGAGAAATTTCACTCGTTGGATCGTTCTTTAACGTTATTCCGATATCTAATTTTAAACGACAGACGCTTCCAACGCTCTGTTTACTAGGCAAACAATCGATGTTACCTATCACCGTTCGGCGTACGAGCGTTGTGAAAAAAAAAAGAAAAACGCTCGGAGGAGATCGTAATTTTTTCAATTCTCCCGGACGTAACTCGTACCTCTCCGGTTCCGGGCCATAAATGCAGTTTCTCTTGCAGAAACCGCGGCATTGTTTTTGCCGTCGTTCCGCGGCCGAGGACAAAACGCGCGGAAACTCGCGGCGAGATGAAAAATGCAAGGTTGCTCGCGTGTATGCGTCGTGCACGTACACGCTGGAGCCTCGAGGCACACCGTGGCCGAAGAGGAACGGATTTATGGGCGGGTCTCTGCTTTTATATCCCGCTTATATTTTTATTCGTCGCGACCCTCGCAGCGATAACAAGGATATCGGTGTTCGTTGGGGCTTCGGATTACCGAGATTTCGCGACACCGTGAAAAAAACAAAAAGAAAAGACAGAAGGACAAATGTGCGGCCTCGTTACCAGCCCGAGCTGCGCTTCCGCGTTGATTGCGTTATTTGGAGACCGTAGTTTCCGCTGGACCATTAGGGAAATTAGCGAGACCGCTGGGAACGAAGGTCATGCACGGACGGGGAGATTGAAAAATTCGTGCTGGGCAGCAGGCGAGCGAGAAACCTTCATTTTTGTGTCGTTTAGCGACTGCCTAGACCGGCTAATTCCATTTTCTCCTTCTACTTTTTAATTCTCGAAGAAACACAAGAATTTATATTATCTTCGCGAAACATCGAACGAGCAGAATGTTTTTTTATATTAAACCTGATAATTTAGAAAGCCTTACTCTAAAATTGCCCACGAAAGCGAAACATACCCAGGCTCGTTGAAATTGAATAATCATAAAAATTAATTTCTTTATCCCCTCGGTGAGAAGTCAATGTGTTAAGCAATTTGAAAAATAGGGAAACGGTGACTTTGATCGAAATCTCTGTTGTCGGTCGTAAGAAGGTTTTTCATCCCTTACGCGAAAGCATCGACCACTTTCGCCTTGAAACGATTATCCCCGATGGCAGACACGGATCGTGGAAGCTTTCGAGCGTCGAAAGTTAACCTCTCGTGCGTTAACTCGCTGTGGGAGTGCGTGGATGGGCATTAGGGGCGAACTGTCCCCAGAGAACAGCGACAGGGCGAACACGTTCCCGCGGGAAACGAAGTTACCAGGCGTTGATGTTTTCGCGCCGGAAGTCGCATTATTTTATTCATGCAGTCACGGCGGGACCGTCGGAAGGAACACGATCAATTTCCATATGCAAAGCGTCCGCGGGGCCTGCGTCGAATCGCGTTTCCGCGGTTTCCCCGCGAATCTCGGACCGCTTCCGTCGATCAGACGCCGCCGGGGCGTTGGAAATTTCGTGGCACGAAAGCTTCGCGGGATCTCGGGCAAGTTTATCGCGACTCGACGAAACGGCCGCGAATGTAAATGTAATTATCATCTAAATTGCGGGAAGTTACGAGTTTCCCTGTGTCTCGAAGCGGGATCGCGGCTTTCGTCGCCGAGAGCTCCAGGTGTTTGTTCCCCGCGAGAACAATTAAGCGGCCGGAGTACTTATTTAAATTATTATTACGCCAGCCGCGGTGTCGCGAGCGTTCGAGTTTCTCGAGCGCGCTCGATCCGAATTGGAATGGAATTAATTTTGGCAAAGAGAAATCGTTTTCTAAACGAGGTGAAACTTTTAAAAATTGTTTACCGAGTCTTGCACGGACTGGTCTGACGTAAAGATTTTTCTTTCCCGCTGAAAATGGTCCGCGAGGGCCATTGTCCTTCGAACGGAATAGTTAAAACTCGAATCGCGTAAATTCGATTCAGTTTTTCGCAACGGCTTCATGGGGTTTCCGCGGAATACCTTCCCGTCGCGTAATTTCCATTGCATATTCAACGGCCTAAACGTTCCGTCGTTGCCAGCAGTCGCGAAGTTATTGTAACTACGTTTCGCCGAAAGAACGCGGACGCCGAGAGAGCGGAAAAATGGTGAAGTCTCTGAAGGATTAATTTTCTCTTGCTTATCCAACGACGCCGAGAGATTTTACAGGAACTGGATCAACTGTCCCTCGTAACATAATGCAAAATCGTATTTCGCAATAAGAGCCAGTTAAGCGCGGTAATTGCATTTCGGATTGCAATCAACGCGGTGCGACGAGTCTGGATCGAAGTGCAATTTTTAAATTCGTCGCGTTCCAGAAGTAAAAACGTATCGGTAATATGATTTTAAATTTACTTGAACGTCGGATGCAAGGCTTCAACTGTTTACGTCTCGATGAGAAAAGAATTTTAAAACGAATTTGGACGTTCGAAAATTTTTCTTTGAAATAGAAGGAAGTGTAATTTCGATTATACGCGTAGGAAGTCGCGTTAGTTTGACAGACACAGGCGCCAGCAACACCTGGTCACGATTGTAACGTTGGTACGGCGTGACGGGCAATTGTCTTCGGTATCCCAGGAAATTGAACGAAGCGCGACAACAAAACGTGAACACTCGGCCCAGGTGTAATTCCCAATTCGAGTCGGTCAAATTAATAACGACGACGCCCCCGAACGGTTCCCCGACCATCGAAATTCGGTATTCACGCGCGATACAGGCCTCCGATGCACGTTCGTAGTTGGGAATTGCAACGCTGTTGCAATCTTCTTCGGGGGAACAGAGTCCGCGACATCTAAAACGCTGTTTACCGCTCTCATTGCGCGTCGACGATTATAGTTTCTCGTGGTACGTGTTGCATTCTCACTTCCATTAGAACCAACAGGAATATTTCGTTGATCCAGGATGTTCTAACCTGGTCGTTCGGTCACTACTCTAATAGAAATCTACTCTCGTGCACGTGGTTGAATAACAATTGATTATGGCGAAAATTACTAATACAGTTTACGTATATCAAAATTATAATTTTGTATTTACTTAAGCGACTAAAAGAATATGGCTAGCGTTGATTTAAAAATTATTTCTCAGTTCTATGCATGTCCACGAATCAATTAATATTGCTATCAAATAATAAATAGCTAAGTCTGCATACCCATTAAATATCCCAGTAAATAAATATCATAAACGAATTCTGCAAAATATTTTCAGCGAACCTCGCAAAGATTCTTGTTACTGGATTTTTAATTGGGCACATTATGCGACGCAGACTTAAGAATAAAGTCCCAGATTACTTTATTCTGTTGCAGGAAGCCATTATTATAGAAATAGATACAGTACGCTTTCTACATAGGTAGCATCAACGTCGATCGAGGTTTAAACCCTCCCCAGAGCTCCAGGGAATTGTTTCGCGGGGCTCTCTCGTAATTTAAAACGTGATCAATCGTGACCTCCGACAAGGTATAATCAGAATTAAACGAACGTAAGAAGATTACAGCCGGGTAGTCCCATCGGCGGGCAAATAATCTCGAACTGGCTGTTTCTCCAACCCCTTTGCTATATTTCAATTCCTCTTTCGCCCCCTCGTGTCCGATTTGCTCGTACCCTATCACTTCTGGGCGCTTTCATTTCCGAAGAACCAAGTCTAGCCACACGCGTATGCGTCCACCGTCGAATATTCGGAACCGATCCAGGATTTTTCACGCCGTTTTCACCCGCTACCCCCCTTTGCACCGACTAAACGCCAGCAGCGTCAATCACACAGCTCGTGGGATAATTTGGGAGGAGAGAAGCAATCAACGCCGCATAGAATCTCATCAGGTACGAGCAAAGTGACCCATCCGCGCCTCCTGCAACCTTTCGTCCCTTCCCTGTCATCTGCCACGAATTTTTTCCCCTCCCACCACCTTGTTCTTCGCACCTTTTCATCGCTTTTCTTCCTTCCGTTGCTTCCTTCCATCGATTACCGAGAACAACGAGTGCACGTGTTTGCCATACCATTGTGCAAGGTAATAGGTAGTACGGAATCACCCGGTAGATATAATAGGATCGTAATTGAATATTGATTGTGTCGAACAAACAATTTTGCCCTGACAAACGATTACGTGTGAAAATACGACGACAGAGATTTTTGAGGAACGAGAGTACGTTTCGACCTATGGTAAGTTTATTTCGGGGAATGATGTTAGAATCAAACTAATTTTTTGCAAATTTTAATTATTAATGGAAGCTAGAAATGATTGTTACTATATAAAATGTGAATAGGATCAAAAATCTAGGAATAAATTGGTGTATATGTTTTTTACATTTAACATTTAGTTAACAATGAAAATTATTTATAAAATGTATGTTAGAATAGTAAAATAAAACAAGTTAATTGACGTGTAAAAGCGACAAGAAACAGATCATAGTATATTGGTGTTAATTCGTAGCAATATGAAGGTAAGTAGAAAGATCGAGGTATGGTCAGACATGCTCGTTAAATCGTACTTCTCTGCACTTCTGCGTGTCCAAATAATAAAAAAAATGTAATAAACTAATTAAAAAGTACAATCGATGGGAAACAGAAAATATTACATCGATATTAATTTGAAAAATACGAAAAGAAGTGGAAATAACGCATAATGGTCAGGCATGTTTACCAAGGCGTATTCCATCGCGCTTCAAGAATTTTCGCAATCAATTTTTTCGGAGAACAGAGGTTCGAATACTAAAATTGTGTATAGTATATTTTCCAACTATTTTTACGCAAAAATCACCCTGTATTTTGAAATTTAAAAATTTATTTCCATGCCTTATAATTGAGAAACTATTAAATTATAAAAACGAAGAATAACATGCAATGTTCCACGCAAACACTGACCTCTAAAAAATAATAATTGCAAGCAATGCAAATAACAGGAAGGGAAAAAATTTGTTTATAATTACACTCAACTAATTACGTCAGTTTTATACATTCTACTCTCTTCCCATTTGCCCCTGTCATTAACTATGAATTTCGCCTTTACTCCCCGTTCCCTTGCACTCTGCACTCCTTAATTCGCCACCTTTTTATTCCCCCCCTCTGTACCTGCGCTCCCCATCCCATCAGTTCAATTCTCTTCATTTCCATACTCCACATCTCCCCTACCGTGGCTATCAATTTCATCCCCCTGTACACTTTCTCCTTTCGGGCTCACCCGTTGGTCGTTTTCCTTATTCCTCGGACAGCGCCGCGTCCCTTTCATCTACCCGGTCAGGAGCACTTTTTCCTTTTACCTTGTCGCGCGCCACCCCTTCCAACCCCCTCGCCAGATCCGTGATAGGACGTCGTTGGCAATCAGCGCGCATTAACAAGCATCGGAGGACATCTGGGCTTTCGCTGGGACATGGAACTGGCGCAGCACCACGGCGAAATGTCAAGAGTTCGCCATGGCCAGGGAGAAAGCGAGAGGAGTCGTGTGCAGGACGGACAGATAGAGAGGGACGGAGCACGCGAGGGTGAGATCGAGAGTGAGAGACAGAGAGTGGGAGAAGGGGTGGCACGGAGGAGGAGATTTCAGCTGCAACTACTACCTACGGCTCCGTAGCTGGGACACTGGATGAGAGAAGTCGGTCGATAGAGCTCCCGGCTTCCCTCTCTCTGTCTCCCTTAGTCACAACCCCCTCCCTATCGGCTATCTTTCTCTCTCCGACAGTGTTCGACTCGCCACGCGCGTATCTCGTACGCTTCTCTTTCTCTCTCTCTCGACCACCTTTGCAACATGGAACGAACCGACGGATGAATGGACGGTCGGACAAACGCTGGTGGGTTTCGTGGGCACACAAAGCGGAGGAACTGTGCACGACTGAAAGAGGTGGCCACCGTCGGGGGAGGAACGACGCTGATTCTCTAAAAGGGGCTGCGGAAGCCGGGCAAACCGTACGGGACAGGGCAACTGTCGCGTGCTAGGATATTGTTGCGTTACCGAGGTGCGAACGATTTTGCGTGCCTTTGTGGAAATTGCACGTTCACGCTGCTGGGGATCAGCGGGAGATTAGGGGAGAAGCGTATCAGGTCAACTAAATCTGTGCTTCTCAACCTTGCGTTGGCTCCCAGCCAACCGAGTTTCACTTACCCCTGTGGTAATTGTATCTTACGATTGCTGTTCGTTTATAAAAATTACAGTGATATGATATACATGACCTACTTTTCATAAAACAATTTTTATAGTAACTACATGGATAGGAGCTTCTCTTTTCGAATTCATTATATTCGTATAATTATATTACGATATTTCATGCTTGAACTTTAAAAATTTGCAAAACAACTCTCTGCTTGGAATATTCCCGATTCGCTAGAATTTTATTTCACAATCGGGTAAAAATAGAAAAGGAAAGGCTGAAATTTTATTTTTCCTAACGCTCGATATCCTCTCCCGGATACGGAGCGCGATATTGCGAGGTTTTCGGAACCGAATATTCCATCCGGAATCGAAAATCAAATTTTCCCGATGCCGTTCTAGTATTTTTAAATAAACGCGCCAGAATAAACATCCCATCCGGTGGGCGCGCAGTCATCGTTCCCAAAATTTTTTATTCGTAGTTGGCCAAAAATTTTGCTGTTGGTATCCGGTATATTTATGGTTCTTTATCAAGCTACGTGATATAACGTATATATCATTAATTTGTAAAATACATCTATTACGCAGTGTCGTTATCAGATCTACTTACAGATTGGAATCACACTTTCAATTTCTGTTCTTAAATGTCGTACCGTTATTAAAATTCTCATCGATCATTCGTCGATCGACATACTCGGACCACTTTGACGACGCCGGGCGTCCCTAAAAGGCTCGTTAATCAAGAGGGGGGACGGAAAAAAATAGAGCCTCGCCTCATTGTGCCCGACGGGTCGAAGAGGGTGGAAAGCCTGCAAGGAAATTCACCCCGGCGATCGAGATCAACGCGTCCACGGTCTGTCATTCGTCAGTCGACTCCGACTTCCTCACGCACTCGCCATTGTCGTTCCCGCGCGTTAATTAATCAATCCCTGGACGTAGGAATACGGATCGACCGGTGGCAAAAGACGGAGACAGGATTTATTTTCCCCCGGCGCTCGAACGGGGAATCCCCCAAGGAGGCGCCAATAATCGACCGTTCGCGGGAAGATTAATTTATCGGACAGCGGCGGTATCATTAGGACGCGTCCTGCGTTCGCTAATCGATCGATTTTAACTCGCCGATTACCGGGGTGTGATAAACGGCTTCGGAGACAGGGTTGATCGCCGTTGCGTAGGGGTTGGAAATAGGCCGGAAATATCGAATGACTTAACCGATTCTTCTTTAATTACTCTCGTCAGATTTTCAATCAACAAGGGTCTGTCTTGCCCCTCGAATTTGTCATTGTGGCATCGATAAAGAAATAATAATTAATATGTTTTTTCGAGTCGTGGGAACATAATTAAAAAATAATGGAGACTCGATATTCCATGAGAAACTTGAATAAAATTCATACAAATTGATAGAGGAATACTTGATGTCTGAATAGTGCTAATAATAATTTACTATTTTATACTTGTTCGATGATCGAAGCTGATGTTTATATGTACCGGTATTCACGAGTACGTTATTGGATTAGACCCATCGCTACCAGCCAGACAAAATGTCGAAACGTTTCCGAGCGAGAACGGTTTCATTATCAGAGAGTTCCTAATCCGTTGTCAAACAATGTATTTCAATTAACGGAGCCCTCTGCTCGCCGTAATTGCGACGATTCTGTCGCGACGCTGCTATTTTTTACGAACGTGTGAATTGAAGGGCACCTTTGCTCAGGTGCTCTCTTTTACTCGCGCTAAATATGGGTCACCTCGGACACGAAATCGGACCGTGTTACGCCTCTGTCGCGTGTGTAAAGACTTTCTGAAAACGACGCTCACTCGATCGCCTTCGTGTCAGTGTTCAAAGTGAGCTAAACGTACGTGTAAACTTCTGAATAACAGTATCCTTCGGTCGATAAATTTTAATGGTCTTTCATTCGAAGCAAAGGGATAATGTTTTCGACGCTTGACATAAAGGATTTCATTTCAGTGGGTGTTTTTGGGGATTCGAACGACAGTTTGCGTGATTTGTTACGTTGCGAACGGTTTTCCGCGCATCGATGACAAAATTGACGCCGTATATTTCCCCGAAACAGTTATTGCGTATCACGAGGCATAACGATAAGCTTGGTAGAAACGGCAACGACAATTTTATGGCGATTTAATGCGGCCGCGGGCCAGTTGGAACGTTTAAATCGTGTCGCCGGTCCGGCTGAAAGTAAATTACGGTAAACGCCAGTAAATTCGACTCACTCAATTGTGCTGGCCACCGGCACCGGTGGTCACTTACATTTGCATACGAAAGCGCCGGGAATATCCGCGAATGATATTTGCAACCGTGAAAAGTATCGTACGTACGAACGAACGGTTTTATATTTTTTCTGGATTGAATCGGAATTGTTCTCGCGTCGTCGCGATATTTCTTCGGTAATGCCAAATAATTGTTTTCAACGTTGTGCACGTGTATGGCACGATCGCGAAGGGTGTATTACAAAAATGGAAGAAGAGAGAGCTCCATTATTTGTCGTTCAAGTTGTACGGAATTTCAGAACTTATAATAATGCATAATGGAAACGTAATGTTATATGTTACGGAAATGAAACAAAATAAAAGACCTCGAATTCGATTTAATTTTCAATGCACCTTACTATAAAACTGAACCATTCCTGTCAGCATGCAGTCGATTCCAATAAGACGATCAAAGGAATCGATAAACCCTTTGGAACACCAGAGTAATCATATTACTTTAGCGAACATTAGACTGCCAACTGGACGGGTTCCAACAATCGGAAATATAGTATTTTCTCGTTCGAATAAACTTTGGAAATTCGTCGGATAGGCTACTTCGAACGAAATGAATACTTTGGCGTTATCCGTAAACAGGTTATTTCATTTAAATTGCCGTATGGAACTCGACTATGTTATCGAAAAGTAATCCAAGATCCAAAACTTTGGACAAACCGAGACATTAAAATCGTTTGTTTTCTGTACATTCGAGCAGTGTTCCTGGATACGAAATATTTAGATGCAGTGGAGCAAAATTAAATAGGAGGGGTGGAAAATAGAGGTATAGTAATCTGGCGTGTAACTAAATAAATCTAGCGTGCAAACGATGGCACTCGATAACCCAAATCGCCTGACAGATCTTCTACGTCACGTTAAACCAAACGTTACTTATAATTTTTATATCGGTTTAAGTGCAGTATCAGTTGCAAAAGTCCGCACGGACTCTGTACAATTGCGATTTTATAAATGAAATATCGGAGTTTCGATACTTCTATGGCTATTAAATTACTTTATTTGTACGGTTACATGATCCAAGCACCCTCGTATTGCACGGTAAGCTTTTCAGTCGGATCACGTTCCAAAAGTATAACATTCATTTTTTAATTTAAACATCTAATGATCTTTGAAACATTTTGTATCAAATGTTGGAATGGTTGTGCTCCTGGAATTTTCACTAAAAATTTCTGAAACACGATCATGCACCCAGCATAAAATTCTCCATGGAGACTTACAAACTCTTGAGCAACCAACGCGACTGGACCTTAGTTTCTCAGACCGTGGACACGGAATATTTAGACCCGACGGTGCAAAATTAAATAGAAGGGGGCGGTAAACAGCACAAAATTAATCTGGCGCGTTACGAAATAAATCTAGCGTGCAAACGATGTCACCCGATAACCCGAATCGCTCGACATGCCCCGGCGGTGGCGTTCCTGCGACGCGAGATAAGCCGCGCAAATTGCGAAACCCTGCCTCTGACACTTTTTAATTCCTGCGTTTTTTATTCTTTCCTGTTTTCCTCGCGGCCGCCGTTCCCTCCTTTCTCCCTGTTCGCGACGGAAAACCTCTTGGAAAAAAAGGCGCTTCGGGATAATCAAGATGACCGTGCCTCTCACAAAAGAACCCTGCCTAGAACACGTAGGGTAAATTAGCCTGGGGTTAATTGGGTTACGCCGTGCTACCGTCAGTTTCCTACCCCCTGGACCCCTGAACCCCATCCCTTCGAGCGAACGAATGGGATACGTGCATTAATTTCTTTGTTGGCCGTTTACCTGGAGGTTAATTTTCCTTTAAAGCGCTTTCGCTGACGACGGCTGACATCACCCAACCCTTTTGCTCCTGACACCAACGCGATTATAACCGGTTAAACAATAATAAGACGATAAATGGCACGATTGGGAAGAATTTTAATTTGGTTCGATTTTATTCTAACAATCTCCTATTAATAACAATGTATTCTCGTTTTCTTCTAACCTTCTGCTCCTGATACCCTGATACCACCCTGTATAAAATCGTAGTGACTCGAATTTTCGAGTCCTGTTCGAACCCATCGCCAGCTGCATCTTCTTGTCAGTCCGCGACCGAAGAAGGCAATCATCAGCGAAAGCGATCCAGCGGGCATTATCGTGTCTCGCGAGGAGGATGCTTCCGCATCCACGAGCTCGTCCGAGCATAAATGCGAGCGGAATGGACGCGGGGCGTAATAACGGCGCCTAGTTGCACCCGTTCATCTTCCGCGTTGACTAGCGGCGTTGCAAACGCCGGCGAATGTGCAACTGCGATAATGGCCGGTACTAAATTAATCGCCGTGTGTGCACGCTCGGTGCGTAAACGCGGACGGATCGACGACGTTGCTCTCTCGGTGCCGTCCCGTTGTCGTTGCCTGTTGTCGCGCCGCCGCGGCGACTAATTAGCTCGCAGCTGAATTAACGATTAGCCGTGGAATTCCATGCTCGACGTGGGAAGTTTAAAGCGAGGTTCACGCGCGACCAACGGCTCGACGATTACGCTATCCGTTTGACCGAGGATCCTTTGAAAGATAGGATTTGATCGCGCCGTGATTGGGCTCACGTTTACCTTCGAATTACCAATTTTTTCATGGATACCAACTATTGGTTTCACGTTACAAGCGATTATCGTCAGTCAGTGAAAACTTTTCCTATCAATTTTTATACTGAACCCATTTTCAACGACTAAATTAGTTAGTAGCATCAACTAACGAAAAGTCCTAGGAATCACGTTTAATAGCGTAGTGAAATCGATCGTTGTGTTCGATTGGAAAACCTTAAATATTTTTAATTTTACGAACGTCAGAGAAGTTATTTTGAGAGAAGTCGTTAATTCAGTAATCTCGCCGAGGGCGAGAGGGGTGGAGAAAAAGTAGCGGATAGATTCGCGCGACCGATTCGCCATAGAGTGTATCGCGGGTGTCGATCGCGTCGGCTGATCCGTAACAACGATAGGTTCAGCGATTGATTGAGGTTTTGCACCGGTTAATTAACGGGACACTAATGAAGATAATTACCATTAGCATAGCTAACTGGCTCGATCGGCCCCCGCAGATGGACAAGCCGCGGTTGGAAGGGACGAAAGGAGGGGCTGGGAACAAATCACCCCGTCACCAACGGCCATAGAGAGAAAGATGGCTGGCAGGGGTGAGACGAGCACGAATCGGTCCAGAAGCGAAACGCGTCCTCGTCCAATCCAATTTGCGAACACCGGGGCTACATGGCGGCGCGCGGAAAGGAGTCACCCCTGAAAGGGGTGAGAGTCACCCCGATCGACGAAGGGAAGAGGCGGACGAGCCGCCAACGGATAGAAAATTATTGCAGCCGCGGATTGCAGCCGAATTGGATAATTAAATTTTTAGCTTCGTCGTTCGGTCCGTCCCCTCGCCGCCGCCACGATCTTTTCGTATTTTTCCCCCGCCCGGTGGTTGATTTTGCAAATTGCCCGCGAGGAACTTTCGACGTTCGATTATCGAGGCGACCCTCGGACGCGGAGGAAACCCATCGGAGGCTGGAATAAATTTCTCGGGATACGAGAAAGTTTTATTGTGCCGGATTCACGGAGAAATTCTTGTTAATATTATTACGAATTGGTTAGCGTTTTCAACAACCAAATATATTCCGTGTGAATTTAGTTGTTTCGAAGTCACTACATAAATTTCTGTTAAAATTCATTAGTTCGCGGTTATTCTTAAATCCCATTTCGCGGTGGTTAAGAATCTGAAAGGTGTTCGTCGAGAACGACACCGGGGGGGAAATCTGTAATGAGGAAAGGCGTAATGAATATTTTAATTACGATAATTGAGGCGACTTATTGTTCGTCGGCCCGGGGGGAGAGGGGGACACAAAAGGAATCTGAAATTAAGAACTCGTTAGGATTCGCCGTCTCGCGACACTGTCGCTATTATTTTTTCAAAAGAAAACTGGGAAAAAGCGATAAGTGACAATGGGGATCGACCCAGCACTCGTGCAAACTTTTAATGAGAAATTGTTCTATAGTTTGAAATGGAACTCACCGACTGGTATCGACTATCCGTTGTTGCTTCCTTGTCGATGAATTTTCTAGTGGCACCGTTACTTGATGCCGTCTTCTCGTTTCTCTTCGATCTGTAAAAAGAAACAGAAAAATGTACCTGCGGTTTTCAACGTTGACTGTACGATAAAAGTAATTATCAGAAAATGGAAGGAACGTTGCTCTAATAAAGAAATCGCGAAACGATGTTATCCGTGGCAATTTGTCGCACGCGAGACGAAAAACGATACAAAGCGTGCCGCGAATGGCATTTCCGGTTGACGACGTTCGGCGGCGTTCCCCAGCCCCGTGAATCGATGATAATCGAATCGGGGATATTCGCGTCGGGGCGGTTTAAAATGCAATTTCATACCTAAATTCATCGACTTCTGTGTCGGGACTTTACGTATTCCCAGCCGTAGCTCTATGCTAATAGCGCACGAACGCGGAAGCTGCGGCGCATAAATCGGGTTAAGCCGCGGTTAGGGCGCAGCTCGTCGAAAATGGGCTACGCGCTGATCCAGTTACGTCCGAACGTTACGATCTTCTCTTTCGCCCTGGTAAATAGGATGCACGACCGACCACCTACGCGACTCGAACTACTCTTTAAACCTATTCGACGAGTTTGCAAACTGACTCGCTGCCCGGAATTAAAACCGTCCCGGTGCAGAACACAGTCTCGCGCTTTAAATTTTCGTCTCCTCCCCGAACGCCAAGGGTAGTTTCACTCGAGTCGATTTTCTCGAACACCTATTCTTGTACGAAAAAATCGTATTCCAGTAATTGTTGCTGAAAAATTTCTTCCGTCGATTTTTCCAACCCCAACGATGCATGAATCGAACTGGTCGCGACAGAGGCTTAAGCCTTTCAGCTGTAATCGATGTAACGAATTTCCATAAAGGCACACGACATCGGCCTATTTCTCGTTTAACTCGCGTCGATAAATCTACGAAAACTCTGCGCTCGCAATTTAGCGCGCTATAACGGCCAACTTGAACGCGCGATTCTGGGAACCGCGAAATTGTGTCAGTCTTTCGTGCGGATGAAAAAAAAATATAATCAGATCCGTGGGTCGATCCCTCGTTCGAGAATATTTCGCGAAGTGGGTCGGTGGAAATAGAGAAACGAGAAATCCCCGGGAAATGTTCGCGATGCGAAACCCTTCCGCTAACGTTAATTTACATCGGTGAAAAGGTCGCGCGATGTTCGCGCGGCGAAATGTCAAAAGCGAAAGGTCAACTTTACAGCCGCGAAAATCCAGAGCGTGGCTGAAATTTCCCGCGAACGCCCACGAACACTTTTATTTAGCCCCAAAAGGCTCGGAACTGTACGCTTCCTACCGGCTGAAACGTCGAAAATTTCAGAAATATTGCAAAATAATATTCGGTAATATTCGTCGTCTACGAAATAATTGTATACGAATTTTTTGTGCGTTGAAACGTATAAATTCTGTTTTTTTCTCCCGCGCTCTCGGTCGTTACGTACAATTTTTATAAACCATGTTTTTTACGTAACAGAATTTCCATATTTGATTGTAACACAATGCAATCAATCGCTTCTGTATTGGTTACTTCGTTTACGCTTCTATATTTATTTTTTGTACAAATCGTTGCGAAATTGTGACGTTTCTACAACCGTGAAAACTCTCTGAGCGTAATAAATATATACGTATCTTCACTACACAAAATTGATGAAAATACGATTTGGAGAAATTTGTGTCAGGTATTAAAAATACATGACATATACAAAATTAAATCACGTTTAATCCATTAGGAATAAAACGTGTAAAATGAATCCTTGGTAAGTGTTATAAGTCTTATCTATTTTCCATCAATCTTGCTTGCTCTATTAACCTCAGGTCTGTAGTGTTCAGAAACTTTATAAGCATTACGAAAACAATCCAGACGTCTACGCTGAATTTTAATTTTTCAATTACCAAACTTCCCTTTTAACTACTCGTTAAACCAGTTTTTACCCAAACTAGTAACAACTGTGCAGAAAATCTCTTCATCTTCCGAAGGATTGCGTTTGAAACAGTTTCTAGATCACGAACAATTTATCGCGTCCGAAATCTTTAACGTTTCGAACGATCGTTCCGGTATAATTACGGGAGAGAAAACAGCGACGAAATCCATATAACACAGAAGCAATTTAAACTTGAAATTTCGCTCTTTTCGTCGCGACAACGAGCAGCAACCGTGGCAAAATTGCTTTCGTCGCTGAATACAGAACTCGCGTCGCAAGTCGCGTTTAAGGAGACACGGCTTTAAAGTCGCGTAAACGTAGAAATTTATTTCCCCGCGAATTGCTTTCAACGACCACCCAACGTCCTGCCGACAGAGAATTCATCAGTCCGAATGCCGCGAATATTTGCGCGGACGTAGACGTTTTTATTAATGATTTCAGCGATCGGTTGGTCCGAGATAAAAATTGTTCGCAGCGGCAATTACGCCTGCCGGCGAGAAGGTGAAAATGAAAAACGGAATATCATATAAATCTCGGACACGAGCCGGAATAATAATCTCGCGGGTCTGTTTTACATTCTTTTTAATTTATTACGAGACGTAAAGCATTACCCCTCGCTAGTACGCGTTCCTTTGTCTCGAACATTCCCCACTGGATTTTTCATTCTATTCGAAAGCAACGCTCAGAGCGTTTCAAGATTTTTCAAGCGAAATACAACTTACTACGGTTAATCATTTAACACCTTAATTCGAATATACTTGCATCTAGCTCGAGTAATCCGAGTTGAAAGTACAAAAAATTATTAAAAAGAATATTCTACAGGGCTCTGTAAACTGAAAGGGGAATAGCTTCGACGTTGAAAATAGCTCGAGTGGCTACGTCTCTATTGTATTTTGTTTCTCTCTCGTGGGAATTTCTTCGGGGGATCAAAAGGGTGTGCTAGCATCGCGTTGATGAAATTAAATATTTACTCATGGAAATTGTGTTTGCCCACGATTTTTTATTACACTAACTACAGGTGCTCCTCGCGATTCTTCAGCCGTGCCGTTATTTGATTAATAACGTCGACCTCGTTCTTGTTGTACCTGCAAATATTATTCACGGACACGAGCCGGTTGTCGGAAGGACGGCTACAAACATTTTCACGCATGCGAAATCAGTTTGATTTCCCGTCGCTCGTATTTTCCATATTCGATCAGCCCCGTGTAGCACAGTTTCCCCAGCGCGACGATACATTGACCGTAGAATACGTGCCCGTTGTTTCGACGGTTATCCGTTAAAAAAAAAAAAGAGCAAAATGCACGTGTACACGGTAACAACAGTTACATTTATACAGGAATCGATGTATACTGTTGGTTGTTGCCGTGGTTATAGAACACGGGGATCGCTCCATTCTATCGGTCGAAAATAAAAGTCGAGGGAAAATTGTTTCACTTCGATCCTTGGCTCGAAATATCTTCGAAAGCTTGTGACTTTTTGCTAGTCACGAATATATAGTGACGTTCGACACTCGATGTGGAAATTCACAAATTCTAGCCATCGGAATTAGATTTACCATGGATGAAATATTTACCTCGGTAAACAATGTGATCATTCTCACAGTAGGGCACTACTACTTTTAGACTATGAATCGTACGCTGTTTCCGTACACGTAACAAAGCAAACGATATTAAAGAACGTTAACCATCTTCGACGTTTCTCCAAACAATTCAATTCTGATAAAAGAACGAATCCTCTGTTTACAACGAAAGTAGAAATTTCCTCGTGCGTCAAAGGCGGTGTCTCGTCGATTACGTTTATCGCGGAGCGGGTGATGAAGGATCCCCGGGGTCTGCTGATGAAATCCTCGGTGAACAGAGGGAAGGACAAAACGGAGGCGTCGCGCGTGGGTGTTGCATCAGACGGAATATGCAATTTCCTGGGGTGGCCAGCGCCAACCGTGTCGTCGTTATTCCGGCGACCAGCCTCTTTTGAAGCGGGCGTTCTTCGAATATTGCACGACCGTCAGCGACAAGTCGGAGACGAGCAACCTCACTTTGTTCTCTTCATCTCGTTTTACGGGTTGGCTCACGGTATCGGGATTGCACGGCCTGTCAGAAGACATCGCGTTGCTTTTCTCGTTCGTTCGGCCATCACAAATTTCAGGATTATTCCCTTCGCCCTCGCTTCGTCGTTGTATCAACGAAATTCGCGTCGAAACTCGAGGCTGCCATCGCGGGACTCGTAAAAGGCTGCGTAGTAGACCGGGAATGAAAATAACCGCGGCTAGAAACGTTTCCATGTTCTTCCCGGCGGTGGACCAATCTCTGCGAATCGGCCTTTTACGACCGACTATGGCGATTAATTTTTCTTTTTTTTTCTGCGGCGACGAGGTCTAGGGTCGAAGGGTAGAAGTACCTTAAGTACGTTGGTTTCTCCGTGTTGGTGTTCGTAATAGAATCCTTCGCGTACACTCGCGTCTGAACAAGTTTGTTAGTGCAAAGTGTATTTGATCCTTTATCGAAGCTTTACGAGACCCAGCTTTACGACTGTCACATTCGGGGGTCTAATCTGCCGAGCAAACGAAATCGTTTCGGTGGAATTAAATAACAGAAAAACTGTATCGTCGCTGCTCTACCGAAATAAAAATGTTTAGTTTATGAAACGATTTAATATTCCGACCGTTGAGTAATCTGGATAATTTTATTCTTTCCGTGTTGCAGTATATCGTGCGATCGTTTTAAGAAGATTTCCACGGACACGGAGGATTACACGCTTCCAAAGTCGTTGTTTTTATCCAATTTACGTAACGCGAACAACGGTGTTCTTCCCCCCGTTAAGGTTATCTTATAACGCGTTATCTCCGCGAGCTATCCATCCTCGTAATCTCCCTCGCGACGGACCGTGTTTCGCCAGGATCAGAAAAATGAAATTTAACCTGAAACTCCAACGAGAGTTGTTTTCAAATCTACGTTTCCCTGCGAGCTCGTACTCGGCTCAAACATCTGTTTCGCGTTGCTCTTCGGTGCTAACTCCCCGCGAGAAGTTCGTTTGCCCCGGATCTTGGCCTGGAAGTTCGAGCCACGAAAGTGCAAGACGTTGCATAATATCTGGGTAAGATCATTGTACATATTCTCCACCAAAATACGCGTAGTTTGCTTTTTTAAACATTGAAATCGTCCAATCCGTTCAGAAGTTATGACGTTTTAAAGATTCGCATGAAAATTCGGGCAGACATTTCTGGACAGAAATTATATTTTCGGTAAGGAATTTTTTTCTCGAAACTGAGTAGGATTTCGGGGATATGTTTATTAACCAAAAAGGATTGTATTTAACGCCCAAACTGAAAATAATTTTTTTAGAACGATTCGAAATTTTTGAATTTAATTGTTAATAACTTTTTAACGGAGACTCCATCAATAAATTGGTATTCTTGATTTTCGTCTTATTTTGGCCTCTAGAATCCCCCATTAAAATTTTTCCCAGGGGTGGCCGAACACCCTGTATACGAAATGTCCGAAATTTGAATAAAAAAGCGAGTTGTTTTAGATGAGAAAATAAAGTGAAGATTTGCAGGAAATTTTTTTATACGTGGCTCAGTTTCTGAGAAAATCGACGTGGCAGGTGCTTCAGATATTTTTATAAAATTCCACAAGAGAAACGATGCCCTCTTAAAACAACTCTACTTTGATCCTATTTACAAATTTTCTACGAACAAGGTCGGGATCTGCTCAAACAACTCGGTTTTTTTTTCGCATTTATACAAAGTTCTACGAGAATTGTCATGACCTGTTTAAACCACTCGTCTTTTTTCGTTAGTCACTCAAGCTTCTACGAAAGAAGACTTGACCTATTCAAACGACTTATGTCTTTACAGTCACATTTTTTAAAATTCTGTGTAGAAGATTACGACTCTTAAAGGAGAACTGTACAATCTGGTGGAGATTCAGTCATTTATATTGTGTGGACACAAATTATTTATGGAGTACTATTGAAAAATATAAGACAAGTTTGAAAATAAGTGGAGCCCCTGAATGATACTCGACTTTCTAAAGACTCTCGTCAAAACGCGAAAAGGTTAACGTTATCTCGCCACTCTAGTGGGAAGCAAAACCACGAGTTCCCGAAACGCGTCATTTAAGCGATATTTTTGAACCTCTTTAGGCGATATAGCTCTCTTTCTCCGTCGATGGCTGCACGTAATTTGTCACCAGGTCGCCCCCACGAAATTCTCCGCACAGATAGAGGGGACGATGTACAACCTCGACGAGGACGATATTTTTGTGCCATTTACGAAAGTAGACCTTTTCCCCTCGGATTCTGTCTCTTCCTTCCTAAATTCGAGCGCACGATACTCTCTCCCTGCCCTCCATATTGGTTCTCTCTCGTAACGCTTTCAGGGTAGCCGTAATACGATACAAAACCCTCGAGAAAGAAGTTGAAAGAGCTTTTTTCGAAGCTGGGCGAAAAGAAAATAAATACGGCGGTGTAATTGGAAGAGGAATATCGAGTGTCTTCGAACGTGTCTGACCACCGAAACATTTTCATCGAAAAAGAATGTAATTGTCCTTTTAATAAATTTGATATTATTCTACTTTCATCCTTCTATCCACTCCACTACAGAAACATTATGGTTTAATTGTTATAATTTTCTCTAACCTACTATCGAAACAATTTGTGCGCCACTAATCTATCAAAAGTTTCGCCGTCGCCTCGATCTCGATCGTAGTACGGTGAATTCGAGCTCTGGCAATTTTTATATCGAGCGATCAACGACGGTAATTCATCATGGCACTATTCCAGAGGTGGCTGAAAGGGGTGGTTTCGCTCCTTCTCGAGGACACGGCGTTAGTACCTTGAAGGGAAACTAGGTCAGGATCTTCCGTTCGCGGCGAGCTCCAATATTCGAAAGTGAGAAGCACGAAATTCGTCAGCTCGCGACACCCTCGGTTTTTTCCCTCTTTTTACATCCCTGCCTTTTGTGGAGCGCCACAATGACGAACAATGCGGCTAGGCCGACGAAGAATGAGAACGGTTGTTTGCTTTGGGGGAAAATATGGATGCTATCCTCTTAGTCTTTCGCTCGAGTGCAACCTTTCTCTCTTTCTCTCTCTTTGTCTCTCTCTTCCCTTGCCTCTATACCTTCCATATCCTCCAACCAACCCCCTCCCCCTTTTGCTCGTTTCACCTCTTTTCGAGCGAGCGAGGATCTCTCGGAGTTACGAACGATAAATGTTTACCTCAAGTTTCCGAGAGGCGGAGGCCGTAAGCGCGGCTGCTTGATAAATGCATCGCATTCCGGCACTCGTCCGTCAAACTCGATGAAAAACATCCTGTTCACCCCCCTCCTCCCCCCTCCAAAGCGTGTATTCTTCCTCGAGACGTTCCTCGAAACACTTGTCACGTATGAAAATTGCATTAGGATCGGAATAAAAGTTTTTCGGGATATACGGGCGTTTCATTGGGTCGGCGATTTTCAAAGTAGGGAACGCGTCTGAGAATCCAAAAGTTTGGAGAAAATTTTGTATGCAGTTTCGCGCAATCCCGCCAATTAAACCAAATATTTGCTTTCGAGTCTCCTTGCGAGGAAGTCACCATCTTTCGAGCTGGATCCATCGAGTAAACGACGAACGGCTAATCCCAGATTACCCTATCTCGAGCAGACCGATCTCTCCCGATTATCAATTAATTAAGTCGGCATTTCCCTTCGTCCGCTTAGGAGCCGGTTAATTAATTGCCGATTCAGGCTCACCGACGCATCATTCTGCAATTAAACTCGCAATCGCGCGAGGACATCCGACGAGGAGGGACTTCGGTATCGCGATGCAAGTGGACCACTTCAGAATCTCCGTTACGAATTATTCAACTTTCGATTGTAGCTATTTGTCCACAGTAAAAATTATAAACGTTTCACTAGCAACATTAATTCGCAAAAGTAGAGAATGTACACGACTTCTCTAAAAGTCCTCGTTAATTTATTTCCTCCGTAGTTTATAAATCAATCAGGTTGCTGTTCGACTATTTTTTACAAAATTACAGCGGTCGAAAGATTGCAAGCGATTCAGTCAAGTGTGCATTAAGAAGATTTCATTAAAATTACATTTCGAGTACAAGTACAGCAGCATTATTACAACCGGATCTACTCTTTACAACGACACGGCATTCTTTAATAAAATGCTTCCAGGCATAAAAGCTGAAAGCTCATAAAACCGGCAGATCTTCAAAAGACAGAAATAAACGGTAGCAGTAAAACTCAGAACTATAAATTAAACGATACAAATAAAAAGAGACGTAAACAAAGAGTTTAAAGAATGTAATAAACAATACGTTTCGTGAAAAACAAAGCGTAAGTTGTTTTATCGATTATAAATTTTATTTTTAAAATTTTATAAGCTTGAAAAGGACTTCCTCTACACAAAAAGCTTTACACATGTATTATCGAGCAAGATGTAATTGTGCAATGACTTTAGCAATCCTTGGTTCCGCTCGACGTCAATGTTTGACTACTATAGAAGCTTTGCTTTGCTCTCCAACGATGTGGACGCTGTTTAACTTTATACAGGACGCTTATAATTCCGCGGTATCCTTCGTTTAATTAATCGTGCGCTTATCGAAGATATTACTTTGACGTAATGGAGAACGTCTCTAAAGAAGAATCAAGACGAATGCGTTTAATTATAAAGGGATTTCTTTGGTAGACTCTGGACCCTCGTAAACGACAATCGTCCTGGGGTCGAAAGATTAATTGTCCTTAGAATTGAAAACAGTACACGAAATCCTATTATAGGGAAACTTTTTCGCGATAATCGAATTTGTGCATTTCTAGGTTCGCTATCGTTATAATAATTTGAAATCCTTGCATATCAGACGTTGATTAGACAGGATTTTCTGTATACTAAGCTAATGGAATAAGAGCCTTCGCAGTGAGTTGTTGCTTCTGCTCTGTGGGATTTACAAGCAGAAATCCACAGTAAAGTGCATGTATCGGATCCATAAGTTCTTATGCATGCACGTTACGGTTTGCATTACGAGCTCGTACTGCTCGCGTAACGAGTAATCTTTCCGTTCGTTTCTTTCGTTTAATCCTCGCGAATAAACTTCCCTCTGATAGATCCATCACCCTCGAAAATTCCATATAAAGAACAAATCCGTAATCGATCGTCGAATTTCATCCATGAAATAAAAAGGAACAGAATGCTCCATAGTTTTTTTTTAACAAGGTTGGCCTACCATAATTCAGAATGGCGGCCGTAGGAGGGATTTATCGTGGAAGTTTTAAAGAAAGCTTAGCGTACACGCGTGGATAAGGGTGCGCCAACGATGGTCTGGCGATAGGGGTAGTGGGAATCGTAGGTACGTTAGTGGGGATTGAAGAGACAGAGATGGAAAATGGTCCAGGAGGAAGGGTGGTTACCAGAGGGTGGTTATGACGCGGGTGTAACCTTGGCAACTCTGCATCCCCCTTTCTCGTGGCCGACACCATCCTTCCAGCATCCTTTCCCTCTCTGTCTCCCTGTTCTCCACCCTTTCTTCGCTCTCTGGGCGTCCCTCGTCCACCTTTTCCCTATCCTTCGTCCTGCGTACTATCTCGACCACCATCTTCCTCCCCCATTCTCCTCCGTCCTACCTTCTCTGACGGCCCTTTTCTCGCCCTCCCGTCTTCCCTCCTCATCGTTCTCGCCCCAGCTTCCTGTCTCCATCCCGGTCCCGTCCACCTTCCTCGGTTCGCCTACTCGACTACGAATTCCTGCCGCTTCTTTCTCTACCCCGAGCGTGCACGCCGACGAGGAAGACGCGCGATACTATCCTCCTCGCCCACGCAACTCCACCCACGTCTGCAAATGGAGCAAAACTGGAGCGTGTTCTTGTTCGAATGCATGCTCGTTTCGTACTGCCTCTTTTTCACCCTACCACCGATTTCCAGGCTCTGTATCTGCTACCAACTCCCTCAACAATTCCTCCAGCTATCTCGCTATCTTTCCATACCCTATTTGTCTTTTTCTACCTCATTCTCCTTTAACCCTCGTTTCTCACCTGCCACCCCCCTCCCCAGCGTTGAATCGTCAAAATGAATTTCTAGACACCGTCCCCCGTCCGTGACTACCACAGGGGTGGGTGAGAAAAGGGGTGAACTGGTGATCCACCATTCGCGGAGAACACGACTGCGCTCTTAATCTTGTAGAGATGTAAATCGCGTTTGATCAGCGTTTACGTTTTCACCATGGCCGCCCGATGACGAGAAACGATGGGGTTGGTCGCTGCGATTCGATCGTGGCTCTGGTTTGTTTCCGTTCGTGCGTGAGTATTTGCACACCCCGCGTTGGGAAACCTGCCATTGGTGCGTCGAAGGGACGACACTTTGAGGCGCGTTTCTCTATCAGAATATAAGTGTAAATCCATCTTTGTTTCAAGGTACGAAGGGTTTCGTATTTAGTACGAAAGGCTAGCTGAAACGTGGGTTGTGTAATAATGCCTCGTTGACTTTTTCCAAGACGTGTATTACTTTGGAAAGAAAAAATGTTAAACGCAAAGTTTACTTTCTCGGACCTTAATTTGAAAAAGTGTACTGGACATTCGTTGCATCCTGCCACTAAATTGCACATTCCCTCCAGCAAAACAAACTTCTGCCACGATCCCTTGCTTTTGCGGCGGCATCCCCTTCCATTTAATCCCAACCCTCTGAAATTCTGGTCGAACCATCGATCCTCCCGCGTGGATCATACTAACGTGTCTTCGACCCTCGAGCGCCGGTTCGTTAGGTGACCCAAATCTATTCTTATTTTTCTGACACGTTAGACAGCGTCGACTAGTATTTGTCGTTTAAAGTTTGAGACCATTGACGCTAGTTCACGGAATAGTTCTCCGTCGAAGCAGTAACTATGTTCAACGTGGCATAACTTTGGCGACTAAGCGAGATTGTTCCTCGCTCGAGGATTCGACAATAAATTGTACGTTACGTCCATTTAAACGTAAATACATATTATCCTAATTATTATTTTCTGACAAATTGCGTTATTCTAATTTCGTTGTTCGGTAGTTAAGGAATTTCAAATTAGGTCAATTCGAAGGCAATAAATGAAAATCAAAGCCTCAGAGTACCAGTGATCGCAACTTTCCACATAGTCTAAAACATCTTTCAAGACGTATAAGACAAAGAAAAGTTATGTTTACTGTGGGTGATGAAAGAATCGCGAAGATAAACGAGTGAGAGAGAGAGTGAGAGCGTACGCGTGAGCGAGAGATGTGTAAAGGGCCGAAATCGGTGTGGCAATGAACGTGTGCGAGAACCGAAATATAAGAAAGCGAACGATAAAAGACGAGTTCAGTGTGTTGGATGTGAATGTGTCATTGAGAGAAATTGTGACATTAAAAACTTGTGTGAGCACCGAAATTACGAGGGATAATATCTAAATTGTTATTACATAACCATATCCCTACATTACGAAAATGGCGTTTCTGCGGACGTTTCAGTTGCACTCGCGATCCCCAGTAACGAACAATCAATGCGTTAAACGAATTTTACGTGATCGTCGATGCGTTTTTCCCAGCGCTGGCCGTCGTCCATTGGCGGAAAATGGATCGCGTGGATTTATTGCCGCACAAAAAGTCACCTTCCATATTCCGCGAGCGTTCCGGTGACGCGCGTCTCGCCCGACCGTGCGAAATTACGATGCCCCATTGTTCATAGATACCATTATTACCATTACACGGTATCATTATTGACAGATAGATCGACCTAGCATTCATATTCATGGCGATCCAATAACGGTAGTTAGAGGTCGTACAGGCTGGAAGAGAGAGAAGGAACGATCCCGATGGATGATCGGTACCGTTGAATGACTGGACGCGATGAAAATCGTGCGTTTTATCCGCACGATTCGCGTTAACGGCACCGATCGCGCCGCAATAGAACGCGGTTGCGTATCTACCGTGTGATACATATTCATGAACGTCAAACATTTACTTCCGGTTTCCGCGGGGGAAAAACGAAACGCTGCCGGGCTCGTTGTTCCACCGAGCTCGCGATGGACGAACTGATTTAAAACGCGACGAGTGCTCGATCCTCGTCGACGAGGAGTGGAACGATTGGTTTGTAGAGGCTTTCGCTGTTTGAGATCGCGGGAAAATGTATATTAAGCTGCGGTTTCCACTACTCTTTTGTTACGTGAAGCGGTCATGGGCGACCTCCTTTGAGGCGCTGGGCCATGGAAGAATTACTTGTGATTCCTGCATCGAGTCTCTCGTTGGATGTTTAATATTCCATAAATATCTTTAAAGAGATCCATCACTCGTGAACGAACCACGCTGCCTACTCTTGTCACACGTGAAATATGCCTGACGTCTACTAACCACGAACATTTGGGAGATGTGATTCAAACGCAAGGGGTTAATTGTAGGGTTGACAGAGGCAGGGTTCGGTATCGTAGCTACCGGAAGCTCGACGTTCATCTGCATAAAGATTCCCGGTTTGTGGCCCACAAGATGACGGGGCAAATGAGCCCGGTGCAATAATGTCGTCAGTTTGGTGGGTTTATTGCGCCGTCGGCCTCCAGCCGTTTGCGCGGGACTTAATATCGTCCGTTGTAAGCTGGCCCGCAATATTGGACTCGTTTCTCGCGCTTCGTTTCCGTGGCAATTCCCGTTCCGCTGACACGACGAGAATCGTGCGCATGCCACGTGTGCATGCCACGGCAGAGATATTTGTCTACCGCGGGCTCCGGACGCACTGACCAGGAATTCGTGTCGTGGACAATCGCGTGGATCGATACTCGAACACCGGATAACGAACGTGGAACCCCAACGAATCGCGGAATGAAAGAAAATTGCCAGGTGCAACGTTAAACTCAAACACCGCGATACTATTAACTCTAGCTCTTTTCATCTTTTGATCATCGTGGATCACGAGTTTAAAAATTGCTAATTATCTCGAATATCTATTCCCAAAATTTTACATTCGAATCGAGAAAATGGTAATGATTAATGAGATTCAAGTAACCGTTTATAAACACAATGAGTTCGTGAAATGCATAAAGTAGGGCTAGAGAAATGTGAATGTATAGCCAGGTATCTACTTTGTACGTCTGCCAAATTTGAAGTTGAAGTTACGAAAATTTTGAAATATATTTTAATTTTCAGACGAGAATATCCCCTGAAGATGAATAGTCCAAAATGACCACTGAGGAGGCTCGAAAAAATTGTCATCTGTATTTTTCGAAGTAGAATTTTAAAATAGATACCTAAATTGTTATTTAGGAATTTGAGAAACGAGCATAAAATTGATTAGGTCAGAGTTTCGGAAAATGTGCACCGCGGCGCCTTAGAGCGCCCGTAGCGAATTCATAGCGCCGCGGGATATTTCAAATTTTCAAGGAAAATACCTATGAATATTGAAAACTACTTTGACAACGAATCTGCCAGCAATACCTGGTCCGAAACACCATTTCAATTTTGTAGTGTGTTCTTGATGACCAATGAATATACGACCAGTCAATTTCCTCTGTTGATACTTGTAGCTACAAGTAAAAATTTGATTTTGTACGAAGATTATTAATTCTTAAATTGAATACTCTTACGACAATCTTGTCTCTCCTGCGTGCCAATAATACTTCTGTCTATCTAGGAGCACTTGTAAAAATATTGTTCAGATACTAAGAACAACTCAGAACGATGGAAGTTTGAGAACCTCTGGGTTAGATGGTTCTGAGCGCAACAGTCTGGAAAGCGTGAAGGGAATAACCGTGGTGTCGAGTCGAAGAAATTGAAAATTTCTTTTTACGATTCCCAAAAGATCGACTAAAAGTTCCGACTAAAATTGCATTACTAAATTCAAAACTAATACAATTGAAAACCACACCCTATGCACAATTTTTGCTCGATACTCAAGGACAAGAACGCAACCCTTCTCGCTGCTCCGAGATCGTTCTCGTTCGAGAAACTACCACCTTGCAGAAACGAAAGGAACTGGCACGGCACACCATATTGGCCGGAACAAACGACTGATTTAATTCAATGTATGAAAAGCCCAGGGCGACACTTTCGAGTCGAACGATCCTAACCCTTTGCTCCCCTCCGCGATCCTCGGTTCCAGGAGCTTTGTGTGTTTTGACGGGGGTGCTAACTGACCCCGTGGCTTCTACAGAGTACGGAGGGGCCAGGAGGAGAGCCGTGCTCAAGAGCAGAAGAGGGTGGCATTAGGTCGAGGTCACCGGGACGCCCGAAGCGATCGATGCAGCCCGCCAGCCTGTATCCACCCTCGCTACAGCCCTCTGGTTTCTCCCTCCGGCGACCCATCTTCCACGACCTTCTCCTCCGCGAAACCCAAATACCGACGGCTATCCCACACCGTAGCTACCCTACCGAACCTCATTATGTCTGTATTTACGTCTCGTTGCATTTAACAAAAAGCCACTTGGAGGGTTGAAATCTTCGACTAGGTTCAACACGTGGATGCTCCACATTCGAGCCCCGATCAGCTGTTTCCCCGGGACGCTTCTGGACTCCCATGCTCCGGATTCGAACACACCCCTGGATAATCGAAGCAAATCGATCGCCAGGGACGCGGGGACCACGGTTACCGCTTCAAATTTAAAAACGTCTGCTTTTTTAAATTACCAATTCTCCGCAAACAGTGTATTTAACTTCTTTTAATTAAAAATGTCAATGTTAACGGCCACAGGAAACGAATCGAAAATTCTAGAAAGAATGTCGCGGCAAGGTTTCAAGATTGGGCAAATAAGTTCGCATAAGATCGACCGGCTGAGTGGCAATCCGGCTTCTCTTTGTACCGGCAGTTTCAACGAGCTCGTAACGCCAAGATTTACGAGGGAGTAAAGTCGTGCTCTCGAACGGTAATGCCCCGCTTTAAGTACACCGTTTCTTCCAGCGACGTTACATCCAATCGAGAATCGAATGAATTCGACATGCTCGATTACCGATCGAAGTTGGCTTCCAACCGGCGAAACGTCGTCCGATCGCGCTCATCTGTCGCATGTTTGGTTTCTAGGGGCCGCCTTTCCGGATCACGCGCACAATTTCTCCTTTCTCTCTTCTTTTTTCCCCACAAATGTCCCGGTCGTTTTGAACGTCAAACCAACCGTTTGTACGTCGTATATTTTTAACGGTTTTTCTACCACGCTGCGCGAACCAAGTGAAACAGCGACGCTCTGCTATGACGCCGGTTCTCAGAATGGTCTTTTAGTCGACGAATGTGAATCGTACCATGCGAGGAGGTTTAACGCGTTATGACGTGGTGAGTGCTGTTGGCAATATCTAAAGATTTGTTTGGGTTTCCTTGAAAGGAATTTTCAGCAAAACCGATATTGGATCTATCGTTTTTTATAATTAAGTATTTTAATGGTATTTAAATTTCTCAATTGTATGTTATTTTCAGGAGGAATCTAGAACGCCTGCATCCACCGACGACGATTCCTGTATTTCCTTGGAACACGATTTGCTAAATCCAAGGTATCGATCTTCAATGGTTTCCTGAGATTTTTTTATTTTTAAGTTAAATAGCCAAAGTTAAATTCGCGTTCCTTCTAAAATAAATATTTAAACAGCACCTATTACGTTTCAAACTTTCGTTCGTCTTCGCGCAATTATCCTAACGGTGTTTTAATTAATTCATTGTTGCCAGAGCTACGAGATCGAATCGAAAATCGCGACGTCAGCGAAGTTCGAAGAGCACGAGAAGTAATTTGCCGAATCTGTTCGAGGCGTCTGAGAGAAACTCCAATCATCGTCGCTGTTTCGCTAGCTACGGCCACGTTGAAACAAAATTACGTAAGTGATGTAAGTGTTAGCAAAATCTAGATACACGTAGCCTACTTTAAAATGTGTTACAACTACCAAACGAGACATATTATGAGACTTAAATTCACACTTGATGATTTATTTTTACAAATTATTAGGTAATAACCAAATGCAATGTGCGTTCCAGATTCTGAAAAAGTAGACAAAGACACTAAGGGTCATCGTGCGTCAAGTCTTCAACATTTTCCGAGTTATGCTTATCAGAAAAAGTATGAGGTAATTGAAAATCCCATTCCTATCTCTAACAATAATAGTACGTACAAAATAGCAAAGAGTATAAAACATGGTAGATGTATTTTTGTACAACTCGGAGATATAATAATTGAAGAGGCAGTTTTGAAAACGTCACAGCGTGAAAGCGTAAAAACGTCAAAGAGTTGGTTTTTTGTAGCAACACTTTACGCCGCCAGTGACCATTAGCAGTTATACCACAATTGTTATATATCTACAGTCGAAAAGGTGCTTTGAATTGCGATAGTTGTCAAACGCTATTCCACAAACTCGGGCTCAAAATTTCAAAGGGTCTTTTGCCAAAAACCTGAAAAGGTTTTTTGAATCAAACGTGTGAAAAGTAAACGAATAAAAAAATAAACAACTATTTCTCCGTTACTCGTCAGATGAAAGTAAAAATTGTATACGTATTATTTACTTCTCCTCCCCGTGTGTTTCTAGCCTCAAGTAACTTTCGTTGCCGAGAAGTCTTCCAGTGGCGAAGACCTCGTCGACAGATCCCTCCCAAAACTTTGGTAATTATCTGAAAAGTTCACTGGGTCACGTTCGCTTTCCTAAATCGTGTACGCCCCTAACTCGTGTAAATCTAACCATACCTTCAACGCACTCCTTTGACAGCACGAAGGGGAAGAGTACACCGCGAATAATTCGAGCTATCCGTCGAAACAGTCGAAAGTGTAAGTCAACCCCCTTGCAACGGATGCTCTAATTTCGATCTGTCTATTCGGACTTTGGGGGCGACTAAGAAAGTCAAACTTAACACTTAAAATAGTCCATAAACGATCGATCGAATTTCCTCCAGATTTTTGGATATGATTTCCAACCGTTCGCGTTTTCTCAGGCCGATTGCAGACGTTTCAAATGTCGTTTTCTCGTTGTTTATAGCGTTCCCATGATTCTGGTCATCCCCAAGGCCCGAACCCCCGTTGAAAATCGACCACGACCCTCGAGCCGCTGGCCCTGATTCGATGTACTTGTTCCTCTTCGCGCTGTTTCTCTTCGCCTATCTGTTCCTGGGAAAGGGGTGTGAAAATCCGCGCGTAGACGAAACCGGGGCTGGCAACTCGAGGGGTGGCGACGTCGACGGGACCCACGCGGCCAACGTTCTCGCGAGGACCAGCGATTTAATCCAAGAACGTTCGTAGTCGAGCCGGAGGAGGATCGATCAGAATCACCGGAACGACCGCGTCCCGGGAACAGCAAGAGCAGCGTGGTGGTTCTGTATCACGGGAAATCGACCGCAGCCGCTCCAGCATCCCCCGAACCACCCCTTAGGGCCACTCAATCGGAACGGGTGGTTACGCGTGGACCGAGTCAATTGCTAACAGAGACCGTTCAACCCTTGCGTCAGCAAAGGTAAAATACGTCTAACGACATTTTAACCCTCTGCGGGCTAAATTATTTTTGACTTCTCGGGGAGGGGTGAGAATGTTGTCTATTAAATGGATAAACTTGAAATACGAATTTGGGAACTCGGTACAACAGAAAGCGTGGGGTTATAGAGGGTTGTAGCGCCTACAAAAGAATGAAATTGACAAAATCAACAGCGGGGTAAATATGTTAAGTATTCGCACAATATCGAGCGATCGTCTGGTTAATACCATTTGAGTAATTGGTGGCCCACCCTGCTGAATTTACACAATGACTCATAACGAATCGAACACTCGGAAATATACCACCCCTCGGAGACCATATTCGATCGATCGGATAGACACGCTCGCGTCGAAAGTTAACGCGTAGGTTGGAACGAAGATGCAATTTTTGAAACAAATATCTTGGATTATTTATGAAATATAGAGTCGTCGTGGGACGAAGCGTCAACCGAAGCGCGAAACGAATACAGGGATGATTTTTCTCTACCTGTCTCGGTGGTTGCAGTTTCCGCAAGTTCTGCAATTTTCATTCGGGGATCACCAATATTTACAGATTCGAAAGTTTCCCTCCGCGAGATGCAAAGCGCGAAATGCACTCGAGCCTCGTTCCCTTCAGGAATCCATATTCCCAAAACCAATTAAATTGCCAAAAGTTTCGAGACATTTCCGCGAAGTTATCAACGATCGAAATAAGATGAAAGTTTCGTCCCGTATCGCGAGCCCTGTGATCGGATCTCCGTGGAAGCCCAAGAATTCTCTCCACGGTTTCCTTCTCTTGCAGCTCGAGCCTGGCGGAAAGCCCGGAAGACCGATCTCTCATATATCCGATCGAACGAGGGAAAGCTACTTTGAGACGACGTCGACGTTTATCGAGGCGACGAGGACCACTCAACGTACACATTTATCAGGACGGCCGTGCAGTCGCTTCCTTGTCCAAGGACCATCGTGTTTTGTCCAAAGAGACGCAACCAGCGGACCGGAGATCCGATCCGTCGAGATATTCGGCCAAGTCTGCGAAAAATTTGATTAGGTCCTGTGAGGAGTCCAGCACTCGTCAGGAGGACGACTCGGATGATCCTGATCGAGGCAGAGGATCGAACAAGCACTGGGAACTCGACAGAACCTTCAGGGAACGATGTCGTCCCACTGATAAGTCCGTTTTGAAACTAATGGCTCGCTCCAGGTAACAAAATCCATCGTAGTTTATGCGATAGTCACGTTCGAATCTATCTATCAGTCTTTTCTTTTAAATTGATACGCGAAGAGAGCTTAGCTTAGTCACGAGCAATAGCGTTTGATGATTCCCGATCACGGTTCCCGATGTTAATTATAGCGTATGATAGTCATCAGCCGTGGCGTTTGATAGTTTCCTACATTAGCGTTAATCAATTATTGCCTGCGGCGCTTAACGGGCTCTGAATATAGCTCACGATACCTCATAACTATAATGCCTATCGGTTGTCCATTACGTCGTACGTTTAAAAACGTTAATTGCGATCGTTCGATGGTATCGGTAGAAAACTATTCCAAGCTGAATCGCGTAAGATAACTCTGTAATAGCAATCTTAACGCACGTTTTCCAGTCTAGGAAAAGTCGGGGATTCGAGACAACGTAAAAACGAAGCCGTTTGCCCAAACTTGGCCTACCTGATGCAACAGATGCACTCGCGTCCCCGTGAACGTGGCGACGACCGTGCATTTATCAGCGTGAACGACGGCGACGACGACTCGAAGCGGGTGTTCCCGTTTCAAGCTACTCCTAGCGGCAACCTGAAGATCGTTCCGAATCAGGTAAACGTTCGGGAACGACTCACCGACCGCGATCGTTCATCGAATCCTGGGAATGTTGGCCTCAGGGCAGACGCGTAGTCGTTCTAGGTGGTGTTCGAATCGAAGAAAGTCAGCGTTCTGGTGGCTGATCCACGTCACACGAAGGTTAACGTCAAAGCTGAGCTTAACAGACCCGGAAACGAGTTGGCTGGTCGTGTTTCAGAGTCCTCCGCGAGACCGAGGCTCGTCGATCTTCCACCCGGTGTCTCATCCTCGACGATCAATCGCTTACAGGTAACTCTGACAACTTCGTAATACCAGTTGATCGACTACTTCGCGAGTGTATATCGCTTCTCTTTTTTTCGAAGGCACAAAAAAGTTTTCCACCGATCGAGGGCGGGAGCAAATCCACGATGCACGCGTTCAAGTCGAAATTCGGTCAAACGGAGATGGAGCAGAACCAGCAGACGTTGCCGTCGGTGTCGTACCAAGCACCGCTGCTCCAGGAGGTGCCACTGTCCGCGTGAGTGTCGTTTACTGGCGACGTTTGCCAATAACTATAATAACCGTGGTCCCTGTGCAGACTCGGATTTACCAGCGATTTGCCGATCGATTGGGATAATATCATTCTCCCGGAGAAGACCGACTTGTATCAGGAGTTAGCCAGGCGTATCACAAATTACAAGTAAGCTTATAGTTCTGTCCGACCGCTGGGGACAAAGTTAGGGGCGAACGGGACAGGATTACCGGCTAAACTTCGCGATCGATCTTTCGAGGAACGCGGATTGCATCGTGAGGATTGGCCTGGACGAGTTCCATTGCCACCTTCTGGTGCTTCAGAGCTACAGCGCCTTTTTCGACGAGAAGAATTGTAAAGAGATCGATCTGACCGAGGTGAGTGCCCACGTTACACTAAACGTACCACAGTAAACTCAAGAAAAGCTTCGTGAAGGGTATTACGGAAAGATTGGAATGAAATTAATAGTAAGGCATTAATCCAAAATGAACGATCTATGTAAGCCCAATTTGGGAAAAGGCAACGTCTCTGAAAAGTTATCTGGATTCGAAAGAGTTGCAAGGAAACCTTGAGGGTGCTCTCGGTGGATCTTCGAATCCTTTGTTCCCTACAGACTTCTTCAGTCTCTGACTCTGACTTCTCGAGATTCGGAGATAGCTCTCCGATCCTTCCCGTTGTTTCCCTTTTATCTCATCAAGAAGTCATAAGATTATTAAAAGAGCAGACGTTGATATAGACCCTTAATCTCAGAAAGAAAATCATTCCAGAGATGTCCGGGATCCCCGAAAGATGATTAATCTCCCAGAGGTCCCCGGAAAAACCGAGCGACCCCATTTTCCTTAATTCCCGTTAACCTCGTCAGAGAACATCCATCAGAGCAGCACGAATAACGTAATCGCTTCGATCAACTCCCAAGATCATTTACCATTTCCATATTTCGGTTTTGCGCGAGCAGTCGTTTCTTTCGACGTATCGTCGCTGGCTGGGGAACCACGGTCTCGCATTAATACAAATTTTTCCGCCCCCGTCGCGAGCACTCGTCCGCCATCGATCTTCGTCCATTAACGAAACACGCTAAACCAGTCGTAAACCACGATTTCGTCGTTATCGTTTCTTTGCTCGTCCGTGACCACGCGAGAGTCGAACAAAAAGTAAAATTGTAATATAATTTATAAAATATGCGAAAGGTTCGCGGAGTTCTTCGTCCCCATCCTATTCCTTTCGAGGTTGACCGCGATTGATTATATTCGTGCACCGTCCAAGATCCATTATGGATTTATCGGTATACGGAACGTAAAGTTTGTACCGGATCCCGAATGAACTCTCTTTGTTCGCAGGATCCGATTTTCTGCCCGTCGCGTTCCTTCATTCAGGATACGCGTCCTATCGACCAGCCTCGACGTTCGTCTTCGGCCTCTCAATTTCTCGCCAGCTTATTTCAAAACGTTCTCTCGCTCGATTCTTTTTCCTTTCTCTTGAGCGATTTGTTTGATAGAATGGGTGACGGTACGATCAGATTCTGCGGATATTATGCCTGACCCGTGATGAAATTCTTTGACCTTCCGTGACACTGTCGTGAGATCTTTTAAAGATTGCACGCGTGACGAGAATGAAGAGATTTGCACATAACAGGGGGAATTATAGCAATGTTTACTATGGTTTACTAACATAAAAATGTTCGTATTCACACGCTAGCCATACTACAAGTTTGAAAGAAGGGTGACCTTTTCCCAAGGCCAGAGCGAAACATTTTAAATCTCCAAACTTTTCGAGGCAATAAAGAGGACCGTACTAATGTATGGACGTTCGAAATAGAGACATTATGGCCGGGCGAAGGAGGGAAATTCGATATATCTTTGGTATTGAAGGTTCCAAATCGCCGAATAGGCAGCACCAAGAGGTTGCAAGCGACCCCAATCTCTTGTGTCAGCATCCTGTACTGCTGCCACCTCCCCCTTTTTCCCAGTCCTCTAATAGTGACTCTGTGGGCTCGAAGCCAAGCGACCTTGAACTCCTTTTCGGCTTCCCCGCCCGCGGCTATATTTGACTCTCTTTTTACATAAGGGTGAATAGCGACTCTCGAATAATGCGCTGCTCGTCGCCCTTTAATGACTGCTGCAAAGAGCTCCGACCATTTTTACGGTCTACCCTTCGACGCAGCTCTCTTGCTCGCCACGTGTCAAGGAAACTGGTAATTAAAAATAAAAGAGAAACGACCGAGCACCCTGCCTCGCGTAAAGATTTTCGATATTCCTAACTTAATTACCTTCTATACGAACAGGGGTACGCAACCCTCTGAATGTTTTTTATCGTAAAACATCGTTCATACTTGTGCATGTTTGAAAATTTCGTAATTAACTCTATGAAAAATGAAAAGCTACGGCCAGCAACAGTCGAGTTGAAGTGTCATTAATCAACTACCATTGTTGGAATGCCTTCTGAAAGTGATCTTTCATCGTACTGTTCTGCACAATCGTCGTCTGTTCTAGAATCTCCACAACTGTGCCAAACTTCCATCCGTTGATCCTTCGTTTTAGGAAAAATGAGAAAGTCCGAAATGATCAAATCAAAAGGGACGAGTTTTCGTCATCCCTAGAATAAAGCTAAAGCCGAAAGGACAAACATTTGACACAGTTGAGGAGACTCAGGAATAGAAGGATTGTGCCGAATAATACGAAAAATGTAAACTATCAGGAGACGTTTCAACAGTGGTTTTATAAATTCTCAAAAATCACGTATCATGCAAATTAGAGCGACGTATCCTCGAAGGCGTTCGCCATCATCTACGATTGGATGATCAGTTCGCAAAACGAAAGCTGCCAGCTTTTGCACAGAGACAATATTCTGGAAGTATTCATCGCCGCCCAGTACCTTTGTATTAAGGGTAAGTAACAAAAGAAATATTTAAAATCCAACTCCATACGTACTTCGTGCTTTGTCTTGCCAAAAATATATTTCTACAAATTTCCAACAACTTGCAACTGGAATCCACTGTTTCAGAATTGCGCATTAAACTAATTAAAAATTGCTTAATATTTTCTCGCTAACAATAATACGACAATAAGTACCCGCAGCTGTGTTTGCACGAACTTGAAATATTTACTCAGCTACTTCGGTTTAAATCGAGTTTCGCGGAATAATTTAACTGCACTATAGAGTACGGCCAACGGAACTAAATTATATTTGATGGCGTATGATATTATTAATATAATAGAATATAAATAGCATGAAATGTTAAAAGCTTCCAAGATGTTTAATTAAAAAAGTAGATGAAAGATGCTCGACAACGACGTAGTTATTCTTCTAAAAAGAATTAGTAAGCATTAAAGAATTTCGTCATTAAAGAATGGATAACAAACGAGGATCTTCAACCTCATGAATTTAAATCCTCCCGTGACTTTATTTATGTGAAGGGTTTACGAGCAATGATCCTGTTTACATTGTGTCCCCGCCACCGTTTCCCATTTCCATCAATCTTCTAAACCGCGACTGTCTTGCATAATATATAGCACGCGCTTCCTAGCACACTTTAAAAGTTCAAACCCGCTGTTGGGAAAGAATGAAAAGTTCCTTGACGCGATAAGCTTCCAGGGAACTTGCGATGGCATAGCATTCGAGTTTCGTTGAATACATCACTGTCTAACTCGAAACTTCAATAAACCGTTCGAGATGCGAGGAAAATAAAGGATTGCATTCTATTTCCGTGCGAAACACGGGGAAATTTAGATTCCTTTCTCGAATTCTACTACCAAAGTTCACACTGTTCGCGTTAAAACCAGAGAAACTACTCAAGTTTCGAATATAGAAAATCTAAGATAGAATATGAATCCTCGTTCGTTAGAATTGGAAGAGCAATGCTGGGCTTTCATAGACAACGACGAGTTGTTCACCGAAGACACAGCGTTTTTATTGTACTTGGAGGCAAAGAAGATTAAAAACATCGCTGTCATGGAGCTGATGTTGCCCAGGATAATGAAATTCTTCCTGATGCTCGTCAGCACCAAAGACTTTCTGGAGCTGTCCGTCGACGAGCTCTGCCTTTTGCTAAAGTCGAACTACATTTGCGTGAACAGGTAACTTTCTATTAAAAATCTATCGTGTCATCGATGAAATATCGCGTTTCGTCTCTGTCAGCGAAATGGAAGTATTGATGTCCGCGGTCCGATGGCTGATGCACGATTGGGACAATAGAAAGCATCAGATGCTGGAAGTAATGAAGTGCATCAGATTCGGACTTATAGCCCCGTGGCAATTGGTGGACGTGAAAAGGAACCCGGAGAATCCTGAATTCATGGAGCTGATGTCCTTCCCGGAAGTACAAAAGATGGTCGACGATGGTTTAGCGTAAGCGTTTCGCGGGAAAATCGAGTACTCGTTTGTTAAATTACTATTTATTTCAGTTTCGTCATTATCAAGTACTGGTACGGCAACCAGACCGAAGACTATCACCATTGGATCGAACTATTGGGGCTGTCCGAGCCCACCAATCGAAATTGGGCCGGGGAGGACAAGGTATTTCGAATTAAAATTCTTTAAAACGCTGTAAAATAACTGTCTCGCGTGTCTATTATTTCAAGAACTATGTGACGTATCGGGAATTCTTGCTGTACCTCGAAGAGTACCAAAGGACGAAGATTTCGGAGCTGAGGAATCGGAAAACTATCCCAAAGACCACCCCACCCAATTCACCGTCCCGTGATTATTTGTTCCCGCCTTCGAGAACACCTAACAATTACGCTCAAAGCTCGGGTATTTATTTAAACTTTTGGTCTAGGTTTATTTAGTCCTCAAGTAAAACTGTTATGATATTAATTTCAATATTGGAGTTACTTACCTATTCTTCTTTGCACGTAAATCTGAGGCTGTGGGCGTGTGGCTTGGTCTAAATTGCCTGACCAGTCCACGCTGTAGGGCCATGATTAAGGTGTTGTCTAATCAGGATGAATCTGTCAGGTGACAATGATGCCGTTCGCAACGACGCAGCAATGCATTCGATGCACTCGAAGGCTGCGACCCAGAATTATTTACCACTGAACATGCCACTGGGTCTGATGATGCCTCCGAAATTGATGAACGAGTATCTGGAAAGAAGGAAAGGGGTGAGTGGACAAAACTCCGATGGAAGAGCGACGCAAAAGCCACAAAACAGACGGAGTCATTGATCGACGCGTTTACGATCGATATCCTTCTGCCCTCTTTGGCTGGCGATCATAGAGATATTTAAATTAGACATTGTGTAACATATTTAGCTCGTATTCTGTACATCGTACGTACATATTAAAACCTCAGATTATATTAGAACAACATTATCGTACACGTGTACAGTCTGTCGCGCGAGAACGTAACGACTAAATTTGCTATTCTCTCCTCGTATATTTTTTCATATTTTTAATATCCTTTGAGAGATATCTACGCTCTCGCGCGACAGACTGTACGTTCATTTCATAAAGTACCGTATCTCCTCGCGTAATGTGCTAACTCTT
Source organism: Colletes latitarsis (assembly GCF_051014445.1). NCBI lineage: Eukaryota > Metazoa > Arthropoda > Insecta > Hymenoptera > Colletidae > Colletes > Colletes latitarsis. The sequence goes on along the minus strand of NC_135141.1, from coordinate 29,911,532 downwards.
TTGTGGAAAATGACTGTTTCGAAGAGATTGAGGAAAGTATGTTTCAAAGTAACCCGCTCACGATGGATGGAAAAGGAATGGCGGATATTACGGTGAGTCGTTCGCGATCGAATTTCGCGGCGAAACGACCGGGCAGATTTCTGCGTTTGAAAAGTTTTCGCTTGCTTGCTTTCAGGGATTATTACGCGGTTATCGTCAAAGAAATCTCGAGGTAAGCCGCGGCGTGCTTCTAAGTGGAAATAATAAATTTCGCCCAAGAAATGTCACGGAGCTGTAGTCAAAGGTCAGAGTTTATGCAGCTCGAAATCCGTGCTTAACGATGCCAGGCATCGAACTGAGTCATTACGTTCCGCGCAATTCATACAAATTGTTCTCACAGCGTATAAGCTCTTAACTTGAGATTACGCTGGCGTAACAACGTACTGTAGGCAGCAGGTATGTTTACGAGCACAGCAACGAAGAGACTGATTGGTTATGACCTACACAGAGTCTCGATTACTACGCACCACCGAGACCCTAAATACAGAGATAAATGTTAGGGACAAATGAACACAGAACAAACGAAGAACCTTTCTTCTCTCCTTCGTCCCTCTTGTAAACTCACCAGCTCCCTACAATAGCTAGAATACTAATGAATCCTGTCGTAAACATTTAAGGCTACCACGACCTAGCGTCGTACAACTCTCACTGTTGAGTCGTTCGAGTGTAAACAGTGTCCTTATGGAAGAAGTATATTTCTTCTACAAGAACTCGACTTCTTCTCGAAGGCTTTAACGCTGAGAATTGTAATAATAGTTTAGCAGAGGCGACAATACATGTAAGTTAATGGCGCAGAACGACCGTACGAGCAACGCGGAGGATGGAAACACGGTTACCTTGGGCGCCAGGTCCACCGGTGTCGGGGAATCAACGAAAGCTCCCAGCAGGCCGTCAACCGACGAGAAACACGGCCAGGAACGCTGTCAACGCGACGCGAATTTGCTGGTAATGCGACTCGTTATCGAAGAAAAGATCCCTTTCGTTCACCGGCGGGAAACTTTCGTCCCCGTAGTCAGCGAGTCGTCTATTTTTCCAGGACGACGGTAAATTGGATTACGAGAGCCGGCAGGAGAAGAACGCGCCGGATGTTTGCCGGTGCCAGCAGCGCGAGTCGAATTTGATATTTTCCGCAAGGAAGCAGCAGGCGAGATGTAGGTTGCCGAGGGACCCGGAAGCGCGAGCAGACTCCGGTAAATCCGAGGAGGAGGCGGCCACCACGATACAGGCCGTCTACAGGGGATACAAGGCTAGAAGAAGATTTCACGAAGTTAGTAGACGCGAAAAGTTCCGGTTATTCGATACGATATCGGTGTCGCGCAGAAGTAACCGCGAAACAGAGAATTTTTATGTTGGATCCTAACGAAATATCCGATCGAATCTTCCATTCGAATTCGAGACTCGACCGAGTACGCGTTGGTTTTCAGATCAAGAAATCGGCGCTAGAGGAGAAACGGAATATCAAGAAGGTGGCGGAGCTTCTGGCTATTCCGATGGGAGAACCAGTCCGCAATTTAGAACCTATCAGAACCTCGAACAATTCGGCAAACCAAATGAAAAAGGAGGAAACGTCCTGGACTCTGAGTTCCAAGGCGAATAACAAGGACCAACGCTGCGCCGAAGATCTTTGTGAACGAGTAAACATTATATAATACAAATAATTTCTTACTTGCTCGAAACAAAAAGACGTCCAATACTTATTCCATGGAATTTTAGCAAACGAAATTAATTAAAATTGTTATCGTGAATTTTAGTTGAACGAACGCGTGCCCAGTTACCTAACAGGAGAACAAAGGATGTTGCGTGTCCTGGCGACTCCGACGCGCCCACGAAAAACGTTAAAGACTATCAGGACCATCAAGTCGCCGGTGCTTTTCTCAAATTACGACGAAAGAACCAGTTCCTTTTCGGACAACACCGACACAGAGGAATCTATCTCCCCACAGACCGACGTTAAATCGACCGCGACCGATTTCGACGACGATGCAGAGCATAAGCAACAAACGAAACACGCCAAAACCGTTCAAATTCGAGCCTCGAATGGCAAACGACCACTGTAAGTCATCGAACGGTCAATCGCATCTAAACGTTTGATTTATTTAAAAATTACTATCAGACCACAGAGGATCAGCAGCAGCATATTAGGTTCGAACGCTGACTGCTACTTCTTGGAGCAATCTCTGTTCTTTCCCGATCGAGAATCGATCCTCGTGTTCGGCGGTATCGATCCCCACAAAGAGTACGGTTGTACCGGAAACGTAGGCAAAGATATATACAGATTCAAACCTGCCGAGAACATTTGGCAATTCGCTGGAGAAATTCCACAGCCACGACATCATCACTCGGTCGCTTACCTAAGAGGGCGTATATACGTAGCGGGTGAGTGGAACGATGACGACAGCGCTACGTTATAGCTAATGTTCGTACGAAGGAATTTCTGTTTCGTTTATATTACCGTGAAAGAGCTTCAATGGGTCTTATATTCTTTATGGTTTTGCTCGTAAGAGAGAGAATATTCCTCGGTCGAGATTCGATCGAGTAAACCAGTGGTTTCTAAAGCTTACGGAAGGCAACTTTCTTAAAAAAGCGAACAGAAAATTTCTGAGGAATACAGAAAAGATATTGTTAGGAGGCGCCGATCCCCTGGAAGACAAACACCGCGGAAAGAGCACCTCGGTTGCAAGCGTCTGGAGTTACGACCCAACCACAAGGACTTGGTTCGACGAACCTGACATGCTGACAGCCAGAATGGACTTCGGATTGGTGGTCAGTCATGGGAAAATGTACGCCATCGGTGGACAAGACAGGAACGGGATGTGAGTCGTTGAACGGAGCTCAATTACGTTCCCTCACCGCGGTTTCTTTCATTTTCCTCGCTATTTATTTCCACGTCGACCAGTTTTCGTTCGGGGAAACTGGGAGCATTTCGAAACATTGATTTATTAAACGACAAATGACTCTTGTACCAACTAAGACGGAAGAGTTGTCTGAACAGTTATAAAATACGCAACGCTTCCCGAAGTGCTCTCCGCAGTTGTCGACGTTACGCTTTGAATCGAATAATTTAATTAAAGTTACGTAATTGGAAGAAACGGGGTTACGGGCTTGATACTCTCGCGAAGAAACTTTGTTTTCTCTATTGCAGGGCTTTGAGAACCGTGGAGGCTTTCGATCCGTCCGACTCCAGGTGGAGAGAGATGCAACCGATGCAAACCGCGAGGGTGGGACCTGCGAGCGTGAAATATCGGGATCTTATCTGGGTCGCTGGCGGGATGACAAAATCGAAAAAGGAGCTGTTCACGAAGGACGTCGAGTGCTACAACCCGATCGAAAATTTGTTAGCTCGATATTTCGTTGTATCTCTCGCGGCCCATTGCATTACCTAGATTAAACGCTCGATATAGCCGCGTTCGCGGAAGAAATGCGAAAGCTGTTATTGATGCGCTTTCAGATGGCTGAAAGCGGTGCCTTTGAGGTCACCGAGGTGCTTTGCCTCTTTCTACGTCGTATCCGACTGTCTTTACGCGATCGGAGGAGCGTCGATCACCGAGACTGGCGCTCAGAGCATCGACAGCATCGACACGTGGGATGGGATCGATTGCGTTTGGAAAGAACAGGCGAACATGTCGATCCCGAGGCACGGGCACACCATTGGTTCGATAGGTTCGTTTTTCCATCGGAAAATTTAAGAAACTCGACAGAACTCCTTCGACTCTCGAGATCCGCGACTCGTCCTTAATGGAGGACTTTTAGCGTGACGGGTTTAATAACTTAACCTTTCCCTTTTAGGCGAACAGATATTCATAATAGGAGGAGTAACTACGATGTTCCCGAGAACACTGAGCAGCGTCGAATGTTATTGCTGCGTCATAGGGAAGTGGATGAAGGGAGTTATCGCGTTACCATATTCTATATGCGGCCACGGGACTGTGTCCTTACCTCCGGCAAATCTTTTGATAAATCACCAACAACTCTGACATAAAAATCGTTACGCTTCTCGATATTCACGTTTCCCTGCTTAACGGTCGAATCAAACATGGCCGATCGAATTAAACATGGACGATCGGACGATCGATTAAACATTCGTTTGTATTTGAATAATTTTTTCTTTTTTTTAATCGTAAATCATAATTCTTACACCTATTTCTATACGAATTTATATTATCTTGTACGGATTCTTTACTCGTACACGCAATACAAATGAAATACAATCGCAAACGTTTCTATTGACTTTGAAACAACGTTGTCGTTGTCGTTGTCGTTCGAATATTTTGCGAAATAGATTATGCACATACCTGTTGTAAACTCGTGGGCACGAATACGTAGAAGAATCACTGGCTTGTTTGATAACGCGGCACTGGTCACGGATATTAAAATTGAACGAGCTACTAGATAATTCTGCCAATAATTGTCAATAAAAATCAAAGACAAACGTTAGTGCGTATGACTCCTATGGTTGTAACTGTCGCCACCAGGTGGCAGTAGCAACCTCGCCACGAGGGGGCCGCCATCTGTCACGGGAGTAGCGTGTTATGAACCGCGAAGCGTGCGTGGAAGTTTCGAAAAAGGGATTCGGATTCGAATGCGGTAAGGTAACTATATAGCCGCCGTGCGGATAAACGCGAGTTAACCTGAAAATGGCCGAATCGTGCGAGTCGGTGGTGTCAAGTGTAGTGACTAGTGTTGTGCCCCACGGACAAACGAAAGTGCCTGAAACGCCTTGCCAGGAGGACGCGGAGACATCCGGCTCCCCAGGTACGTGGGCACCGCTAGAATATCTCGTACCAGTTTGAAACCAGTTTATTCAAACACGACTGTCGAGCGCGGCCATGCAACAAGTGGCACGGAGCGCTCTTGCATGCCGAACAGGAGCGTATCGCGACGTTTAACGAGCCCCCTTGAATTTTCCTCGGTCTCCCGGTATTTTCTACCTAACATGTCGTCGTCGATCACGTGACTCATCGACGATCATATGCGACTTAATTTCGGCGCGTACGATGCGTGAAAATTTCGACGGGGCACGGAGATGTCTGTCATTCGCGTGAATTCGGGTAAATTTCACAGAGAGACAAAATGCCATTCGAAACGCAGATTAAATTCCAAGCGATGTTAGGGACGTTACGTGCACGCAGTTGACTTCAATTCGATTTTGACAACGTTGCTTTAATTATTTTCTACGCTCTCGCTTACAAATATTTACACGTGATATTTTATCCTGTTCACGGTCGTGGCGCTCTTCGAAATTATTTGGTTATTTTTTGGCAGCATATTTTATACGATAAACGTTCCGGTTAACGAATTTAATATTACGTTACTGACGAAAAGATTATTACTAAGCGGATGGATAAAGAATCGAATTGGTCTTTCTGACTCGGGACAATTATATGTACGCTTAAATTAATCGATAATATATAACGTGTAACTTCCTTCGTGCAAATTATTTTAACTTATTTCCTCTAATATTGACGATTATAAGCAATTCGGTCTGTTTGCCGTTATTAATGAGACCGTTGAGACTTTCGCGTGAAAAAAATATAACAAGTTCCTATACCGGTTTTATATTATTTATTTTATCTTCGTTTGAGTCACATTGCCTGGAATTTTTTAATTTTCATGGTGGCGCTGTGAAACGAGAAAGCGTTAAAGCACAATTCCGTACCTAGCCTCTGGTCAAAGCTTTATTTACCTTGGCATGAAATTGCAATGTTTTACTAACCTCGTTAACTTTTTCTAAAACAATGACAAAGTTACTTTTGAAAGCATACTCACGGATAGATGTACTATCGTTAATTTGATGACTGCGGAAGCTTTGCAGGCGAGTTCAGTTATCGACGAAAAATTACACGATGATAAGTTATCTGCGATAAGCTTGGAACCATACGTTTGATATGCGAGATTTCTCGCGTATTATATTGTCCTATTATTCAACCAAGTCCTATTTCAATCCTATGTGATAAAAGTATTAATCATAACTTGTTGCAATGTATCTTATCAAGCAATGGTACATTATTATTTACTTAAAACTACAACTTCGATTAAGACCCACTTTCGTTATTTGAAATTTAGTTGAAGGACTTGAGGCACGTTCAAAAATAGTAAATGATGTACCAATCGACTCTATAACGGAGATATATTGTGATTTATTTTAACGTCTGTCCTCTTCGAACGTATTTATTTTCCAACTACCGTAGCTTCTACATTTCTTCAGAGAGGGCACCACAAAGCAGACGCAAAAGTCGCGAACGTAGGTTCAGGTAGATCTAGTGAGGGAGTGGTTTGGTGGGTTTTAAAGGTTAGGATTGTTTTTGAAAAGTCGCGATTATGTTAGAACCTATTTTAGTAGAAGACAGCACACCTACGAAATTAGTACCTTCATTGGAAGGAATATTGAAAGATTTAAAGGAGGATGCTACGCATCATGATTATTTCGTTGCTTTGCTAATTGTTTTTTTGGCAGAGTCTGGTTTTTATAATTCTTCATCAAACAAAAACAATCCGCAATGGTGAGCAGTGGCATTTAATCACGTTTGATTTAATTTATCTTCTTCGTTATAATAAAAAATGATGAAAATAGGTTTGTACATTATAAAATGTTTGTTACAGTCGTCCACTAAGGTCTCTTCATATACCAGAACATTGGAAATCAGAAGAGACAGGGATCTATGATGTACGCTTTCAATTAGCAGCTTGCCCTGACATGAGTTGCAAGTTGATTGCAATTCCATGCGGGGACAAATTAATTCTTAACTTATTTCCTATTTTGGACAAGAAAAAAACTTATTCTATGTGTGTACAAACCCTAATGTATATTAAACCTTTCTTAAGTAACCTTTCTGGACGTTATATGAACTTACAAGCAATATCTCACAGGTACAATGAGTTTCAAACAATGTTATAATAGTTTGGAAACTTTGTATAGTTTTTAATAGAATCATTTGATAGGTTTAAGGATAACTTAGTCACACCAGTACGTACAGACTTATTAATCGAATCACAACTTATGGGTCCTAGTCTTCAATGTCTTCCAACTGAATTGATACTAAAAATTGTAAGCATGTTATCCTTGGAGGATGTAACACATATGGCACAGTGTTGTCTCAAATTTCACAGCTTTTTCACAAAAAGCTTACTAAATGAGTTATATACAAGAACTAAATAAAAAGAATAACTAAATAAAAGAATAATTGAAAAAACTACAAAAAACCGTTTACATACTTGTATAACAATGTATAAGTATTAAAAATTCATTTCGAAAGACTATTACGAGTATTATTAAAGAATAATGTACTTGTGTTAGTCTCCCTTTTCTATTTCCACTCATGTTCCTAATGCTTTAAAACTGAGAATGACTTTCTTTTCACAGTTAATACAAAAATAATCCATTTCCCAACTTTCGTTTTTGTTCGTGTGTTTGTTAAAATTAACGTCTGGGGGTCCATGAATTTATAAATAAAGGTCTCTGAGAATTCTGATATTCCTCTTAATCGCATCCTCGTCTAATAAAGCGATCAATGCAAATTTTTGTCCTGTTTGACACGTTATATCTAAGCAAGTCAAAATATAACTAGTATTTAAGAACGTTCGAGGAACTTTGCGTAGAAAAGATTCATGAACTTTATTAAATGAAAAATTAAAAATCAATGTAAAAGCAAAGAAAGGAGACCTTGCCCCGCTCTCAGTTTTGAGCACTAGAAGCCATTAAATGGACAGTTCTACGCCCGAGCAAAATAAGAAATTAAGAGTTGGAGCCACACTGGCCCTCCTCTGAAACAAGTTATTTTACCAGATACCAAATTCGTAATACCTGCGGATTTTCTTTTTAGCGGACGAAACTACGAAGACGATGGTGACTAGCGAAAAAACAGAAACCGAGGCAACCAGCACGCAGAGCAACAACGATACCGGTGAGCAATAATTAGAGCAAACAGTTTAAAACGTTTATCGATCAAAGATCATATTCAATCTACGTGTAAAATTATAGACGAGATATACGAGTAGACCTTACAACTTACGGACTTTCGTGGTCCAATTTGATTTTAGCGTCCTCTCTCATGGAAGAGAGATTCTCTGTTAATTTCATTAAAGCATTCAAGGCCAATGAAATCAAAGTTCCATCGATCTCTCTTTCGCAATTTTACAATCTAAATGTATTGAGCCAATTTTTCACACTTTTAGAAATGTGCTTAGGGTCTCGATCATGCATGAAAATTACATTTTCTTCTTTGAATGGCATATTTTCAACAGCATCTGTGAGATGATCTTATAAAATATCTTTGTACATATACTGATTCATGATGCCATTAATTTGGTGCAGTGATCCAACGCCAAATGCTGTTAGGCACCCCCAAGACATTAGGGATCCGCCGCCATGCTTTACCGTTTGCTTTACATGTCGTGGTTTAAGCCTTTCATTTTAATTGTTAAGAATTGTTTAAACTATTGAAGGTTCAATGTTCTGGAGTCACCGCTATGTCTTATCGAGAAATTACAGGCTTTGTTTGCTTATATCTGCTTGCTATATTTTCCAGTATACTTGAAAAAAATAACAGGTATTTTCTTTTTAGCGGATGGGACAGCAAAGACAGTGGTGGCCAGCGACAACGCAGAAACCGAGGCAACCAACACGAAGAGCAACGGCGATACCGGTGAGCGATAATCAAGGCAACAGTTTTACCATAGACGAGGTATAGAGTGAATCGATCATTTAATGCATTTTTCTGTTCACGATTTATGGAGTCGTAAAAACCCATCATCATTTTGATGTCACGTGTCACATGATAGACAAAGTCTTAAAACAGATTACAACACTGCACGTGACCATGTCATTCGAAATTTGTGATTTATGAACGTTTATGTGCGATAATTTGAAGAACATTTTATGAACGTATTGTAATCAAGTAAATGGAAAGATGGATTACAGTAAAACGAGAACTCTATACTTTGTCCGTGATTTAAGCGATAAAAATTAACATGAAACATGAAGAAAGTTTTGCTCTGCTTCGTTACGCTTCTGGTGTACACGTCAGATGGAAGCACACCGGGTGCACTTATCGATCTGGTGTGCAGTAGAAACGAAAATCTACATTGTCTACACCCTAGAAATCGTCACGGTTCGCGTCATGAACATTATCACGTTCGTTCGAGCCTTGAGCTTTGTCGTGCGATAGGAAAACTTCGTAATTTCGTGTTCATTATGTTCTTCGTGCTTCGTCCACGTTACTAATAGTTGGCGTAAACGTCATCTTCTCGTTATACAACACGAATGAATAATTTATTACGGACACTGCATCCGGTAACTTTATCAACGTAGACGCCCCTATTGTTGATGCATTTTAGAGGAGCAGAAAACGTCGAAGTACAAAACATTGATTACCATCTCGTAGCCAATTTTAATACGAAGGCTCTTCTTCGGAAAAACGTTTCATAAGCAACAATAGGGACGTGAATTTTAATCAACGGATCCCTCCAGCTCGTTGAAACGTTCAAAGTTTCATTCTGATCGTACAGCTATTATATAGAGTCTTATCGACATTTTTAACGTCCACTTCAATCCGATTAATGAGACACAGGATCAAGCTAGGTTACAGTAATCCTATAAACAGAATCTATAATCTAGAAAATAGAACAGATTTCGAAGTGTAATACTGACCTTTTAATGAGTTGTGGCACAGTGATATAGCTTGGAAATTTGAGGAAGTACCTGTTTGTAGTTTATGAGGTATTTAATATCAAAATTACAATTTCCCTCTTCTCTTTTGCAATTTGTCTTGAACCTGATGTTAAGGTCTTCTTTTTGTCACATCATCCAGATATCATCGGTTTAACACCTTAGTCATTTATCTACGCTCGTTTTTGATCAGTCAAGCTGTACTTCAGAGAAGATGGAAACCGTAATTGTAACATTACGTCTCATAAATTATTAACCGTCTGGATCCAAAACCGGGTATCATTAACTTCAGTTTTTGAAGCTCTTTCATTGTATAAAGGCTCATTTAAAAATTTAGTGTACACTTTGGGACCCTCCTTTGTTAATCTAAACGTACTCTATTTCTTAGATTCGATGAGTTTGTTTTAGAAATTAAAAATGATTTTAATGGAACGTTTGACAAATATTTCCTTGGTACACTGGAATTCAATATTCTTGCAATGTCATATGTACCGTGTGCATTATCATCATTAATCTTGATTGTCTTTTCGCGGTGCTCTTTGTCTCCTAAAACCGAATAAATCATTTTAGAACAGTGCGTATAGTAATCACACTGTCACTGCACACATTATAAATCTTTTCTACTTTTTGTACGATAGTTTTTGCTCTCGGGCGAAAGAGCATCGTCGAATGACAAAGATGAATTTGCCCGTAGTATTATTTAAACGAGCCAGACGATTATCAAGCTTAAATCACAACTGACTAATATCGCGGAAATAATTAATGTTGTTTATAGAATTATGCTAGGAGATATTTCAAAGTTTAAAAACTTCTTTTAAAATAGATCCAACCATTCTGGAGAAACCTACCCAAGTAGTTTGCGCGGTAAATGATTCAATCCTGCTCCGCGATAGGAACGGCGATAATTAAATTTTGCACGCGAGCACGTGACTTAATTGCAAGCTAATTATTCATATTGGCGTCATTTATGGACGCACGCGTCGACGAATCGAACGGATAATGTGGTTTCTGTCCAAGAAAGAGTTTCCCACGTCTCACGACGCGAGAAGCTGAATGGAAATTCGTGTCTGAAAGTGTTACGAAACGCAGACACGGCGTCATTTCTGATTAAGCTTGTCGAGCTTTATTCGATGGTATCGTGCCAAAAACTTCGCAGTTCGTTAAACCGTAGCGAGTTCGTGAACGATATTAGAATTCACGCTATTTACATCGTCGTGAAAGATTTCGCGCTCGAAACGAAGTCGGAGAAGACGGTAGCAGAAATGTTATCTGCACGCCGCCACAGTGGAGCGATATTAATTTTCAAACGTTCAATTAGTTTGAAAGTAGTTGATAAAACAATTTAAAATTTGGTTAGGCCATCGATGTTATTAAATTTTGGAAAATATAGCTAGAAGGGATTGTACCTAGTGGAACAATTCGTGTGGTATTTTAAAAATGATATTTTTCTGAAATATCAATACGACGTATTTTCGTTCGTTTACTCTTGCAAACGATAAAAACAGAAATTCAACCATGTATAGCATGTTGACCATCGAGTGGCCTTGAACAACAAAAGTCACGCGTAAATTTACGCGTTTCTGTGCAAATATGTACTTGTTTCATTTCAGACAGTTAACGGTAATTACTTTGAACTTCTTCCGAAATGAAATGGATACATATTTGCATTGATAATAACACGTGATATTTACTGCTTGACAAACGTGGTTGTGCACGGTTGAATTTGTTTTTTATCAGTTAAAACAATAAGAAGAACATGACCTGGAGAACAATCTTTGTTTTTTTCTCGTATCGTCCATGTGTGCTATTCCCCTGTTTTCGAGAAGTAAATAAAATGCAGGTTGTAAATATTAACACGATCCCGAAAAATCACTTCGTCGGACTATTTTCGCAGCCTTAAAAAACGAAATGAAAGCTCTCACGCTGATGAAACGAGTAATCGATCCGAAGCTCATCGAAGCTAACTCGATACACGCTGTTGCGTAAACCCGATTACGAATCGACCGGGTTCCGTCGATTCCGACGAATCGGAGCGGACTTATTGCTCGGCCAAATAATTAATAACCTCCGTGAAAGTAGTTAACGCATGAAATTAGGACGAAGTCTCGTAAGGTCGGCTGAGGAACTGGGTCATGGTAGGTGGCGGTTCTCTCAGAGAGAGAAGGAGTGTACTTTTGAAAATCGACCGCTAAACACTCGTTCTCTGATGTTCCCTGGTCGAGATCTCTACGTGCTACGGAAACATTCGTTCTCCTCGTCCTGGCGTTCTTCGCGCGCGTGGATTTCCTGGTCGTGCTCCCTCTCGAGTGGACGCGTCCCCTGGTCGCGGGGGTGGCGGTCATCTCGAAATCAAAGTCGAGCTGGTTCTCGCGATAATAGCTACTCGGAAACGGGACGACTACGGCGGGTGCCGGGACGGTCGAGTTCCGGAATCGGGACTCGTTCACGGTTAGCTGGTGTGCGCCACTACGTGTCGTACGTGTATTTCGAAGCCCGGTAGCGGGCTCAAGCTTGCGCCGTTTGGCCTTCCCGTTTCTCCCTTGCTCCCCTATTGGACCGTTCTCGCGTGCTCTCTCCCTCCATGGCCCTCTCGTTCTCTCGAGCGCGGTGTCGGCGTTCTCCGTTCTGCGGGTTGGTCCCTGGTTCTCTCTCATCCCCAGTGCGCGCATCGAACCCGTCCTGGACGAAAGTCCTTCCCGCTCCGTCGCGCGTAGGACGCACGTTTCTTCCTCCGGGTGATCCCCGCGACACAGGATACGCGATCGTGACACGCGTCCTCTCGGTGCTTACCGCGCGCGTGATCGCGGAGACTGTGCTGGATCGTTCGACGTGCGTGGATCTCTGCGTGCTACTCGCGATCGAGCAGGTCGATCGAACGCACCGGCGATCGGGATGCCAGCCAGACAGACAGGAAGTGCGTAAACAGAGCGATCGCGGTCTTCCGTGGGTCGAGACATCGGTACTCGCGACATTTATTATACGATTTCATTTTTGGGACGACGAGTCCAATTTGGACCAGAGGACGCGCCTGGTAAATACATCGAACGCGATCTTTCGTAGGAAGCAGGGGCATCGGTAGTCGCGGCGCTTAGGATACGCGTTTTACGGAAGATTGGTAGTAGCTAGGTACGAGAATGCTTCTGTCGAAATGCAATTTGGATTTGAGTGGAACTCGAAGCATTCTGAGAGTATTCCAATGTTCCGACGTGGTATTCGAACCGAAAGTCGATGGTATCAGAAGTTTGGTAGTCGAGGATCTCTTGAGACGAAGTGCTTAAGTAACTAAACGTGAAAACCGGAAATAAAAAATAGAATTACAGTATGTTATAGCGAGAACGAAGGCGCGAACCGTGGCGTGGAATCGTTCCATTTTTACCCCGGAACGTTAACGTTTCGTACGAAAGGTAACAATTCGCGTGGTCACGAATCGCTTCGGAATCGTATCGACGATTTATCGCCCGCGGCCGACGCGACCGCGTCAATTTCAATTTTCTCGCGAGGACGCAGCAATAACACGGACAGATTCCAATCGCTACTGGCGATCGGGAAATGAATTCCGACAACGAGCAGTAAAAAAAAGCCGTCACGGGATAGCGCGTTGAATTAACCTCACGGATCCTGGATTCTGGATTCTGAATTCCACCGAGTTAAAAGAAATATTCTTTACGTTATTCAAGTTATTTTTAATTCACTAAACGCAATCGAACCAAGATATTATAATATAATAGACTCTCCCTCGTCAGTCGGTTTCCGCTTTAAAAGACTACATTTTTGTCGAGAGCTATTCAGGAAAGATTTCTTGCAATGTATAGGAGGCCTGAAAAGGCTGAAGCGGTGAAATCGGTAGCGCGCGAAACGATATTTGAGTTCGTTATTAGAGGGAGACTCTGGATTTATATAAGGGAGGCCGACCCTCCACCAACAAAGGCGCAGTTCAATCTTCCGTTGGTCCTTTCCATCCCTCCAGCGATCGATCAACCCGCGAGGACCGACGTATTAATAGCCGTGGTATAAATTTACGCGTACAGAAGTGGACGAGCGTCGCGACGCGGAGAGAACTTCTTTTTCCTCTGTTTTTATTCCCGGGTCGATACGTGGATTTTTTCTTTCTTTTACGAATCGTATCGATAGAATATGTTCCATCGTCCCGACGCGACGAGGGAAGTACCGCTCGCTCGTACCACTTTTGCTTTTTTGTTCTTATAACGCAGAAACAACGTCGTTATGGCGTGGAAGTACCTCTGGTTAAAATGGAAGGTACAAGATAATTTTCAAAACGACCGTGGAAATAAAATTCTTTCACAGCGATTAAAGTTACCGATGTTTGTCTCAGATTGGATTGAATAATTAAATTAAATTCGTAAGTTCGTTTCAACGTACATCGATGCTCGAAACGATGCCAATCGACGAATTCCAAAGTACGTTGCTTCGTACGCGGAAACGTACGCGCGTAACCTAGTCCTCGACCGATTAAAACAGGTTACATAAATTGCTTGTTATCGAATTACAGAGATTGCGGTATCCGGATAGCGGTGTTACACGTAAACGCTTTATGCCGTGGTTCTATCGCGTTAACGGGAGGATCCGAATCTCGCAACGTTATTGAGATCGCTCCTTTGTTTCCCTCCCTCCTGGGAAACGGCTTGAAAATCATTCCAGATAAGGTTAATTAGTTTCTGACCCTTGCCCTCTTCAGCCCCGCTGTAGATTGCACGCGAACTTCAAGATTATACACAAACCAATTCATTTCTAAAAATCATACGTATCGCATATCCACGATCGATTTCTGTCACGTTGAATTTATAATAATATTGTTACCCTCTTTTAAAAAAATTTCGAAAAGTATCGTGTTATTTTACCTACTATTTGTCTTGTGGTTTATCCAGCTCCTTTGTGATTATCACGGTTGGGAGTAGAGTATCGTGTACAGACGTCTGACTAGATTCGCGCAAAGGAATTAATCTTCAGTAGATGCCCCGAGTACAATAGTTCAAGATGCATTGTATCTTGTGTGTGTAGGGATTGCTCTGTATACTTGATCGAGAATTCTGTGTGAGTTCAGGAGCTAGGACGTCTTAGCATTGTCTTTGGCGTTGGTTCTCTGCGTTTAGTTTGTTTTCATTATATTATTCTGCCTGTACTTAGATTTTAACCCTAATGCTACCGGGATGAGACGGGTCATATACCAAGTTTGAGCAACGAAAGTCGAGTAGATATTAATGACATTTTACGTAGTATCAAGCTACAAAATATATAAAATGTATTTTATAAATTTACTTAGAGGTCTCAGGTGGATGTTGAATATTCCTTACTGGTCGATGAAATTAACAAATTTCAAATCGTACAAAAGAAGGCTGAAGGATATACTTTATCTATGTCCTTCTTGAAAAAGGCTCCCGGACCCGTTCCTGATAACGAGGACGAGCGTCCTACGTCAAAATCGATGTCTCGACCTTCGTTCTCTCTAAACAAAAAAGACCCGGTTGGCAATCTGGAAGCTCGATCAGTGACGTAATTAATCGCCCCCTCCGTTTATCTCAAGTTTGCTAAAATAGTGGTGTTTGCACAGGACATGTAACGCCGGAAGAAGAATGATGATATTCCCAGGGTGGAGAAATCGTACCTGTGATACGTTCGACAAATGTTTACAGTGAATCGGATAACAGTGCCCTGTTCAGACTAAAGTTCGATAGATTGGCGATCGAATGTCAGTGAAAGGTGCACGGGTTCGTCAAGTTTGCGCGGAAAAGTGGTCCGAGTCAGATTCGGTGTGAAGGAACGTTTGGTTCGCTTGGCGGGAGAACTCGTCGTGGTCAGGACACCGAGGTCAACCTGTCGCTCTCTGAGGTGGTGAGCCTGCTGGGCCTCGCCGACGACGACGAGGTCCTCGCCGGTACGTCCGAAGAAAACCGGAAGAGAGCCCTGTGGCAGTTCTACTCCACGGGGATGCTCACGCACAGTCACAGCGACGGGGAGTTTCCGATTTATTCTCAGGGTGAGTTATTGGAATCCCTGTGTCCTTTGCATGATTCGATTTAGGCCTTCGATCGATGGCGGATCTAGACTCATCGAGGCCAGAAGTTAATTACAGTAACGCTTCGATAAAATTTAGTATCGTTAGTCCCAACATTTTGGAAGGTGGATCTCAGCTATAAAACTGTCGATTCTAGAATTCATTTTATCGAAACATTACTGCACATCAAGGACTTCGTTTTTAAAAATTTCTTATCATCACTCAACATGTACATCCGATAGGTTCGATAGAGAATCATAAATATTCGGTGAGAATTAGTCTTTTTTCGGGCGTCTGCAGCGCATAAAGATAACGAGGTTTCCATTGTCGTTTACTTCACAGAGATGCAGCGAAAGACAGTCCGTGTGTCCTAAATTTCTTTTGCATTTCACGTTCTCGTTTGTCGGGCAAAAGCACTTGAATTTCGTAACGGCGCTTTAAATTTACCTCCAAATTCCGCGTTCTCAAATTTAGGTTTTTCCTATTTGTTTCCGGAAGGGGAGTCCCGATCATGATAAAAGAACGCGAAAAATATGAACTGTACAAATCGTAATATCGAGTGAAGGACCATCATCCGTGAAAATGTACCAGAAACAGAAAGTAGACATCCAGGTTAAAATTTATGAGGAAGAATTCGGTACACTCGTACGTTTTGCAATAAGTTTTTGGCACCATGCTGAATGTCCCACACCTTTTCATTTTGCATTTTCTATATTCCGTCGTTGTAAAATATCGTGGAACCGTTCTGCCAACTATCTTGTCGCAATTTAATCCACGTACAATTTTGGTAATGTTGAAGATGGATTTATGCTTGGTGAAAGAATTCAGTTCACTACGTACACTTTGGAATAGGTCTTGGCACCACGCTGAGACTCCCACACCCTTTCATTTAACATCTTATCGTATATTTCGTCGATATAAAATATCGCGTAGCTATTCTGCCAAATATCTTGTACACACAATTGTTTTCAGTTACGATTTAATCCGCGCAAAAAGTTGGGCAATTCACCGTTTCCTGCGTCATATTCTCTTCCCTGCATCTTTCCCGTTCGAATATTCGGGATTCCGGAACTGCCTCGATCGAACCAAAATTAGGCCAGCCGGTGACCCACAAACACGGTTGGCATTAATACTGATAAACTCATTAGGATCGCTACGAAAGGATGACCCGACAGTGGCTCTCGATCGTGGGTCATGGCTCACAGTACGTTTTTCAGGCGAATCCCCTCTTGTGTCATTTTCTTTTTCCATGAAATGCGTATGAAATTATTTAAATAAACTCTCAAAGTGATTTTTATTATACTCGGGACATTTTTGTGAGTATACGCGAACTTCTGATTTGCTGAATCGAACAGATTCACGCAACGCCACGTATCGGATATTAATTAAAAAACAGTGAGGGGGGCGAGTAAAATAGAGCAACGTGAATTTCATTGCAGAACCGTGGAAAGAGATACTGCGAAATTTGCTCCGCTCCAGATGCGTGCATTCGTAGGGCGCAGGAAAAATCCGTGTTCCGGCGGTCTACGAAAATCCACGTAACTGCGAAATGCATGCAACGACGCGATTGCTGCAACCGTTTCCTGCATCCTTCGCCGTCTTTCCAGCGACCCACTGAGGGACGAGCAGAGGATGCGGCTGCGTAATCAATTTTTACACGGTCTTTTAATTGAGTCGTTTTGCGCAAGGAAAAATTCATGGCTAATTGAATTCCCTGCTTCCGCTAACGATTGCGTTACGCGACTGGCTGACGCGTTATTAGAGATCAAGATCTAAATCGCTGGTTACCTTTTGCGTCTCTGAAATTAAATTCCTTTTCGATTTAAATGGTTTACGTGCAACATTTTCCAACAAAGCGACTTGCAAGCTTTATATAATATTCATCGACGCTCTGAAAATACCTTTAGAACATTTTCTCCGGATTTTTGTAAGGTAACATAATAGTAACAGCATGGAATAGTTTTCAAAGTTTTGATTTAAATTTTTTACCTGAAACGAGAAGGGAGTTTTCGTGTACATCGACGAATGGTTTGGAATATTTCTGCATGACGTGTTAGGTATTGCTCGCTGTCGTTGGATAAGGGAAATTCATTGGAGGAAGCTGATTTATGGCGGAAGAATGTGCCGCGCGATGGGGTATGAGAAAAGTTGCAAACACGATCGAGCGACGCGACGTCGCGTTCGAGTGGCTGATAAATCGCGCGTCAGGCCTGGTCAGGCCGAAAAGAAAAGCAATTTACATTTTGTTTTCCGCGTCGTTTCATTCCTGGCAGCTGCATGTGACGCGATGTTGGCGAGCAAACTTCCTTCCGGGTTTTTGGAAGATGCTGATCGGTAACGACGCGCCCGATCGGAGTTTGATAGTTACCTTGGGTTGTCGATCATCGTCTGCTGGAACTAGGGATTCCAAAATTAC
Source organism: Colletes latitarsis (assembly GCF_051014445.1). NCBI lineage: Eukaryota > Metazoa > Arthropoda > Insecta > Hymenoptera > Colletidae > Colletes > Colletes latitarsis. The sequence goes on along the minus strand of NC_135141.1, from coordinate 29,893,400 downwards.
GTCTCTGATAGAAACGATTTTTTATTTTCCAATAAATCTAGATTGCAATTTGATTCACGCAATTACCGTTGCACTAAATTTTGTAGTTTACAAATGCTCAAAATGTACGATGATGTACGAGTCGCTTGTTTAATCGATATCATTCCAAATTGCAATTACAAGCGTGTTATCGCCAGCAATTTTGAAGTTTCCATGTTTCATCGTTCGACCAACGTGATCTCGAATATGAATGTATTTAATTTCGATCGAATTCATGCATGAAACTTTGGGACGAAGTAATTCCAAGCCGTCAAAAGAGTTTGCGACCGGTGATTTCCCATGTGGCGAACGGAAAAGTTTGGAGGAAAGAAGGAATAGCTTTGCGAGGATTACGGATGCTGACTCTAACACGATGTTCGCGGAATATAAACGAATCGTTCTTAGATACTATATTCACTGAAAAACACGGACGACCGAAAAATCATTTCTTTCTTTTCACCAGGAAAAATAATAAATCCTTCCGTGCACCGGTTGCACCAGCGAAACGACTTGGGACTCGTGAAAAATAAGCTTTTTTAATATCTTGAAATTCCTGCGGTTGACATTCATGTTCGGATACAGTCCTCTTAGGTTGCGCGATTAAACAGGCTCGTTCGCCTGGAGGCTGATTAAAAATTCGGTTAATTAGTCCGGCTGCATTAACGAACGCTCCTCGGAGGCAACGTGGAAGTCACGAGGTTGAAATTATTCTCGCGGGTAGAGAGATGTAAAAATACGGAAATGATAAATTACCAAAAATACACATATAAATCACTATTCGAATGAATAATGCATCATCAGGAACCATTAGTGCTCCTTAATATATCATAAATTTAAGAAAGCAAAGGCTGGAGGACAGGCATGCCAAACTTATTTTAGCCTGATGACCAGTTTGCACTTTGCTACCATGTTGCGAATCGCGGATGATTAATCGTATTACGACGGTTACTAATATTTTATAGGTAATTTTTCAGTTCTTTCAATACCATCGTACTATACATTCTATAACAATCCATTACACTGTCCTTGATCTATTAGCTGTTTCTCGTTATCGATGTACACTTCAAACAAATTAACATTCTATCTCCAAAATGAAACGTCAGCGTCAGGTGTTATTACGGTTGTTATAGGGATAGACGACTTAATTTTCATGGCGGAAATCGCGTTATTTCTTCGTTACTTTCACGCTTGAACGGGAAATTTGGTTCGCGGTGTGACACGCGTAGAACGTTATGGGGGGCGCGAATGAAGCGCGTTCTCCGGAGAATTTCATTAGACCTAGAATCGGCGCCCGTGAAACGTTGATTCATGCTCTCGACGCGTCGTTACGATGCTCCATCGGCGACGTTAAACGTCCCCCAAACTAACGACGATCGTTTCCTTGGCGTGTTCATTACGATTCTCACGCACTCGTCGCTTCTCCGTTTCGCTAGCTTGTTCGCTAAACTTCCGTTTTTCATTCTACGCCGATATTTTTCAAAACGAGAGGGAAAAAATTACCAGCACGGCGTAAGTTTTTACGATGAAGTACAAGTTTGTTCAACAGTAGCAACGGTGAAAACGAAGCCGATGGATCGAGAATGCACGAAGACGCTGCATACTGGTTGAAATTAGCGGTTTCGCGGCGAGGAGACCGCTTAACCGGAAGGCAGATTAATTCGATTTGCATGTAATCAGCGTGTAACCCGTTCGATGAATATTCAAGACGCGTATCGGGATGTTTTACTTTATCGGCGTGGCGCGTTCGCCGTGTGTTTATCCGCGCTCGTGGTCGTCGCGTGTGACTGCAGGAATCTATCATTACTATCATTACGTCGATGTCGTATTGTCGCAGTGGGAAGAGCAGCGACTGAATATTGCGTTTCCAAAGAGCGAATTACGGCCACTCGAGACGGAATCGATGAGACTCGCGCGGAAGGCGAAGGTGGACGTAATTGCGGAGTGGAAACGGAAGTGGCTGGCCGCGGGCGTTTATGGCTGGACGGTTGAAAATCCGCATAGAACGGCGTCTTTTTTTACAATTTTCAAACTCTCGCGATTTAAAACGTTTCAGATTTTGTTTCGCGCGACTACGGATTTTTTTCGTTATCTCCCGCGGCCTGATATTTTTTTTAACAGACGATCCAGGCTAAACGCGGCGTCCTGTACGTTTAACGGCGCACCTCCGGCCGTTATTTCCGTCGAAACGAGAACGAGAGTGCGGAACAGTGAAAAAGTGTGACACTCGACGCGAGAGAAAAACTGGTCGCGGAACGGGGCCGGGGCGAGTATATAATTTCGCGAGCGTCGACGTTCGCGGGTGGGGGATTAAAAGGGGAAAAGTGGGTCCGCCTCGTTCGTTTCCGCGGTGTCCCGTTTGGACGTTCGCGATGGAGCCCCTTTTCAAGAAAGCTCATCCTCTTAGCAGCCCCGTTAAATATTCACGAGAACCCACCGTTTGAACGTACGTTACAGAGCCGACGAGTTTGCGGGACCTCCGTAGGCCCCCGCGCACGGTTCACCTGGCTCTGGAAGCTTACAGCCCCCTCGAGAACCAGCTGCTTTTCCTCCTCCAACGTCCGCGAGACAAAGGACTCGTTAAGATTTCCTCGTCGGGAATTACTGCACGCGCGATTAAAAGGGCAGAGCTCGGTTTCGTTCGGTCTTGGACTGCAGCCGCTTGTTTATGCGTCCCTGTAGTAGCTCGTTTGATCCACCGCGAACGCGGGTGCACAATTGTCTTCGCTTCTTTTTCCGCTGCGAGACAATTGCTCGTTCTGATCGATGCTGAAGGGCTCGCAGGAGTCTTTTCATCGGGTGTTTGTTCGAGAAAAGAAAAATTTATTTCGCGGTTATTTTATTTTGAGTATTTTCACGAGCGTCGTAGAGTGGAAAGTGTCAGTTCTCTTTACTCTGTTTCTAAATAGACACGAGCGTCCTGGTACTTAGGAAGTCGTATGACCACTTACAGTGGACGGTGCCCGAGCATTTGTAAATATTTGCTATTTGTTTGGTGATCGATAACCCTTGTCTCGGTTGAACGGTGACGCGACTAACCTTTTAACGCTTCTTTTTAAAATTTTAATGTTCGTAAAACATTAAACAAAAGGGGTACATAAATCGTACAATTTATTAAATAGAACATACGAAAGTACAAAATTCGATCGCGCACATCAATAACTTAATATTAATTATATTACAGTTTATAATAATAATTTAATGTCCATATTAATGCACATGCATGACGTCGTGATGGAACTGCGAATAATGATTTTCAGACTAAAAGTTCGCTCGCTTTACGAGAGGTTCTCAGCGACCCCATCCAGCCCTGCAACAAGAAAAATGCAACGATTGCGCGTAAAAATATTGATTCGTTTTTCGAGCAAACGTCATGTGCCGTCACATGGCAATCTTCACATTTTTTTACGCCACGGGTTCCGTTCTTGCACGTTAATTATAAAATCACAGTATATTTATCTAATTACGAGCAAACAACTCGTGCTTTGTATAAATATTATTTGTCTGCGCGTAAAATCTACTCCAACTAATATTAAACGTAAATTCAATAACGATGTATCGATTTTAGATTTCTAAAATTAATGTTCTTCTTATTAAAAAATAATAATTAAATTAAAACTATCGCTTTCTTTTCGTTACGCGATCCCGGGTATGTTCGCGTTCGTTAACACCGTCGCAAGTTCGACTGCAGGTAATTAAGGCTAAATACTATTACCCAACATTGGCGTAGGATACGGTAGACGTCGGTCGTTTCGACTTTCGATTGAAGTAGGTGTAATCGCCGTCGTCGTCGTTTAGCTCGTAATAGGGCCTGCCAAACCAAAACGCGTACGCAGGATATCGACTTTCTTGAGGCGCGAGGGACTCCAAATCGTCTGTACAATTAAACATTTTTCAACATTGATCACGAGCACTGATCGACCGTTTCGTATTATATTCTCAAACGTGAACTCACTCTGCTTGGATTCTGGAACAGGTTTCGCACCAACCAGGGCCATCGCCAAAGAAACGATCAAAAACAACAGTACACTTTTCTTCATATCTCTGACTCTCGGAGCAACGTCGGATGAAATCGTGGTCGAGTTTTCGTCTGCATCGCGGCATCCCTGGTCCGTTCTTATATACGCGTATGTGACATACGTCATGACACATGGATTTCGCGGACGGGCAACAAAGAAACATGTTAATTTAGGTTTGAAAACGCGTTAAGGATGACGAATGCCGCTAATGAACAACACAATCTCGGAGGAGTGGCGCGGCAGCTGCACGTCACTCTGTTCACATTCGAGCAGAAACAGTTAAAGTTCGCTGGCCAAACACGTTAAACGATTCAAGCCGTTTAAAATGTACCAGTTGGTTGTGACGTTCTTTCTTTTGTCGGGTGGTCGATTGCAAATATTTCCAGTCTAAACGATAATTCGAACGCCAATCCTGGATTTCGTACTTCGTTTCAAACTGATCACGGTAGAAATGATCGTAGATTGTTTATAGATTTAATTCAGTGTTTCAGACTTTTGTTATTTTCCCGCGTAACTGTCTTCGCGTTTCTACCGTTTTAACTAGTTTGAGCATCCCGCCAACATCTTCGTACGAAATCACGTTAATAGTCTAAAGTAGTGGCACCGCGAAGCTCTAAGACTCGTGCAACAATTGTAATCGGATGTGCGACTTAACAACAACCGTGAAGGCCTTTATGGGACGGGCATTTCGCAAGTTTCTATAGGGTTACTGGGATCAAGAACTGTTGCGCGTTTAATTGATGTCGAAGTTTACTTCCAACGCGCACAGTTTCGCGAACCAGATCTCACCGGTGGTGATCGCCCCTCTCGTTGCACGTTCGAACGAGTTACGAAAGCTTAAAACACGTTAAATTCGAGTGCCATCGTTGGTATCTTGACAAAAGTTAAATTATCTAGTAGAAAGGCACGACAGGAAACTCGGTTTAAAATAAAAAATAAAAGAACTCTGGTCGGTGTGTCAGCAGAGATTATAAAATGTGTGCAAAGTGTGGCGTGTTTTCCCCGTTGCTCTAATTGGGAATTCCTTGTCAACAAGGTTCTTATGCCGGCTACCACGGTTTGTTAACTTCACCTTGGAGTTTGCGCAACGTGTCGGTAATTTGCAAAACTAATTGTCAGTTTCCGTTATCAGGAAGGCACGCCAAATGTCGGGTTTAGTTATCGGTCGGGCGAGCAGACATGATAATGGTTTGCGTGCGCCTAAGTAGAAAATGACCCTAATTCGTGGACGAGAATGTTAATGAAAGCGACACTAATTTCGGAGCGATAACGACGAGCCTATCACGATAAAACAATTAACGATTCATTAGAACCGAAATATTTCCCAGAAATTCCTGTGACTATTACATACTCGTAGAAGAAATTAAATTGAAAATTTCAAGAATTCCAAATCTTCGCGAATACTCGAATGTTATCAGGAGTGCGGAACACGGAGAAAAATTCCAATGCACACGGTATCTTTATCGAAACGAGGAAGTCTGCACAGACTTCGCCTTATCGTCAGGTTGCAGAAAGCACGCGAAATCGTTACAGTTTAGCGGTCGTTCGGTTTATCAGAAAAACCGCGGTTCTTCTTGAATAAGCGAACTCCGGATCGCGATGCTCCTGACGGCGGCTCAGTGGAGATACTTCGTTAATCGATTATCATTATTAGGTTACCGCTGACGAGCGCTTCGTAGTTGTTGGTAAGCCCCTGGTACACCCCATTCCCCGTATGACGTGCTTTGTTTCGTACGAGAACTCGACGAAGGAAGCCGGCGGGCGGCTGATTTCGTTGGAGATCGATGAAACGGTTTTCGCGGCGAGCGTTCGTTTTGCCGCGCGATTGTTTCAGCTTGTCCCGGGCGAGCGGAAAACGCCGCATCACGTGCCGGCGTCGTGAATGGACAAACGTTCATTGAATAGTTAAGATCTGCTGGCGTGCTTCCGCTGGAAAGAGCGAAGCGCGTTTCGTGTGCAGGCTTTGTTGTTTCGTCAGGTTTGCCGCCGCCTCTCGTTTTTCTCTGTTCAGATTCTCTTTCAAACGCGTACGCGCGAACGATATTAAGGCTGCCGCGGAGTAGGTCGAACGCAAATCAAGATTTTCGCGGCTACTCGTCGATACTACTCGCGACAAATCAACTCTCTGCGTTTTTTAGTTCTCTGGACTTTTATATAAATTTCTCGAACTCGTCGAAGATAAAGCTCCCTTGGACTTGGAGAACTAATGCACCCTGGTGTATTAAAACATTTGGTACCGGATGAAAAGAGAATTTGAAAATATTGCATCGTAGGGAACTTGGATTATGTGCAAATAATATTACAGCATAGATGGTAGCTTTCTAATATAGAATTTAGGAAGCATCCTTGCGCAAGTCTCCAGTAGAATTATCATGCAACAAGTATCTCGTCCCGCGTGCCTTATTTAATTTCAATCGATCCACGTTGTCGTCAGAAATTGCACCATGTCTTTTGTCATACCAAACGCGCGTGTTACTTGATCCAATGAAGTCTGTAAGCTGGCTCGCATAATCAACGTGAGAGTCGCCATTGTGCCGGATAGCGGGCGATACGTTGCAACGGTTATTGTCCTTGGCACACATTTATGTGCCATTCTAAAAATCTATTTGTACGTTTGTTTGCGCCGTGGATGCATGCAACGTCCAATTTGTACCAACGTTACGCTAAAACGAAGACTCGTCGGCCACTTAACGCTAGAGCACCTTCTCACTTCTACGATAACTAGCAATCCTTACACCAAATTATAGTCGACCGGGCAACGTAACGCTGTCTGCAACGATGCTACTGTGCGAAATATTTCAAATATAATTGATAATATTAGCAAACTCGTTTGCTCTTTTGAGACAACCCTCTACAAAGCTCCCATTTCGTTAATTCAATTAATAAAAATCCGCAGTCTACTAGTAAATAACATTTTCGTGATTTTAATGCCACCAGAATATTTTTTCCAAAACAAAGTAATTCCCATAAATCGTGACAAATGTTACATTTTTTTGGGTGCCAACGACAGACGATAAAAGCGACAAAACTCACGGTGGGGGAGGGACTTCATTCATCGATATACCCTGAAAAGTTGGTAGTACTATGAAATCTACTCGCGAAGATAAAGCACCGTCAAATAAATCGCGGAACGGCGACGGCGACCGGGGAAAATGAATCACCTGCAGCGAACGCGAAGCAAAATCTCCGCATTGTGCGCTAGAATACTCAACGGCCGTGGTATCCATAATGTCAACAATAACCTACGAAGGATCGATACACTAAAATGCTCTCCTCGAAGGTCTCCGTGTGCACGCAGCTTCCATACTTAGCACGGGCTGCAACGGGCGATAGAAAATACAGCGACCGATCGGAGCGATTCATCCCGGAGCCTGTTATCAAAGAATAGCATAGCGCGGAGGTATTAATCGGAGTAGAAAAAATGGACGAACGAGTCCCGCTATAAATCTCCTTCGCGAATACTCTGACCCAAGCATTGTCGAGTTTCCGATAAATCCTCTAGAGCGTACATTTCGTAGGGCTTTTCAGTCAGTTTGGCAGACGAGCAAGCTTTTCTTCCCGCTCGTCTCCGGGTCTAGTCCGATCACGTTCCATGCCCCCTTCGACTTCGACGAGCACTTTGGGGATCCCGAATGAGTCCCTGAGTGGTTCGGCCAGTATACTCTTTTCTCGTAGCAGACTTTATATTGGCCAAGTGGATCTTTCAACCGGAAGAATCGCTCGCACAGTCGCGGTTTTATGCTCGGTTCAGCAACGATTGGGTCTTTCTGGACCCAACGTTACAATGTTACGTCTTCAGAACGATAAATGTTCAAATTTAAGAGTCACTTCGAAATCTCGTTAACCCCTCTGGATCCTCAAAATCAATTGTGTTCAAACTCGTAAACAGACGTCATAGGCTCGTGGTACGTGTCATCAAGCGTCCAAATTATCATGTGCGTTCTTAGTACCCATTTACTCTTCTCTCGTCATCGATCGAAAGAAACGCAAACATCCTCTCGATCCCTTGTTACCAAATACTTGTCATTCGCACTCTGTCATACGATCAACAACACGTTGATTCACGAAATCGATCATGCGGTGACAATTTATACCCCCGAAATTCTACTCAGTTTCGAGAAAAAAATTCCGTACGGTCTGAACTTTAAACGTTAATAACTGTTTAACGAAGCCTTCATCAACAATGATTGTAATTGATCCCTGTAACCGAAAATAATTTTTTCAAAACGATTCGAAATTTTTATTTTTCGTCGAAAAATTTCAACACCTCGTCTGTGGTATAACGTATCGATTGGTAATTTTTCGTCGAAGGACGTAAAAATGGGACACGAACTGTTTCGAAGCTTTATGCTCGAAGTCTGTTGATGTTTTTCGGGGATGTTTTCTTGCCGTACGATGTTTCAGGAGTGTTTACGACGATGCCACTTCCGCGTTTGAATCGTCATTATTTAAGGACGATATCCGATTCGAAGAAAAATATGTTTGCCGTTCTCATTGGCGTCGCGTTCGAAGGTCGAATCGCGGATACTGCGCGTTACTGCTTCGAGCGGTAAGCACATACGATGCCAGTGTATGCACTCGGGCAGAAGTTAATGCACTTTAGTTAACGCTGGACATGTTTGGCCGCTCGCGCACGCGGCGCGTGTACATAAACAGAATACGAGCCTCCGATCGAAACGTCATATTTGTCGGTAAATGCGAAGGCTCTCGACTGTTCGAAATCATCGTTCCGCGTGGCGTATATTTTTATTAATTTTTTTCCTGGAACACTGTATTTTTCGTCGAAGTTCGAACGAAGAGTAAACAGTAAAATATACCTGTCTTCGTAATACTGTTTTCTCATATAGCTGCATGCATTAGAATTCAAGCCTGCGTAGTACTATGCACGACCTCGACATCGTCAAGGTAGCAAACTAATTTCGGCGTTCGTAAAGCGTTCGTGACTGCAACACGCTGATTTGCATCGCGATAATTGACGAGGCGAGATTCATTGTCGTATCTCTATCGCCTATGCGACAAAGCGAGCAACAAAAAGGCGCGTAAAATTTGTACGACTCACGTAATAATGTGGAAACTAGTTTTCTGTCGCAGGATATAACCACCGAGCGATACTCGTCTCGGAATCGAGCACGAGTTTTTCGCTTACCCAGATAAAATCTGAGCAAATGCGCCGCGAGGTACAATCCTCTCCGAACGTTTCCCCGCCTCGAAAGTCCCTTTTGTTCCTCCGTCTACGCTATAAATAAAATTTCGCGATCACGATCGAATCGATTGCATAGTAATTCGCTTTTTCAGTTGGCTCGCGACTCGTTCTATAAAAACGTCCTCATCCTTAACTTCTTTTTACACTCCGATACAACCAGGATTATTATTAGACCCTTTCATCGATCACACTACGAGCATAAAGCTCTGAGAAGTTTGACGCAGAACTCGATGGCTAAAAAGGATGCTCGAAACTGGCACAGTCGGGGGGAAAAAACTTGCAGTCGTTTCAGGCCGTCGAATGGCGACGCGCACTCGATGGCTACTCGTAGTTTAAGACCACTCGGTAGATCGTTGCGCTAACAAACCAATCGGACTCTCTCGTTCGATTTTGAAAGATATTTGAATTTCAAACGTAACAATGAATTTTGTTCGTTGTCGTTTAACGAAGAGTCTTGAAATTATAACGTCAACGGCCAAGAGACGCGTAAACGGTCGCAGTGTAACGATTATGGTAATGGCGATCGTCAAAATTAAACGTCTCGACCCTCCACGGTTCGCAAAGTTGGTTATTCGGTACACAATATTACAAAGTCATCGCGTGGGTTCGCGCCAGAGGCAATTCGAAAAGTGAGGAAATGGAATGCAAGAAACGAGAAAGTTGGAGGATCGAGGAAACGAAGTACTTCCTAAAATTAATGAGGGGAGCGTCGGGTATTAAGAAGTTTGAGGAAGGATTCAGAGGTTGAGAAGAATCGTATTAAAACATCCAAACAGACACGATCGTTAACGATCGATGACGTTTGGTGGCCCTCCTTCTAATCTCGTACGTCTCTCGCATTATCATCCGATAATAACTAATTTAACTACCACTAAACGTACTCTAACTACTCCTAACTACTATCATCCGACAACTGCGCAATTGCAAGTCGCTAGTTATCGTTTAGAGCCCGTCTACGAGAATTCATAGTCTACGCCAAGGATATTCGGCTCTCATCTTTTCCCCCAAGTTTAATGAAACAGTATCTTTTTTATCCTTAAGATCTATGTTACGAATGACTCGGTGTTACTGTTTCCGACGTTCTGAGACTGCCCGTCAGTGTTCTACTTGTTCGGCGCGGATCTGATTAAGCCTGTTCCGACAAACAATGGTCATCAACCTAACTCAACGCTGGCCTATCCGCGCGGAGGGTTGCTCTTACGCCCGGGTGTTCGCAAGTTTTGCTCTTGAAAGTTAGTATCGAGGAGATCCTTCGTGCTGGAAGTTGCCCCGTCACTCGTAAGGTCGATTCCCGCGTGAATATTCACCCTTGACGCTGTGTCCACTAGAGTTTCACTCTTGATAGCGACTCTTGAGGGGGGAAAGTAGATGCCAGGATCGAGCTTTAACTTGTAAAGTAAAGCGGATTAGATTTTCAGTCCCCTGCAAACTATTTTTAAACGCTCTGTACAGCGTTTATTGATATACGAAGTAACATTCGTCGACTGTATTAGTTTTTCGAGTGCTACGAGGTACGTGAAACCACCAAAAAAAATCGAAGAGGGAGGATACGCTTTTTTTTATTTTAACGCAGGAGATAGATCGAGTTTTCTACATCGATAGATTCTTTTACGGTGAAATGTCCAATTACTGTAGGTTTCTGAAGAAGAACGGTGGAAGAGAAAATCCCTGTTTTCTCAATTACCTATTGTTTAGCGAGGACGATTGGAGTGTTTCGGTCGGGGAAAGACGATCGATCGGGCTAGCACGGATCCCCATGACCTTCCCGCGTTGGTCTAAAAATCCCACGGCCTATTTGCGTCAATCCCTATAGGCCGTGCATCGATACGATCTATTCTTAGAGGGCATCGCCGCGGAGTAACGGAGCACGACACGCCATAGCGCGCACAGTCCGATCAACCGTCGGTCGACTGGTCACAGAGGTGTTCTCTTTCCGTCGCGAAGGGGACAGTTCACGGCGCTACGGTGTTGATACAGTTGCAACGACGGAAGCCTAGCAAGGTGTGGTGGCCGCGGCACGTTCCTGCACGATGTAAACAGGCCGGCCAGGTCGAGCTCCAGTGCACCCGATACCGTCCACGAAGACGGCCGCGCTGCTCCACGACTCGCCGTCGAGTCTCTGGCCCCCCGGGGGACGTGGCACCACAACTTCTCGCCCGCGATCGTTCGTCGTACGTGATCAGAAATCCCGTGGATCCCTTCGACGTGAATGGAATCGAAACTGAAGCAGGAGCATATCTTCGCGAAGTTAATGGACACGGTGTACGAAGAGGAATAAAGCGGCGAGCGTAACGCGCCAAGTTATCATCGAGTGGATAAATACGATGGATCGAAGGAGCTCGAGAGTGTCGTATCGTTCCAGCAGACTGTAATCGGATGAAAGGTGTGGCGCCGTTCCGTCGACGACGTTTCGCGTAATCGTCGAGCAAATCGACGCTCCGGATCGAAGGAGACGCAATAAAGGAAGTCCGTGGCGAGCAACGAGGCTCGCGGAGGCTCGATCAACGCTTTCAGGCGACGGTCTCCGAATACGTTGGATTAGCCGATGCTCCGTAGATCGATGGAAGCCTCGCAACAAAGCGTCCGGTACATGCACCGTCACGCGATACGGTTCAAGTGCATCGTCAGGAGGAAACAAACAAACGGTTCCGGGCTTATCCGGACGATACCGATGGAAACGCACGATTCTATCTAAACTCGAGGTATAGTCGAGATTACTGGTGCAAAGGTTGACCCGCGACATTTCGAACGAAATTAATAGACGCAACGAACGTGGCGAACACCGCGGGAAAGAAATGAAATTGCAGGTTGCAATTTCGTGATAGGACGCGTAGGTTGATTAATTATCGATCGCCGCGGATGACACCTGCGGCCGATCAAAGAAACATCACGGTGCCCCGCGTAAACGCTTGCCAGTGGTCGCGCCCAGCCGCGCAGGGTGTGTCTTTCAGTCATTAACTAACGGCGTCGCGGTTTGGGGCGATACGACGATCGACTCCGCGGAAACGAGGAGATTGATTGCACCGGGTGGTGTCTGGCCCGAAGTTTCGTTACGCGCCGTTTCACGTTTCCGGTTGGGAGCGGTGGTCCAAACGCCTGGACGACTTCCGTGATTGAAACGGACGAAAGATAACCACGCGTCGCGTGGATTTCGTCCACGGAACGCCCATATCGCGGTGTTTGAAGTGTGCTCGAGTCGAGGACGCGACGGGATCAAAGGATAAAAGACGCTTCATCGATCGACGTCGGGACCTTCGATAAAATCTTCCTCGGTTTCGCCCGCGGGATACGCTCTCGAGATAGTCTGGCCCCAGCCTGTCGGCTCGCGAGACACGTCGACGCGTAATAAAATCGTTCTATGCAGATCCGACGGACCTTTGTGGAATCGTTTCGTGAATATTCAACGGGAGCCGATGGAACCGGGTACGCGATTGGACAAAGAGCGACTTCCGCGTTCCGGAGTACGAAGTGATCGGGAAACGATGAGGAACAGTTTAGCGCGGTACCTTTCGGCGGTGGTTTAATATTCCGCGCGATATCGCGTGAATCCTCGCGGCATTTCACTCGGGGACGACAAAATTTCCAAGGACGGTGGAATATATCCTGCGAATCTGCAAGGATCTGCATCGACGCGAACGGAGAACTGACTCTGCCGGTCTCCTGTTGCTTCGTCGGGCTCGAATTGCATCCTGAAATGAGCTTGCTGCGGTTTGGCCCTTTTAAAGACGGTACGTTACTTCCAATACGAGATATTTCATATTTGATAGAATAATTGAGGTCACAGTGCATCTCGGTACATTTGATTCTTATTAAATACTCGGTAAACACGATAAACGCGATTATTTGCGACGTACGTTTGTCGAGATAAAACTTTTGGTTGTTACGACGTCGTATATAAATCGAAACTCACCATTTTGATTCTACTTGCAAAACATCGGTCACTCTTATCAATATAGAACCGATATCGTGGAAGCGGTTAATGTATTATCGTCAGAATTTCCTGTAAATTGTATTTTATACGTTACGAATGTCAATATTAATTCTTTGCACTTGTGCTTTTTATTTGTACAGATAAGATAAATATCATCAAATTGATTTTAATCTGTACTGTAGAAAGCCATTCCGTTATTTCTTTCTTCACTGTGTTTTCATTTTTCGATAAAGCCTTTATGAATCTGTGTTTATATCCATATTTTAAGTTTAATTTGAAAAATTAAAATTCGATTGTTTTATCGTCCAATAGAGTATATTATGAAACGTTCAAATGCACCCGTCAGAACAATTTCGTTATTAATTACTGAAATCGTTCTATCAATTGTTCGATTGTTATAACGATCGTGCTACATAAATTATATCATTTATTATTTTATTCTGACAGTTTGTTAAATTGTTTCAACAAAGTGGGAAACACAATCCTAAAAACGTTGTTTTATTATGGCGACCGGTTGCGGGTGGGAATTCTATTTGTCACATAGAAAAATTAAAACCTTTTAGCGAGTAATGTGATTACAGAAGCGCGCGGCAACACAAAGAATTTAATCTTCTTCGCGCGGCACAGTTTCGCCGGTGATTGCGTATGTTTGACGTGGAAACGAAATATCAACGGGACATTTAATTATTTTTCATTGAATTGTCGGCCGTGTCGATTTGTCAACACGAAACATTCGCAATTTGATTTTAATTTGCACGACAAAAGTATTCCATCTGAATAATTCCATTTTCTGCATTCCGTTTGTAACGCGGGGGTTGCGTTCAATTGTTAAAAGTATGCAAAATATTTCCGTCCACTCTGTCGTACAAATCCATTAATCCGATTGCATTGATCGCGTACGTGCGCTCAAAATACACCTGTATAATTCTCTGACGCGAAAATTATCGCCGAACGTATCATTATTAGCTGTTGTTTCTTAATTCGTAGATCATCGTCTCCTTACGATTACTACGATTCCCAAAAATCCTATATTCCGAATAGTAATACATCGGAACGAATAGGTTTTCCGTGTCAAAATGTATTCCAACGTTTGTCGAAGCATTCAACGGATAAGGGGATAGAAGTGGCACTTTATTCGAGCTAAGAACGTCTCTTCTGTATCGACTTGGCTGCGACCTACGTCGAGCATTTGGGTCATCGATTGGATCGAAGAGAGACGATGATGCTTCCTGTAACCTTCAAAAATACACTGAAGACGAAGCGCCTCGAGAAATCTCTGAGCTTTAGGGAATTTTCCTTATGAATGCAGCGCAAATCAGAATTTGCGGGACAACTGTCCGCGAGTTTGCGATGACAAAAAAACGAGTGACGCGGTAACAGAATGGCGACGAGTTTTAATAGTCCATAAAACTTTTCAATAAAATCCCCCACCCCCCTCCAAAACTTGTGGAAACTTTTCATTTTTACGTCTGCCTTTTTCTTCGTACTCGTCTCCAACTTTTCGTTTTCCCAAATATAATCACCATTTAGCTATTTTCTCGTATTGGATGGCCGGAAATATATGATTTTCTATAGAGGAATAAGGTTGAAATTTAGGGTGAAAAGTTTTCGTACGACCTTTCGTCATCCGGAAATAAATCTTTAAATATATTTCATTTTTACCCAAATTCGAATCTACAAATTGACGCATCCACAGAGGATCATTCGTGCGCTGTTAAACAAATATTCTTTTGTTATCACTCTGTTTTATTCTTTCGATAAAATGTACGTTAAGTGAAACGTACACATTAATTCCCACTTTTCAATATTTACCAACGTTCTGCTATACATATACGTACGTTGCTCTAAAATTTGGGTTACAGTAAATTAACACATTGCCAGCGTTCCTAACGACAGTGAATTTATTTACAATTTCACGACTGTTATGGTTCTTTGTAGTTCCCGGTCAACGTGTTGAACTTTTTTCTCGTTACAAATAATAGAATCCTTAATTTTGTCACACATTGTGGACAATCGTCGTTTTTACCGGTGCCTGATAAAATCGGGTGGCGCGATACCTTATTGCGACTGGCGAACGAGGTACGACGACCCGACAAATCCCGAAGAGCCCGCGGGAACGTCCCAAACATTTCAAAGGATTACATCGAATCCCTATTACGGCGGCGAGAACCACGGCCAGGGTGGAATTTTATAGGAACCGAGCTGGAAGTTCGCGTACGAAAGCAAACTTCCGCGGCGAGCGGTGAACACTAATGCCGGCCCACTTTATATTTACCTCCGCCGCGGAACGCACGGAAGAGGCACTTTAAAGGACAAACATTCCCAAGTTCTCGCAGGCATTCTTGGCGCCGCGACGCCCCGAAGCGTACGCGTACCCGTATTTTTGCTTTATCCGACGCGTGGCATCTCCCGGGACCGCGAGGCGAGAAGTATTATTGCGCGAAAGGAAAAACGAGAGTGACGAGAACGAGAACGATTTTCCATAGAGCACGCCACAGAGTTACGTAACAATGAAGCGTCGCGACGTCAGCGACGCTCGCGAGACCCTCCACGATACTTCCACATTTCGACTCTGCCCCCTTGCAACAAAAGCGATTCAAAATTTCACGCCACTGTAAACGCATCGTTTGCACTTAAAATAAATGTTTCTAATATAGGTTTTGCTTTCGAGCTTAGGTCAGTAGTTGTTAATCGATAGATAGATTTCTGGGACTTGGTGAATTTTTAAATATTATATAAGAATGTTAAATTTACCCTTCCACGAGTTTTCTTGGCTAAGCTGTCTTTGCAAATTTTTAAAGACGATGAAATTTCCGAAACCAAAATATAAATTCTCCATCCTTTCCACCCCGTAGCTTTGAAATTCTCGGTGAAGAGTCTCGACTATTTAAAGCGAGAAAGTTTAACGCGTTCTCCGCCGTGTCCGGAAAAGTTCTGCAACAACATTGCGTTTCTTTTTGAATATTTCGAAACGTGACTTTTGCGCAGACGGATGTGTGCAAGAGTCTAAAGCGAGCTTCTGAAGTACGTGTTCCGGTTGCATTTCTGTGGATGTAATCCAGGGATTTCGAAACTTTTTGGTAGACAAGAGAATATTCCCACCCAAGAAAAATATACTTTCACGATCGTAAAACTTACACACAATCACTTTGGTTTAATTGAGGCTACCTGTTACAAGATAGTCAAGTATAGTCATTATTAATTGTTGAATTTCTGCGGTAATAAGAGACACGATTAAGACCAGAGACTTTTAAACGGAAGATGAGGTAACTAAAATACTGTTTATGAATTTAGATCATTATTAGTTGGAGAAAGAGCACGGAATCGGAAATTGTGTCCTCGCGATTTTCATCTGCGCGAATTTTTCCGCTCAACCTCCGCATGAAAGATTCGAGCCTCTCGCCCCTCGTTTCCGGTCGCTCGGCGAACAAGGCGGTCCACGAAGAAGTTCCGGCTCTTTCATTACGTTCTATCAGCAAATTGAGCCAGACTCGAGGAAGCGCGAGGAGCAGGATTCGTTGGAGCGCGTTGGGGCTTTTCATATTCTCTTCGTTTCTTCCGCGATCGTGGAAGTTTTGTCGAGCCGCGTGTCACTCGGAAAAAACGCCAAGGCGGCAGTATTCTCGGGAAGGGAGGGCCAAAAAGCACAGGTTGGGTGTAGACCCAGACACACGGAACAGTTGGAGAGTTTCGCGGAACGCGGGAAGTCGATTGGTTTTGTCGTGTTTCGCCTTCTCTGCTCCGACGACCGCTTTATTGCGTTCCACCTTCGCCCCGGGGAAAAGTAATAGCGGTTGAAATCCGTTCGGAATCATTTTGAAACGTCTACGAAGAAAGTTTTCGCCCGACACGCCTGTATTATCGGGCGCGAACAGTTACGAAACTCGTAGCGGCGTCGAATTCTGATGCTTGCAAAATACCACCTGCTTGAAATCATGTATCGATAAATCGTTAGAAAAATGAAGAAATTTTGCTCGTCTCTGTGAGAAATGCTCTTGGTTGGCCTCGAGTCGGTTAATTCCGTTCTTGCTATACGTTAGTTATTAGCACGAGAGCGTAAAATTATAGCTTTTCTCGTTCGAAAGAGCGATCGATCTCCCCCGTTTCAGAATATATTTTTAGCAATACCGATAGCGTTCGCCAAGGGCTCGTTTATCATTGATACTAGTTGTCGGGCTTGAGGATTACGCGCGTAATCGAATGTCCCATACCACGCGCGAGGTAATTACGATATTAAGTCCCCCTTTCTCGCAAGAAAATCATTACCACGACGTCGTTCCGTCGTGCATCTGCATCGAGGTTCAATCTCCATTCTTAATCTCGCGCGGCAACATTTTCATAATGTGCATTGTGCCATTTTTGAGCCTAGATTTATGCCGTAACAGAGGTACAGCTTAGCCGCGCGATTCGACCACAAAGAGCGTTGAAGATTAGCCAAATTTAATTTCCGACCTGCGAGAACTGGCATTTAATAACTAGTCGGCGAACTAATTTCGCAAACGAAGTTTTCTAGTCGGCCGTTATGAATCCCGTGTCCGTAAAACGGCCCCCTTTTGGACCCTGCTGTAGTATTTACCTTCAACGAGAATGGAACTAAATAGTCCGGCGCCATAATATCGTCGGAAAAAACTATTTCAATAACTCTCGACGAAAATGACGGTATTGTCTTTGCTGTTCTTCTTCCTTCCCATTTCTCTTTTACGATACAAACATTCTTCGAGTAAATTAACTCTCTATCGATTCTCGAATCGCACAGAATTCGATACGAATGAATGATAAAATTCTATTGACCGTAAATGGATCCAAATTTTATTAGATTGGGCTGACTACTTCTCTGTCATTTTTCCCTTGTAACATAAAACTGTTGAAGGGGTTAATAACGGAAAGAAAATGAAATCTTTTTATTGTTCCTTACATCGTAAAAAATTCAATACCTTCGTACGTTTGGGAAGATTCTGTCTGTCAGAAATAGATCCTAACTTAATAGCGTCAGCCCATAAAACAAGTCAATCGTGTCTTCGTTTCTGCCATGTCAATACAAGATCGATGCGTTAGAGAAATAGTAAGTTCGAACTTTCTGCGTTTCTCCGAGAATTTAAGACTCTAATCTCGACAATAGATTGAAGACAGAGTATACGCACTTTCGAGCAAACTGCTGCCATAACCAATCAGATAGGGCTTTGACCCAAGCCTTCCGGTTCAGGTACATTTCAGTATACAAAGGAGCGACTCCAACTTTTTACGACTCCAGTGTCCCTTTATTGGGCCTTTGCTTTTATTTCTGGAGCAGTCGTTCCTGAATATTCTTTATTTTAGCGTCTATAAAGAAACCTATTTCACCCGAAGAAGCACAGCAGAGAACAACGCGTTTGAAAAAGGAATTTCCGAAGAAATATTTTTTTTCCCCCGTAATGTACCGTGTATTCCTCGACTATTTTTCGCTCTTTTTAACCGCGGCTTTCCGTTTGCGTCACGGTCTCTCCGTAGGAAAGAAAGATGTCAAAGAGAAAACAGTGAAATGCTCTCGACTATAATTACTCGCTAGAAAGCGACGATTCTTCACGCACGATTTGACGCCGGTGCTTTCGTTCGATAAGCAGCGTCGCAGATACGAGCCCAGAGGAAGCTGTTCTAACTTAGTCTCCGCCATCAATAACGTTCGACGAGACGCCGATAATAAATTTCATGGTTCTTGGATGTACGTAACATCGTTGCGGTTACACGCTCTGTTTTCCATCGCGGTGAGACCGGTTGAAATTTTCGAACTACGGGGAACTTGGACTCCGCGCCGGAAAGAATCGTTGCTAATCGTTATTATCGTCAGTTAAATTTCCAAGGGTCGTGACTGTTAATTATGGCTCTAAGAGGATACGCGAATATCGATCGTGGCTTTTCTGATACACCTGTGTCCCCTCAGCCGTGAAATCGTGTTTTAGTTTGCTTCCCCTCGACTGGTGACGAACGAAACTATTTATTATAAACATTAATTATCGCTAATGCTTTAATAACTGTTCGCCAAAGTTAACTTGACAACTTTTTCGAGTTTTCGAGTCTAGAAAGTTGTCGCGAAACTTACTTTTTCTTCAACGCGCCCTATAAAAAGGCAGTAAATCGAAGTCCTTTTTTTTGTATCGAGCATCACAGAGTTTTTACGTATTTTATATTTTCATGCGAACATTTCACCGTCGAATGATGCTTCTAAAATTCTTATCGATTAAGAATATTTTTTCCCAACGACTTTCGACGCATAGATAATTGGACAGGTCGCTTAAAAAAACATTCGAGAGCAGCTTTTCGATTCGCCGTTTAATTATTCAGTGACCCCGCGGAAAGACTATCTCGTCATCTGAGAGTACGTTCCAGTAGAATATGTCGAACCTTGCTTTTTCGGATGATTGACGTCTTATAAAAACGTTCAAGAGCACGCAAAGATATTGCATATCATGACGGAAACGTTCATTAGCAGAACCTTTAACGTTACTCGGGGAAAGAAATTTGTATTATTTATTTGGGGCGCGCGAAACATCTGTTCCTTTTTGCAAATCGAATGTCAAACGCATGCAACTCGCAGATGTGCCCGTTAAATCGAGGTTTTGGCACGTTTGTAGAGAAATGTGCTTCTTTGATCGGGATTTTCGAACACGGTCGAGTGTCGCATTTTATTCGTTCGTCGATTATACCGCGGATGCAGCTGCAGTTGCATCGTCACGCGTATCATTGATTTCGTGAAACGGACGCCGGCCAGTTTCCCAGGACGCGTTGCCTTCTTTCGCGGTATCCTTCGGTTTTCTCTTTCCTCTGCGTTTTGATGGTCGTAAATCACGATAAAAGAAGCAGAAATTTGCGGTTAAGGTCGGCTTAAGGAAGATTTACCGCGGTTCTTCGACGGATCCACCGCTGGAAAAATATTTCGGTTCATAATTGTTCGACGTTGAATACTCCGGAAAATATTGCATGAATTCTTTATTAACTTGTGATTATATTTTCAGACAGTAAATTGAGTACACACGTTTTAACAATTGCCTTATTCTGTAATAAAATAAGGTTTTCGAATGTGCAATGTTTTTCGAGGCACCCAACTATTTCCACTCTGTTGTAAAATAGAAGTTGGCGACGATCGTTGAAAGTATTCGCGAACTAATCCTTTCACGCGATTTACTCAACGAAATGCTCTGTTCGCTTCCTTCGAAACTTTCTGGTTTCGTCGCGTTTTCAATGATATGCCTTGCATAATGCTTTCCGTTCGAATTACTCGTCAGAGAGAACGATTACTCCATAGCTAACAATAGAATTTTATTCGAGACTTTGCATACTTCTATTTTATTCCCTGAACTAAATAAATCTCTAGTAACATCTATAATATCTTAGGTAATTAAAATGTTGTTTTCTTTTCTCCGTTCGCTCGTATCTTCATCCCTTTCTCAGATTTATGTTTGCTCGTTATCATCAAACTATATTTATACTTTGTGCCTGTTATTTTATCCTCTACTTGACGAGCAATTTATTTGCGAATTCTTTGAATACTAAATAGAATTTAAAATATATTTTGCATTGCCCTGGAATTTAATACTTTTGCGTCAATAACCGTCGTTTATATAGTTAATGTATGGCCGGGACAGGCTGCAATTATTTCTTCCTGTGACATTGGCGCGGTAAATCCACTGACAGAGATTCGATACTCGGTTGGATAATTTATCGCGCGTACGCAAGACAGAACGAACACCAGAAAACCGCAGGGAATATCGAATCTGGGAAAGTAAACCGCACTTGCACAATTCCTTGCGCCTCGGGTATTCGTTAGAGGTGGGGCGCAGAGAACATTTACAAACTTCATTCTTATGGAAATTCGCGGCCCTCTGTTTGTTCTCGACTGCCACGCAAACCACTCCGGTTTGCCGAGAATTAGACACGAAGCGATCGATGCACGGACGTTTTCAATATTCAGCTCCGCTGCACTCCAGAGAATCTTTTTTAATACCAGCTATAACAACTTCGATGCAATTTCGCGGCGTCGCTTTCGAACATGAGAAATTCCTCGTTCAGAAAAAATTGTTAAATTCAAATTATAACTAAAGACAACCCCTTAAGGCGTCGAAATTAGGTGCACTTCCTTTAATTGCAAACACGGCTCGTCGCATGGGCGCTTTTATTAACTTCCGTTCGTTAAGCGTTGTGTACACGCTCGATATTTCCTCGTAACGATGCGATTTATCTCGTTGTTCTTCCACGGGAACCGCTGATTCATTGACATGCAAAGCGAATTCGTGGTTTCTTTATTTTAGAACAGGCCTAGGGTTGCACGAGTTATTTCAAACCGGTTGCTACATAACACGATGTCTTCTTGTACCGCATTCCATGATCGTTATGCGTTCGTAACGTTTTTTATAGTCGATATCTGTTACCGAGAGCCACAATGAAGAGAAACTTGGCGGGCGTGAATCGGTATTTTCGACAATGACATCTTTGTACACCAACGCTTCTAACGAGGAAAATTCGGTGTGTAACGCGCCGAAAATTTTCACGAAACTTCCCACGGTTTATTTAGTCTTCAGGGAGGGAATTACTGAATGCGTAAAAGTAATTAAAGTTCTTAAATTGGTCTAATGAACGTGTAGTTCCATAGAAATTCGCATGTATCGCTCACCGAACTTGCGAATATTTGCCCAGCCTCGGCAGAGTTGGATATAATAAGCATGACCAATGATTAACGAGTAACGAAGGTAGTGATTAATGATTATGATTACCGAGTAATCAATAATTGTGATTAATGAATGTCCAATAGGGTATGGTTAACTTATTCATCATTCATCAACAAGAGATTACTCTTCTGTTAAGGATTCCACATGTTAAGTTCAAATTTTCTTACTTAATACTTAATTTTTACCTTTCGAATATATTTATTTGTATTCCGAGAAATTTTCATCGTTAAAATAATATCTGCGTTCGAAGGATATTTCTCATTCAGGTAGTAAGAGTAATAAGACTGTCGCTCGAATATAAGTTGCAATTCATAGAACACGAACCAATCTCAGTTCCTGGCTAAATTCCTGTATCTTTTACCAGGACCTAGCCAAGAAATCCGGCCACGTATTATCATAAGACCCGGTGTCCTGATTTCGTCCTGGGCGACGCGTTCGCGATCCTTGTGCCAAGCGACGAGGAACCTCGCGGATTTCGAGGGTGGCAGGAACGTCGTTGAGACGGTGTCGTCTAGTGATGGGATCAAGCACCTTGCAAGCAAATTCGAATCTTGACTGGCTAGATTCCAAACCCTCCCGTACATTAATATTTCGACAAAGAAACACGACTCGACTCGGATTCACGAGCGTGAATTGAACTTGATTCCATCCCTAGCTGACTTCGAAGAATTTCCTTGCGGTCGTTGTTGCGGCTTTGGCTACGCCGCGAGGACGATAGAAAACCGGAGCACGATGATGCAGCCTGGTATTTAGAGAAGGTTGTCTAACCTTGTCCAGGCCGCAGGAAGACGCCAGCAAATTGAAAGACGATGTCGATGAAACGAGCGTCACGTTCGACCAGGTTTTCCTGGATCGATTCGACAGAGTAAATTTCATTCAGAACGAGTACATGTTACTTGTAAACGAATAAATGAAAATTACTGTAACTGGATTAGGTAAGAATAGTACTCGTCCAAGTGGGATATGTTTTTCTTTCGAAGAGGACGCGACTCGCCTCGGTTGTTATTGTTGAAAACGTGTCGAGGGAAAATTAGTGGTAAAGAGAATTAGGTGACCGCCACTGCGAGAATTTGTTTTGGCATTTATTTATATCCAGCAGAGATCGCTGAACGCTTCTTGGCAAACGTCGTAGCCTAGAGGCATGCAGAAATTGCGATAACTTCTGATTCGCGGTGCCTCTTTGTGTTTTAAAGTTAGTCAAATTTTTCTTCGCTTTGACGATACTCTAAAACATTCGTATTGATAATAGTTTCCCTGTTTAGAAGAACAAAGCTTTGCTATCTTGTTCCAACGACGTTGATCAATAACGTGGAATTTAAATTTTTAGGACCTATTTTAGGTCTATACCAAAGATGAACAAGATTTTAATCGAATAATAGAATTTATTCCAGCGAAAAGTTACAATAAATCATATTAAAGATTTTTAACAAAATGAACGTGTGTGTAGATTTACTCTTTGTGGGTGAGAAACCGTCAACGTGGAGATTCTGCGATATTAATGACGTCTTTTATAATAATCCGTCGGGTGTATCTCGAGCAGGGTTTATCGGCGTCTGCGGGGGTGGCTTTGTTTTTCGAGTACACCACTCGTAAATCCTGATTTGCCTTTGTGGCGTTTTCACCAGACACGCTTCATGGCTTCGTTCAAGCACATCTATATAAAAAATGCTATAACCCCTTTGTGTCCACACCTAGTCGCAACGAACATTAATATATGTTGTCCTCTCGTGTTAATCAATTTATTTTAAAATATCTGAAATTCTCCAACGAATCGAGGATGGAATTTTGATTTAGTTTTTGACTGTTCGTTCGACGTGCTGCGAAGAATCTCGAAAAGCGTTCCTTTCTCTTGGGAATGCTCTATCCCGAATAGGGCGATTCGCTGGAAACTTTAGCAAATTGGAGAACGTTCGTTAGTTAACAGAAAGTTGTGAAAAAGCAGAAGATAACGAGATTCGAGCACGCCTAGCAATGCCATCGCATCGGGAAAAGTCCTGGAGTTGAAACTCGAAGTAATTTATTCCATTACGTTAATCTGAAAAGAACGGGAAGGGGCCGCCACTTACATTTACGAAGTAGTCGGGCTACGATATTGTGGCGGATGTTAGTATACCTTTATTCGTTACAAATGTCCCCCCAACTTTCGAGCTTTTTTTCGTCGGGATTACACTGCGGCCGCTTTGTATCCGGGATTATGAGTCCTCCTCTTATATCGCGACAATAAAGGGATTAAACTTTCCTCCCCATTTCGTCGAGTAACCATAACGGGGAATGAAATTTAATTTCCAGACAACGAGTTTATTAAATGCATGATTAAACGCACGAGGTGCTGGATTATCCTCCCGGTATAATTAAAAAATGAAAATAACGTTTCGAGAGATAATATTCGCGGAAAGAAGACGTTATTTTTCTCTAATTTCCATTAAAGCTCCGCGAAAGAGCCCCAAGTTTGCGGGAATAAATGTTTTAACAGTTTTAACGTCTTTCTTCCGCTGGATCGTTTCCATGCGCCGTAGTAAATGTTTGAGAATCATGGTGACACAGTTTTAAGAAATTCGTAAAATTTCACGCTCCTTGAAATGGAACATCGGGTCTCGATTCGTTTCCATTTACGTTATTTTGATTATAAACGAAGGAAATATTGATACGGTTCGAAGAAGGGGCTACTTAACTTTTTGCGAGAGTCGATACTTTTACTTTCGCCAGTGACTGCTAATGTAGTAAACTAGGATGAATTTACACGGTAATAAGGAAAGCAATCTCTTCATTACTTCGTCCGCTGTTTCCATCCCTTTTAGCTGTCGTTAATTTCCTGCCATTATCGCGTCGAGAAACGTCTTATCCAGTCGGTTGGCCAACAATCCAACGGACGTAGCGCAAGCAGTTATCGCGTGGTCGCACGATAAACGCTTTTAGTTTGCATTAAAGTTAATCGTAGATCCTTCCCTCGATACGTCGTACACGTCGCATACTTGCCAAGGCCAATTACAAGCCCATTAACTGGCTTTGTAGTTTCGTAATATACAGTTACGTTTTCAAATAACTAATCTGTGATGCATAATGTACTGCAAGCTCGTTAAATGCCAATGCCCAATACAGTATTTATGAATACAACACGTAGAGAAGTTACTAGTTTCGTAAGAACAACAATTTGGTTCTTAAGGAATTATTAAAATCTTTATCATCGATCTGAAAGGTGTTCATTTTGAAAACTGGAGCAAACAGCTTTGTTTCTCTGCAAAAATATACAAGTCGCAATTATTAAATCTTAAATGTTGTAAAAAATGTAATAGTGCATACTATGATCAAGTTTTACAATATGCGCGTGTTCCAGTCTTTGAATTGCCATTTTTAAATTATGAAAATATATTTTTAGAAGTCTAAATAATATTTTTTTAGTACGTAGAGTATTTTAATTAATGTGTATTGTTGCGTTTAAAAAATAAAAACATTTTCTTGTTGAAAAAATGAAAAATATTAGTCTATAACATCAACAGCGGAGTCGGTCTCATGTGTTTGAGTCGACTCCCAGCCGTTAGTCACGTAAAGCGCGTTCAGCCGCGTGCGCCTCGGAGATGGGTGACCGCCCTGTGCTCTCTCTCTGAGTGTTGCTTTGAGTTGACTTTCATTGCTTGTTTGTCCCCCACACATAAACACCTCCCATGTGTTTATTTGTGTGGTTGATAAAATTCGAGTTTTCCTCTCTCTTCTCTCTTCTTTCTCCTATTTGTGTATTTCCTCATCAACTCACACGTTGGGTTCCCTCTTCATTCCTCTAATGTGCTCTGCTGTTTCTCTAATCTTCCTCAACTGTTAACAGTTCTATATAATAATACTCTAGAAGCAAACGCCACCCCTTTGAGACACACACCATGACTTCTGTATTTGTAAGATTGAGTGGTTCATAACAAAGGGAGAATAAATTTGACCGAAGGCGTTATACCCCAAAGAGATTCTTCCACTGAGAGTTTCGTGTGCTGGATGTCAAGACAATTTTTTTGCATCTTGGGCATACACACACTTTTTTTATAAACTGTCTGAAAGTTTTGAATACACGTTTTAACAAATAAACACTGCTAGTTCAGACCGTACAATGTTTGTTTCGATGGATACGTGTCTCGAACCCATCGCTGCGCAAGTATCGTCGAAACGTTGCGAATGGAATGCAGTGTCAGTCGCATCCGTGGCGCGCGCAATCGCGTAGCAAATTCGACCGTGTCACTTTTCTCGCCGGTGACAATCGGAAAAGCCAGGCCCTGGCAAATGCAATTCATGGAAAGTGATTTTCCCGCAGGTAGGAACGGGTTCGTTTGGGCCCGCGGTTGCTTGTTGCGGCCAGATTGCATTTAGGAACTCGTGAAAGCAGAAGGAAGTCGTAAGTGCAACACCAGCTGCCGCTAGACGGTTGCGGTTGTCGCTGATGCACCGTCACTTTGCCTTAATTATACGTCTCCGCCACTTAATTGTAAATTGTCCCGTAATTCGGGTCAGCGACGACACTCGTTCCTTATTGCAATTAATAATACGGTTAAGTGGGCGGCGTTCGCTCGACCGAGCGGTTCCTGGAATTGCTCACAACATACCGGATAATAATAGATTATTCCGGATCCCCGCGCGAGGAGTTCATACGCCCATCGAAACATCTGTATTTAAATAAATCGTCTCGATAGCTTCTACGCGAAGCGTGCAACTATAAAGAATGTCCCTGAAAACGAGTGACGCCCGCGACGAGATTGAAATCCTCTCCGTCCATAAATTCGAATTTTACGATAGCAATGCGCTATTAATCTTTATCGAAACAATCTTCCCCAAATATTTTGATCGTCGAATCAAAATTCCATCCGACGGAATTCTTTGCTCGTTCCAATTTTTAGTTAAAATTCCTCTGTCATCAATCGCAACGTCACTCATAGCTCAACGTTGATAACAATTCGCGTACTTTCTGGACGAGTTCGTCGATTACGTACAACCCGAGTGCGCGTCGTTGTTCGAATCCATTTGGCCATATTCGAGGCGTACGTACCACCCGAATACTTGCGCACCAGGCATATAATTATCGCCATGAACTTCCCCTCAACATTTCAAACATTCAGGGGGCTATTTTACCCGGGCTTAAAGCGGAATTTAATGTCAGCCCGTCTCGTTCTCGTGATAAATTCCATTCAAGTACCGTCGTTAAACTGTCGATAGCATTTTTGTCGAAATCTTTGCTCCTCGACCAAACGGTTCGATCGACGAGAAGTAGACGGTGCGCGCGTAGCTTCGGCCAAAGCGTAGTTTCTTCTTCGACGGATCGACCTTAATTCACTGCGATCGATGGATCGGGTCAGAGGGTAGTTTATATACCTGACTTAATATTACGAACGAACCTTTGCGTCGCGAGGAGCCAATAGACGGAAGAGCTTTGACCATTGAACTGAACCGTAACGCGACGGTCTTTCCACGCGGCAAGATCGCGGATTGATACGCGTATTCGCGGTGGAGCATTTAAAACTGCGTTGTTTCCCCGTTCGCACGGACACAATTACGCACACGGCGGTCGCGGAGCTACATTTGGCGAGGGACACGCTGGAGAAGCGACTCCACTGGGCTCGTGCCAATAAATGCATCTCTCGGCGGTAGTTTCCGCTACTTTTCGACGCAGACGCATGTTGCTTAAGCCGCAATCGAGCGTAAAGGATGAGAGCACCGGGTTAGCAAACCGTAGAACATAATACCGTTTCCGTTCTATTTTCGACCGACTTTTCAGTTCGATTTCCATCGTGTCTTCTTCCTCGCGTGTAATAAAACCCATGGACTCGATGATTCTTCCCATAAAATAATTCCGCTATCATTTGTACGACTATTTGACCAAAGAAGGGGTACGGGACTCGTTGAAATCTTATAGTTATATGCAAAAAAAAATAGTCGAATCAGATTCTCCATCACCATTAGTCGCAGTAGTCAATAAATAGTCCACTTTACCAGCTGTTCAAATATTAACAAGTTCGTTGCCATCCATCACACACGCGCGACAGCGATGTCATCCTGGATCATGTCCGTCTAAAAAAATGAAGTATCGACCGAAGAGCAGTATCGCGTTGTGCACGATAGGTGATCATTTTGATACATTAAATTTTTCTGTAATTAAAAGCAGACGATGGATTAAATAAAGGTTGGATTTCCAACCGGTGGTAACGAACGCGTCGCGATTTGCGACAAGAGCTACCGCGGGAAACGCGTTAAGAGGCCATCCTCGAGCATCCTTTGTTTTCAAATGTGGCGATTCGTAGTGGCGATCATCGCGAAAAAATCTGCTCCTCTTTTCGGAGCGCTGGCCCGTACCGCAAAGTGTTTCTCATATTTCAGTCGTTCGTTGTGACAGCGGCTAGACGGGGCTGAAACGTCGGTAGATCCGCGAGTCGGTTTAAATTAGGGAGTCTAGACGCCTCGGAAATACCACGTGGTTCGCGTCATGCTCCAGCCTGTGGGCTTCTCCAGTTCGAATGTTCGCGCCTCGATGCGTCCGTTGACGGTCGATTCCATCCATCGACAGGGCATAGTTCGAGCAGACAGTTCAGCCCTTTGTAACAGAGTTTGATCCCATTCGATCGGACAGTTAACGGAATTCTTATAAATTTTCATTTTGAAACTTATTTATTTCTCTATAGGAATAATTATAAAAGTAATACAACCCATCAGCGGCTCGATGCAATCGCCAAGTTTAATTTATTAAAGAGAATTCGAAACTTTTTCGATCGTCCTTTTGTACAGAGAAAATTGAAGATTCCAGGTAGGTGTTTCCCGAGGCCGTTTTATCCTACGGTAAACTGAAACAGGGGACTGCTCGGAAATCATTGTTTCTCTAATTGTTTGCCCGAACTTTTAATTAACCCCTTACATCGGAATTTCAATGCACGGTCTGGATGCGTTTAATTAAAACAGCAGCTCTTCCGGATACAGGAAATCGCCTGAATTTGATTTTTTTTTTTTAAAGTTCGCCACGTTTAACGGATCAAAATGTGTGATTAAAACGATCGAAACGAAACGGGTTACGTTGAATATCGTACGTATCGAGTAATTAAACGCTTATTGCGTACAAACAAACTCGAGAAAAACATACAAAAGACACGGAGCACGTAATAAGGTATCATTTTAGAAGACTTGCGCAGCAGTGAATATTCGCGTGACTGCGGTTTGTAATTATCATTGTACGCGTTCAAAGTCGATCACGAGTATGACTCGTGGTTAATATTTTTGGAGTATAATGTGCAGCACGGACAGCATTCCAACGTAATCTATAATTTTCTTCAATTAAAGCAACAAAAGAACATGTACGGAAACATACAGAGCGCACAAGTACGATAAGCTTGGAGAATGTAGTCGTACAGTGTAGTCGACTATCACGTGTTCGTTATGTGATCAACGTGTTTCTAGCATCACGAGTTTCAACGACAATAAAGTCTCTTCTTACTTAATCTTTGATCGACGCGAAGAGGAAACTAATTGTGATTCACGTTCGATCAAAGTTTGATGCGACGATTTGGTAATCTCAGAAGCTTAGCGATTCTTTTCAAAATTGTTTCGGTCGTGAAGATAACAGGAATGATACATGGAGTAGAATATTTTTGTCAGTTTTCATTTACTATTTTCATGTTCTCGAAATTACCGTCAATTATTTTTAGCATCTTATCTCCTTGGGAGCTTAAAAGCTTTTTCAAATCTCCACTTTGAACTTTACGGTTTCGATTCAGTTAGATCTGGGCAGCTGCGATATTGTGTTTTTTGTTATTTTTGATAAGGAAACGAAGGCTCGAGAAAATGGATTATACAATCTATCTTTTTTTGGGCAGTCTTTTAATGAAATTACACAGACGATGAATCTTGAAACTGATTAAATTGCGTCTCTAATATTCGATAACAGTAACACGTGAAACGAAAAATAACACAAAGCAAGGCTGTTGGAAATATGAGAATACATTTCTCATATTGTAAAAACATGATTTACAAAATTGCAGAAATTTGTGTAACGCGTCAAAAACAAATTAAATTCAGTATTTGAACTTTCAGTTTCAAATGGAGTGGAACTAGGAATATTCAAATACTGTGAATGAGCTTCGAATATTTCTAAAAGACAATTTATTGCAAAATGTAAACGTATCGGTCTTTCTTCGACAAAATAAAACTGTATATACGAATATGAAGTGTATTCAAATAGCATTCGAATAGTGGGATATTTGAATGTGCGAAGCGTTGGTATAATGGAGCATGGAACAATTCGCGTCAGTCATAGATCGGAGCTTGAGACGTAGGTGTTTTTTGCGTCTAGGAAAGCGTGGCACTGCGTGTATCCGTCATATTCGTAGCTAGTTGTAACCGGGCAGTCAGCTACGAGACCTTCCGTAAATTCATTAATGAAAAATTACGACGAAGTTAGTATAGAAGGTTCACTTTCCCCCATTCTGCCGGCATAGCGTTGTCTCGTGGTCGACGATGCTTGTTGGTAGCGCGTGGCGGCGCGGCGATCGCATGGCCGCCCTCAGTGTTCGCGAGCCTCGCTCGGTGTGTGTTTCGTGGCGCGGTCGTCGTTGTCGTTGTTGCCCGTATCGCTTGGCTCGAGTTTGCTTTTTACATGTTGCATCGTATACGCTCGTAATTAATTCCGTCGCGAATCCGTCCACGCGCGAACCGTGCAACCCCGTGGCGTGTGTGCGTGCCATCCGAGCGAATTCGTTTGATCAGGAACTTCCAGCGACGAGACGTCTACGCGTTTATACAGTGTCTCTCGCGGTGGACCGAGCGTGTGTGTCAACTTTCGTGTGCGTGCTTTCCTGTCGACGTCGGCGTCGTCGTCGCCGTCGTCGTCGTCGTCGTCGTCGTCGTTTCTCGTGCTAAGTTCGGAGTTCGTGGCACCCCGTGCCTTCCCACAGTTGTGCCTGCAAAAATATCTCCGTCTCTTTTGCACCTGTGTTTTCTGTGCGTACGCGCGTAGTATGTGCTTCTGTGTTTATAATCGTTGCGTCCTTTCTCTCCGTCTCGCTCACCTCTCACCTGCAGCCAGAAGGCACACAGGTGTCCCGCGAAGGAGTGGCGACGCCTGCCCGTGAATCGTCACCGCTGTGATATAACGTCGAGGAAACGTCCCTTTATTCGAGTCCTGCCAAACGGAGCCATCCATTGACCCCCAGGAATCGTCAAGTACGTCTGTCCTCGTATGTTGTCCCGCCGTTTGTACACGAAATGCGTCTCGCCGGCCCGTGGCCACCATGCTGTCCCTCCGATACGTTACACCGTTCCGCGATAAAAACGAATACGCTTTCTACGCTGTTGTAAACCCGTAAGCACGTTTGCGTTTAGCGGTCGGTTACGAGCCTGGGATGTTTGAGGTTATTCGTAACCGGCTACGTGTTTGTAGCTTCGAGCGCATACCAGACGACGTTTACTATATTTTACGTAATCGAAACTCGCCTTTTATTTGCACACGCGACAGCTGGGCGATATTTCTCCGTACGCTCGAGAGAACGCTCGTATCACGACGTTCGGCGTCACGCCGCCTTTTCGAGCAAAATACCGGTTAGGTTTACGAACGTTCCGGGAACGTTATTGCGCGCCCAATAACCGCTTCCGTTTCCCCACGAACAGCGATATTGATATTTTACCGCGTTCCGCTGATTAATTCACGACCACTGAAAAGAATAAACGCCAGAGATTTTTCCGTAAATATGTCGGTGTTATTTATAGTACAGTGCACCGTATACAAGATGAAACGTCAACAATGAAACTTGGTATATTTAATCGATACAGCTTCTGTACGCCTCTTTGTTTATATTCTCTTGGCGTTGAAAAGTCTTCAAACGTTGTTTGCACCGGGATTTTTCATTTCGGAGCAATTTATTTTGTATATCGATCGGCACGCTTAAAGAAATGAAAACCTGTTGGCGGAAGATCAAAGGAATAGAGTGTGCCGGAATTTCCACGAAGTTTTCCATCGCTGTACGATAAGGATCAGTTTTCACCGACGATGCAAGTTTTTCAGCGGAAATTCAAATGCATTTCAGATTGTCGTTACGAATTTTAGAAAATTTAATTATTGTTTAGACGTATGTAATATTTGGAGTATTCCTTGAGAGTTAATTCACACGTTTCGCAAGAGATTACTTCCTCTTTAGTATGATCTATAATAACTGACAGTCAAATATAGTTTCACTTACGTCAGCATTCCGTGAAATTCAAATTTTGCATAAACGACATTTTGCACACACCAACTTTAGCTGTGCAGTAAACTGTACGTCTGTTCCTCGAAAGTGTAAGATAATTGTTTCTTGATATCGCATTTTTCAATGATTCACAGCCACAAGTTCTCATTTCTCGTAATGATTGAAAGATTCCTAATAAACTAATTCTAAATGCCAATAATCGTATCCTGGTTTCATGCAATTAATAGCGTCCAACGTGTTTAGTTGCTGTTACATCACTTTCACGACATTAATATTCATACTAAATTCTTGTAACGAGCAATTCTTACGGTTATTACCCTTGGTTTGGTTAATAGAACATTCGAATAGTAGATCGTAATAGGCGATCGTATAGCAAACGTTTCACCGGCAATATTTTACGGTGATTAAATTTACAGCTTAAATTTTGGAAACTGTAAGTTATTATCGATGGCTCGTGAATTAATCACTCGTTCTCCGATCTATTGTTCTCATTAGCGACCATTTAATCTCGATTAATGATCGCGCCTGTACAGGAGCGTCCGTGCTAGGATTGAAACCATGCAGACAATTTAATATACGAATCTGTGGGCGCTCGAATATTAAATGAAATTCAAGTTTTAAAAAGAACTTAATTTATAATAAATATAATAAATATCGATCTTCAATTTGAGTTTCAGTGTACAAAAATCTATTATTAATATCTACAAATATATCAGCAATTAGTCTTGGAATATTTATTCTTTTTCACTAACGATAACTAGACTAAAAAGTGTGATACATTGATATAGTATGTATCAGGCATTAAGAATTATATTGCTGTTTTATAAATTTTATTTAGAAGCAAAATCATTTGTTAATGATACAGAGAAAATTCGAACAATAACGGAATCGAGTTGAAACGTTTGTGAAATATTCGAGTAGCCTCGACCCTAGCCCCAATTCCGGTATCGTTCGAGTTCCGGTTGGGCGATGGTCGAGTGATTTCGTTAAATCGGGCAACCGGGAAATTTTCGTACGGAGAGATTCGGTGCGCGAACGCTGTGCAGCGGCGAACGTTGCGTTCGATTTCAGCATGGTTTCCCAAACGGATCAGAAAGCTGCGTATCAGGGCCGCGCGTTGTAGCCTCCAATTAAGCAGTTTGTAATTAGAGGAGCGGTGGACCGCGACACTGCGAGAGACATTTCGTGGGACGGGGGACATAATCGTTCGCGGCTACTCCCGTACGGCACAATGCACGCCATTCACGAGAGTCGTCCAGCATCATCGTTAACTTTACCCAGGTTCCCATTGCGCAGGACGATTCGTCGACCGTGGCTACTTCGTGTCACGAAAGAGAAAAAGAGAGAGAGAAAAAGAACTCGCGCCTCCTCGTCGCGATTGGCTTCAATTGTAAATGAACGCCACTGGACGCGGGATTAGAGCCATCTATCCTGGCCGATTATCCTTCATGGATCTTACAGTGCCATAACATCGGAGGCGTCCGCCGTCGCGAACAAGAGAAAACGACTGCCGCAACGTGCCAATGTAACTCGCGACCAGTCAAGGTCTCCGAGACTCCGCTGAAGTCTGCAAATAATCCGTCGAAGCGATAACGTGAATCGTCCGCTCCACGCAATATCCTGCCATCTTATATTTGTACCTTTTATACGAGCCAGAAGACAATAACCGTAGAGGCGCGCGACGGAAGCCCTCGATAACTTTTCATTGATGGGGTTTCTTCTCGACTGCTCCTTCGCGTCGCGTGTAACCGCGTTATTGGGATTTAGAGGATCGTGAAGATCGTCGATCAGCACGCCGTACGTGGTAGCCGCGCTGCCAGCAGCGCTCAGGGGAACCCATAAATTTCCACGTCGAGCCTGAACGCACTAAACCCTGAGCCGTGGAGCTGCCGCGAAGTAACAAGCGACGCGAGCCGACCTCTCGACCGGGCAGCCGTCAGGATGTTCCAGCCGACCAGCACCCGGTAGCTTCGTTACCGGGCCTGGTCGCGATCCTCAGCCCCTGGAGGAGGAAGAAGCGCGGTCGTTTCAAGGATCGTACGTCGACGATGTCCATACGCGTCAGCGGCGTCTACCTGGTGCCCAGTCCCGCCGCCAACGAGGGCAATAACGAGAAGGCCGGTAATCTGCCCGCGGAGAACAATCTCCACCAGCAGCACCATCATCATCACGCGGCGAAGACCGTCACCATCGTGGCGGGTCCTCAGAGGAGCAACAGTCTGGATTACCTAAATTTCGAGGAGAAACGACAGATCATCGCGTCCTCGTTGTCCCTGAGCGATTTCTTGGCCCATGGACCCGCTGCCGCCGCCGCCGCTGCTAAGGAAGTCGCGGCCAACACTGTCATCGGTGAGTCTCAAGAATTCTCTGAATACTCGAAGTAAAACTTTTAATAAGCATGGTTTTATCGACTATTATCGGAACAATATTTCGCTCGTCTCTACTTCGAACTAGTTTTCATCGTGGTGCACGCGACGACGAGGCGGCATTAGTGGAATTGTTTTTAAAACGATGCAGTCACTCGAGAGTCTTCTTGGAACTCGTTACTCTCAGGGATATATGCATTACTCAGAAACGAAGGCGTGTATTAACTCTGTTGATTCGGCTGGTTTTATTTAACACGTTGGCCACCGGTATAGTTTCGTACAAATTTAGCGACGATAGTAATTTCTTTAGCAATTATTACGTTTAGCGCGATTACTATTCAAAACATCGCAGGGCTACATCTGTAGCAGGCTTGCTCAGCTTCCGATCACAGTCGTTTTAACAAGGCTTCGGTCATAATATTTCGATACTCTGTCGATTTTATTTTATTTACTACGCAGACTATTCTGCAGAGTGAATCACGTAACGCGATAGTAGTCTATATTTTTATTGCATCATTCGTATGGTCTTGAAGTAAAAAATTATCGCGTATTACGTGCATTCGACGTTGGTCTCGTACGAAAATTAACGTATCACGATTTTTCAAAAACCGTATATTACTCCGCAATGAAGCTAATAATATTCCATACAAAAATTATTATCCGAGGTACTATCGTATAAAAAAAAAATTATAGTGGTACGATGGAGTAGATTTGTCCACCTTCGTTATAGAGTTACAGCTGTATAGAATATTCTTCCTAGTTTGCGAGCAACGTTTCTGCGACTGCATCGCTCGCAGACTGTCGTTCGTTACGCGAAACATTGAGAGCGCGGGAGGGCTGCTCTCAGCGAGTAAAAAGGGCGGTGGGGAGACAGGAAGAGAACGATAGAGCGAAGGGGAGCAGAGAATAGCGGCGAAGGGAAACGCGGTAGAAAAGAGAATCGGCTTGGTTCGATTCCAAGCTCAGGAACTCGAAGTGAGTCGAGTTCCACGGCTTGTAAACAAACCCCGCGAGTGCAGTGCACCGACTACCTACACGTGGTTTTTCTCCCTATTTTTTCTTGTCGTCTTCCGTTTACTTCCTCCGGCTGGCGCTATCTCGGGAGGTCGTCGGTCGGTGTGCGAAGAAGGGACAAAGGGAGGCGGGACACGAGGGGGGACGGAGAACGATGGAGACCGCGGGGGCGAGGAATAAAGAAAGAGAGAGGAATAAGGGACTAGCGTTTTCCTTTTCCCCTTTTTAACGGAACGGCTCGCGCGAAGGGAGCATTGTTATCGCGCTCCCACGAAAAGTCTGTGCCATTGTCGTGGCCACCTTTTTGTTTTCGAGGAACGCCCTGGAGCTCTGATAAATCGTTGAGGCTTATTTTCTTTCACTGTTGTTAGTTAACCTTCCGAAACGAGACGAACGAATTTGTATGTTTTACGAAATGTTCCGCAACTGCGTTTCCCCAATCCTTTCGTATCGCATCCTCCTTGTACGATAGCTAAATAAACTGGGGCATTTTTTA
Source organism: Colletes latitarsis (assembly GCF_051014445.1). Lineage (NCBI taxonomy): Eukaryota > Metazoa > Arthropoda > Insecta > Hymenoptera > Colletidae > Colletes > Colletes latitarsis. The sequence continues at coordinate 29,857,461 of NC_135141.1, read as the reverse complement.
GAGAAAAAACTTCAATATGCAATCTGTTTCTTGCTTTTTATTTAACAATCAGCGTTACTGTAAATCTAGGATGAGATTTTCCATAAAACGTTTCGCAAATTACCAGCTACGAACTGTACTTTCTCCCGTGGCTACTTCCTTCCATTCCGACGACAGCGATCATCGTAATCGTACATTTCCAGGAGAACTGAAAATTATGTGGAATATTTATCGAGAACGTTCGTGTCGTGTTTATTTCGTTATATAAGTTTTATCGTGCACACAATTTTAGATATGCAAGTTTCAGGCTTTGTTCGTAAAACTGTGAATCGAAACTCCGGATATTTCTTTCCTGGTAGTTCGATACAGTACGTGAACCAAAGCAACAACTTTCTGTGGATGAGGCTACACCATTTGACAACTTTCTATCAGAGTTTACGGTCCAGGAGAGATTGTATCAACACAGATCTTTGTTAAAATAATCTTCCATCTTCTGGGAATACTTAAAGTATCCCTTTATCGGAATACTTCGTAAGAATAAAATTGAAGCCTCGATTTTCCTTTGCCGAAGATATTCTGGTTAGTTGAAATTTCTGGCGGTTTCGGGATCAGAGTGATTCAGCTTGCGGTTAGGTTATATGCAGGGCTCGTATTGGCCTCCTAAAATGTGGTTTCACGGGGAACAGGCCGCCCTTGTTCCCGAGAACCTTAACCAGGCCCGACAAATGATTCATTGTTCCAATGGTCTCAGATTTCTGCGTTTATCGAATCTCGTTCGAGAATCTTATTAACCGCTCCTCAGCGTCCTAACTCGTAGATAGTTTGCCATCCACTGTTTGGTCATGCAACACGTGTTACTTTCAAAGTAACCAACAGGCTGGACGGTGAATCGCTCTCGAGGCACGTATGTCTACGTGTTTTGCCGTTCGTTGTTGCGGGTACGTGTAAATCTAGGCGGTTTAGTGCACGTGCATCGCGTATGGGACGCAACAGCGCGTACGTCGCGAGTAAAATTTGCATGCAAGACTTTAATAGTACGAACGAGTCGCGAAAATTTTGTTCAAATTCTGTGTCTTCCAAGCGCAGTTTGCATAAACCCTCTTGCAAAACTCGCGTTTAACGTTTGTCGCACTAAAGGTCGAGGATGAGTTTAAGTTTCAAAATGGTTGGGTTAGGTAGATTCACGCTAGATTCACGGAAACTCGTCGATCGTATCGTCGTAACCGTTCCAGCTTCGATTGAAACTCATCTGGCTAAAACATCGTTCAAGTAACACGAAATTGATCGAGAACCGATTTCACGATGTAATCGAAGCGGCAAACATCAGCCGCGATAATGGCTGAATCAGAATGTATCAAAACTCGATAGCGACGATGAAAGGCACTCGACTCCCACCGACAGATACGAGAACTACATACCAGCCTTTCAGATATCCGTGTTTGCGCATTCATTAGACGAGATAATCGATCGCGATCGATCGACTCGTCTCGCGAATCGGGACCATTGTGCTCGTCGAGTGTTTCGGTCGTCGCACAATGCCCCAGAAATTCGTTTCTAGCGCGACAAAACTATTGACTGATCTCAACGAGAACCTAGGAAAATATTAAGAAATTGTCCGCAATGCTTTCGTATTTCCTTCTACTATACTTAACACTAAACCCACCGACACTTCATGTATACCCATTCATACCATGACCGACCAAATGACCAGTCTTTCTTTTTGTCTTTTACGAGGCAACGTACTTCTAGTTTTTGCATTATATGTATTGAAAGTTGCGTTTTGATGTTTATTCGTAAGATATCCTTCTCTTTTATGTTAAAAAATTTTACGGTGGCTAGTTTCGGAGATAGGGTTTGTTTAGGTTTCGTTGTTGCGCTCGCGAGTTCATTGATTTCGCGCGCGTCAATAGTAAACAGTGCGTAGTAAATTCTTGGAAATACTACGCCGAAACTGGGTCACGACAGTCACGTACGCGGGGTAGGTCAGCACCACGCACGTGCGACAAAGAGGTCCGACTCCGCTAGACGAAGACAGAGACAGTCGAATTAAAAAAGGTTACCATTTACATAAATTACGATATCTCCGAAACGGAAAGTCGGATCGACAAAAACCAAAAGCCATTTTAGAGGGGAGGCTTTGCCACTTCTAACAATGCCTCAATAATTAATAATCTCGTGGGATACATGAAACGTTTACTTTAGAGAAGCGTCAGAAAATTTGTTTATTTACTGTTTCCTCGTATCTAGCCTCGAATGGAGTCGGTCAATTACTTCTGTCGCGCTACGAACGACTCCTGGCCCACTCCGGTCGGCTGGGAACGAGGGCGTATCGCGATCGCGTTTCTCGTCCAGCACAGAAATTGCTCTTCCTCCGTGGAAAGCCCGTTCAGCCACGTGGCGAGTGTCGTTCCGGAACTAGCGTTCCTTTTTCTCGTTCGCGGAGCGGGCGAATTCCCGCGAGGAAAGTCCCGTCTCGTAAGAATCTTGCAGCAGAGCCGCGCCTTTACGACGTTGTCGGTTAATAATTCTTGACACAGTCGATGATCAATCATCTCCTGGCGTCCTAATACGCGCGATTCGTCATTAGGCGCTCTGTCGCCGACGCGGCGCAAGAATTGTGCAATGGACGCGGTCGGGAATGGAATTCTACGTTAGCTTATTCAGCGAGCAACACCTAGCGTACAAACGCGTAGCTTTCTGAAAATTTGTCGATCATTCGACGGGTTCTAAATTAATATACAAGCGTTGCCTTAACATACAGATGATATAACGTTACTAGGAAATGAAAGAAATGCATTTCTTTCGATAAATATAATATCTGAGACGATATAACACGGGGGAACATTTCTCTGCTCGTCAAACTTGTCGACGTTAGAAGAAGGTCTTTATTAACACGTTCATACTAAATTGATGGGTATACATCTCGTTTTATTGCTTCGTTACTCATGGATTGGCCTAATAGAATCGACTTGGCTGCGCGAGTAATTAGTCTGGCGTCGTACGATGGGATTTGTATCGCTGCAGTCTACAGGGTGATCCTAAGAAGTGATTCCGATGTGTCATACCGGTTCAAACCACGAGGTGTTTATCGTCGATCTATATTCAGTCTTCTACCAGTCGATATTAGTTTAGCCGAATCGGTGGATGTTTCACTCGATTTAGAGTAAAACCACCCTCTTTCTCTCAAGAAAACTCGACTTAGTGACTAAAAAACTGTGCATTTGTTCTTCCATTTGCAAATACACGCAGTCACTGATCGTTTGGTCAAACATCGTAAGTACCAGATCGCTCCAAAACTACTCCGTACGATCGTAGGGGCTCCAAATGCTCAGAGACGAGCAAAGGAGCGCGGGACTGTAAAATGTAAGCTCCCCCCGGGGGTAATAAGCGATTTTCTTGGTGAATTTCTCCTTAACGTTCGGGTGCACGCACGGACCAGCGAACCGGACAACGCGAGACGTTCCCCGGAGTCAGTGAAACGGTGACGTAGCTCTGGCGCGACGAGGCTCGGGCTGTTAGGTCAGCGGTAAAGGCATAATTGCGCAATGTTTAATAGTAAGCTGCAGGAAACGATAAAACGGCGACGCCAGAGAAGGAGTAATGGGTGCAGAATGCAGACGTAATGTGGCAACAGCGCGCGGAAATCATTCATTGAGCGGAGAGCCGGCAGTTTGTCGGCTGTTGCTGTGTGTTGCTCCCGGTTGGGCGGGCTTGGATAACACCGTAGGAACTTGGGAGTCGAGGGTTCCCGATCGTTCGACCAGGGAAGGGAACGGGGCGGGTGTAATTCGACGTCTGGGATACTCCTTCGGAGTCCTCGAACATGGACCACAGGGTCATCGGTGTTAAATGGGATCCGTACGTCGTTTGGTGGACTTCGATCGACGAAAACCTGTTTTCCGTAGCTCGGTTGTCCTGTCGAGAATCCTCGTGGAAAGATAGGATTTGGATTAATCAGTAAACAAAACGAGCACGCACTTGGAGGCCTCGAACCGAGAGTTTTGTGAAAAAAGCAATCGTACCAGAAGTGAATTCGAATATCAGACTTTTGTACACGCTTGTGGATCTGGAGTCTCAGACGAGAAGCCACGAAAGAATTTGTTTCATCCTCCACCGAAACGTAAATATAATGAATCTGTGAAAACGAGTGGAGAAAAGGATATCGAGCAATATGTACTCATTTCCAGTCGTAAATTCGAATCACAAGCGCTTCTAAAACAGCGTGCGTGGCAAGTTATGAAACTTATTTCTGCCGCTGGGTCTCCTGATTATATGCCACAAATCAGACGAACTCGCGGAACAACATTTCGGGGTAGAATTCCGCGTTTCTGGAGCTGATCGTCGTAAAATTGCGAAAGGAAACTGCGATGAAACTGGAACAGAAGTCGGCGATAAAATTAGTGTACTATACGGGGGAGATTAAACGAGTAGAATCTAATGGGTCGTGTAACTCCAACGAAATCTCTTATCTTGTAACGTAAAAGAATATTACGGTTACGGTTCGTTAGAGTCATTATTGGACTTTGGGCGAAGTGATCGAACGCGAATCTAAATTTAACAGTAGCTTTATTGACGTTTATAGTTTCTGTAATTGTAAATATAAAATTTGAAATTCGACGGATTCTCAAAAATCTAATTTTAATGGAAGATTGTATGGTTCGTCGATGTCTTAACAGAGAACTTTCTCCAAAATGTGTTGAGTCAACGGTGAAAGGTGCAGTCGGTTTCATAAATGTTTCGGGGACTAATATCGCTGCAGGGCATAGGTCTGATTCATAGAATTAATAGCATTGGGATATCGGGCCCAGTAATTAAACGGTTAACTCATAGTGGGATGTTCTAAAAAATCGTTTTTATCATTTTTGCTAAAATTTTGTATTATTCAAAGTATGCTCCATTTTCTATCAACGAATAATAAGCCTTATAATTTCTTATCCGAAGAAGTCTTTAGATTTTAGGTCGATTAGGTATTAGAATACATTTTTCACACTTTCTTGATCAACCAGTCGTTTTCTTCGTGAAAGTTGCCCAGATATGTTTGTCGAAGAATCAGAATGTTCAGACAAAGTTGGAAAGTGGTCGTAGAGAAATCGGATGATAATTTCAAGGAAACTGTAGTAATTATAATTTCCTCGACATTTCGTTTGATTTCTCTGCAGCTAAAAATGATAATTATATTCTGTCAAGGATCAGATGATTATATTTATATTTAACAATTATGCAGCACTCGGTCTTCGTAGTTGGTAAACACTTTATATAACGGAACGATATAATCATACGTTCGTGCGCTAACGGAAATAACAATGATTCATTTTTACTCGCGGAATCTAATCTGGAGTGTGTCTTTCTTCAAGAATAACAGGTTTTGACGTATTCAACATTAACTAGATTTTTCCAAAAGAAAATACTTAGCGTTCGATGTGTGATTCATTACGAGGGAAGAAATTCTTGTAACGTAGTAAAATTGCACATTGCGTTCCCTGTACGAGCTTCTATAGACCCTTGGTATCCTCGACATTCTTCTTGAGCATCCTGAGTAGAAACTAGGTCGTCAAAATTACAGTACAAAGAATGCGTGCAGTGAAATATGCATCCTCGTTTTGCAACGGTACCGTAAAGGGACGAGTATATTTTGAGTGGGCCATTTAGCCCGCTACCGGCGTCGTAAATCTACCGAATTGATCCTAAACCTCCCTTTCTGTCTTCTACCGTTTGTCCTTGAACTTGATACCTATACCTACCTGGATTTTATTGTCGTTGCTCGATGCCGGAGCAGGAAACGTCACGGTCCGTAATCGCTTCTGACGTCAACCACTCTCGAGGACAAGAAGGAAGGATACTTTAATAGGCTGCTGGAACTCGATATTATTTAAATCAAGAATTTATTGATATTACGCTGGTCAGTATAATCGGATTATCTCGTCGAATGTGGCAACCAATATTGCGGTGTTTATATCGCGCTTACCATGCTACTCGTGCGATCGTATTACGAACTTGCATCGTTTTAAACTTCCGGTATTTATGCAATATGTAATATTCGATAGTGGGCCGACGATCACGTGTATTTTTTAATTTTAATTCTTGGTGTTTCGTTTATTTTTTACGCGCAAGATTTTGGTCGCGAGTGGGGCTTCCTTTTCTATCGAATAACGGGAAACTCGAAAATTATTTCCATTCCTCGGTTCACCGCGCTCACAATAGAACACTCTGGCACTATGCAAGCAGCGAAACGTAATAAACAAGCAGCAGAGGCATTCAAAGATCTACGGGGAACAACTTTGCAAAGGTAGGGCTTTAAACGGAACACGAAGTGGGCACTTGCTCCGAAATGAAAGAGGTAGAACTTTCTTCCTCGGACAGAGTATAATTTCCCCAGAGAAAAGATAAGGCGGTCGGGACAGGGGAAAACTTAATTCCTTGGACCGGGACCGTGTATGAATCCGCGTACGCGTAATTACATGCCCCTCTAGCAAGATAATTAACGCGCGAACGAATCCCTCGGTCGAACGACGCTCGAAACTTTTTACGAAAATGCTTGGAAGCTCGTAGCTCATCGATAAACAAAATTTTCCATTCTTTAAAAAAGAGATAATAGATAACAAATATAATCAAGGTATAATAATTTATTTACGACGTTTCTTGTACAATGTTTCGAATAACTAGTAAAAAATAGACAATTTTTGATGCGTTATTTGTTTCAATTTAAATAATTTGGTGAGCGAATTTATGTCGAACAAACGTTCGTGAATAAATTGCTATACAGAGTTATGAAAGAAGCTATTTTTATACATTGCATGCATGCATAGCCAGATTAATAAAATTACTTGTGAAAATGCGGAAATTTTAATTTGTCGGTTCAACTTTTTCACTCGTTATTAAATCACAAATTCGATCAATTTATTACTCTTTTATGTGAGTACTTATTCAACCATACAGAGCTGCTTAATTTAAAATTTGCTTTTTAATTATCTATCAGCCTTTCGACCTCAATTTTCGGGTCCTCTTCAGGAATGGTTAATTTCTAGGCTGCACCGTGAATATTTATTTTCGAATTTGATTTCATTAAGGAATTAATAATTAAAGAGCCCAGACCTGCTCGTCGCGTGGTAAAGCTATGCAGGGTGTTCGACTACCCCTAGGAAAAATTTTAATGGGGCATTCTAGAGGCCAAAATAAGACGAAAATCAAGAATATCAATTTGTTGATTGAGGCTTCGTTAAAAAATTATTTAAAAATTAAAGTACGAAATTTCAAATCATTCACGGAAAAATTATTTTCGATTGCGGGGGTCAATTACAATCATTTTTGGCGAATAGACACACTGATTCAGGAATAAGGAAGTTTTGTACTATCCGTTATGGCAAGAAACAGTTACCAGCATGATCGTTTGTAGGTTCACAGTCTGTGTTTGAAACATAAATTATACATTTTGCAAATTAGCTGCTTTCTATGGATTTTCACATCTATATCGGTCTGAAAAATCTCTGAATCGATCGCAATTTACGAATGCAAGGTAAATGGAGGCTAGTTTACAGCGTAATAGGTTAGGCTGAGAACTTTTGGACCTCGCCGCGTAAGTGCAAAGTGCAAAGAAGGGAGTCTAGGGACAATAACGCGAGAAATTTCATGCAGAATGCATACTTTCATTCCGCGATGCTTCCCGATACATCGTAACACCTGACGAGCTTCATTGTTCCACGTTTCCGTAACACTTTCGTCTGGAGAATCGCCTCGCGACTCGTTCGTCGTGATTGGAGACTAATTAAAACGCTCGCGCAACCGACCGTGGTTGCGCAATGCGTTAATCGGGTACGATGATTCAACTGTTGTTCCGCGAGGAACTCGCATCTCCGCAGAAACGTTTCTCACCGATGCATCGGGCGTTTTCGATACTTCGGAGGCTTCACGGCGACAATGAGCATCCCACTTTCATGGGAAATTAGCTCAGAATTATTAATTATGTCGCAGGAATTTACCATCTATCGGTTTCGAAATTTGTAAACACCGTGTGTGAGAATCGAAAGTCCAAGTTTCGTCTTCGTTAAAACGTGCAAAATTTTATAATTTTAGAATATTTATTCAATTTGTCGACGTTCTCCATTCAAAGCAAACACACTAATAGGTAGTGAAATCTCCAAGGAAACATATTTTTTCTCCTCGCTTCGAAACAATAATATCTTTGTGTTCCCTCAGAGGGTAAATTCGAATAATTTGCTAGATTGAGAATATTAGTGCAATGGATTAATTTAGAAAGCAGCGTCTCATAATACGTTACGTGAAAACTCAAGAGGGTGAAAGGATCGTTTTTCTCTTTCCATGCAGAAATATCTTGCAATCTCTGCTAGTCGAACGGGTGCGTTATTCGCGCAATCGAGGACGGTGGTCTACCTTCTAGCTCCTTTCTTCCGGTTCCGCGTGAAAGATGGCTCTCGGAGGTCGCGGAAGGGGCTCGGCGTCGAGAAACGCGGCTCATAGAAGATTCATCGGTTAATTTCGCGGGGCTTGTGTGCCCCGGAAAATGCGGCCTTTTCTCGACCGTGCGGAGGAAAAGCGTCTATTCGAGACGCGAGATCCGCGATCGTAGCTTTTTCACGTCGCCGCGGGCTTCGTTTAGTCTGGCCGAGTCGCAACGACCGGAAAGAAGGGAGGAAACGGGATCGCGAAACTCCATACGCCACCCGGGGGATTTTCTCGTGAAAAGAATCTACGAGGGCAGGTGACCGATCCGAGTCATCGTTCCACGCCCGCGCGGAACTTTACGTTTTCGTGAGATTCGGAGAAAAAGTCCGCGAGGAGGAAAGTTAAGAGCAACGTCGAGCCGTTTGTCGCCATTTGCAAGATTCGACCTTTCGCACCGGGCGCGGAATCCAAACGTCTTGGAATATTTATCGAAGAATCCGTTCGCCTCGTCCGGACCGATATTTAGACTGCTCTGGACGCAATTTATCCACGAATTTGCTCGTTCGTTTTAGGACAGCTGTTTCTCTGGATTTTTATGCCATGAAATTTAGTGACGATGTTTATTTGCCTCGAAACAGACTGTTACGGTCAGTTTTACGAGCGAACCGAATTGCTTTATCGCTCCTTGGAGGATTTTCGGTCGCACGATTGGGATCTTGACGAACGTAAAATTACAATTTAGATGCGTGCTCGTTAATAAAAATAAACGCGATGGTACCTTCGCGCGTATATGTTTCATTTTGTTTTTTCTGTTGAGAAACGAGCAAACGCGCGTGTTCGAAGACGGTGAAAACGTTCTCCGAAGGCTAATCGTTTCATTCATGCAATTCGGGAGTTAGTTAAACGCGAAGAATGCGTCTCGCGGGTCTCGAAAGTTTGTTCAGTGTTGCATGGAATCGATTAATCTTCGCGGGTCTACCACAACTCGCAGCCACGTCTTTCTCGTGGAATGTCAAGGCTGTTTCTCGAAGGCAAGCATAAATTCGTACGTGGAACGATAAACATATATACAGCTTCTATTGTGGTATCAATGGAGACACGTTTATAGGCGGATGAGATCATCAATCTCGCGATCGTAGTCGAACCAAGTAGCTCGGATCTAGCCACTTGTGGTCTGGATTTCTAATAAAACCGTTTAGCAATGGAACATTATTTTCTATTAGAATTCGTGTTTTGTTAGTTTGAATCGAGGTTAACATCCAAAAGTAATGCAATACGAGTTTCAGGACCAATTATCTTACAGCTTAAAGTTCGCCCGCGAATTTCATTGTCTTTTGATAGACGATCGATGTTAACGCCGTAGGCAGGAACAGCATCGACCGTTTGCTCGTAGCGGGAAGTTAATATTTCAAACTGATTCCAAGTGGTCGGAGCGTGGCGCAAAATTCATGACCGTAGGAATTTATTTAGGACTGGTTTTCGGGCGATCGCAACGCGCAGATATTTGCGGGGGCGTCTGGCGATCCGTAGGGTGAATAATCTTCCTCCGATGCTATTTCCAACGGTGTTCGATATCGATCATCGGCCTCTCGTTACGCGCGGAAGGGAGAGGGAAGATAACTCGTTCGTAATTTTCCATGCACCCCTCGCGGTACACGTGGAGCCACACGACAGCAAGCTGTCACAAACAGCTGTCCCCGGCGACGTGTCTGATCTTTCACCCAAATCTTACCAGCCGAACAAAAGAGATTTTTACGTCGTGGAGGAAGGAAAATTCACCGGGGTCGAATTACGCGTCCTGTTCTCCCGTCTCCATTATACAATCGACTCGTCTCCGTTAAAACCAGCTTCGAGTCTTTCTTATCGCCTCTCTTTATCTACCACTGACTCGCTCGTTCGCTTACGTTTCACGAAACTTTGGCCTAGACATCCTCTTGTTTCCACGCGAGATACGCCAAGTGAACCGATTTTACACAGTTTGGCAATTAAGTTCAAGGATTGCTTGCGAAGGAAACCATGTTTGTTCTCGAGAGCACTGAAAGCATATTCGATTTCTCATTTATGGTAGATATCGGCGTACTTTCGCGCTTACTGATAAAGTTCAATCGTTATGATTCGTGGATCTGTGTCAGTAATCGATAACTTACGGCTCTTGATAGGTTAATCAACAGAAATATGCATTTTTTCTAATGTATTCGTCAAACAAAATCATAAATATTGAAACGTGTATATCGATAAAATAGAAAGTATTAACGTACTCGGAGATTTAATTGTCAAAGCTCGTATTGTGCTAATTCCGATAATTAGGTCGAATAGCGCGTCGGAGCCGTCGAAAGGGCGCAACGGGGCGGAAACAGTTTACACGGAGGCCCCCACAGTTGACCAGAAGTTCAAACAAAACGTTGTCGTTCTCTCTCGGTTTTTCCTCCCGCGAGCCGCGCGCGAAATTGTTTACCAGCAAAATTCTGTTTCGCTCGACGCGTCAGCCACGGGCAAATTCAATTGAGCAGACACGAGCGAGCGATCAAAGCGAAGTTGGAGCGGAGTCGCGCGAAACGCGCTCTTCGAGCGACATTTGTTAACGTGGTTCGCAGTGGGGGACGTAAGCCTGGCTCCTTCCCATCTCTTTGTGAGCCTCGACGGGATTCACGAGCGAGTTTCCGGGACGTGGGTCGACCAGGTGAACGGGGCGAACCTCGTTCCAGAAGGCTGTCGTCGCTGAAGGGAGTTAATTTTAGTTCTGATACGCGTCGGCTATTGACCAGAGTTGGAAAAGGGGTGACTCGAGCCGACTCTGATCGATGCTCCAGAACGAGGCGCGGTTTGCTTTCGCGACAAACCACCAACGAAACCTACACTGATCCATCGAAACATCTTTCCACGCGAAATCAACGGGAAAATAATTATTAAGTGAAATATAAACACTGAATTATGAAACGAAAACGTAAAGATCGAATTGCAACGCGGTATTTCTATGCGATGTCTATTATTCAAAGCGACGTCTATTATTCTGGCAATGAATAATAAAGATGGACGGAAATCGAAACGTCGGAGCGAAAACGCGCATTACGAAGTGATTATAAGCTTCTACTATTTAATCGATATTTGAAATGAAAATAACACGTTTGAAAATAAATTTCTTGGAGAAGCTTCGCCACAGACGATCTTTCTTTTTCTTGAAGAAACACCTCGTCGTAGGTTGCGTCGTTTGTTATGGGGTATTGCGTATTTATTTATAGCCATCCACGATGCTCGCGTCGAGGAAGAAGCCATAGGATTTTATTGTACGTTTTCAGTGTTTTCTTTTTATTGTTCGCTCGAACATTAAATGCTTCTCAGAAAGTACGGTTCCTCTTGAACAAGCCAGTCGTGGCTGATTCTGTCTATTAATGCCTCGTTGATGATGTTAGTCATCCTTTGACGACGATCTGTCGGCTCGAAGCTTTTCATGCGCGGAGGAGTCATCGTTTGCGTCATCCGTCGCTCGTGGAGATCGACACAATCAACCGACGAACGTGTTGCAATTACTATTTAAGAAGGCTGAGTCGAATGGACGCGGGATAAAATAATATTCATCGTAGAACAGGTTTCAGAAGTACCTGGATTATTCGGTAGATTGGCTAACAACGAAGAATCTATAAATTCGCGCGATTATTCAACGACGAACCGTTAATTCGCTGCTGGGAATTTGCTTCGTCGGTGTTTATGGCGTCGATCGCATTTTATCGAGTGATTTCACTTTCCTCGAGTTCTATGACCACGGAGGAAGCTTACGAGCAAACGAGAATGGAAAGTCGGAAGACTGCTTGATCGAGAATTTTTAAATATGGAAACTGTACGACCGAAAATTATAAAAATTCAATTAGCTTCTGTTAAGCATATACGCTCGGTACTTCTGTGCAAACAATCGAAGAAATGGAATTATCTGGAAACGTGGAAATTCCCAGGTAATTCCAGTAATTGGAATCATTAAGTGCATTATTGAGTTTCGATCGTCCATGATGAAAAATTTTACAACCGACAATTAGAATTCTTAATCATTGGTAAATGTTTACACTTCGTTGAAAAAGAATACGTTTTAGTTGAATATTTCATCTCTCCCCATTGGAGCGTTTATTAATATTTATAATCTGGCTGGTGAGAAGACGAGGCAAAGACAAAGGTCTATTATTTAATTGCTGTGGTACCAAGGATATTCTCGCTTTGAATTTTCTTCAAAGAAAATGCATAATACCGCATCTATGGTAATAAGTTTTTTTTTCTCGTTTCACACAAGGGTACATAGTTCAGGAAATTAACTAATACAAATTACAATATACATATAAGAAGTAATTAATTTGATACCGAGAGTAAAAGGTACTGCACGTACTAAATATTTAACGTTGAATACGTTTCTCTGATATCGTGGATTAGTTTGGTCACGTTCCAGTTAATTTCAAGAATTTCTTTCGGATAAAATCGAACGTGGCGTAGCATCAATTTTAATATAAGGAGAAATCCTTATTTTAAAAAAAGGAAAAAATATCTCTATTGCATAGTTCAGTTACGTACTTGGGGAAAAAATTAATTTGTCGACAAACGAGTAAGAAGTAAGAAGTAATTTCTCTTCCGATAAATAAGATGAAATCGCAAATATTCCAGAGTAAAATAAAAGTAAGTAGCGTATCGAGAAGGAAGTAAAGTCTCAAGGTTTTCCACAGATTGGAAACAAAGATAGCAGGTTCTCTTTCCTTCGTTCGAGGTGGATTTTCATATCGTTGGAAGAAATTAGCCAGGATCGGTTCGCTGCTCCCTTTTTCGTGGCGCAATTATCAACCGGGGTGCGGCCATCGGTGTGAATTCTTCCATACGATCGTTTGCAACTAAGATCTGCTTCATCCCTCGAGAGATCTCTCCGTCTCGGATAGGAGCGTCCTAATTGCGCCAGGTTTCCTTTCCACCCTCTTCTGTTCCTTTTCTCCGTAGCTTCTGTCTGCGACGAGTTCAGCTAGGTAATACGAGTCTCGTCTATTTATCGTCTTTGTTCAGGGAGGTTGCTCCCAATTGCTGGATTACGAAGCCAAGGATTTTCTAAACGCGTTGATTAACTCGAGCGAAATCTTTCGTAAAACAGATATTTATTGACCTGGTATAATAACATCCCTCAAACTGTCGTCCTTGCTTTGGTAATAGAAAAGCTAAACTTTTTAAAATTACGATCGAGATTGTTTTATAACTTCTACATGGACGTTTTTATCGACTAGATTCCGCGAGATTTTCTTTCGATGTTCGACTTTCGCCGCTCGTTCTACTTCGCGGTCGCAATTACGCGACAATTACGCGGGATTATGCTACTAAACCGCCGTAACACATATCGAGAAAGTCCAAGCGACCTTGTTTAACGAATATCTCGACAACTGGGAAACCTCGGTGAATAATAATCTGTTTAAAAAAAAATTCTGCTTTTTCTAATCGACTGTCTGAAGTATTCGCGAGGATTTTCGGTGGTATTTGTTCATGCACGAGACGTCCTGCTGCAGAAGCAGTAAAAAATAATAGAAAAGCCAGCAAATCAAACAGCCGTCTCGGATTGTCTCTCGCTTCCTCGGGAAATTCAATATTCCGTTCCTCGCCATTCGATATCTTTCGATCCGTTCGAGCAGCACGGTCCACGGGATTCCTGTCGTACTTGCGAAATGAAGTTTAGAATTCCTCCGATATCGTAAATAGGATACGCCTCTGCAGGAAACTTATTTAAGACGTCTGAGACGTGCGAAGGGACCTGGTCACTTTAAAGGGGATGGAAGGAATTCACAGACATTTTTAACTGTTATCGACGAAAGTCAAAAGTAATTTCATAAATTTGGCAAATAGTAATCGTGTATTTTTATGGAAATATAGGAAGAATTCGACAGGGGGGGATGTAGTTAATACTTTGAAATTTTATCCGCATTTCATCTCCCTCTTCCAGCTTTCCATCAGTTCTTTTCTTATATTGGTTTCAGACTCTCGTATTCAATTTTGTAGACTCGTACCGATAAAATCAGAACACGTACGATCACAGGCATATTCTACAAAATTGGACCACGACAGAGATTCTAAAATAAAAGAGAACAATAGCGACTACGTCGAGGCATGTAGATCTCGAGATAAAATTCGTACACTCTTAAAGTAATTCGCCTTGATACGTACAGATTAGATTGTCTCGATGGTCAACAGTTTTATCGTTAACAAAAGTAAAAATGTGATAAAAAAAATTAAATAACGAGCAACGAAGTTTTTAAATATTCTTCTCGAAGATGAGTGAACGTAATACTCGCGCACGTGCGATAATTGAATAAGGACTAGTCGTTCGGAAAGGAAGACACTGGTTGGAGGGTTACACCATACCGAGGAACGTACGACCCGCCCACGCATCCATTACGTTAATAAAGCTTCTCTAATTACGGGTTAACGTATTTCGAGAGGTCAACGCGCCTCGAACGTGATCGCTACTCTTGCGCGCTCTCGTCGTCGGAGAAATTTCTCCCGCGAGACTTTCACGCCTCCGTGGATCCCTAATTTTTGTCGTACTTGACGTTCAACGAGTTCACGCGATCTCACACCGCTCGACTTTTGAAAGAATTTTAAATAAGCTTAACTTTTTCTCCCTTGTAGATCTTTATTGCGTTACGAGTCATTCGTTCCACGAATGGGAAATTTCCCTGAATAACGCACGTTCCATTTAATTCGGAGACAAATTCGACCCCGAATTTTTTGGGTCACCGAAGTTCCAAAGTTCCCGCGACGCGAGCAACCGTGAAACGCGAGTCGTCGTTCGCGGATTCTTTGGATGGGGAACTATTCGTATGCGATTCGCGGGACAACGTGCTCGAGATATTCGCTCGCCAGCGATTAGAGTCGCCCCCGGTCGGGAATTCCTGCTACGGTCGCTTCCTCTTCCGGAATTTCAAGGTGCCCATAAATAATCCTGGCCCGAAAGAGCGAGAAAGTGCGAGACCGCGGGCATAAATATTTACCACGGTCCGCTTGAGCTGCTGGTGCACGTACTCGCGGGGGACAAGCTGCGGAATCCGGGTTCGCGAGACGGGCCACTCGCTGATTAGTCATTACGACGCGCCAGGTCTTCGCCAGCGATGGCACCGATCCGATGACCCGGCCTTTTCACCCCGAATTACTCGAAAATCGCGAGGAAAAATGTCTCGTATTTTTAACGATTCCGTTCTGTTGAAAAAAGAATGCAAATTGGAATATTGTGCAAAAGAAATACTCAAAGCTCGACCCACTCGACGATTCTAAATCGCTTTAGTTGATTTTCGTACGATGCGTTTCTTCTGTTTTCCATTTGCGTGCTCCGCGATGCAGCGTTTAATTTTTCAAGTGTTTGATTTAATGTATAGAGTAGGAAAAGATCGGTCCCATCGCTAGTCGCGGTAGACTGAAAATTCCAGCTCGGACGAAGACGCGCTATCGAGGTGTTATTAAGTGGAAACTGACGGAATTTCTCTAGACGCGAGCTCTCACGTCGGTTTTCGATGCGTGCTACGCGTACAACCGCGGTCTCTGCTATCCGAAGATGAATGGCGCGTACGGTGTTATTTGAAGAACGTTTGTAGCGTTCGATCGCTGGTCGTATAAGATATTTCGACAAACAGATGGCCCGCGCGTCTATTTGAAACGTATAAATCCGTCGTAACGCCGGACCCTGAGATCGCTATCGGAGATTCTTGGACGGTCGTACGCGTAATGACCTCGAGAATGACCGTGGGCTATTTCGTTAGTTCGTAGGCTGATTTCCAGGAATCCTAGAATACTCTATTCTACCTTATTATAGATTAGAGACATCTTCGAGTTGCATCTACGAGAACAAGTTTACGCAATGAATAAATGAACAAGGAAATTCGAGAACCAAACAGCGCAGAGTTCCTCTTAATCCGTTTTCAGAAACAGCTTGAAGCTCCACGCGTTACAACAGCCGCGAAACCGATGTAATTCCGTACAGAACATAGACTGTGCGGTGCCCCGTCTTTGCCCCGGTAACGTAAACACCACGAAGGCGATCATTGTAGCGACAGTGCATTCTCGAAGTTGAGAACGACAGTTTCGAGCATGTTATTCGAGCGGGATTCGGTTAACTCCCTCGCAGAACGGATCGATCGTCGGCGACGAAATCTCCCAGGAGCTGCGACCGGGACGTTGCCTCTCCGGTCCGCCATTTCTATGGGGAATTCTGTCGATACACCGGTTCTTCCTCTCCCGTGATACGCGGAATGCGTCCGTTGCAATTTTCCGCAACGAACGCGAACGACTACGCGTCGCTCGATGGCCATTATCGGGGACGCATTCGCTTTGTACCCGTTAACCATTGATACGACGCGTCGAAACTTTTCAACCAGCTTCGAGCATGTTTCCGCGTTGCACGCTAATTTTTACTTGACAATTTAAAAACGAATAGGAGCTCGCAGGAATTTAAAAAATAAAAATATATTTATAGCTCTTTGATACAGTAAACATAATAAATAGAAGGCCGTACAAACTTTCCATAATCGCGTGGATATTTGTCGAATCGTGTTGACATTGTCGCGGTTGGAAAATTAACATATTCTCCGAAGGATAGCGTTTTGTCGCTGAAATCGATTTCGACCGACTGGATCCTCCTTCTATCCTTGGCGATAACGATCATGCTCGTGTATCCCGAGTCCTAAAATACGTGCTTTGGAATTTCGAGACTAACGGGCCTGATGGCTCTAGCGAGTAGGGTTTCTGGTTTACTGCGTTCCCTGAGTGTCTGGCTCATGAATCATTATGAGGATTTTATGCGCGTCTTCTGCAGAGAGAATAGGTAATATCAGCAATGCAATAAAACGTCTTATTGCACCGATTCCGAAGTTTCGCTCGGTTAAGTGTCTGCCCGCCATGAATTGTTGCGAGTTCGGAATCGATGGAGCAAACGCGCCATCGGTGCCAGGGAACCCAAATCGACGATTAATTTTGCTCTGCGCCAAGTTGCAGTAAATAGGAATTTTTTAAAACTATTCGTAACTCGAAAAACCGAGGAGCATAGGGCAACCTCTATAAATCTGACAATTTTAATTCCCCGGACGTTTTTATGCTGTCGAAGCATCGTAATTAAATTTTGCTTGATTTTCGAAACGATCGTCGAAAGTTTATTTGCGCTCCAGTTGGAGGATCCAGTACGATCTATCAGATATTTTGCAACGAAGAAAGAATAGCGTGGAACGGGGTACGAGGAACGCGACGAGCATTGTCCCGGTTAATCCTCTTACCGCGATTTTTCCCTCTCGCGATCGGAATTTGAAAAACGCAGACAGCCACGCGAGGCGAAATAACGGCTCCACGGCCGACCGAATCGCGCGCAGATCCGTTACTTTTGCATCGGGCCGAAGCAACAACCATAAAATCGCGGTTCGACAAGCGACGAACGATTTCGAAAGTTCGTGGAAACGATGTCACCGATGGTACGCGCGGACGGCGTACACGATGACATCGGGATGACAACGGATGACACCGCTGTCACGAATGCCTGATTCCCAGCGATTCAATGTTGAATCAACGCGTACGCGTCCACGTTCGTGCGTACAAACGCGTTCGAGTTGCTGTTTTTTATACAACCGTGTTCTCAGGATTGTTCTTCGTTTCCTTCGACTACGCCACGTGGTTCCTCTTTCATTCACTGGAAACGTGGATTAATCAATGCCGCATGTTTGTTTTGTTTTCTCGCTCGTTCGTGTAACTTGAAGAGTTATTAAGGTTTTTGAAAAATAACCCAGACCCTCCTCGAGAAATTCGTGTTCCCACAACTTCGACCTGCCTCCAGACATTCCATCGGCACCCCGGGCAATTCGCAACGAGATCGCAGAAGCGTAACTGTTCCCGTGTAAAGAAAACGCGACGGGATGAAAAAAGACGCTCAGAATACGCGCAGCCTAGAAACAGCGATTTTTCTGACCCGCCGCCGTTGCTCTTACCGCAACGCCGAGCAAGGAACCCGCGTTTCCAGGGTAATCGTTCGAGCCGATATTTTTACGACTCGAAAGAATCGAACCTGGTAGCCGCTGAAAACGAACGAACGCGAGCACGTTCGAAGAAACGCAAGAAACGGCTCGCAAGAAGGATTTGCAAGAAGCATCCTTCGATCGATCATCTACGATTTTTAGAAAACTTGACAGGCAAAATGTCGCGAATAGCAGATACGTATCGTTTTTATCTGATATTTTTGCGCGAGGGATGAAGATTATTCTCACAGCTGTGTGCCTGTTTAACGTAACAGAAGTTAATGGGAGATTGAATAGTGTTAACTATGAAAGAAACTGTAGGTATTTTATTTGAAACTATACTTTTCTCCTGCTTAACGTTTCTTACCAAATCTTCGAGAGTAGTAAGAAATATTTGTTTTCTAAAAATCTGTGTGTTGTCGTTGGAAGCAGGTCGTCGATTCCTTTCGTATGCACGCGCGTACGCAGTTCGAATCGTTTCTCTCGCAGCCGGAAGACGGGTTCGTGCCACATTCCAGACCATTGTTCGTAGGGCGGCGGAGGGTAATTTAGAGCGGTCGTTGCTGTTGCTGGTGCCGTTTCTGTTCCTGTTCGCCGCCATTGCTCGCGCTAGTCTTCGTCGGTAATAGGCGTTCTTCCCTTTCCGTCGAGCGCTTAATAGCGAGCGGTCGATTTCTCCGTTAGCTTCTTCTTCGTTTCGTATTTCGAAGATTTTCGCGGCTTCGAAGATCCCGTAGGAAAGATTCGAATGTAGACTTTAGCACGTTTCAAAAGAGGTAACGAGCGTACGTTGACTTTAATCGGCCGATAGACACATACGAGAAACATATGGCGCGAAGGAATTCCGAATGATAAAAATTCACTTTAATCCCCGTTCGAGGTTCTTGCGTTGCTGCCTGTGGCATTTTCCAGAGTTAGAAAACCATTCATTAATCACGTTTAATGTAAACTACGGGGGTCGTTTATCCCGTTTAAGCCCATTAATGGTGTCCAGTTGATCGCCTCGAATCTTTTACGTAATATCCCGTATAACGATACAGGCAACGGGATAAACGTTTTTCCATCGACGTGATAGAAAATTTTAATTAACACCTCGGTCGTTTATTGTTACAAAGCGCGCGAACAGAGGCACGAGTCATCATACTTGCATAACGTTCTTTTAACACGAAGGAAGAGAACAGAGCGGCTTTCACGAGCACGTGGCCTAATAATTCCGGAGCGGACGCGTGCACGCGGTTTTCGAGCAACGGCTAACGAGCCAATTTCATCCCCTTTTGCCCCGATGCAGTTGTATTCTCGTCGATTCGGAAATCCTTTTATCTCGAGGATTCGTTGAGCGTAACCTCGTAAGCAAGCAAACCCTCGACAAAGACGTTTGCTTTCCGCGGGGCTCGATGTTTCCAGTTGAAACTCGCTATTAATTACCAACGACGCGAGCTCGTTTTTATGGAGTCGATTCACGCTGACGCTGACGTGAAAAGAACACCTGAGAAAGATCGATGGGAGCCGTTAGCGCGAGGTGTTGTGTGCTTGTCCAGGCTTACGTAACCGAATCCAGAGTGTGTATTCCGCGTTCCATTAACGAACGAAACGATGAAACGTGCAAATACGAAATTGACGCGAGGAAATATGGATCGTTCCAGCCTTCTTAATTTTTTTAAAAAGACAGTCGACGCGTTGAGATGATAAAATATCGAGAAAATACTTATACAGTAGATACGATCGTTCGCGGGCAGCCGCTGGAAACGAAACGAAAGAACCTTGGAAAGGTCTGGGCAAACCTTGACCGCGCCATGTTGCGACAGGGTCGTTGGTACCGCGAGTGTGTTTACCCTGTCAGCCAGCACCAGAATAGAACCAGGCCAGTCTCGATTACTGAGAGAGATCTTGTTGCCGAGGAGGCAGCAACAATGCGTAAGTATACACGCCAGACGTGTATACATCATCGCAGAATACGTGCTCGTTGGGACCAAGCGTTCAAAAAAAATTGAGCAATTTTACTCATCCTTGCGCGTGGTCATCGACACCGAGATTCTGAACAGTCTCGGGGCAAAATAAAACTGATCAAAATTAGCGTTGTCTAATTGTAATTTCGTTAATTTTTAATTGGTAGTATAAAGTTGGGTTTCAAAGAGGATAGAGTTTTCATTTTATTTCCAATATTACAAACGATGTTACAGTGTGTGGGTGGAAATTCTGAGCAAAGTGTCATACCATTTGAGTGTAAAATGTAAGGCTCGTGTATTTTTTATTGCACCAGCCACTGCAGCTCGACCTTTCGAATAACTAAAAACCGCTTGAGTATCCACCCCTAAGTTCTATCGAAAGGGAGGCTGGAATGGTGGTTCGTCATAGCGAACGGTGAAAATTTAGCGAGAAAGCATTTTATGCACCGGCGCTACGACGTGGTCAGGGTCATCGAGACACCAACACGAAACGTGGATCGTGTCACGATGCCGGTGGGCGTCCATAGAAGGTCGATCGCGCATTCCAACCTTTCGTGACTCGGATGGTCCGCGGGGTTAACCGGCGGGTGTCATTGAATCGTGTATCGGCGATCGTACGCTCGATCGAACGATAAACCACGCGTGGGTGCACCCGACTGCGATGCAATTTCCTGTGTCGATGATGCTACCCCTATTCAGAGTCCCAGGCCAAGTGGCCTGTTTTCAGGTGTCGAGGAGATACAATCCGTTATCTATCCATTCCAAGGTTCTGTGCAGCCTATGAAAGTTCTTTTCTATTTTAAATCAACTCAGAAAAACATCCATTACCGGAGAAACTATCTCTTTGAGACCAATGAAAGAACTTTGATCTTCATCGAGCTTCCTAATAATACGTGTAAAATTTCAAGGATACGAATCCTTTTATTTTGATTTATAAATTTATTTTCTCTTAAATGGAGCTTTAAGAGTGGGTAAACAATATTTGCGATAATATGGTAAATTCGATAAGCTCGTGCTGTTGTAATAAAATATTGTGTAGTTAGTACTATCGACGTGAATCACAATAGGACTTCATCAAAAGGGGTGGTTTTACAAAACGTCGATATCTTTCACTGCACAATACTTTGATTAGTGTGTCTCTTCTGGTCCCGTTGACACGACTCGTGAAAAGATAACGTCAAAGGGGGTAGATAACGAGAAATTTACAAACTGTCGATATCGTCTACTGTCAAACCTTTTGTCTACCATATCATCCCTAAAAGAGACGTATCGATGGCACAAAAAATTTTCCCTCAACGACAAACGCTGGTTTCTTCTACAAACTACTTCCCAATCATATACGCTCTTATCATAATAATTACTAAATTAATTTGTGCTCGTCATAGAAAAATAATAAATACGTACGTTAAAAGAGAGGACTAAAGAAGGTATCTTCTTTTCTAGTTTTTTTATTCCGGTAGTCGCTTCCCGTCCAACGATAAGCCATGTTGCATTCGAGATACTCGTCTGTCCGTGTTGCAGTCGCGATTCTTCGAGCCAGAAAACGGTCGGTCCCGCAAACTGTCTGGCAAAATATGGTACGGAGTGACTATCAGATTGTCGAGCATTTGTTCATTTTTCACGCGCGAAAATTGGACCATTCACCGCGACGACGTCCGAAAATATCGCTCGAACGTTAACGAAGAGTAATGAACTGCGACGGTCGCTATAATTCCCTCCAAATTCAGCAAATAGCCGCATCAGTCAATCGCGATTCCATAGTCGATTGGCCGCTGATCGAGCAGACCAACTATTGATTTCACGAGCTTCAACCCTTCTTCTTTTCTACCGATTTGCCCTCGACATTAGCGACTCGAAGCGTTTATGGTAACGCAAACTGGCGAATGATTTCGTGATCGCTTGCAATTTCGTTCGTTCATTTCGCAAGTCCGCTCGTCAGGTCAGATTCGTCATTTATTTATTTAAAGTACGGTAAGTTGCGGTCGAAGAGGAAAAAAATTCGGCGAAATGATAAATTGAAATGGACGTACACTGTAGCAGGTCGATAAAAAAATAAAACAGGCAACGAAAAAGCTACGAAAATAATGGAGCAAACCGCACTCGAAACAAAATAAAAGGAACAATGCAACAAATTTAACGAGGCAAAGGGTAAATTGCACACGCGAGAAAAATAATTGAAAAAGAAAAACAAGCGAAACAGAAAATTGAGCGATCCACGTTTACGACTAGAGATGGCAAAAAAAATGTTTAAAAGTAAGAACAATTTTTTTTTCCATCCTTTTGCGTTTCTGTCGAGTGATTCGAATTTCTTCGTTTACGGAATCGAGTACCATCGACGGAGTTTGAATTGCCTTCGACGACGCATGGTTCAACATTCACGGCGCGCGATTCTATCTCGAAATTGCCATTTTAAAAAAACCCGCTCGCTGAATCGGGCCTGGAGTATAATTGAAACGCTGGTGGCACGGTGTCGGTTCTGTAACCGGAGATAAACACGCTTTAGAACGCGCTAGGAGTGGCTAGTCCGTGATCGATACGCTTGTTGTAGAGGGTCAGCGAACTGGATGTAATCTCGCTGTCGAGGAACCATTCAGTTCCGGTGTTTAACGCCTTTTATTACGCGCTGACTGCGATACTCTGGTTATTGCAGTGGGTAGAACGCTGCAGAAGCAAGATCAGAACGGATATTTTTACACCAGAGTGAATTTATTATCCTTCGATTCACGGGTTCCTCAATATTTGTGCAGATTTTTTATTGGAACAGATTTAGTCAGGCCAAAAGAATATATTAAAGGAAAAATTTGTATTTCGATATAGTTTTCCAATCGTCAAATCGATTTCAAGTTATGTCGAACCCATAGGTTGCAATTTAAGCATCGTGGTTGGCTTTGTAATAAAGTATAAATAGTGCATCGACCGAGGATGTCGTAAATGGAGCGACACTTGATCCTCGTCTTACATTATTAAGTTTCGGCTAATGGAGCACGGGCGTAGCGCCCAAAGGGAAGAAGCGCAGAGGGTTGGCAAATTATTTACTCGAATGTCACGCGGAATCCTCTCGGCTGAGCCCGTCACCTGTTAAAACGGGAATCCTTTAATCAACTCGTAGCTTTCTCGTATCTCTGCTCCTCCATCCAACCTAGTTTCCGCAAGTTCGCGTAAGCACCCTTGGGCTCGGTTGCGCACGTACTCAAAATAATATTTGTCATTACCAAAGGCGGTACAATTAGCCAGACGATCATTTCCTCGTCCGTTCGCGGTGCTGTTTGTCCATTGTCCGACATGGACAAGGACGAGCCCGTTGGTACTTCGGTTTCGCTCGATCGATCGGGATCTAAAGCTTAATCGATGCACTCTCGAGCCGATGTTTCCGAAGGGAAGCGGAACGTGTTGTATTAGCCGTACACTGTAAACGTCCAACGATTATTGTACTTGGAATTGGTAAACATTTCGCGATTACTCTACGTCTCGCTGCACGTTTTTCGAGTATGTTTATAGAAATAAATCAACATTAAGAATCACTTAGAATCTCGAAACAAAATATTCAATAATTATTTGAATATTCTTCTTGGAATGCAGAATAGTTTTTACTCGCGAAACAAACTAATTTGGGAGTAATTTTCGAAACTCAAATTGTCCGATCGATACAAGTGGCGGTAAAGCACGGATGAAATGCAATCGCTGCAAATAGACTTGGACGCGTGGTTCTTCTGAGATAAATCTCGGCAATGTTGGCAGCCGTCCTTTCAATGGAACCGAATCGACGCGTATCGAATTCCGCGAATGCAAATTAGCCGCGCTGATTCGCATAAAAGCTTTCTGACAACGTTGGCCCCTCTCACCTTCCTCCGCAAGTCGTCCATTCGTAGAACTAGCGATGGATTCTCGCCGTCAATTCGTCGAGGTACTTTCGAAAGTGAGATCGGAAGTTCTCGAAGTCATACTTTCGTTGATAACGCGAGACCCGGAACTTTTTAAATTTAAATCCCAGTTTCGAAGTTGTAGATCGAAATTGGTTTCTGATGGGCACGCGTATGAATAGCTTAGAATATGTTAATACTACTTTTCAATCATTAATATACTGTTACGATGTAATCAGATTTCACGATTCGTGTACAACTAGCATAACACATGGCGGAACGTATGTATGTAATTGCTAATCAATATCCGATGTATTTAATGGTACATGCCACGAACGATCGATCCCATCTGTACGTTGCTACGCTTTTTCCAAATTGCCTTGGTTACTAATTTTACTTTAAAACTTATACTCGGTAAATCGAATTTAATCGATCTTCGTTTAGAATGATAGGGGATTACGATAGGCGTATTTACGTCGCAGGAGCTTCGTTAAATCGTCTTCAAAGAATCTCGTGGCCGCGTGGTCGGTGATCGTACGCGATGATGTCACCGCGATCGCCCGCACATATGTTCGTTCCTTGTCTCTCTTTTCGAATTCCTGCGTGCAAATGTGGCTCGACGAAGTGTGTCGAGTCGTTTTTGGCGATCTTCCACCGGGAAAATAGGCACGGGGCGCCTTGGTACCCCGAACCACTGCCAGAAACGTTACGCGTTAGTTGAATCGCAGCTTCAGGGGGCCCCGATCGACTCGGTGGAGATTCCCTCCCCTCCGTGCTCTTTGTCCCCAAATTAAGAAAAATAATCCTGGAATTCGGCCAGATTCCCATAGTTTACAGGAGTGGCTGTTACGATCTGGTAAACGTATTGTCCAGATTGTGCGTTGCACAACTTGTCTGCGGCTCGAGAATCTCGAGATTCTGCAGCCACAAGGACTCTGAGCCGTTTCAAAGCGAAACAGACGATCTGTCGCGGGTCAAAACAACTCATTCAATCGCTGATGAATTGTTCCTGGACCCTTTGACTTGGAGATAGCTTTAGCCTCGGTGTGGCTGGAACAGTGTTCTGACCTTTGCTTCCTTGGTCTTTCCATTCTAAGCGATGGCTAACAGACGATTAGTGTTTGTCGGGACAAAGAGCGGAGCCAATGGAATTATTAGTATTAAATGGAAATTGAATGCATTCGTTATCTGCAATAATAATTCTAATCTTCCTGTTGGTACGGTTCTGCCAAGACTTCTCGTGTTTCCACGCTCCGGATATTAAATCGTTCTGACCTTTTCTTGTCTCACATTTCCACTCGATGACTAATATCTTTATTAGCATGGAGTATGCAAGCTTGCTAATAAAATTAAATGGACTACGTTAAAAAATGTTCGTCCAGTCTACCTGGCTCTGATCTCATTTTCACGCCATTTTTTTTTGAACGTCAGGCGACAAGTTGATAACTCGATAGGTCGCTTTGGCGCCGCTTTTAGGATCCTTTCGTCTCGAATGAAAGCTGCTCGATGATGGATGGGTCGAGCATTTTCTCTCGTATATGGCCACGCAGACGAGCGCCACTAGAAGCCATAAACCGCAGTTGCATCAGGCAACAGGCCTTGGGAATGGATTCTTCGAAAGAGAGAGTGAGAGCAGGAAAGTGTTGCGGTTCGTTCATTCATTGCCTTGCCTTGAACAGAGACCAGCAGTATTTACTTGAATAATAAACAACGGGTACAACCAACATGTAGCAATTTGTTCGTAGCAATTGTTCGATTAGTTTGGAAAAGCTCTTTCTTCCTTATTGATACGAATCCAGAAAATATTGTTTCTTGGAATATCCATAAGGAAGAAAGAGTACTTTTATTTTCGGACGATGCTGGTCGCCATCTGTTCTGATACGCGAACTTAATAACATAGCATCAACTTGAGTAATACGAAAACGATTAACTACTAGTAAATCTTGCTAGTATTAACTATGCAGATGTTCCTTTATCAGCGGTGACCCACTTGAGAGATGAATTCAGCATTTAAAACTTATTATAGACATGTTCGCGTACACGTATAATCTATGCGACCCTGTTTCTGATTTATAGCTCATAAATCCTACAACCTAGTATTCCGTTCGACAAATAAAGCTCGCCTAACTGGTTTCATTGAATCTTTTTTTTTTGGAGGCGTTTGCAGACCTTGTTGGAGATTTACAACTCTGCAATATGAAGATTTGTAAGCTCCAAGCGACGCAGATAATTCGTACAAATTCCTTTTAGTTTTCTTAACCACTGATTTATTCACGTATTTTGTAAGATGATACGTTTTGAAAAAATTGATTATCGAACATAGATCTTTTGGGATATTTCAAGTATTTTTGACACTGAACTTGCGACGATTTTTGGGACACAAAGATTCCGTGGAAGCTACGGCTTTTACGTCAGGCGCCACATGTTTTCCCGCGTCGGGCCAAGAATTGTGCGCTAGAATGTCAACGTATTCACTGCCCACGGTGTCCAGGGAATCAGACGTCCGCGTTATCGGAAGGTTAACCGTATATCTTGTCAGTCTGCCCACTCACCTGCTGCCCAAGAGTAGACACCTGCCCTTCTCCTGTCCGGTTTGAGTAAGGTAACGGTCCTCCCAGCAAAAGGAGGATCACCGTATAGAAAGAAGACGAGTCGAGATCGAAGAAAGAGAGTGAAAAGAACAGCGGTGAAATCGCGGTAGCCTTATCGGGCCCAAACGATCGAGCGTAGAGGATATTTTAAACCTCGATCGGTGTTAAATGAATCGTAGACGTTCGTTTTGAGAAATCGAAGACTTCCAATCCGTCGAACGGTTTGGACGACGCGCGTGTTGCAAGCATTTCGTTATAAATTGACGCTGAACGTCCAATACGGGTCACCTAGATTCTAGAGCATCGAAAATCGCAAACTCGACCGAACGCAGAGTCGAATAATTCAAGGATATCAGGGTAGAGTTCTTGCAGCAATAATCGAACAGACGAACCTTTGTTGCATTTTCGTGTTATCGTTTAATTTTGAGTACGACAAGGAAATGTTGATGCTTCGTTAAGTCTGAAGAGAACCGGTCTCGAATCAAGTTGGACGATAATAAAACAGTTAAAGAAGTATTCTCGTACAAATAATCCGTGAATTATTTACTTCTAATGAAGTTTTACACTTCTTCTTTTATCGAAGATAAATTATTACATTTCGATTCAAAGCAGATTGTTTTCGATCGATGTAGCGTGCGCGTAGAAAGCATTGACTCGGTCAAGTCTCGAGAAAACCGGTTTCGTTGAACGATTACTCGACCATCGGTAGCCGCGATTGCTCCAGATTGTTTTTCCGCAGGATGTTGGTAAACAGTTGATAACTATTAATTGTTGCGGCTCGTCGACTTACAGGTCGACCAGTTTTCTGTCATCTTTCAATTTCCGGTCGAACGACGCTTCGAGGTCGCCGTGGAAATCGATAAATCGATCGCAGATTTCCTCGAGGAAACGATAGATTACGCAGTGTTCTTGCGTTCCTTTTGATGCCTTCATTAGCCCGACGTAATTACAGTCGTGAGAATCGGGCTAACGGATTGCAGCCTACCCAGAGCGTTTCTGTTCAACGCGAGGACTTTCTTCGATCAAAATCAGGTGAAAATCGAGAGGAACGTTTGCGAAGAAGCGAGTTACGATCGCGCCTCGACGATTTCCTGGTTGCAGAACGCGTAATTTCGATTCGTTACTTTTAACGATAATTAACTATTTTAAATATTATTTTTCTTATACCAACAGAACAAATTTTCAAATAGTAACATATATAAAACCTCGGTAGTACTCAAGTAGAATTTACCTTTTGAAGTATTAAATAATAGAAAATGTTTTCCACGAGTCTACAATATGTCTTTCGTTATTCGATCGGGTACGCAACGTACGATATTAAAACAGCTGGCATACTCGTTTTCCAAACGTCCAGTATAAATAATTCACATCTATTTACATCGTATTTCGCTCGAAGGCTGCGTAATAATATTTGTACGATACGAATCGTATCTTTGACCGTTGATAAATCTGATTCACGAGGCGATAACGTCGCGTATTGTCGGTCGATGAACGTCTTTGTAAACACCGTGTAGAATATCGTGCTCGCGAGCAGGTAGCCAACGAATGTGTGTCATCAAAAATTTATACAAAAGATCTCTCAACTCCGGGAGCTGTCTCATTGACCTTCTTCTCGCGAGGCCGTTTCAGAATTGCACTGGGTGGCTCGTTCAGACGATATTTTTACGAGATCGCCGAAGACGTGATTCTTTTACCATAACTCCAACCCCTGCTTCCCTCCAGAGAATACTTTTCAATTTTTCAGGCGCCTTTGTCGATTTCAACGGGTATTACGTGAGTCAGTAATTCATATCGTCTTCGTTATCAACTCAATTTCATTTAACTTGTTTTTATTACTCGAGCGTTCTTTAATTCTAGTGTTTAATTTAGAGCGTAACGTTATAGATACGAACGGTAATCTACTGAAAATAGATCGCGTCTATCTTTTCTCAAGACACGAAATAAACGGCTTCGAGGGCCCAGATAGACACAGAAAAATCTCAGGAATTCGTGAGAAATTTCTGCTTGAAACAAAAGCTTCCAGAAGGGCTTGCAACAGACAGGATGACAAATATTGGAAAAGAAATAGATAATGAATCCTGAGTTTGTTTTTGACGTTCTCAAATATTGTTAGCACTGTATAAACGATGTTGCCTCTGAAATGGATTTAATATTAGGATTAGGTATAATAACAGTGTATCGCTGAATTTCGATATTTACATTATCAGATGCATATTGTGCATTAATCGAAGCTACAAACTATTGAATCGGAACGGAACAACGTAAATAGTACTTTATTATTCAACAAGCTTCCCACTGTACTTCCTCTGGGCTATTGAAAACCCGTAGACAAATTATCTAACATAATTCTGAACGAATTATTTTCGTCTCACTCAAATTGCATATTTCTTTCGAAAGTAATTGCAAGGATTTTCTAATAGCAATCGATAAAATTGTACGTAGGTGTATGTGTTTGTTTTTTGGTAACGATATATTTTGAACGATATTTTCTTCGACCTCTTCGATTTTTATCGGAATTCGTTCCACCACACGGCGTCTCGTGGGAAGATCTACTTTCGTGACACGTAGCCATGCGTGTCGTAACGACCAGAGAGATAATACTGCCGACGAAGGTAACGAAGGGGAAATAAAGAAGAGCAGGAAGAGCGTATATCTTCCCTTGATCGGCAAAGAACTCGCGGAAACGAATTCAGTTTCAATTTCGTCGAAATTTCGGTACTGTCATACTTTTATTAAACGACTCACAATTGCCATCGTTTCGAAATACAGCTGATAGAAAATACCGTACTAAACGACAATGAAATTATTTTAATTGATCTACATTTCAATCGTATGGCGATACGACTCGAAACATCAATTTTAAACATACGTGGTATAATATTTACAAGACTGCGCGTATCGTTCGTATCAATAAGACGTATAAAGTGCATTATAAAACAATCGATAACTAACGAAACACACTGGCAGCATATTATGCTGAGACACGACAAACATACTAAGTGACGTTTACCGAAACAATGATCGCTCGATGCTGATATATTTATAGCAGCGTGCTTGGAAATTTTCATCGGATAAGTCATGTTTCCATTCGACGTATATTATTCGAATAAAATGTTTTTCGATTATTGTATATCAAGTGAGACACGAACCACTGTTCAAGGAGGACGATCGTGGCGCATGGATATTGCAATCCACTCGGCGCAGCCTTCTTTTCGCACCCACTTTCGCGCAAAATACTCTCGAGAGCATAGTTGAACGTGCAAGCCCAAGAAGCTGGAAACGCCTCGTTCTCCGCGTGCAACAGAGCTTTTGTGTTTGCATTTGCATCGCCTCTAAATGCAGCCGCACTCGAAACGAACCGTTTCTGCTCCACATTCCGGAGAAGGCCCAGAGACGTGACTTTTTCTCGATTACTCCGATTCGCTGTATACATATTCCTCGTTTCCCCATCTGTTTTTTCCTCATTTTCGAATCCATCCATTCAAACGTGATTCAAAAACATAAGTCGTCCT
This sequence comes from Colletes latitarsis, assembly GCF_051014445.1. Lineage (NCBI taxonomy): Eukaryota > Metazoa > Arthropoda > Insecta > Hymenoptera > Colletidae > Colletes > Colletes latitarsis. The sequence goes on along the minus strand of NC_135141.1, from coordinate 29,827,178 downwards.
TATTCGTTTCGATCCAATTTTCTTTTCCTTTTCACATATTTTTTCATTGCGCTAATTATTCTCAATTTCTCTACATTTCCAAATAACGTCGCGGGAAGCAAAAGACCGAGATCCGTTTTCAAACAGACATTTGTTATTTTCGTTTTAAATAGAATTCGGCCAGGTCTGACTCGTCGTCGAAACGAGACGTTCAAAAGCAGACGATTGGTACGCCGGCGAGATTTTCCGTCGAAGAACGTCTGACGGAAGTCAATTTTTTGCCTCGATTTTTCTTTATGCAACACAGAATGCTCGCGACGTGAAATCTTTTCGAAGACGCGTGTTTTCTATACATCCTGCAGGTTTCCATCCAGTTCTTTTCCTCTCTCGCAACAAGTCGATGCTTCGACGGACGGCAGTTCGCTTCCTGAAGACTCCCCGGTATTGATCTTCGCTAGATATTGTGTTGTTCCTCTGCACTTATTGCATTTTCTCGTTCTCCTGGTGCCAGGCGCCGCTTTGTTTTTATCCCGACGCAATTACGCGTGACACGTTAATTGTGGTATCCTTCTTCGTTCGCAAACCTTTTCTTCAAAGACATAATATCATCCACTTTCAAACTATAAATTCAATATCTAAGCTCGATTCGATTATTCTCCCGGGGAAACATCGTTTCGAAACACCGCGGCAATTGAACGCGTTACATCGTAAATCATCGCGAGACGTTGATAAGTTATCCATAATCTTTAGGTCTTGTAAGGTATCCCTTACGCTTGATCCTGATCTAAACGAAGTAGCTTATCTCCCAATCGACGGGACAATTACCCGGCCTTTTCGAACGTGTCCCGATGCAACGAATTCGATAAGCAGATTACGTTCCCACTGTTCCTTCGGGCAGCGGAAAGGTAGATTCCGGGAGCCTTTCCTCCGATGGGAAACAAGCATATTGCGCCGTTCCATTTAGACAATGAAGCATTTATAGCGAGGACTGCAGACCTCGTTATTCAACGCGACCGTGTCAGTCGTGCATTGTACTTCCGCGAAATTCCCTGCACACCGGGTGATGCAACCCGATGCATTGTCTCGAGTGCATTATATAAGATCGATGCGCGGAGTCGAATTGGTGGTTCTCTTGATAGCGTCATCTCCGTCGCGACGGCCATTATTCTTCGACGGTCAAGATCGTTTTACACGCGTTTAACACTAGATTTATTAACATTCATCGAACATATCTCCATCGAAACGTGTCGACGGTTACAGTAAAATACGATTTCTATTTTATTATCATTAAATATCAACTCACGACTACCCAAAGTAGCCTAAACGCTATGGAACTAAAAAAAGAATACGAAAGCTTGCGAACGTCTAGAGTCAAAGACTTCCCGGTCAAAGTAGGCAGCTCAGAAATGCTCCTTGAATCTCTAATTACTTAATTTCGTAGTTTCTAACTAATTCTCCCAGTCGCAGTCTATCCGGGCGTTAGCCAGTGAAATTGTAGAGACAATTTTCTCGCTCCTTTGAGAACGAGTAACGAGACAGTCTCGTTTAATTTCGAGCTCGCTTTATTAGTTTCAAAATTGCTCCGGGATTCTTTGAAAGCCGTACGATCGACTTCTTTGTCCGCGTTGGTTCCTTTGTCCCGAGCAATTTCGACTTTCCGCGAACTCCCGGTAACGTCTCGAACGTCACTCCGCCCCCTTCGTCTTCGTCCTTCGCGTCTTTCCGCGCGAGGATTTCGGCGGCTGGTCGTGGGAGCAGCGCGATGACTGGCGCGTTGCCAGAACGGCCGATCGGAAAAAAGGCGCGGACTCTCGACTTCCGGTGGAAGCTACGAGGCCCCTGTTTCCGTCTCTGTTTCGACGATACACCGTGGTTTCTCCTTGCTCGCTCTCTCTCTGTCTCTCTCTCTCTCTGCCTCTGTGGATCGTTCGTGATTCTTTTTTAACCCTGAAAACGTGCCAAGACAGAGAACAACTCGAGTCGCTAAGTACCGTAAGAAAGTGGGCGAAGGGCGAGGAGGGAGGAGGATGGCCACGGAGAAGAAGTCGCCACGAGCGTAGAAAAAGATGAGGAACGAGCACGGAGACCTTGGCACTGCCGGGGACCACGATGAATGGCAAAAGCACCGAAGTGGGATCGTTAGGAGACATTTTTCGGAAGGTGTGACTCTTAACCACCCGCGCTCACTCACGCTTAACAACAATAATAACTAACGACGTCGGGAAATTGCTCGGTACACTGGAACAACGGATGTAAATTTAAGAATTTCAATTTTTTACGTACAAATAGTGTTGAGAGATGGGCCAAGGAGTCCTTTATAGCCCATTGAACATTCATACGCTCTCAACCTATACGCGAGTCTGTAATAATTACTATAAATAGCACCATTAAGATTCCTAGCGGAAGAGAGTAGGGGTTGCCTGTAAAAGAAGGCGGATTTGCGCAGAGGAGCGTGCTTTGACGAACGATGGGGTGGAACAACAAGGTCAGAGGCACGTCTCCGTCGAGTGATCTATGCGAATTTGCCGAGTATAGCAGAGTTCTCTGGGGTAAGATGGATTTCTGGAAGTCAAAACTTTGCGAGTTGGACGGCAGAGATGGAGTGTCCAAGTGTTCCATTCGTGGGAAACCAGCTCGAAAGGCGCAGAAACGCCCGAGAACAAAGTAATGGTCTAACGGGGAAAGTCTTTCTAATATTTCGGAAAATGCATTTCCTCGTCAAGGTTTAATGAGTGCTTCTCGAGAGAAAAATGTCTTTTCAATATTGTTCCCTTAGCGAAGGGGTCGTTTGCTCGATCGACCGTTTCTCCGCATGTTTCCCGGCATTATTGGATTAAATGCACTTTGGCTTTTGCGGAGATCTCGAGAAATCTCTTCTCCGGTTGATGGATCCTCCGGGCGTCTGCTAGCTATCGATCGGTCGCTCAGACGGTTAAGGCATTAAGGGAAATGCATCGTTGATGGGTAATTTGATTGACTCTCTCTCGGAGATGCATGCTCGCGCGTGCGAGTAATCGGAATAGGAGAACGTCTTTTCTCCGGAGGGGGGATTGGATGATTAGAATCAAGTGAAAACGATGTGCCTGGATTAGACGAATAGATTATGCACGTTATAAATGCTAAAGCAATTTTGATTTCTCGATGGAACGAATTTAGATTGTCGTTTATCTTGTGTGGGTTTGAGACAGCGATCCGAAATCAATTTTCGAAACATTCGATTACTGTGTATTTTCATAGACTTTGACCTTTCCCGATGCGCGTTAAATAAAATCAAATTAATACTATTGGCGATAGAATGGAGAAAGATTTTCAAAGCCCTTTCGACGTTTCGTTTCCTCAATTTCCCAACTTAATTCTTTTACAACGAGTTTGTCACGAAGTAGAGGCGCTTTAAAGCACGCTCAGCAGTTACGGTTAATCCTCCGTTAATCGTCCGTGTCTTGCGTAGAATCCCAGGCAAACGATACAAACTGCGAGTTTAAAGCCGAAATTGCAGCTGAAATTGCGACACCGAGCGAGGTGTTGCGGTAGAAACGTTCGATTCTCGTGAAAGGATCTAACTTGGAATCAGTTTTTTAATAGAAACGACTGTAATCGATTCACTGAAAAGCCGTATTTAAGCAATAACTTCTTAATAAAGAAAACAAATATATTTAGTAAATATAGTTCATTATCTGTATTTGCAATATAGTACGTAATGTGCGAACCGAATTGCTTCGACAGTCTTTTATCGATTATCGAAGACAATGGGTTAGCAGTGACTCGACGAGTGCCAAATACCTTGAGAAGTCCATTGTGCAATCAGTCGTCTATAAAAACGACACATAAATTCTTTTAGAGTAGGTAATAAACAATTGTAGTTCGAATTTTCGCGGATTTTATTCCGCTAATTCAGGTAACAAACACGCCGAGCGAACGTTAATATTTTCGCGTTTAATTCCTGTAACAGTCACAATGGATTTCGCCGACGAATCCACTGTTCCTTGTCGTTTCTCGTATTCGCGCGGTCCGTGTGTTTCGCTTTGTATTATTCGATTAAATCCATTGGTAGTAATTGTTGGACAGCGCGCATTGGTAAATATGGCGAACCGGAGGATGGGTAGAAACGTCGATGGCGTGGCAAATCGCCAAATCAGTATGAGCCGTTGCGTTTATCGCCAGTTTTATGTAACTATTGTACAAAGTAACTGGGACAACGGCAACGGGAATCTGTCAATGCGATTTCTCGTTGCGTAAGCGGCATTGTTCCTAACGTCGCGCGATGACAGTTTGAACTTTGCACGAAAAGTGCGTCTAGCCGTCGCTGAACACGATCCCCGGGACCGAATAATTTATTTCACCAGTTTGTTCCGTCAAAATCATATAAAAACGAGATTTAAAGAAAAAAAATATATGATTGCCTCTTTGCTGGGAGAAATATCGAATTTTATTATTTACAGATCGAAATTTATAGCATTCTAGCTCTGAATAAGTAGCTACGCGGTGTTTTCGTTCGTCGACTATCGTTCGAATAAAATTTCGTCTATCTCTAGTGGAGAATAACTGCATCAAGAATTTACATTTACGTAAACTGCAAGTAGACTGTTTGTTCTACTTGGTTTCGTAATGCGGGCAATCTTCTTGGATGTAGTTTTCCGACGGTGGTCAAGATAAGAAGGTAGAAATACTTATTTAGCCCGGAGGAAACTTCCTTTAGAATCGCGAAGAATAAACGGTTTCTAAGAGGGGTTGAAACAATTATGGAACTTTTTAAATAGGTTCCGTTTAATCAGTGTAATTGGAACTTTTTGGAAAACCGTTATCACTTTATAAGTTTCAATGAGAAAAGATTAATAGAAGTTTGAGGAGATACAAATTCAATAGTTTATGTATTTTTACGCGTTATTTTACTCAATGATTCAACGTATGTATTTAGTTGCAATGAAACGAAAGGAGTACATAACAAAACAACTAACTATTGACCACTGGTATTTCACGAACGTTGAGGACTTTATGCGCGAAGCCTGACCGTCGAGCAAAGTCGTGAACTTTTGAAAACGGTCCAGCAAAATTCAAGGTACCACCGACGAATCGAATCTCGATCTGGCGCCGCAATTTGTTTCTGTCGACTGCGTTAGGTCAGCCCGTGGCACCGAAAGTGTCTTTTATTTAGCACCGAGCTGAAAGAAACAGCGTTTCGAACAAAGCGTAGACAAAATCGAGACGAAACGAAACGCTCGAGATCCAACGATACGCAAGAATAACACAAAAAAGCTAATCTTCTAGCTTCGTTCGTAAATTAGTAGACGACATTTGCAGAACAAATCAAGACACGTTTATATCGAGTACCTGCAACGCGAAAATACACCCACTATTGGTACTCGAAATAGACGTAAATACAATTTTATCCAAGATTGGCAATCTTAGGCCCTTCAACCCCAAGAGAATTCAGTCAACAATCTTCGCGGTGTACTCGTGACACGTATATAAATCAAGTAAGGTTGTGTCAGATGCATTAGGCAATAACAATATTATTAGCTGCATTGGGAAACCTTTTCGACGAATTATTTTTGGTATAAATTTTTTCGTACGTCGAAGGGAATTGGAAAGACCGTTTCCAGTCGAGCGACGTTTACAAAAATAATCGCCGCTACCCGCGTTTTCGCGAGCTCTATTTTCGAAGACCGGACATACTTTATCTTGTTCCATGTATTCTTCGGTATTTTCGTTTCGTCACGCGTCCAAAGGAATCCCCCGTTTCTTCGAAGAAAAATAATTCCATTAGGTTCGTTTATCATCGATTTAACATTGTTCGTTGACGGATACACGGTTACATAAAAACCGCAGGATTATCGAAACTGTGTCGAAGCGCAAAGAAAGATCGTTCAAAGGGAAATAAATCGAGAAAGTGTCAAGGAAATGGTTCGCGGAGGTTTCATATTTATTTTATAATCGGCGTGACCCTAACTGTCGAACTTGTGTCTGAAATATGTTTCGTGGCTGGCGTGTAACTGACATTGGCTGGTCCGTGAATATCTCAAGTAGAAATAAATTAGTTTTCCCTGGTTGCGGCGCGACATTCGTCGCAAAATCCGCAATTTTCATCCTGAACGGGATTTTCAGACCGATTGAAATTCTGTTCAGTGTATTTTCCGTTGATTTATGCGCCCGTTCCTGCAAAACAACCATGTCGCTAATTAATCTCGTTAGATGGCAAGACGAATTAGCCCGCCCTTTGTGAGTAATATTCGTAGCGTGACATTTTCGTCCTTTATCGGAATAAATATTTCCCTCGAAACGGTCGGTGAATCCGCGTCGTTAATGGACCCATAATTAAATCTGGCATCGAGAGTTTGCAGGAATATAAAAAATCGACGTTCTTTCATTCGGTTAATTCGAGCAGAATATTATTTTATACGCGTTATTTGTTTCGTACGCAAGACAGAGTTGGCCAAGTTTTTATTCAAATAATAGATCGTTGCAAAATATTTCAATTTTCGAGGATCTACGAGACTTTCGATCGCTCTCGAAACCTGGTTTCTGAAGACGCTCTTTTTCTCGCGCTGTCTCGATCGTGATGTCTATCGCGATTTCCATTCACGAGCGTCGCGTGACCGACGCGAAAGTGCGTTTAACTCGCTTACGCAACGCGGCACGGTCGTGCGAAAAATCAGGACGCGTTTTATCGGACGATCGAGCGCGTGCACGCGGCTAAACGTGCCCCGTGAGATCGACGTCGCCCCTGATCGACAGGTGTTGCTCGTGGCGATGTTCTATCTACAAGATTATGGGACACTGTTTCCGTCAACACTGGAAATTGATCTTTATTTGTGCGCCCATTCGACAGGCGTCACGCGAGCAAACACCGTCTGCTACCACTCCTCTAACACCAAATTTCACTTGAGGATCAGTCGCCTGAAATGCTTCGTGCGCCCGTAGTTCGATTCCGTAATCCACAAAAGTATGCCTTTTGCTTTCTTTTATATATATATTTTGAAACCTATACTTATTTAGAATTGTAATGGAAGTGTCCTCGTTTACAAACATGCACAGAACAATTTTATTATTTGTTATATATCTAGCAAATTCTACTTGAAAATTTCTCAAAAATATCCCACGTGCCGTCTGTTTTTCAGTCACGAACATTTTCATTTACATTTCTATTGCTTCTGATATTCAGAATTTGCGAATGAAAATGTAATCGATGATAAGTTTATTGCGTCTTTCTAGTATATCTGTCATCGAGTTTGTCACTCATTTATTCATGCACATCCTTCGAATCTACATACAGTAATATTTCACGTGCGTAGTTCGTACTTTCATTACATGCTGACACTCGTTTAGACTCATCCTGTATAATCTGAAACTTGCGTCATGCATTCCATCCATAATTATAGTTCGCTCGGAGATGTTTCGAGTACCAAAGTGCAAAAGAACGAATCCATTATGCACAGGACTCTATCGAACTCAAACGCGGGAAGCTTTTCGTTTAAATATTAAAATATTAATTTGTGCGCCGCGCGTAGCGAAAAATACGTATTACCGCTGTCCTCGTTGTTTATTAAATTACTAATGGTCCGGCAGGTGTACGGTGATGCGATTAAATCTATTTGTCTCCGAGTTTCGCGCAAACTTAATTAATAGATCCTCGCGAACTTCGTTCCACGAAGCAGGGATCTCAGAATTTCCGACGTCCGCTCGCATCTGCCAGATAAACGTTTATCTTGACGTCAGTTTCGTTTGTCAGGTGCACGAAGCCGACGTGCACACCGGTGCAATACTACTGGTCACGAATACCACCGCGAGAGAGTAGAAAGTGTTCCATTGGAATCCTCTTCGCGTTATTAGCGAAGACGCGTTTAGAAATCGAATCTTCCCGATGCGTCTCTCGCTCCAGATGGCGATTTTAAATTATTTTCTACCAACAGTGTGTGTGGCCATCGAAACTAAATTTTAAAATCGATCGGTAATACAAAACCTTCGGTTCGCTTATTCTATTTCTATAGAATCGATCGACCCAGCACGCGCGTCATAAGACAACGATAAGTTTTTCGAAGCTAAAATTATATTTCGATCATAAAAATAATTCCGAAAGCGCGACGTCGTAAATAGAAATATAGATTCGCGTCGTCGATACGTCGAAATGGCGGAATCCGAAGGAGGAAAGGCCGAGTATGCACGCCTCTAAAACTAGGGGGCGCGTGTGCGATTATCATGAATACGAGAAAAGGTCGGGAAGCCAGGCGTCGTAATAATAACCGATTTGCAATAACTCGGCCCTCCTCGACGATCGAATATTCCGGCTCGTTCGCGAAAAAATAGTTTAAACTTCCGTCCCCGCGATCGTCGAGTCCTCCGTCGCGAGAGGATCTAAATTTCCGACTTTGCGTTCGCGCTCCGCGATTGGATTTCCATGCTCGAAAATAAAGAAGAACGAAAGACCCTGTGCATTAACGTCTCAAGTTTGGAAGAAATCAACGCGAACTTTTTTAAGCACGATATTAAAGAAGTTTCGTAGTTTCGCCTCTATTGCGAGCAATACGGTACACAACAAATCAAGGAAAAGAGATATTAAAATCGACGAGAAATTATGATTATTCGTGACTCGATAGAAATATGCTCGTCGAACGAGTTTCTTCTAGACATTTCACGATTTAATGACGATTAACTTTTTTTTTTTTTTGTGTTTTAGTTTACTCGATATAATATTTCCCTCGACATGGCGAACGCGTAGAGGCAGACATTTCCCGCCGACTCAGCTTTTTTTATTATAGGAATACATTACGCGCGACTGAAAAAGCTTGTTCCTCGTGTGTTTCCCTGTTGCGTACCTCGTACCGGAAGCCGCCGCTTATTTACGGCTCACACGAACCTTTTAATGCACAAAGCAACGAACTTAGTTGCAACGCGTATCGTAATATTCGCGTGAAATATTTTTTAAATCACACTGATGAACGTACGATTCGAACTCCGCCTTTAAACCACGAATGCGGTAAGAAAAGAATCGAAGGGTGTAATAATTAAAATTTCGTTTCACGGTTCGCGCGATTGTAAATTATTTTAAAGCACGTTACAAGTATTAAACAGCAGCGCTAACGTACAAGGGAAGGAGCGGATCGTGTTTTTCTTTTTATACATGTTCGCGTACAATATTTTCGCTGGATCCTTTCATAAGCCGGTTCGTTTCGCGCAGCCAGCCTTAATCCAAGTCACGTTTTGATCCTTCCCTCGCCGTGTACCGGTCGCGTTTATATAAAAATTTTATCTTTACATGCGCGTACAGCCGTGTAACCGTGTTATCCGAAGGTAAAAGCTCCGAGCGTGGATACCAGCGTATTCCTGTCGCATAAAACACCGCAAGCCGCTGGCCGCGTCCACTGTTTGCGCTCTACCGTTAAAATAATGATGCGACGTCATTGCCTCCAATTTTACGGGAGTCAACCGAACGATTGACCCGCGAGAAACGGCTCAAGTTCGTCTAAATTTCAGCAATTTATAATGCACATTCCGCCCTGAATACTTGGACGCGAAAGACATTCGTAACTTTGAATTATTGCACGGTGTAAATAAATTATTACCCGGGGTAACCGTCGTTCCAGATACATATTTTTAACGTTTCCGTCGTTCGATCGTGCAATTTATTTACATTTCGCTTTGATCATTTAACGGAACGGTTTTATTTCGATTCGCCAACGCGCCGCGTATTTTAAAAATTATTTCGAGCAGCGAATTTAGTTTGAAATTTTAAATATTGAGAAAAATAGTAGTCGAACGGCCAAGGCTAAAGTTTCGCGAATTGTTTGATAATACCGATACTTCCCCTGTGAGATTGCTCGATTAATTTACGCCGAATTTCGAGTTTTCTCGCGATTGTAGGAGTTTACGAGCGAGAGGTTCGCGAAGGTAGCACCGTAACGTCGTTTCCGACGAAAGGGAATGCCCGTCGAATTATTGCGTCGATTCGGTCACGTGTTCTTCATGGTTGCGTGACTGGCAGGGCACGCAGATAACTGCGCGTAGCACGCACTGTACGCCAAGGTAAACGCATTACTCGCCGCGTAATATACTGCGCGTAGTAAGCGCTCGTCGAGTACGTTCACACCGTGTTTGGCCTACGGGGTGGGGAATAACGGTGCTGGTTGTACGGCTGCGTTCACAACGCGTCTTCCGGCGTGTTGCTTCTTCGACCGAGTCGAACGATACGATATCAAAAGAAAAAAGTATTCGATCGCTTCGGAGAATTTTCTTTCAATAGGGTCTTTCAGAACCCCCGACAAAACGCATAAATAAAAAGTGATTTATTTAAACGAAGTGTTTTAGAAATCAGTTCCTGTTGATCCCATTTACGAGATAATAATTACGATACTAATTAATCCCAGACGTGAAACGAAACCGTACATTTTATATTCGATAATTTCGCCGAATGGGCGTTCGTAAACACGGCGCTTTCCACGTTAACGTGGTGAAATTGTGATTACCAAAATTCAGCCTATCCCATCAGCCCTGCAAGACCTATGCAATTTGATTAATCGAATAAAATTACGACTGCGCTTTGAAATTGCTCGTGCACGCGCGTAATTGCATAATGGTAACACGATTGGCGTAATTGCAACCCACAAAGCGCGTCTCGATCCGTCGACCAGTCATCGTCGCGATCATCAACGGAGACAAGGAACGTTTACACCTGTACGGTAAGCAGACTGACCAAGTGGTCTAGAAACAAAAAGCAGCGAAACAGGATCGCCGAGACGAAGAAAGAGACCTGGGGAACCGTTCGTTCGAATTGGACTCGGTTCTTCTTGCGCACCGGGTCGACAACTATGCTTAACGGCCGTCGCTGACTCATGCTCGCGCGTAGGTTCATAATGCCGGGCTTGTTCGACGCAAGTGGCTCGAAAATAACGCGTATTTTGCGTTTGAGAGCCACTGGAATCGATGACTCCGGCGGCGTTCAGAGCTCGGTTAGACTCAATTATTTGCATATTTATCGAGACCAAACACGCGTCTATAAAAACAGCAACATCGAGGCCTGATCGAAAGGAGTAAAATAATTTTCTCCCATTTTTCCTGTTCGATGCAATATTTTTTAAGTCGAGATACAGTCACTGGATATTTATTTTGAAGAGACACAATATTTTCATATTAAAATGCATCTTTGATCCTGTTGTGGACAATGAATATGTTTTAATGAAACAATATTCATTACTCACGATTAATTCCATTTTCGAAGTCTGAAGCGGGACAAATAAATTGCATCAACGAAGCTTTCGTAAGTGGCATTTGTCGCTACTACTTACTCATCCGTTAACGATGATTCGTTCCACGATTTTCCAGCGAAAATGTGGAATCTTTGAACGACAGGATTTTCGACAAAAAGCAACTTCCGATTTGTTTGATTAAAATTTATTTGAATATCGTACGATTGTTGGGAAATTAAGACCCGAATAAAGAATATAATTACTTAGTATGAATCAGCTTCGTAAGAAACATTTAAACAGAGGAGTTCCATAATATTTGCCAGGCGTATTTGCGGTGCAATTTGCTTCGAATTGAAGGGACCGTAGGTAAATAGTGCATCCGCGAGGATCGTCAGAATTTGTTAAACTTCCTAAGAGCTCCGATGTCGAAGTTAAGTTACTTTCTTCGCGAATCGTCCCACGCGTTCTCGCCGATGCCAACTTTTCTACCTACCGCAGAAGCATTTTACGGTTTGTTGCACCGTACCACCGATGAAGTTGAGAGTCGCTGGCTCATTCTTTTATTGCCTCATCGCCATCAGCGTCGCCGCCACCGACGGCGACGTCCACGAACGAAACGTGTTTCAGCTTCGAGACTTTTTCGCAGGCTTTTTGAAAGCCACTCGAGCGTGACGTTTCATTAAGTTTCGCGGGTATCGCTCAGAGTTTCATCGAGAAAATCTCGCGACCACTCTCGAACCATCTTCGCGAAATCATTGTCCTTGTTCGAACAGCCAACGGTGGCCACGTAACTTCCGGCGAAATGCATTCGATGGAACCATCATCGCCGTTTTACAACCTTGTTTAATAATACAACGACAGTTTAATCAGGTCGTAACACAATTTAATCAGCTCGTTTGTTGCGATAACTGATCGGTGACCCATTCGCAAAAGTCCGCTTGTACACTGTTCGGATTAATTGCACGCATTACCTGCATTAATTAAGGGATGAGCCGGGGTTTCAGTATGTGCGGGTACATACGGGCACTTGAATCGAATAATTTACTGGAAAGTAATCTTTCTGTAGCTTTATTAATCGTGCGACGAAAACAGATTTCAAATCTGGCTCGATTTCACGGGGGAGTTAGTGATCGAAAACAGGAGTTCAAAGGATTATTTAGTTTAATTACTTTTGGGTTTCAAATGGGATTAAGCGACAATTTAAAAAAATTGTACATAAATTAAGCTGTAATGTAACGTGGAAACACGTTGCACAGAAAATTTTGGAAAGAAACTCGTTAGAAAAGTGGTAATTGTCACAAAATCGTAATATTCTCAGCGTCGCGTATTGTCGATGGGCGTAATAAATAATTAATTTCACGTTTATCTTGTTTGGATTCGATTTCGCTGGAAACAACGGATAGGGAGATGGAAGGAGGATCGCATCGCGGTCGGCCAGAGTAAACGATTATTCGCGATGCTTTTGTTTCGAAGTGCTGGGTGCTGCACTTCAGACGCGAGTGTGTCTCGAGGCAGTGCTGGATCCGGAGTACACCTGTACTCGCCACCTTCGCCTCGTTGCCGCGGGAATGTGTTTAGGGGTTCGAGTTGACAACCAGCGGCCAGGTAATTGGGGAACGGAAAACACTGTGGTGTCGTCATGGCAACTCCCCAGCATCCCTTGCTCTCGCGAGCCCTCCGCGAGGGCCAGAGCCGCGGCCGGGGCAACGTGCCCTAACCGCTGCACCACCCTCGCTTTATCTTTGCACTTTTTCGCTCGTCCTCGAAGCGCCGAAAACGTCTGGAACTCGTTACTTCGTTAGAACGTCTTCCCCGCGGAACGCGTGGTTGGGGGGGGTGTATGAAATTTCGTCGCGATAATCTCGAGGGGTTGTCCAGTATCCAGACGTCGGGATTTATCGATCGACCGAGACGAAAGTTACCCCCTTGTCGACGCGCGATTAATTCACGGGAAGGTAGACGCCGCCGACGATGTCGATGTTTTCCACTCGCGGGATCGTGATTGGACGCTGACCGATCTTCAATGCGCCGCTGCTCTTGCGATAAATTAATAGCGTGGGAGGCGGAAGAGGCACAACAAGGTCTTCGAATACGTTCGCGAGGGTGTATTGATTCGCGAGACCGGGGAAATAAAACGAGGCGATAAAGGGAGGTAACTTTGAATACGCGGACGTCCCTTTTCGATAGATGGAAATACACTGTGTTGTAGAAATTTGAAAAAAAAGCGTAAAATTAGAAGCTTTAATTAACTGGAACTCGAACGTTGGAACGTTTTTTATGGAGAATTTTTAAGGGTCTCGATTTTCAATTTACCCTTTGAGCTCTTCCGGGTAGCATGTTACGGGATTAAAAAGTCGACCTCCGCGAAAAGATGAAACGGGTCTCGCCCCTCTCCGACGTAACAGTTTAAACGTTTCAATTAAACAACGTCTCTTGGAGGCGAACGCGACCTCCGCGCAATCGAGAACAACCCTTCCTGGATGGCACTCGAGGACGGGCGTGGTCGCGACTTTCAATTTTCGTCGTTTACCGGGCGCGGGTGGTTTTTCAAAGCCGGAAATCGTGGTTCTGTGGAAACCTAGCCGCCGCCGGGGATTAATTATCGTTGTTAGGATGATACGCGTGGGGGGATGACGTGCCTGCGGCTTCGATATTAGCGGCCTCGGACTCGAATGTCGCTGGAACCGCGGCAATATGTCGCCATTCTCCGAGGCATAAGGGCCATTCTGGTCATAGGCGTCGCTTTGAAGCAACAGGCATTCCGGGCTGCAACAATGGCCGAGCGTTATTGTTCCAAGGGATCTTGAACCGTTCCTGGTTCTGTAATCGATTAAGGGCGGAGACTCAAGTAAAATGTTAAAACGAGGAGCGATATTTGACAATTTTTCTACAGCATAAGTGTTCGATGAAGCTTTTCCCCACTTTCCACATATATCCTTTAACATTTCAAGATACAAATATTTTTTTTTTCGTTACGTTCTATCGACTTTGGATGAAATAATAAATGTCATTCCATATGTCTGCAAAAATCGAACGTCCACTTTGGTAATCGATTTTTAAACATTTTCTTCCCATTCTCATTGGTATTTCCTCTACGTTCACCCGATATTTTATCGTTTTCCAAGTGTCGTAAAAAAAATTGTCGACCGTTAAGGGTTGAACATTCCGTGGCGCTCCGTGGGAATCTTGAAAGCATTCCGTGAGAGGCACTCGACACTTGCTCCGAAGGTCGAGGATTTCAAATTCCTTCCCCAGTTCTTTTTCACGCATTTTTTAACACTTTAATCATTTCGATGTACAAAGAATCTTCTGGACAATCTCCAAATACTCACAGTACTGGAAGGCATATTAACGCATCGACTGACACGTTAAAAATGAATTCTCAATATTAGATGTTAAATAAAATAAATCTCGATAAATATAAGTAAATATAAGTTCCATAAAAAATGATATTACGATCGATGCATCGAAATTATAGTCTCTCACGAATATTTATAATAAATCGCCTCATTTTTGCAACGCATGAGCTTTCGTCGCGTCGAATATTCCGGCGAACTTCATCCATCAGCTGTCCACGTGCATTCGTCTGGCTCTCGTTTATCAAAAAAGCAAGTTCATTGAAATCGGTTCTCCCCCTAGTCGCGATCTACCCGCTAGCGTGTCTGTCGGATCCTCCGCAACCCCCAAATTTGTCCATAGGATCGCGCGTTAACGCGGATTCGGTTTGTTTGCACGCCAAACGGGATCCTCGGCGCATTTATGAAGGCGGATTTCGTTGGAATCCTTTCAACCCTTCATCGAGTAGGATTAAAGGACCGCGAGTATACGCGTCGCGCGTCGCCCATTTGCATATTAACCACTTTGACTGGAAATTACGAACCGCTCCGTGGTGCGGTTACACACCTTGCTACGTAACAAGTACCGTAGTTCGTTATCGATCGATCGACCGTAGTCGCGATATGACACGCGACCCGTCCCGACGATTAAATTGCCGTGCAATTCGAGAATTCTCGAACACCGTTACGCGCCAAGTTCAATATTACGCGTGGACAAATTAATTTTGCCTTACTGGGCGGTGCAGAGTCGAAGATTTTCTAGAAAATATAAAAATCCAATCAGTTTCTCTCGATAACGAAACGAGAAAAATTTTGATAACTTAGGATTCGAATTTACAGCTTGGGAAAATTTGAATTGAGAAAAATAAAAATGCAAAGTGTAGGAAGAGTCGAGGATTTTCTAGGAAGTATAAAAATCAGTTTCTCTCGATAACGAAACGAGAAAAGTTTTGATAACCTAGGATTCGAATTTACTCGGTTGGACAGGAGAATTTAAATTGAAGAAAAGAAAATTGTAGAATATAAATATGTACTCAAATGGGTATATCTTGTGTTCTAAATAATTTTCTATCTATCTGAACTATTAAATTAATCGTTCGACTGTGGTGAATGGACGTCCCCGAGCCGAGGGTTTAAAAAATGATGACGTTTAAAAAATCGCAGCGACGAGGTTCGATCGCGTCATCGTCCGACGATTGGCGTTTCGCAGACTCATCGTCGATCATCGGTGATTTACGGGGCTGGGTACCGTTGTCAAGACTCGTCGAGAAAAGGGAAGGAAGGCGGTATATCGGTCGCTCGACGCCGAAGCGGAATAATTGACACGACAAAGAGCTTCCGGTGCCTAGGAGGCCTATTCACGCGCGTCAAAGCCCGTCGAGACCCGTTGCACCGATGTGCATCGTCTACAATGCAACGGACAATGGCAATATTAACGCGACGATGGAGTGCAGTTCTCATTGTTCTAAATCGCGATGCATCTTAACGCGACCCGACCCATTATCGCTGCAAGACGCGTAAAAAACGGGAGACAAATTGGCACTCGCCTGTACCGTTGGGCTCGTGAAACCGATTTCATGACCGATTTCCTCCCCTCCAGTTCCCCTCTATTGAATTTAACAGGTTTCCAAGCGTTAGCCAACTCTCTTCCACTGCAATTTTATTCTATCGTCCGTGAAAGAAATTACTATTCTATATTTGAAATTCGAATCTAGATAAGGTCCTTCAACCCTCAGATTACTAAAGTTATCCTTGCAACGTATTGCAAATTAATTTAGTTTGTTAAAATTTTATAAGCGATAATGTTTGACTATCCACATTTGTAGTTCCTTACGTATTACATCTTTTGTACTAAAGGGTTTATTCCCGTTAATAAATGAATAGTAATAATTCTTATCACTTGTTCAATCCCACATTCGTAAGAGTACATCAAATTGTGTCAGAGTCGAAAATCTTGTTGAAACTTGGGAATATAAAGGCAGTATCGAATCCACTAGAGGGTAGGTCATCGTCGTTTCTGGTGTAGCATGACTCGCATTCGAAAGGGCTCTCTTGAACTTCAAACATCCGCGCGGCTCGACCAATGTCGAGCAGTTTGAAACGGATATCGCATACTCGATAGATCGAGCGTTCTTCGAGTAATTTTGACCCACGATCGGCCGTGACGGTTGCCAAGGAATGCCTTCCCCTCGAATCTCGTGCCAAGAGCTCGTCCGCTAAGCCATTTCTGATGGCATTGAGTCCACTCGCATCCCGAGAAAACTCTCGGCATTCAGAAATCGAACTTACGTTGCGTCGCTGGAACGACAGAATCGCATTCGATCCGCCGCGTTTCCACTATGTTGCTCTAAACTGCGACCAGTGGGCTGTTCGTTCGCAGTTTCCACCCATTTGTCGACCGGGGAATGCTCATGTAGATGAACGTCATTTTCGAACGCCCACGCCGAATCGTTGCTTGCTCAAAGTTGATATCTAATTTCTAATTTCTTTATCCCCCGTAAGAGTCTGAATTTTGGCAGACTTTTTTTGTTGGATATTCAGCAAACAACTGCAAATCTGCTTAAGAGCATTTCACATGTGGTCGCCTGTAGCTCTTTTGTCTAGAAAACACAATGGTGTGTACTTAACTTGGGCTTTGGGGTAAGTGCACACCTGGATCTTGGATTTCACTCCGCTGCAGCTAATGAGAGCTGTTAAAAGATGATTGAAATCGAAAATGGTACAGAGATTTGTGTTCTATCTAGCAGCTCGAGATAAAGTAGCTTCGTTTAATTATCCCCGAAGTATATCTTTAAGAATTCACTGTACTGCAGTAGTCCGTAATAAATCCAACAACGTGCAACGTGCCAGGAATTTAGCTTTCTAAGATCCTGCGAAAGTGTCCCCCTAGGGGTGCTTTAGGCTGATAATCGTCGTTCCCGACGAAACTGCCCTACCGCACGTTATCATCCATTATTCCTCCGCAGGGAGCTTCCCCGAAATTGCCTTTTGACAACGCACTCCCTGCCGCCCTTTATCCCCTTTGCGCCTTTATTCGCACTGTTCCTCGCCACGAAAGATAGTCTGTGCACGGCCCGTTGCAACTAATGGTGATGCGTTTCTTACCACCCCCCGGAGGGCGCGCTCGATGTTTATCAAAATCCATCTGTCGGAGACAGGCTATTACACGGGCTGGGAGATCTTCTTTCGTCGAATTTGGGGCCGGGGGTTATTCAATCGTGACTGAAATCCATTTCTCGAGGGGGCGTTCATGATCTTGGCCCATCGAGGCTAAACGGATCGCGTCGTTTAACTCGTATATTTCACGCGTCATATATCAGAGTACAGGTCAGACGTGGGAGATGTTATTCGTTCTGGGTCAGAAGTGCCAAACAATATTTCCTAAGTCAGCGATATTAAAGTTACAAAGGGGTAATTGTTCTTCTATTGGAAAAATACAAATTTGGAGTGTGGTCTTTTTATTTTAGTTATAGGAACTCTCGATTCTTGATTAAGTTGATCTACCAGCACCCGTTTCAAATCCTCTAGAAGTTTTCGAAAATGAGAATGGTTTACACGTAAATTATAATCTCGTGCAATATAGAGCTACGATCGAATTTATCGCGTCTCGAGTTTACGAGACGTTTACTCGTTCTTTTGCTATACCCACGGAGCGATTAAACGTCTATGGTGCCACAGTGACGGCGTATTGATTTTATGGTGACATCGACATGGCCGTCTAACAATGAGTTAAGAGGAACCGAACCATGAACACTCGCGGGTCACGTTCGATATGATTTTCTGCAAACATTCATTCAACATCTGTGAGCGAATCTCTCTCCTTGAAGGGTATAATAACCTCGGAAAATAAGTCCTGCTATCAAAGAAATGGAAGTCATCTTTCATGGCATTATCGTCGTGCCTTATGCGCTTTTCTTCGTTACCTGCTTCCGCGAGGCTTTCTCCAACTATTCTATTTTTATTTCGAAAGTCTTCAACGTCACCAAAAACCATGCTTTTTACATTTCACTATTTTCGATTGTCACCGAACCCCGAAACATTTTTTCAGTTTTTTCTACCTCGTTCGCATTAATTGACTAAAAATTTGAATCTATCGCATCCAACGACACTATTTCATCAATTTTTCGACGAAACTCAATATTCTACGGACGCGTTCGTACGCGAAATTTGTTACCCAAACGAAGCATCACGACGAACAATAACCATATTTCCACGACAATTAGTGTCAACGAAACGAAAGGTGTAATCGATTCGCTGGGGCGGTAACCGCGACATCCGAGGGTTGTTTCATCCCTCGTCGGTAACGCAGAAAGCTCGGGTGGTTTTCTCTGGGAAAATGGGGGAAACACGGAAAGCTTCCGAGTCGATAACGCGGGTGCAATAGCGTTGGAGGACGTTGCAGTCGTTCGTTTTACCAGCGATCGCTGTTGCTCACGATGCAACGTTATTTTGCGACAGACGAGGTATACGAATAGACCTTGCACCTTATGGGCTGTCGTACCCCAATCTGACTGCCATACCGACCTGAAAATTAGGAGGTGATTTTAGCGTCTTCTTCTCATGGAGGGCGATCAGTTGAGAAACTATTCACTGAATTGCTATTGACGGCAGAAAGCTGTAGTATTGCGTAAATACATGTGAGTTGACTATGGAAGAGATTAAAATTCATTTCTGAATCTGTTGGTAACGTTGCAAATAACACGAAAATGGTAATGGGGTTTCAAGACCCCATAAAAATGAGCCGAGAAAATACATTGGAAGGAAGATCTATTCGTATACCTCGTCTCTGACAATACCCTAGAATCTTTGATGAATTAATGAGAATCCAAACTAATCTAGTGAAGAAACTTTATATTTATGATGACTTATGCAAGGCGGATCGCAGCCAATTCGCTAATATTATTTAGTTTTTAATTAATAATTGCATTACCCAGCTAAGAATGATGCGATTAATAATTAAACGCTAAATAATATTACCCAGGTCTCACCACGAGGAGGTTGCTGCGAGTGGAGACCCAAAGGGAGATAGATGGAATCCAAGTTCCATCGATCTCCCTTTCGCAATTTTACAATCTGAATGACTAAACTGAGAAGATAGAAGGAACCCAAGTTCCTCCGATCTTCTAGTTTAGTTATGCCAAGTAATTGATGGGTTTAAAGAGGAGTGAAGCTAATTGTGAGAGACGCGACGCGACGCGATGCTGAACCGTACAGCGGATCTGAAGACCGAACCTACTGCAATTGCTAACTCGATCTCTATAGAAAAATGGATGCTGCATCCCTGAATCGAGGTCTCCATTTCTCCAACGCAACCCGCCGGGAGCCCGAAGGACCCGACTTAGGTTGTCTGACAAAGAGAGAGTACCTGAGACAGGAACGACTCCCGCTGGAAGGTGTGCGTTTCCGCAGGATACGGAAACTCCACACCTTCCAGCGAAGAAACATTTTCCTTCAATCGAGCTACCAAGAGAAGCCGGTTAGACCTTTCGGACCAACTGGACGGCCGATCACATGTTCCATTCAATGGAAGAGCGGTGATCGAAGCGAGAAACGAAAGAACGAATCGAGTGAAGCTACTTGTTAAACAATTACTTGGCATACGGGGACGCGTACAATGGTCGTCGACGCTTAAGTCTAGTTTAATTATACCAAGTAATTATTTGGTTTAAAGAGGAGTGAAGCTAATTCGTGAGAGACGCGACGCGACGCGATGCTGAACCGTACAGCGGATCTGAAGACCGAACCTACTGCAATTGCTAACTCGATCTCTATAGAAAAATGAATGCTGCATCCCTGAATCGAGGTCTCCATTTCTCCAACGCAACCCGCCGGGAGCCCGAAGGACCCGACTTAGGTTGTCTGACAAAGAGAGAGTACCTGAGACAGGAACGACTCCCGCTGGAAGGTGTGCGTTTCCGCAGGATACGGAAACTCCACACCTTCCAGCGAAGAAACATTTTCCTTCAATCGAGCTACCAAGAGAAGCCGGTTAGACCTTTCGGACCAACTGGACGGCCGATCACATGTTCCATTCAATGGAAGAGCGGTGATCGAAGCGAGAAACGAAAGAACGAATCGAGTGAAGCTACTTGTTAAACAATTACTTGGCATACGGGGACGCGTACAATGGTCGTCGACGCTTAAGTCTAGTTTAATTATACCAAGTAATTATTTGGTTTAAAGAGGAGTGAAGCTAATTCGTGAGAGACGCGACGCGACGCGATGCTGAACCGTACAGCGGATCTGAAGACCGAACCTACTGCAATTGCTAACTCGATCTCTATAGAAAAATGAATGCTGCATCCCTGAATCGAGGTCTCCATTTCTCCAACGCAACCCGCCGGGAGCCCGAAGGACCCGACTTAGGTTGTCTGACAAAGAGAGAGTACCTGAGACAGGAACGACTCCCGCTGGAAGGTGTGCGTTTCCGCAGGATACGGAAACTCCACACCTTCCAGCGAAGAAACATTTCCCTTCAATCGAGCTACCAAGAGAAGGCGGTTAGACCTTTCGGACCAACTGGACAGCCGATCACATGTTTCATTCATCGAAACAGCGGTGATCGAAGCGAGAAACGAGAGAACGAGATCGAGTGAAGCTACTTGTTAAATAATTACTTGGCATACGGGGACGCGTGCAATGGTCGTCGATGCTTAAGTCTAGTTTAATTGTACCAAGCAATTGTTTTGTTTAAAAAGAGGGGTGAAGCTAAATTCTGGGAGACGCGACGCGACGCGATGCTGAACCGTGCAGCAGATCTTCGGATCGAATCAACACTACCCTTGGTAGATTGATTTCTATTTCTAGAAATCGATCTATCATTGGCAGGCGACTAGATCTTTCGGACAAACTGGACGGCCGATCACATGTTTCGTTCTACGAAACAGTGGTGATCGAAGCGAGAAACGAGGAAACGAATGAACGAGAAGCTAGTTGGTAAACAATTGCGTGGCACATACGCGGATACACTAGAGACTTAAAATTAACGTCGAAATTTGATCTAGTATATTCGGAACTAAAATTGAGAAGATAGGAGAAAACGAGACTCCTATTTTCTACATTAGTGGTACCAAGTAATTATCTCTTTTAAGAAGGGATGAAGCTAAATCGTGGGATACGCGACGCGACGCGATGCTAAACCATGCAGCGGATCTTAAGATCGAATCTACTGCCCTTGATATCTCGAGCTACCAAGGGAAGGCGATTATATCTTTTGGACCAACTACACGGCCGATCACTTGCTTTCTACATTAAAGCAGTGGTGATCGAAACGGGAAACGAAAGGACGAGAGAAAGTGAAGCTACTTGGTCAATAATTACTTGGTAGGGCGCGGCAACACGGACAATAGAGAAATCTTCGACGTTAATTTTAATATTCGCGACGAAGCTTAAGACTAATGTACTTGGAATTAAAGGTCCCTCGGCGGATGAATCCCTCTGTGGTTGAATCCCTTGGTAGTTGAATCCCTTGGTAGTTGAATCCCTCGATGATTGAATCCCTCGGCGGTTGTGGCGTACTCCCTCGATGTCCTTGGAATTGATCTGCAATAGATCTGACCTGAAACAAAAACTGCTACTTGTGTTAGTATCATTAAAGAAATTAAGCAAAATATTAGAAGAATTTAAGCTGAAACATAAAAATAAAAATCCTATATTAATCAGTGTCGTCGAAACAAATATGGAATATGCATCGACACAATGTTATAGATATCAAAACGAACATTCGTAATAATGAAAGAAACTTGGATCAAGACCCCAAATTGAATCAATGCAGTGTCGTACATATCAAAACGAACATTCGTAGTAATGAAAGAAACTTAGATCGAGACCCCAAATTGAATCATCACCAAACAATCAAACGAAATGAAAGAATCAAAGTACCTCCACAGATTATTATGAGAGTTCGAGCAAGAACGTAAACCACAAAAATCTTATTCTAATCAGTGGAATAAAAATACCTGAAATTGTATAGAAACAAATACAGTACATGATTGAAAACAATATTACATTATTATATCATGCAATATTATACATATCAAAGCAATTCAACAAACAATGTAAAAATGGAAACAGAGAAAAGGAACATTCATAATAATCAAATAAAATCAGATGAATAAATAGAGGTGAATTCACATCAAACAAACAAATAAATATAATAAAATAGAAATTAGTGGAGTGGACTTACTACTTGTCGTCAGTACATAGGATAGTTACCACTAAGCCGCTGTTGCCACTGGGCCAACTGTAAAATAAGAAAATATTCATATTATAGCACCATCAGTTAGACAAGCAAGGCAAAATCAGACGATAGAATAGAAGAGGGGAGAGAATTTTTAAACGATCCTTACCGTTGGTCATCACCGTCCGGCACTGGTCAGTAGTGGTCAGTAGTGGTCAGTAGTCGGATCTGCACTGGTCAGCACTGGTCAGTAGTGGTCAGTCCTGGTCAGTCCTGGTCAGTCCTGGTCACTCCTGGTCACTCCTGGTCCCCCCAGTGGTCACCGCTCCACGAATGGCCTGACTTCGGCCCGCGAGACCCGTTCCCCCTGGATGCTCCAGGGGTACTGAAGAATTTGTCCAGCGGTAGTCTTTAAGTAGGGAAGTCGAAGAGTGGGGAGACAATGTCAACGTGAAGAGTCAAGAACCGCTTGGTCTAGAGAACAATACTATTTCGATTGGTCCCACCTCTTGACCACTTCTGGATCTTCACTGGACCGCTGACCTTAATGTCAACCTCACTGTTGACCACCAGTGACCATAAGCTAGCCATTAATCGACCCATTAAAACCATTACGAAGATTAAAGCCTTCTTAGGAGGATCCCCTTACAAGTTGATGCGTGATCTTTTTAATATTTTGTTCCACTTTGGAAGAGTGTATCTCATGCTATAAAACACTCGTGATACAGCGATAGCGTTCATCCCACTAACGATTCTTTACCTCGTTTATGTATAATAGACGATAATAGACCATACTTTGTGTAATATAATTTTCATTGATACTAATCTATAATATTTCTTGTCTGTTTTGCAGCAAAGAAACAGAATGGGGCGGCTTTACGGACGAATAGCTTGGGGTCGGGGGCGAGGACACCACCCCTCGAAAGGAAAAGCAAGTTTTCGGCCCTCGGTAGACTCTTCAAACCGTGGAAGTGGAAACGGAAAAAGAAATCGGACAAGTTCGAGGCCGCCTCCTTGTGTAAGTATAAATTCATCAAAATTCAAGATTTCGTTCAAGACTTTGACGGCCGTTGTCACGTATAGTTGAGAAACTATTCACTGAATTGGTATAGATGGACAGACAGCTGTAGTGTGAACAAAAAAGTATTAGACAATATTTCCGTACAGCGTCAAACAAATTTATTAAAACTCAAACATGAATTTTTAACAAAAATCGACAGGGTGTAGCTGCAGAAATTTTTCGGCAAAATTAAAAAATTTCAAATCGTTCTAAAAAAATTATTTTTAGCTAGAGGGGCCAATTACAATCATTTTTGGTCATTACACATACCCCCGAATTCTTACGCACTTTCGAGAAAAAAATTCATGACCGAAAATATAATGTCTGACCATCCATTGATATGTTTCACTGAAATTTCTTGCATATCTTTAAAACACCATAACTTCTGAACGGATTGGACGATTTTAATGTTTAAAAAAGCAAACTACGCGTATTTTGATGGAGAATCTGTACAAATCGCAAAAATATTCGAAAAGTTGGTCCTTGAACCCGTAAAATGAGAAAAACCCCATAAAAATGGTCCAATTTTCAAACAGCCATAACTCCTACAATTGTGAATATATTTCAATGAAACTTTCTTCTGAAGTAGAGCTCATGGGTACCTACAAAAAAGTATTAGACAACTTTTCTGTAGGGCGTCAAACAAAATTACTAAAAATGAAAAAGGAATTTTTAAGAAAAATAGACAGGGTGCCTAAATTTTTCGGCGAAAAAAAAAATTTTCGAATCGTTCTAAAAAAATTATTTTCAGTTGCGGGGGTCAAATACAATCATTTTTGGTGAATAGACATACCCCCGAAATCCTACGCAGTTTCGAGAAAAAAAATGTTTTATCAAAAATATAATGTGTGACCATGTACATTGTACATTTGCGATAATATTACTAGCTTTCTGTTTTTCTATAAACGTTAGTCTCACAGAGATCTCTAAATAGAGTTTAATTTATTTGATGGAAGATATGTTTACTGGTTATTGGAGATAATGATCGTGGTTTTGTTTGTCGTGATTGCAGCGCTCGAGAGGAAAATCTCGGTACGAGCCAGCAGAGACGAGTTGGTACAGAAAGGAATCCTGCTACCAGTGATAAGGTCCACGTCGTTTCCTGAAAATGGTGAGTCCTTTACCCTTTTGCGATACGTTATCATCCGCGTGATCCACGTTCCACCGTTCCGGATAAGAATCTGGGTTGGGCGTTGCACTATTCAGCCAGCTATTCCCGGGGACTTTTCCAATTTAAATCGACGTTTCGAACACGTTGCATTCGGGGCGCATCGAATCTGTGCGCGGCGTTATATTTTTAAACAGTTGACATTAATTACCCTATGTAAATTTAGAAAGGTTAGCAAGCTTTCGCCATCGGTCGCCGCGCGGTAACCAATGCAAAATCTGATCTGATAAATTGTTCTGATAAGTTTGCGTACCTCGATATATTCTTACCATCTCCACTATGGGTGTTTTATTTTTTTTTTCTTAGCAATTGGAGCGCTAGATTTTTCAGAAATTACATAAAAGATAGCAACCTTGGTGGTACATGGTACGTGATTTAACTAAAATTTACAAAGTATTTGAAATCCACGAAAGCTAAAATTTATCAAGAGAAGCGTGTACGATTCAATAATTCCGTCGAGGGAGAATTTCCACGACTTCCAATTGGCCAGTAACTTTTCCCCATCGGTTTCCTGCTTTCGAGACACACGGACCTTGGTGTTCGTAAATTTCCGCGAACGTGTCGGTTCCATACGCGTGGAAATTGTCCACTCTCCGGCTGATCAGGAAATAAGGACCCCGCGGGATGAAACAGGGCGCGAAGGGCAAGGGCCACGAGGCACCGTAACGCGTGGAAGAATGTAATTAGGTTTCGTGGTCGTTATCGTCCAGACACGAGCACAATTTCCGGAATCGCGGGACGGTGCATCTCGCGCTAGGAAACGTGACCAATCTCGAAGAAGCATCGCCGTTTCGTGGAACGCGAAACGAACGCGAGCAGACATCGTTGCGATAAGGGTTTCGAAAATTTCGTTTCGACCTCGAGACACTGCAGAATTAATATTTCAATTTTATTCTGTTATTAGACCATTTGAAACGTATCTCTTGCCAGGCGGTCGTGAGATTTGATTTATCTAAAATGCGTTTGTACCATTCTAAGGAAAATAAACTCGGGGATAATCATTGCTCCAGCTACTGGCAGGTATTTCAATCGCGAAGCAATTTAATCGTATTTGTTGATTTATAGTTCTTTTATAGAACTCTTGGCATATTGCACCTAATTACGAAGATATCTCGAGTTTATTTCGCTTTGGCACCTAGCTCCTTCGGTACTTCCGCTGTGCAATTGCAGTCTCGATAGCTTGGTCGATTATGGTTGGACGGGTTATTTTACCGTGGGACGATAACGCTACGGTCGTTCTTACCGACGAAAGTGATAAGATAAGCGCTGGCGGCTTAAGTTTCTGTTTCTAAACGAGGTTAAATGTTGCCATCAAAAGCTGTGAAACTTCCTGTAAAATTTTAGCGTCTGCGAGATTCTCGTAAAACATGCGACACGGAGTTTATCATTTATGGTTATTTTATACACGCCAGGCGATCCTTATAAAATGGCTCCATTATCTCGCACGAGATCGACGATAACCGGGAAAATATTCAATGTGGTGCAAAACACTATGCCTAAATTTATCGAAAATTATTAAAACTTTCGTAATGATCTGACATTAGAAATAATTGTAAAACAACCCGTCACGATTATTTCGCTGGAGAATTATTTACGATCGACGCGTTCGGTATTTATTAACACGTTGCATCGCAGAAATTGCGTTCATAGTTCGTAGATTAGCGCGAAGAGCCGTGATGAAACAGCGCCTGTTGTTCCGTCTAGGCTTCCCTTGTCTCGACGATAATGCGCGAGACACTTTGCATAGAATGTAATTACGAAAGTAGATCTAAAACGTTCCTCTTGGTTCTTCGTGCGACTCGAGTTGGCTCCGTTGATTAATAGATTCCCGCCACTCCGCGCAACAATGCCCGTTGAACGTATCTTCTGTCAAAGAACCTGCCGGAGTATCGAGTTTGAAACTCTTTAGCAGCTCCCACCATTATTCATATTTCCGTTACCGGCGAGAACCGAACGCTCGAGTTTGAAACACGCTGTTTCCCGGAGCTACGCAGGTCGAAATCTGTAATTAATTATTCCTGGTAAATGGACAGAGTCGTTCTCAGGGAAGATAACGAACCGTTGACAAACTTGCGGTTCTGTTACCGAAACGACTAGATCGTTTCGAACTCTGACACGTTCGGAGCTATCGATTTTCATTTAATTGCCTTCAACGTGCTTGCAATACCGAGTACATTACTACTTTGTTTTTTAATGCACATCGTATCGATCTTACAAAACGAGAGAATGTTTCGAGTAAACGATAAATAGAATTATAAATAAGTCGAATAAAGACAGAAAAGGTTTTTCCCATCTTTGGGTTGATTGGAAAAGAGAGCAATTTAAGAAGATTTTCTATGTCTTTTATTTATCTGAAAATGAGTATTCAATGATTATGAAAAATGTGTAACAACTGGTAGTCTTTGAAGTTAAATATGCTTCCAGCATTGAATCCTGATTTTCCAAGCAGTTGACATCGAGAACACAAGTTGTACACCCCCAATGGGAAAAAGGGACAATATAATTGATAAAAGTGTCTAGCTATCTAAGAAGAGTCATAAGTATGTATCCACTGAATATGTATGTTCCCCCGAAATATGTGTCGAATGGACAAGTACATTTCATCATTTGTTGTCTGATCCATCCCCCGCATGCTTTGCTTTATCGAATAACCCTCTTATGCGATTCTTGTCACGTTCGAAATGCATCTGTAGCGTGTTCCATCAAGCTAAGAACTTAGAACAACCGAGAAGAGAAGAACGCAGATTTGTAACACATGGGTACACATCAATTGGGACGTCCTATGAATAGTTGCGATCACGACAGCCGTTCCAGCGAATCGGTACAAGCACACTGAGCATCCGTAGTCCAGCTTCCGACCCGACGACGAAATAACGTCCGCCACGTTAGATCAGATTAACCAATCCCCGGGTCCATCGAAGACCTCTAGAACAAAAATAAAAAAAACACAAACTTCACGCAGCGTGGTACGAGTTCGATTTTTCGATACACAGATCCGACAAAAATTCGCAACGTCACCGAACAATATACTCCTGCCGTTTAATCATCGTTTAAAACACTGCTCGAACATCCTAAACGAGGCAAATCGTGGCATCTGTTTACCATAGAGTCTCATCTATTCGCCGAAACGCCATTCGTAAACCCATTGATCGAACAAACCTAAACGAACGAGACCGAAGTTTCGCAACGTGGCGGAGCTAGACCCTTTTCGAGGAGCAAAGAAAAGCATTGTAGACTGCTGAACCGACGTAGAAAACGGTCCCAGGCGTCTGTCGTCCTAGATTACTAACAAAACTAACCTGGACCGTGCGCTGCCCGGTTTCAGAGACGATCACCGACTCGACGGACGGCCAGAAACCGCCGACGCCGCAACAGACGCATCAACAGCAGCAACAGCAACCAGCCAGCGAAGGGGTTGGTACCGGCGGCAGTGGCACCCCTGCAGCAACACCCACGTCCGCCGGTACCATGCAGCAATCCCAACAATCCCAGCAAGTAACCTCGGCCACCCCGACACCAACGACTGCCAATCCGCATTCAACAGGACCGCCCAGCGATCAACCCTCGCCGCATCTCTCGTCCCTTTATCCGGGGATCCCGCAACCCGGCCAGCCCAACGGCAGCACGCAAGGTAAGATGCAAACACCGATACGATAACCGAGTAGAGCCACGATTTACGCTGAAAATAATGCCGGCGTTTCGACTGGGTCGATCGTGGATTGCGTGATCGGCCCTTAACGAGTTCGACGCAATCGGGAATAGCAGGATCTGGATAGAGCCTTAAGGGTAGCGATAACAGCAGTCTGGAAAGTGGATTTTCATTCCTTGACAGTACATACGATGCAAGCTAATTTTTAATTTTGAGTAAATTATCTAGGGACTGATTCCCATTTTGTTAAATAGAAGGTGGTGTTATTCTTTCGTCGAACCGAGCAACGTTTGCTTAACCCTAAAGTGGATTATTTTGGCCCTCCGCAAGTTTAAACTGATATTGTATAATATATGTAAATGTAACTATTTGAAATTTTATGTAATCTTCCATCAGTTCATTATTTTTTGAACGGTTTAAAGGAAAGTTGATGTCCATTTACCAATTTGGTAAAAATCAACATTAAGTAGAGTAATTCAGTTCAGATTGAGAGTCCACTTAAGGGTTAAATCATTCTTTTTTATTGCTCAAATTTACAAAGTTGCTCGGACATTTCTACTATTTTATTATTCTGTTTCAACAGTTCTCTTTGCTTATTTATTTTTACGCGTATTAAAATTCCCATAAAATCAAAAATCAGTTCCAATTACGTAATGGTAAATAATTTTCTGGAACTGTTTTACGTTGGATAAATGTTTTCGAGAATTTTTTATAAGCTTGACCCTCTTGGTTTCCGTGCAGTTAATGCAGGCATTAACAAATTGATTACGTCAGTTTCGCGGCAAGAAGTAAGTTGTGAAAGAGGGAAGACCCACCGTGGAAATTATAGCCTCTACGTTACAGTATCTAGCAGCGAGGCGCACAATGGCGCGAGTGCAGGCGTTGACCTAATTACCGGAAATCACGTGTTAGAGGCGGCATTAATGGGCTACCGAGTATGATCGCGGTACGTCGTGCTATGTGACGACCGCTTAAATTTCTCATGGAATCTCTGGTTCGGCCATCTGAATCGTGTGGTAATCCCATCAACGTTAACTCATTCTCGATCAATTAATAACAAATGTCGACCACCGTTCCTCGAGTTCGAGGCACGAGTGTTCCTTGGGTTCGATCCTGGCTCCTTAGAAACGAGATACATGATCGAGAAACGTTAGATCGGTACTCGCCTGCTCATTAACAATTTGTTTAATTTGTAACGGACGTGATAAAAATGACAACGCCGGGGGAAAATTGTAATTTGATTAACGATCTGCTATTATTCTTACCGTATATTGAATCATGATTAATGAATTACACAAATGGTTAGAACAAATATAACCATCGAACGCGATTGGCTCGTTAATCGTTAATCGCGAAATTATTATGCTTGCGAATAAACGATCAAGTTAACGATAAAAAGGCTAGTAAAAGATAAAGTAATCTTTCATTGTATTAGTACAAGTTTCTGATCGCAGATTACAAATACAATTTATGATCGGTCACGATTAGATATCGGGGGTAATTAATTGATCGCTTACTATGATGTATTCGGGTATTTTTAATTGACTTCATCGTCTATAAATCAGTGCAAGAAACCAGTTTAGTTCTGTTTTATTTCGAAAAAGGTGATTTTACGAGTTCTCGTGCGATCGAATACTTTGTATTGCGCAGAGACGAGAGTTTGGCTAGCGAGTCGGATTATTTATAGCCTAATCTCTAATCTCATTTCTGTAAGCTCACCTTCCCAAGTTTATAGGAAGAAGATTATAAAATAATCGAGTCCCGACTAGCCAAATTCTCGTCTCTGCCAAGTGCTTGGCGATCGCGTCTGACCATTACTCATTATTTCTACTTATGTCGGTGCTCGAACGATTCTAGAATATCGAAGTGCATTCGTAAATCTATTATTTCTCCATCGTTGCCAGGGGATTATATTCACCCTCGTAAACTCGACGCAGCGTACAAAATTGATGGTGTTATTGGCATCGGTGATTTAGTAACGAAAATTGAAACCACAACGTTCCGAAATAAATTTACTAAATTTAATTCGTACGTACACGACCACCTCGATTATTATAAAAGAGAGAAAACGAGGATTTCACGGAACGAATCGAATGCAAAATTTCCACTCGAAAACCACGCACGACAAAGGCAAAATACGTTTCAAACGTCACGCGACGTCCAAACCTCGGTATCGTGTTCGTAAATCCTACGACTCGAGAAACAGCCCCCGACCTTTCGTGCCCTCTTTTTCACCCCCTTCTCGTGCCCCGTATCTCGACCATCGTCCAGACAAGGTTATCGGGTTTCTCCCGCGGTTCAAACCGAAGCCGTAAAACGTTTATCATGCGGAACGCGTAACGCGATATCGTAAGATGGTTTCGACCGCTGGCAACCCCATTTTCGTCGAGTTTCAGGGATTCCCAGCGATACGAAGCGACTCTATCGTTCGTTTCGCGATGTCCACCCGCGCGAATCGTGTCCAGCACGCGAGTACTCTAGGCGCGAACTACCTGTTGCGCGTCGCGAATTTATTCGACGCGATTCGTGAGTTACTCGAATCCTTTGACACTGTTATTCTAGCGCTTCTCGCCGTTTCAAAGCGCGACCCAAATAAATAGAGACCGCGCCGGGTAATATTGGACCACCAGAACAATTTTTAGTCCGAACGTGCGATTTTATAAACGGATATCTGATACAGAGAAACCTCGACTAAATACTACGATTTTATACATGATACTTCTAGATGTAGACGTTTTACGTTTTAAACTAGTCTAAATTTAAATTAAACTTCTCGACAGACGCGTAGTGTTGCCTTTGAGAATCATTACACGACTTCTTTAAAATTGAGGATAATTGTAGAAATTGTGAGGGGAACAGTTACTTCTGCGGCGTCTATAAGGGTTGTAGCGTCGAGTAGCATAATGGCGCGGCTACAGCTTGTGGATTCTGCGACGTGACGTACTCGCGAGCATGTCACCGTCGAATAATGTGCTGGCAGCGTCTGTTCCCGGCAACGGTGACTGGTCGAGTCACTGTTAGGTCGTTAATTTCGCGAGGAACTCGAGGAAAGTGCTCTCCCTACAAATTTGCATGTGTATCGTTTGAAGCGTCTCTGTTTTATTTTCATTCTCGTTTGGAGGGTCGCGAAGCGTTAAACGCCGAGCCAGACTTTTGACTGGAAGCAAAACTATTATTTTGGCGGGGTCTGTAGGCGAGCGTGTGCATTCGTTACAATTGAAACACGTTTGGGAAATCAGAAATCTGGTATAAAGACGATACTGAATATTCAGTGTGAGTAGGTTTCATTTGTTCACTAGGTGTTGGCCACTTAATGGATTATCACAGATATTTTATGTTCTTGTTATAAAAGGATTTTCGTCAAATTCAGCTCAAATTTAAGGGATGACCCAATGCATAATACCACATTAAAATGCATGATTTATCCCAATTGTACCTTCTCGAATTAAGGATTGAAACGACAAGGAATTGTTGGAAGCGTCGTTTCTAGATCGAAAGTTAATATCTTCCGCGAGGAGGGTGCAAGTTCATCGGATTTCGGTATCGATCCCGCGCTGTAGGAAGTTCCAGCAGGGCCTTTTCGGATCCGCTTCTTGGCTAAACACGGAAAAGACGAGGAAGAGAGGGGCAGAGGGATGAATTAAGGGCCGCGATGGAGGCTGTGGGACGGAAAGGGTGCAAACAGAGGATAAAACGTCGTACAGACCGGGGGCTGAGTCGGTGTATGCTCCTCGTCTGTCTCGTAGCAAGAACCACGGGAGCCCAACGACGATCGATACGCTTCTCTGTGTACATCGCGAGTTGAAGAGCCTACCAGCCTCTGCTCTCTCCTCTTCTCCTCTCCTTTTTCCATTTCTATCCGTTCGTTTAACCGGTTCCTACGTTCGGGGGAGAAACGCGCGTTTGAAAGGATCGGAAAACCAGTCGGGGGGGCGCGAAGTCATTAGAAGCCTCCCCAACTCGCGTAAACAAGATTCTGAGCAACGCGACGAAGACGACGGATTTTATTTTTGATCGTTAAGCAGATCTGGTCGCGTTGCAGGGAACAACGCAATAATTTTAGAATGCATAAACGATTTTTACATGCTTCTGCACCGCGTTAAATATAAATGAGCTTGTAGCAAGGGTTGCTGAAATCCAGGTGTCCGCATAATTTCCCGAACAGAAATCTCCATAATTGCCCGTTAAATGCATCCCCTCGATTTGTCTCGTAGAACAAACACTCGATCGCGCGGAATAACAAATACCTTCTTCAAATATGAGCTTCGAACTCCATAGTAAACATTTTAAGCGCGTTTTAATGGCGATTCCGATACTCTGTGATTGATACGTAGTCTCTATTAACTTCTTTAGACATCTAGGAACAGAAAAAGATATAAAACGATTTACATGCACCGAAAAAATTCCTTCGATATTCGTGGTTGTGTAGAATACGATGAAAAGTAAAGTCATCCTCGTGGATCACTGAATTTTTCCGCGTTACCTCTACGTCTAACGTCTTGTTTTTGTTTCCCCATTAATTAGCATTCTCTCTCTAGAAACGGATAAACGTATCAGACCGCAAAATTGAAACGCAAATATGGGCAGAAACGTATATTGACATAATCGTTACGGAAACCCAGCGAGGCGTACTCTGATTCTCCGATCTCTCGATTCTCTCTACTGAAATTACCTCCACGCTCCTTTACGTCATCGACAACTAAACTTTCATCATATTAACCACGTTTGCCCGCATATCAACGAGAAAAGCGTTTCTAACTTCAACTTAATACTTTCTGAACAGTTCCTGACGTTCTTCGACCGCCGATCTTTAAAGCCTCCGTTGATTTTATGCGTAAATTCATTTTTTACACTTTCATATTCCAACAATATCACCAATATGATCATCGTAATATATTCTCGTGTTAGAAATGATACCTGACTTTCCTCGGAACTTTTAAAACACAGTAAACAATCGCGTCCTCATTTTCCTATAAACTCCCAAAGAGAATGGAGCATTTGTATCATAAATATTAAGAAACATATATGTATAATGTAACATAGTAAAAAATTGGCTCGTTTTCATTATTCCTATATTATTTGCACCCGTCGATAAATCTCAAGTGCTAAATTTTTACCATGATCGTTTGAAATATCTAATTATCGAGTAAAATATGAAAAGTCCATTGTAATTTTTGAGTATGGTGCTCGATGTGATCGCTCTGAGGGAAAATTTCATGCATTTTCGCGTCGACGTGGGCCAAGTTCAACGAAACAAGAGGTCCCGGCTACCTGGGATCGTTCTCTCGTCGCGTTGGCGTGCATATTTCAGCTGGTTCGTTGTTTCCTCTCGCACGTACGTACGTAACGGAGCAGAGAGGGTGCACCAGGCAGAGGGTTGAGGACGAAAGGGTGCACGACAGAGAAGCACGGGTCGATATTGACGCAGGCCCGTCGGGAAACCTTACGCCGACGTCGACGACGAAATTCAGGCGATCCTGGAATTCGTTTGATCGCCAGGCGCACGTCTCGTTAATACATCGACGTGAATAATTTAAATCATTAGCCGTCGGTGGTCGCGGAAGCCACGGCTTAATACCTGGATCAATTTGCTCCCGGTTAATTGAATTTCGGTCCCGTTGGCGAACTGGGATCTCTCGAGCCAGCTTTTGTGCGCCGCGACGCGTGTTTATTAATATTTTCGAGCGTTTCTCTTTCGCGAGCTTCCGGTTGTTCAACCCCTTCTGTTCCTCCGGAAGGGATGGTCCCAGGCGTCTCGCGGGGCACGTATTTTGCACGCATTTAACGAGAGTTGTAATTAATGAATTAGTACGTGCACCGGGTTAAGATCGAAATTGGCAGGAATTAAGTGTACAAAATTGAGAACAGTTGGAAAATATTTCAGACACCGAATAGTAATTTTCTGGTATATTTGGCCGTTAGTATTAGTTTTGAACACAATTTCTGTTGCATTCTGCAGGTTTCAGCGGACTCTCAAAGTATTCTGCAAGGAAGGTTAAGAAACGCAGAGGTTTTCCTTTCCCATAAATTCTGGATAATAGGATTGTTATTGAAAGCAAGTCGCGCAGTTTCTTGTTTTCTGTTTGCAACAGCATCTAAATCTCTACAAATCGTTTTTAATTTTTTTGTTTGAGCTTGTTTAATAGTTTAATATTCTTTTTTATCCTGATCTCATGGTATCTTTCATTTTACCGACATTTTTACGCCAATCGAGACCTCTCGTCGTACACGTATCCGCAAGCAAGTCTCGAGGAAAGTGCACGAATAAAATACTGACGGAATATTGTCAGGGAAATTTAGTATTTGTGGTAAACCTGAAATCGGCGCGGGCTTAAAATATACACGGTGGTTCGTATTAGCCGTTTGCGTCGCTGGTATCAGACACGATATCAGTTGCCAAGCAACGTGCCGCATAAAACTGTCCCGCTGGTCGACACGCGAAAGCAGAAAATATTTTTCATTTTAGATTTTCACGTAACGGAACCCCCCCCGATGCGCCGACCGAATCAATAACGCAATATTCGTCTGACAGAATGAATCCTGCCCGGCAGACTTTCGTTCCTCGTCCCGTATCTCGTCGTGGCGAGCCTCGAGCTGCCCAGACATCGCGGTATGCATTAATAAAAATGTCCGTGACGTACGAGGATTCCCTACGCAGAAGTTTGGAAAAAGACACGGAAGTGGATACACAGACGAAATGATTTTAATTCCATTTAAATGGTTCGACACGGTACGTGACTAAAAAATTAAATTTACGCAGTGTGATAATACATAAATATCAATTATCCTCGTTCAGAAACGAGCCACGGCTTTTCCCAGATTGTAGAATTACCCTGTACGTGCATACTTAAACGTGCAGGAACACAAATCATGTTGGCTCGACGGGAGAGGCGAGTTTAACGAAATAACGTTCAGTGAGATTACGTTCCTGCACCTTGTCGTTCCCCTTGCGGTCTTGACCTACGACACGCCGTTGAATTTCAGCGGATTTCACGGGTTTCCTTGCTCGGAACTCCGGCCACGCCATTTCTCGACATTTCATAAGCCCCGATGCGCGCAGCCACGTAGGATTTTCGCGTTCGCTTTAATGGAGTAATTTCGCGGGACGCGACGTAACGTGGCCAACAACTGTGGAGGATTGTGATTTCTAGCAATACGCGGCCCATCGTTCCCTAAACTGCTTGCACCGTATATTTCCGCGAATGTTTGAATGCACCTGTCATGGAAAATGTCGAATTTCCTAGCTGAAACGAGCTCTCTCGCGTGCGAGGCTTAAAATTGTCCGTCGCTACGTTTACGACTACTTGCGTACAGTAGCGCGTATCGGAATTCGTAAATAAATCAAACAGTCGTTCAAATACCCATCCGCGATTCTATCGACTTTATCGATTCGCACGTACGTACAGCTATCTAACATATTAACAATATTTACCCTGAAATTGTATAATTAGTTTGTGGAATAAAAATAGCTTAATTTCGCAGTTTGTTTCCAAATAAATACACTCGTAAATATATTCATAAATTAAATGAAGAAGTAAATAATCTCAAATAAATAAACAACTCTGTCACCGCGTAATCAACGAATTTTGTGTTTAGAGAACGAAATTAAATCGAAATATCAGCTACGCGGCAGCATCGATCTGCTTTTTTTCTCCCCTCTCGATTCATATTGCTTCCGAGTTGCAAATTCTCCAAACGAGGTGGCGAATATCCCCGATAAATCGACGAGCACCATCGTTCGCGTTTCGCGATCTTTATCCCCGATCTCGGAATTGAACAAAATAAAAGAGTCGCGAGTGTGTTCATACTGAATTCGCCACCGGGTTGGAAAATCCAAACCGACGAGCCTGCGGCGTCGACGCCATCGAAAAGCTGTTACTTCGTTAAATCAACGCCGCACAAAACGATCCGTGTGTACGTACGTACGTTGTCCGATTGAACTGACCACCCAGTGGAGAGCTGCAGCCACAGGGTCGAATTCAGAAGTGTCTTTCAGCTTCCATTAGCGCCCGGGCGCCGCGTGTTTTCAGAGAAAAGAGTTAAATCGCCGCGATTACGGGTGGCTTGGATTCGCTGCAATTTAATCCTTTGCGAGCGGACGTTTCGGAGCGCGAAAATTAGAGAAAATCAACGGTTACGTAAAAATTATCCTGCGTGCAAATTTTATTTCGAAAGAACTTGGAACGATTCGAGGGAATTGGAAACGCTGGTTTGGAGAAAAAAATATTTTCACGTTCTCGATCCACGTGGAGGTCTTTGGAATAACGTAGATTGTTTACGGAAGAGGAAACATCGTAATAATGCGAATTGTTAAAAATACGCGAGAATTTCAATGCTTTTCAAGCCAGTATATATGTCTAAAAATAGTTAAACTTTAGACGCGTACAGTTCCGAAACTACTAGTGTTTTATTAATTATTGAACCATCGTTAGAAGCGGCAAGGCTTCCCCTTTAAAATGGTTTTTGGTTTTTGTCGATCCGACTTTCCGTTTAGGAGATATCGTAATTTATGTAAAAGGTAATTTTTAAAATTCCGCTCTCCGTCTTAGAAAAGCCTATTAACGCGTACTAAAAATACTAAAACTTTAGACGCGTGCAGTTCCGAAACTACTAGTGTTTTATTAATTATTGAACCACTGTTGGAAGCGGCAAACCTTCCTCTTTAAAATGGCTTTTGGTTTTTGTCGATCCGACTTTCCGTTTTCGAGATATCGCAATTTATGTAAATAGGTAATTTTAAAAAAATTCTCTTATGGCGCTTCCCGTGTTAAAACGGACTGCCAACGCGTATTGAAATTACTAAAACTTTAATTACTTGCAGTTTCGAAATTATCGCTATTTTCTCCATTATTGAGCCATTGTTAGCGGCGGTAAAGCTTCCTCTTTAAAATGGCTTTTGGTTTTTGTCGATCCGACTTTCCGTTTTCGAGATATCGCAATTTATGTAAAAGGGTATTTTTCTTAATTTGACTATCGCTGTCTTCGTCTGACGCGTCGCGCCGTACCTCCTTGTCGCGCGTGAGTCGAGACAGTCACGTGACCAGGAAGACGTAGTATTTCCAAGAACTTACTACGCACTGTTTACTATCCACGCGCGCGAGATGAATGAGCTCGCGCGACCGCACAATAAAATGTAAACAAAGCTTCGGACGCAGATATCTTCGAAACTATCCACCGCATCGACTTGAAATTAAAATCGCTATATCTCCGGAACTAATAAAGCTATCGACTCTCACGAACGCTCATTTTAAAGGGCTTTTCATCCTCTATCCTATGACTAT
Source organism: Colletes latitarsis (assembly GCF_051014445.1). NCBI lineage: Eukaryota > Metazoa > Arthropoda > Insecta > Hymenoptera > Colletidae > Colletes > Colletes latitarsis. The sequence goes on along the minus strand of NC_135141.1, from coordinate 29,789,350 downwards.
ACTAACTACTATATTCTATGCTGTCTTCTATGTTTATTTTGACATTTACTTTGACGCTATATACTCAAAGCAGGTTTAGCAATTCCTATCGATCATACGACTGGTGTACGATAAAATTCTATTATGAATTATTTATTTAATCGAAAATATATTTAAATTTGTATACAGGGTGTTTGCGTAATTACTAGCCAACATTTTTTCATAAATATTTATTTTCGCTGGAATTTATTACGGTATCGACTTGAGACAAAATTCAAGCGCAATCCACGAACGAAATTAGCTCCGATTCTCGACTTTCCGACCCGAAGCTCGTCGAATTACAATTTGGAAATGCATGTCTGCATTTCTAGGCGACTACGGTCCCTCCTATCGTTGGACCGCTGAATTCTTGCAATTTCATCGACGAGCGTAGATCCGCGTCGACACCAGCTTATGATTTCACAAAGAGCCTATAAAACGCGTATTTCACGGTGACTGGTTATCCCATCCAGCCAGCACGCTCCGTTTCCCCGAGAATTTTATGAAATTACGATGAATAGCGTCAAAGTGTGCCCATTCACGGTTCGTGATTTATCAGAATAATCAGGTCTGTCGGAAACGAGTAGTCTCGAACGAAATATCCACGCAAGGTTGCGATCCGTGTCGTCGAGAGAGAGGATCTTGTCTTTTGGCGCGACTCTGGCTCGTCCTTGGAAAATATTTTCCCCGAGTACCGTGAGAAATTCGCACCTTCGAGCCTTGGGGGATATTTCCCAAGTATAGAAGGTATCGTTGCAGTTTAATCTTTTTCCCAAAATTACTGCGTAGCGTTGTATTCGTCGCTAGTCGTGAAATTTCTCGAAAATTCGTTCCGCCTCCCTCTGCTCGATGTCGTTAGATCGGTATCCTCGAGGAACGAAACTACGAAATTAAGAAGGCTCCGCGGAACGGCGAGGAAAGTTAAAAGCACGCGGCCGGAAGTTGCTCGACAGTCGTCTCGGCGATTGTACCGAATCGCTGCAACTCGAGACGAACATTCCAGCATTTTCCGCTGCAAAGTTTCGGGCGGTTTTGTTCCGCGAGAATCTTTTGGACTTTCGTTGTTAATGCGAACGTGGGGGAAAAGACAGATTATACGGATGTTCGTAGCAAAAACGAAACATTCGAGTCAAAACGTAATTGGACTCGAAAACACTTCGATGGCGAGTCGTAATTACGCGCAATAATACGAGTAACGCAAATAACCAGTTGGTCGGTCGAAGACACTTCAACGATCGTTCGAATCGCGATACTCGCGCTCCGATTGTCCAAGAAATGGAATTAAATCGCGCGATAACGATCGTCGAGTGACGATGTAATGACTACTGGTCTGTCGTACGCCACCGTCTGTCATTGGCGCGTTCGAAACGATAAAAGCTGTTTAACGGGAAGCAATAAACGATTCCTGAAAGCGACGCGCCGGAACAGTCGCGTTAAATAATCGTACACCGCGGTCGCCGTAATCGCGATCGAAGCTGCAATTCCGCGGAATTGGTTGCGTTCGCAGTAGCTCGGAGCGAGGTCGACGATCTTCGAGCTAGTTGAAAGTAATTCCACGGGATTATAACGTTGCACGCGTGACGAGTCTTTTCAAGGTTCGAAGAAGTTTCATGAAATCGAACTCCACCCTTGTTTGCGTCGTTTGGCGTCGGCCAAGAGCGATCATCTTCGGTATTTCCATTCAGTCGATGAAATCAATTTAATTTTATGTGCACGGAGTCTTGAGATTTTCTTTAAAATATCAGGAAAATTCATTACACGCGTGTACACGTTGCGAATGAATATTTATAAGACAGTTGGAAGATCGACCAACGATCTGGCAACGTCAATATTGGTTCGAATTTTAAAGTTAATAATAATGATAATGTATCACGATACATAGAATTTTAGTAAGTGGTAATATCAATTTCAGTTTCTCTTAGTTGCAAATAAATTAATGTTGAGTATCGTCGATATTTATATTTTCGGAGACGTTTGGAAACCGAGATTTCTTTTCATTCGGTTTGCATGGGAGACGAATCTCTGTAGGCTGTGTATTCGATTATCAAGGATTCAGTCTTGGCGATTCAAACGATCTGTCCCTGGGTGGATGAATTAAAGATCTAGAAACTAAAAGCAGCCGCAATATTGACGTAAATATTTTTCCATTAGGGATCGGAGAAAGTAGTCGGAACGGAGGCGCATTGAATGGAAGATGAGGGTTATTGACGTCGACAGTCTAGGTCTCCCTCTTTTCTCCGAGTCTGCAGCTTGTTTCGAGACTTCTGACTTGAGTAGCTACATGGTTTTATCATTATTTTTTACCCGACATCATTCGTCTTGAGTTTCTTCATTTCATAAAACAGAGATCAATTATTTCCCCCAAAAAATTGTAGCCTTTTCGGATCGTGTGACTGATTCTTCGTTTTTATTTTCGCATAGGTTTGCTCGACACGGTTAGTATCGAGTAATTGTTTCAACGAGCCTCTCAACGGTGCGCTGAAAAGTAATTTCCTTGCTATCGAGCTATCGATTATGATACTTTGGCCGAACGAGGCTTTCCACTAACTAGAACTATCGAGATACGCGTCGAACTCTCGCCTGAACTCGTCGAACTCTCGCCTGAACTCGTCGAACGAATGCATTTCAGAACGAATTTTTGCTCGTTCCCGTGTACGACGGTTACAGATTTCTCGGTACCATGGCAAATATCCTCCGAGTTCCCACATGGGATTAGAGGAGGGTGTGAAGGAAGCTCTACGTATGTAGATTTCAACCCCAAGTACCACAATCCTATAGAGTCTGCTCTTTGCTCTCCGAATCCCCTGTAAACCCGATGTATCTGCGGTTGCAAATTTATCGATCGTCGAACAGGAAGCTCTAAAATCGCAGTTTTCACCCCCTCGAGTACCACAACGCTCCGTAGAACTCTCACCCTAAAAATGAGAAGCCAATCAACTACACTAATTTTTTCTCTCAGCCCACAAATTATATTCGAAGCTAGTGAATTGCTAAAAAAGAAAACAAAATACTTTCTTTTCCGTAAATTCTGTTTTCCTATCGAACGAACGATTCCATAATGTATGCAAAATGAAGCAAAGTTGAGGGGGTGTGACGTATCGTAACGAGAGTTGCTGGTCAAACCGAGATTCCAGGAATTCTCTGATGCCAGGTTAATGATCCAAGAGAACCTAACCGCAGGAGAACCACGCGCAGACGAGGATGACGACCTTCCAGACCGCAGGTCGTGACCACGAGGACCGTCCTTGCAGGTCGATAAAATTCTATACCCGCGATTCTCGAAGCGTTCGCGTGACACACGGTGACCCGAATTCCGTGGAGCGTGCTTTTCTCGTCCGCGTACGCGTCTAATGGCGAATTATCGACGGGCAGGAAGTCGATGGGCATCCGGGTGTCGAGGAACTCTCGTTTCTCTCGCCCAAGTTAAGAAACTTTGGAAAAAGCACCGACGCGCGGACGTTGCCTTCGTGTACGACGGACGCCTTGGGGAACTTTTTCCCCAGCAACGTGTTTATCCTTTGGGGATGTTCGGCCTTTGAACGCCTTACGCGAGTTTCCAAGTTCGATGCTTTTGAGATACGCGTTACGCGGAACCGTCCCCGGAAAACGCGAGAAAGTTTGGATCCGAAATAGACCGTAGAATCGGGTTAACCTTTCGCGAAATGTATTTTCTGGACGGATTGATAGAATCGAAGCGTCGCTGGAGAATTATTTCAGGCGCGGAATAATAAATATCGACGAGGGAGAATTAATGGGGGCAATCCTAGTTATAGATCAGTGTAATTGTCTTTAATTTTTAACTTTCGAAAATTTAGTTTTGAAGATATGTTTTTAAAAGTTGTGACCTTAGGGGATGAATCACTCGTGATAGTTGTCTCATGCGTTAATTCAAGAAGAATCCGCAGCACGTTTCATTGACCTCTTTACGATTAACGAACAGTCGAAGGCGCGAGTTGTCGTTATTTATTGATCAAGTGCCGGGGTTTGGACGGTTCGCGTACTTTATCGCAGCAACAGGGGTATTTGTGTCTAATTTAAAGACGACCTAAATTTCTCCGGGCTCGGCAACTGGGGCTCGTTGCGATACTACAAATATCCACGGGATGCACGACCTACCACCAGGTGTTGCTGAGAAAGTCAACCACTTTATTGTTAGAAATTTAACGCGTTAATAAACACCCTCCGACCAGACGTAGAATTTCTATAATCTTCTATAATATTATACGAGCAACGAATTCGAGTTTGTGTAATTTTTGATACGTTTAAATCTCCCTTGGACAAACAAGAAATACTGTTTCCCTCGATTTGATACGTCAAACTTTATTCCGTCTCGTAGCCTCGTTTCTTCGATGGAAAGTTCATTCCCCATCTACGTTTCATGGCTTCGAACTAACGCAATTTCGAACCCGCGGAACGACCAAGTTGCACGATTCCAGCGAGGTCAATAATTCTTAAGCGATTACGGTCGAGTTTCCTTGAGAAGCGCGAGCCCCGAACGAATCAAACCCGACAGCCCCTTTTTCTTTTAATCGCGTCCATGTCGGATAGTCTGCGGCGTCGATAACTCAGTCGTTCGCGCTTCGACGACAAATTGAAAATCGATATCCATACGCTTTTGTCGCCCGTAGAAAACCGCGAACGCGAGTGCAGAATCGGCTTTTTGCGGAATACTTAGCTGCCATTCCGAGCCGGGAAGGCGTTTCCCACCTTCTCGTCGAATTTCATATTTGTACGGTCAGAACTTATTCGGTATTTCGACCGTGACTTTGTGAAAAGGAAATCATTTTAACGCGTTCACTTGGCGATAAATTTTTTCTATATTATAATTATAAGAGCTCTCGGTTTAGAAAATTCAGGTGATGTCGACTTCTCGTTCGAGCAATCTTGAGGTAATTCCACACGTAGTAGACGATTGTTATGGCGCGGATTATGCAGATGAGAGTCTCGAAATCTCTAATCTGAAGGACCAGGTTTACTGCTTGTAGGTCAGTCTGCAGTGAACAGTTTTCGGAGGAAACGTAAAAATTACCATTGTCACAAGAGTAGGTCCTTGCATAAGTTCATTCCTGACACTATTACCGAAATGGTAGCTTATTTTTATAACGAAGATACCTAGAAATAATTATGATCCAATTATGAACCTTTTACACCTGTAAGATCACTGAGAATATTTGCTTAGAGAGAGAATATCGTAGAAAATATTTAAATATGGATTCAAAAGTATACAAAGTCGTACAGTTTGCAGGAGCAACAGCTGTGCATTCCAATTTTGTTTGCAACATCGTTGACTTTTACGTTAGCGCGTGTATGTTTTTCTGTTATTTCATTGCGGGGGTGTAGGAAACTCCCACAGCGCATCGCGTTGCATTATGCTTTAAAACGAGCTTAAGGTACTTTCACACATGGTGTGCATTATCGTACGAAAAACAGTGGTAATTTTAGTGGAAAACCTTGGACCATGTTGCAATCAGAACAAAATATAAAATAGCTTAGAAAAGAATAGCTTGTCCCAGTTTTTAAAAACGCCTTGCATATTCGTAACACAATTTTTTACCCTTTAAAATACTCGTTCAGAATTCCGAGAGCGCGCACGTGTTTTCAATACATTAATTCGTTCGTTCCGGGAGTTGGAATGTCAAATAAAGTAGGTTACAAAAATGTATAATATTTTCAATCGAACGACGCACTCTTTGTACCCCTTTCGTTTTTATTTTGCAACGGTATACCAATCGCAGAGACGACGTAACGCAGCGATAATCCGATTGTGCAATAAATGGCAGTGTTGCTCGGAATTGCGTTACTAATGGAGATGTGTAATAATAATGCTTTAATCGGTACCCAGCGTTGTCCTCTTTTGTTCCCTTTTTTTAGTTCGAGCGAGCATCGATGGTTTTTATTGCAATCTCTTCGTAAGTAATATTTTCAGAGGCATCGTCAAAATCGAATCAATTTCGTTCGAGAGTCCAGCGAAACGATATTTCTATCCGACAGTGAGAGAGAGAGAATAATATTTCTTCTTAAATTTAAATGCAAATTCGAAGTTAAAATAATCCAAGAATATTTTATACGAAGAAACAGCGAAGCAGATTGCAGTTAATCCGTTTCCCAGGGGCGTAGGGTTAGCGAAAGGTCGATATTTAAAATTCCGAGTCACGGACCGACCCCGTCAATGGGTACATTTCATACAGAATTTTTGTTCTACGCGAGAAACGGTGTTCTTTTCGCGTCGCGGTGAAACTAACCCGTTGAAAATAATTCCGTCCGGTCAGACGTTTCAATTGTCACGGACAGAACACGACCACGACAATTATACAGTACACGGCGACTGTTTTTTTTGTTTTTTTTTAACGATCACTCACTTGAATTGCACGAACGGGGGAAAACCGCGCGACGAACGGACAGCAATTAAAATTCGTTTTAGTATTTACGGCTAGAAACAATTAACGACGCCGTTTTCTGACTGGTCTTTACGACGCGCGCAATTAGTGGCGCAAGTGAACTCGACAACAAAGAGATTAAGCGTATTTAATAATACGCGGAAACTCGAGTCTCCGTTTGTAAATCACGATAGTCACGTACGTTCGGTCGTTCGATCGAAATTAAATCACGAATGGCGAAGATTTTTTCTAAAATTCTTATACATGAGAATAAAATGACGGGAGGTGCGTGTTTGCTATTTTCTTGCCACTGAGCAACTTATAGCGATGGAATAATAATTGGGTCACATAAAGCAAAGACAATTTTTATTCGTTATAGATTTATTTTTCAACTGATTTCTTGCCTAAAAAACACCTTCTTTAATATCGAATTATCATCGTTTACATAAAGCATAGATTTTTAATATTTATATACACCATAGATGCATAAAATTCGAGTAACGTGCAAATCTTGGACTTTAAATTTGACAAAATTCGTACGTACGGAGGTGTTGACATTTTCATAAAAATGTATGCACTGATTATTCGAACGATCGCGAGAAACGCACAGTGTCGCCTACGGGAATTAATACCTTGGACATCCGACGTCTGCGAAGATTTCGTTCCAGCTCCCCATGGCTGCCTCCTACGTAGACTTTGTCGTCGTTAATTGCAGCTTTCCTAATTGAGAGTTTAATGACGCTGTGAAAGCGCGGGGTCGTCCCTCTGGAATTCTTTGATCTCGCCTGTTGTTCACCCCTTTCTTCTCCCTTAGACATCTTCGTGATCTCGCGACGTAGCTCCCGGAGGCGTCGAAAGTGTTTCACGGAAAGCACTTATCATCGATAGCCCTCTTTCGTGTTTCTTTCGCGCGAAGACACCTTTATTTTCTTCTCTTCCCTCTTCCACTGTCAAATTTTAATAAAAATCCAAAGAATGGATTCTAGAATACATTCTGAAAAGACCTGCATTTTTGCGTTAAAGTATATCCAAGCTGGTCGACCTTTTAAAAAGAGATTTCTGTTGGGGAGGTTACGGAGCTAATTATTTTTGTTTACTGAAAAATTTGCGTATTCTCTATTTTTTTAACAGGTTTCAATTAATAATTTGAGAATTCCAAAGCTCTGGTACTGCGAAAAAGTAAACGTTTTTACGACCGACGAGATTGCAACTTCCCTTAAACTATTGTACAAATATTATGAGACAATCGACCATGGAAAGATCGATTTAACGTTTCTAATAGAAATCTCCCATAAGAGCTTTTCGAAGATAAAATGCATCGTTCCTTTCAAAGCACCGTAACTTCGGCAATTTTTCATCGATCGGTATAAAAATCACAGGATATATTTTCCGGGATACATACTTTCAGAGAATCGAACAAAGAATAGTCGATCGCGAAGCATTACTAATGGAAAGAAAGCCCCGATGGGATTCTCCAGGTATGGCGCGCCATTTCTTTCCGAACAGCCTCGGTATTTCTCCATACATCGGTGCAAAATTCGCGAGACACATTAAGGGATGCTTTCAGGAAACTTCAACGAAGAATAATCGATTTCCCAAAACACTTAAGAGTGCATTCTAGTCTAAATAACAATTTTTGACTAGTTTACGACGGTAGACAAAGCAAAGAAATTTCTGAAACCACGAAATACTATCTATTTATTTAAATACGTAACGAAGAACTAAAATTCCAAGTTGCTTGGTCTTTCTAAATTATTCCAAAACGATCTGTCGAACAATAGGGGGTGGTCACGATAATTTACTCTGCCCCAGTAGAAATTCCATCGACCCGAGCGTTCCCCCGAGCATCGTCTACGCGAGAAAGCGTTTCAACCGATCCGGATAGCCTCCCCTCGCGATTCTGGAAGGAATATCGAATGGCCCGGAGTAGGGGTAGGACTCGGTCAGCAACCTTCGTCGGCTCGTACCAGGTGCATGTCCGTGGACGGGTACCCAGGTATAAACCACGATGCTCGCGACCACAGGGTAGGGGTTCGGGGTTGGCCGGAGGGGTCGGTCTTTCGAGGGGGTCGCGGTCGGTTGTAGGGGGGAGCGAACGCGCAAAGGTGGCGTCGGCGTCGCGACGCCCAGAGAGTGTCAGTCACCAGCCGACCTCAACGCGTCGCGTAACCTCGCTCGTCGACACGCAGTGATACCTCGTTCCTCGGGTGTTTCTCGCAGCGGAAACGTCGCGGGACCGGAAACGTCGCGCTCCTTCTGGCCGATCGACGGTGAATCCTCGTCGAGAAACCGTTTCCCTCGCAGCGGAGGCATGCACGGTCGCGCGCTTCGCTCGGGAACAGGCCGGTGAAAAAGGGGGGAAATCGAGAGTGCTTCGAAAGAACCAAGAAGAATTCAACGAATCGTACGATTCCACTGTCGATACGCGAGGTGTGCTCCCGAGGACAAGATCCTTGTTCTGCCTCCGTGTTCCTCCACGCGTCTCCTTCATTCACAGTGGCAGCGTTCTCTGAATCGATACACTGGAACCACAGGTTTAGTCCCCGTTTCGATTCCCACCGTTCACATTTTTATGGAGAACGCTCGGTGCTAAGCGACATTTGTTGAATCTCGCGATCGAACGAATAGGATTCCAAGAGTTTTCGATTTTAGTAAACACAGAAATACAGTGGCGGAGGTCGGAGGGAAGCCACTCCTGAACGCGAAGACATTTTCTGCGGGCAACGCGCTGCGAAAATTGGGTCATCCGCGTGTGATCCAATCGCGAATATTTCGGCCGCCGCTCGATACCCGGTTTTCTCGGCAATGTTTTGGAGCAGAGTGCCTTGACCGAGCGGCATGCGTCGACCCGGGTATCCGCGTGACCCGGCGACCCACGTAGCGGCATAGCTGGGGTCATCGGGTACCCCGCCCGGATGTTACCGAGTGTTCTTATTTTTCCTCCGTTTCCCTCTTTTCCGCGTTCAACGTGCTCAACGATACGCGATCTTTCTCCAAATTACGCTCGAGACCCCACACTGGATCCATCTAGAAATTATCACGTTCGAAAATTGACTTTATAGCAGACCTAATTACTAGGAAGATATATAGTGCTACGCTAGAACACTTGCCAAACAGTGTTTCGAAAAACGATCGATTAAATATTTTTCAAACGTGCCCATGTGTTTCGTGATTCGGGACTCGAAGGGTCGCTCTCGATAAATCTCGGTGATCTACGGATTTACTTATCAGATGCGACGTTTAGACTACATTGAAGTAATTTCGAGAGAGGAAGCGTCAGAACTCGGTTCGGAGATAGGATTAAGACGTACCGACATAAACGATTAGATTAGCGAGCAACTCTGAGCATTTGTGAGAATTCCATTGAATAGACCGTAGCTTTGGTATTTTGTGTGTAAGGTATAACAGTGTATTACATGTTGCAACGTAGGATATTAACCTCTTTACGCTGAATAACGTGCTCTATTGATGTCGGTGAACTGTATCGATCTGTGCACCGTCATTTTGGAATGACTCTAGCTTCTTTACAACACTTACAAATCCAGTAAAAGTATTCTGTCTCGTAGCTGCTGAATCTATAAGCTCTGTTAACCCTCTGCGCTCCGAGAATTTTTATTTATACGAACAACTGGAGGTATCGATGCGATTTTATGGTAAATTCAAATTGTGTTATCGGGAAGAGAAAAATAAATTGAGTTGTAGCTGTGCCGATAGCAGCCTTTCCATCTGGATAGGATAAGAATTATTTGTGATTTATTGATACTTTTTCAAGCTGGAATTTTATGGTAGGACATTAATTTCTTCACAATTCTCATTCTAACGATTTTTCTTATATTCTGCTATTTCTCGTTGAAATTAAGCTTGAATCAACTATTCGCTCCGATAAGCTTTATCTGAGAATTTCATAACCTTCCTATTTTATTCGCATTCTATACATATCTATAATTTAAAATTATAATTCCCCTTCGTTTATAGTTTCTTTCGAACGACCAACCGATTTCCACTCAGATATCGCGTCTCTCTTGTTCATGCTCGTAATTTGCTTCTTCGTTATCTCGATTTTCTGTTTCGCGATCGATTCCACCATATTTTCATCGTTCCCCATCAGCTTATCGTAACACGATTTTAGAATCGACTGGAAGCGAATGGAAACGGAAAGTTGGGCTGAAATTTTCGAATTTTACGAGGCAAAGTTTAGCGAACAAGACCGTAAAGATACACAACCGCGCGAAACGCGATCGTGCTCGTAAAGAGACGTCGATTTTCATAAAGGATCGAAATTTGACGCGAATATCCTCTCGATCGTAGGATCGTTGACGCTTCGTGCGTTTCTTAAAGTCCCATTTAAACTTCCGCGGCGATATTTGCTCGACGCTTCTCGAGTCTTATCGACGTTACTTGGAAACTGTCCAAAATCATTCGCTCGATTGCGCCTGGAACGCTAAATGATACTGTTTATCTTTAAGTCTTTCCACGGCCATTTCACGCTTCCGTGGAAATCGCGTCGCGCTCTTTAATCGAAAATCTTCGGAATATCTTCTGCACTTGATTACTCGGCTCGTTACGCCGCTCCTGGAATTACTCGGGAACGTTTTAGAAATAATTACCGTAGCATCTGGTTCGATTTTCGTTTTATTTTACACTTTCGCTGCCAGGCGTGATGCCTTCCATCGGGCAAAAAATCATTTTATATAAATTACAATGTTCTGGACGCTTTGAAAATTCAAAGTATGGCTCCTGCCTGTTTAATTTAATCGGAAGCGTCACTTTACGATCGTTCGTACGCGCAAGACGCGACAATTAGTGCGTTAATATCGTTATCTCTGCTCTGCATTAACTCGTTACCTGCGCTCGACGTGCTCGTATGCTGGCAGATAATTGCCACTTCGAGTTTCCGTCGCGTTCCGTGTATTTCTGTCGAAAACCTCCGGAATAAAAAAAAAAAAGAGAGAAATCGGTTCCTCTCGGTTCGCGTATTCGATTATTCTCGGTTGTGTCGATTCACCCGAACGCTGCTAGAAAATTCCAGCCGCACGACTCCCACGGAATATACGTCTTGCAGTTCCGTCACGGCGCATTGCGTTTCCAACGACTGTAAAATAAAAATCTACCCGTCCCGGGGTTGAACCGTGACACCTTTAACCTTCCACCGGCGCTCCTTCAACCGCGTAAACAGTCACGATTTATTCATTACGAGGAACGCGTGCGTCCCGCTCAAAGTTTCAATTTGCAAAGTGAATTCGCCGTCGAGGGCGGACGTCGTTCTAAAACGCGAAACCAACGCGTCCGTGACTAGCGCGTGCGGAAACTTTAAAGGCCGGAAGTCCTCCTGTGGCGCGCTGCCCTCGAAAATGGCCATTTTTGGTACACCTGGGAAGGGAAAAACCATTACGTGATGCGCATACTGTTAAATACTGTATACTCAGAGGAACAGAGAAAATACATAAATAATATTATGAACTTGCAGAAGAAAAAATAGGAAATAATTTATTTTAGATCTTTATTGTTCAGTGCCTTTATTGGAAAATAAGAATTTCGAGGTATTTGAGGTAACGCGATTTCAAGTAATGAGTTATTTCTCATTCTCGATCGTCATTTCCTTTGTCCACGCTGTTCTGACAAACTAAAATAACGAGTGTGCCAAAAGTAGGGTTTATAGGTTCGTGCTAGAAATCGTCGATTCTACCAGATGCCAACTTTCCAGCCTCGCGCAATGGAACCTTAACGAAAATGGTCATTTTTGAGCATCGTGTTTCTTCGACGCGCCTTGCTCTTTTTCGTATGCATTTCTCTGTCGATCGATCGTCGTCGATCCGTCTCGCGGCTCGATCGTCGCAATCCCAGCGCCGTTTAATCCGGCAATTAAACGTTCCCGACCATAATGGCTTATCGAGGATTCGCAGAGCAGGCCAAACCGCTCCGACAGATTCGCGAACCTTATCGGATCCACTGGTCGCCGGCTGCTGCGACTCGTCGATAAGCCATTGTTTACCTTGCACACGCCCGATGTCGAGCACATGCCGGAATAACGAGCGGCTGGCCGACGATACAGGCTGACGTCGATGCCAAAACGACGAGCGATCGAACGTCATCGATTAACCCCTTCGTGTCCCCGCCTGGACGCGTTACGGAACAAACCCTGAAAATTTTCTGCGAAACATTTCATTCTCGACGATTAAAAAAGTGGCACGAACGTTCCCAGACTCGAGTTAAATCAACACCTTTTCGCGAAACAGAAAAACACTTTTTATCAAGTGTCCAGAAAACGCAGTGTTCGATTTAATACAATTTCAAGCTGCAAATATTGAATATTATATTTTACACGCTTCGTATAAAAATATTTCGAGGTCGAAACATCGGAATATAAATACCCAACGAAAGTTCGAACACCAGTTTTTGTTTTCAAACAGTTTTACACGTTTCCAGAGCAGCAGTTTTTGCGTTTCTCTATAAATAACAATTTCTTTCTCGACGTAAATTATCTGAAACTGTGGCGTAAACGATACGTCGGGCACGAAGGGGTTAACTTTTCCCCTCGCTGAGCGGTTCGATCGCTCGAAAGGAAATTCGATTTCCCGTCCGCGACGGAAATACCGACAGACTGGTCCTCGAGCGAAGCGATCGTCGGAATATTGGAGTAAAATGCGAGAGAGAAAGAGGGAGATAAAGCTGGAAGAACTCAGTGTGTCGCGAAGGGGGAGTGTTCTTTAAGAAGAGGAAGGACTCAAGTGTTTCACGGACGAAATTGTGCGAGGATCGTAGAACGGAAGCGGTATCTCTGATCGATGAACGGAAGTGTATCCGAAAACTGAGAGGAAGATGGAAGAAGAATCGAATGTTTCCCGAAACAAGAGATTCAGGATGTGAACGTTAAGAACATTAGGAGAATCAGAGTTCCGGTGAAACGGGTTTGTTCTGGAAGCGTGGTACCATTAAGAGCCAGCAACCTGTAACATTTGAATGCTCCAGTTTTTAAAAAAGGGAAGCTTTACATTGAAAACCGAGAGATAGCTTTCATGCGATTTTATGGACTCGAGAGAAACACTGTTAAATATCGACAAAGGAAAATGGTATTCTACGGTTTCTAAAGAAGGTCTGGCACACTGAAACGGAGGATCAACTTTCCGTGTCAGGCGGCAGCGTATTGCACTATTGAAAATCGTTGCAGAAGCTTCTGCTGGTTTAAAACGGGGGCTACTGGAAACGGGAGTTCGTACTTTAATTCGTAAACGAAGACTTCGTGTTCTCTGTAATACGCCTTGGTAATAAGACGAAGAGAAATTGATAGTCCGATGATTTCTAAATAAAAGGAAGGCGATCGGAATCTACTGGCTCAAAATCTTGCGTTCTTCGAAGGAATAGAATTGAAATAATTCCAAACGCCCATCGAAGATTCGAACCCAATGATAATAGAGTAAACCTCGAAAGTGTCCTCGCTGATATCCGCGGGGAGTCTTCGAACGGTTCTCGCGGATCGTCGTGAAGCGTTCCAGGGTGACCACATGCGGAGAGGACGGATGCAGTCGGGAGCGACGCCGGCCAGAGGAAACAGACGCCGCAGCCGTACAGAGAGTCACTGACCTCTCATCCAATCACAGTCCAAAGTGTGATGTTTGATGCTGCAGTGGTGTTTTATGCGGCGACGTCGAAAAGGTGTGCATCCGCCGCGGCCTCACACGCCGTTCCGCTCCACTAACCCAATTTTCCTCGCCGCTAACGGACTGCAGTTGCAGTCGCAGCATCGCCCGCCCACTCCTACAACCCCCGTGACCCTCCGAGTCCCGCGCCTCCGCGTTTTCCAGCTTCGTTCGACCCGGATCTCCCGCGATTTCCACGATCCCCGCCGTTTTGGCAGCCTCGAACGCGAAACTCACCCGCCTGGGTCGAAAGGGGTCACCGCGATTTGGCGTGGCTTTACCCGGTCGGTTCGGGCCTGCTTTCGAACGGCTCGCTTCCTGGGGATCTCGAAAACCCAGGAGCCGAGTTTTCGAGGCGAATGGGCACTTGTTGCCTGCCAGACATCGCACGGTGTTCGAAACGGGCGATTTGGACACGAAAACGTCCAATTTTCGACCATCAGTCAGTTTATTTTCGATGGTAAGTTTGCAAATCGCTGAGGATCTTCATTCGAGACATTATTCGTCTCTAGAAATTGTTTAAATAAGTTCATTTTTACGTTTCTATTCTTCTTGGAAATCAGTTTACGATTACATGAATCTTACACGGGGAGGTATATGCTTAATTTTAGAGTAAAAACAATTCATCGCCGTTTTCGAACACTGTGGGTCATCGCGGGGGAACCTTTCACGACGCGATCGAGGGTGAAAGTTGAAATTTTGGAGAATATAAAATTGTCACTGACTTGAAAGCTCCTTTCTCGCCCAGTTCACAAGGGATGCAAATAATTCCACTTTAATTATTTAACAGATTTAAAACTTGAATAGACATAGCTGTTGCATTTCCAATCGAAGAATATTATTATCAAAATGGTAATGTATTTTGTGAAATTCACCGAATTGGAAGCTCCTTTTTTTAAGCACGTATAAATTTGTCCAATTCAAGATGCACGCAAATAACATCCACTTTAATTATTCGATACATGTAAAATCTGAACATGTAGAAATAGCTGCCGTGTTCCCAATCGTTCGACCTATTATTCCTGGGAAATTATCAATTTAAATAAGTGTCGTTGGAAAAATTATTCTCGATATACGAGATTAGGTACTAATAAATGGGAACGCTTCCTCCGATTTTGAAATATAAAGTACGATGCGAGTCTCCCCGGCTTCGTCGTCTCCTTTATGCATATTTACGAAGCGAATTATAACTGAAACGGAACCGACGAGAATTTATACGTAATGATATTCAAATTGCCGAAGACAAACTTCAAGACGAGTATAATCTTAAAGTATTGCTCGCGACTCGAATCTGCATGCGCGATAGCAAAGTAAAACTGAATATTTAGTCACTTTCTGTATGGAAATAATAACGAATTTAAAGCGAGTTTTATCCGAAATCTAAATTCGACGTTAATTAATTTCGTCTGGTAATCGTATTACTGTTCCGTCTTTTTTATTTGTGAAAATATCAATCGCAACCCGCGATCCCTTCCCGCGTACCCCAGTTTCGTTTTCGCGATTGATTGCTCTTTTCCGTAAATAAGTCGAGTTAATTAAATAATCGTTCCGGAAAACGTTATTAATTTTAACGAGTACCGCCCCTCCCCCGTGCATTGTCTCGTTCGACACTCGTTACCTTACCTTTCGGATCGTTGCTCTCGTTTATTTTTCAAAACGTTAACAAACGAACCAGTCAAATTAAATATAATAAAACAGACGCGCGGAACTGTTAAACACTACAAAAGAATATTTATAAAAATAGAGTTCGCTGCTGAGAAATATCGTGCCCACGGGAGGGTTGCTACAGTGATAATTAATTTTGTAATACCAATTAGGGTCGAAGCGTAAAAATATACACGCCGTGCACGATTCGGGGAGTTTATATCAGAATTGTATAATGCTCAGGGTAGTTTGGAGGGTTTTCAAACGGGCGAATACGTTGCATTAATTAGCGGGAATCGAATAAATCGCCAGGCGATTGAATCGACGTTAAGACCAGAGGAGGCTCGATCGATTTCCATCTCGAGAACTCACCGAAAGCTCGGAAGGAGGGAGCTGGAATAGGGTGCTTCATCTCCTCCGGTGAAGTGTCAGCACAAGTACGGTGTCGTAGGTACGAGACCCGATGCAGCCAATGGTCTAGAACGAGACCACTTAGTCCGAACGGGTCACCCTCGATAACGACGGGATGTCGTTCAGCAATCCCTCCGTTAACGCGTGTTACGTCAATTAATATTAAATCGGGCCTATCGACGCGGCAGTTCGATCCTCCGTACCCTAAATGCCAAGGGTAGTCGCGACCAAGTCGTTATAATTGCTCCCCGATAGATTCCAACCCTCAAATATACGCTGCACATCGAATTTTTTAATCTCAATATCGGGTACACTAATTCATCGAAATTCGATATGCAACATTTGAGGATTAAGATTACTGGATCAGGTGTTGCACGAATTGTTAGCACCTAAATTATATCGACGGGCAGTCCAAACACGGATGAATTGAATTTAGTATGTTTATCTTAACAGTGTCGAGCAGCAAACAGTTGATGATAAGGATCGATTTTGCCGATTGTGTAATTTGAGCCTAATTGGTCCGTAGACTAATTGAAACCTGAGCTCTCGGGTCCTAACTGATCGAGTAATGGGTAGCCTGATTGCTCCCGTACCGGATTACTCTGATTGGTAATCGAATTCTGATTTCTTATTGTTTACATGGTTCGTTTTTTTTCTTCTTGAAACTTTGAAAACTCTGCTTTCCATTCGAAGCGAAAATTTTAAACAATTTTCTAAGAGTTCTAGAAGTCTCTGAAATTGCTATATTTTTAATATATAACTCGAATTCATAGTATATTTTGTACGTTCTCGAGTCTGCTTGAAAAAGTTACCCGATTTCCCAGAACAAAAGCCAGACGTGAATAATTTCATTAGGTCTCTCTGTTCACCGTACCGTTATAAAGTAAAAAGAAAAAAAAAAAACGAAACGACAAAGGTGATCGAAAGACATCCTGCAGGGGACGTCTCTCGCGACATCCTTTCCTCGTTAACGTAATTTCGAGTAATTAGAAGAGTGGCCGGAGGCATCGTAGTTGACGTTAACTTTTATCGCACCCTTCCGCGACCCAATTTCGCGGTGACTGATTTTCGTCCATTTTCCCCCGAATGTCAAAGGTCACTAGGACTATTTGTTCTTCCAATCCGCCACTCGTTGCTTCTTTACTGTTAGCCGTTAACAAACAAGACCTCGAGAAACTCGAGTTAAAATCGACTTTGGCGAATTTCGGTGCTTTGGTTAGAGAATGATTCAAACGTACCGTGCTTCCTGAGGTTACGGAACGAAAGGGGGGGTCAAGGGAACCGAACCCCGCGCGTTTCGCCGGAAACAGCACTCCGCGATCCTTCACGAAGGAGACTTTCGAGACAGTCTGAGATCGCAGGGGTGGGTCCTTTCATGGCTTCCAGAGCTTACCCTCGAAAGGTACGCATTACCCTCGAGTACTAGCGCCGGAGTAGTTCGGGTTGTGCCTTAGGGTCACAGGAAGCCCACCGCAACGACGAAAATGTTTGTCGACGATCGACTTCAAAGAAACATAGACGAGCCTGCCCTATTCGCTACGTCCTATCCCTGAATATTTACATTTTTCCCCCTTTGATCCGCTCCATTCGATAAATTTCTCCCCGAATCCAGTATTCTACCTTTGATCCCGTATTTATCAAATTTTTCCGTCGCAAGAGAATATTTGCATTCTATCCAAGGTATTCGACTGAATCTACAATTCCAGCCTTCGCGTTCTTCCGTGGACGTTTACTCGCGATACTCGATCGATTCGATGAATTTTCAGGAGTTTCTCAGGAGAGATGTTACGTTATTCGAAATGTACCGTTTGCACGTTGATTTAGGGTAAAATAAATTATTGTGCAACCGCGGCGGTGGGCAGACGCGGTTGCTCGGTTTAGAGGGGAGAGCTCAATTCTCTGGAAATTGTTGGACGAGAAATTCCAATTTAGTACTTAATATAACCACTGGCTCTAAGTTTGGGGTTGTTAGCGCCGCAATCGCGATAGATTCACGATGCCTCGGTTGGTTAATCCACGTGGTGCAACTATGTTACGTGGATGCGAACTGCCGAGTCGTTCGTTTGAAATCATTTCGAGCGGCCAATCATACATTACGCGGTTAATTAATATTCAGGCCCGGCCGCGCTCGACTCAATGAACATTCGACACGCTACAGCGGTTACATTCGATTTCGAAGTTATACAGGGTGTTCGGCCACCTCTGGAAAAAATTTGTATGGGAGATTCTAGAGGCCAAAAACTTATTAACGTTTAAATTTCAAATCGTTCTAAAAAAAATTATTTTTGGCGAAAAAATTCATTACTGAAAATATAATGTCTGACCGTAACTGTCTGTTGCCCTGAAAATTGAGACTTGAAAAGTTTCAAGAAGTGTATCTCGAAACAAGAGAATTTCGAGCCCCCAGTTTTAATTTCTGCTCTGGACAACCAATTACTGTATTACTTATGTTCTCAGCCGGCATCCGCTACCAGTCATCCAACACATTAATTACATTAACGCGTCTCCGTTCCTCCATCGGCGTATTTCGCATCCACGAGATTGCGGGCGTCGCGTTCCTCGGGGCTGCCATAGTTTTTCCGTTTCCGCGCGCCTCGTCGACCCTTTGTTCAGCCTCCGCGTGCTCGTCTGGGAGCAGTCTCGCAACGACGGAGAGTAAACCAACGTCACGTCGTTGTCTCTCGCACCCCCCCGTTCGTTGCTCCACCCCCGTTCGCGAAACGCGAAATGGAAACTGCACGGCGAATCCCAAGCCACGCAGCGAGCGAGATTCGCGACATTTCTCGCGCGAGAAGTTCGTTTCGATTCAGGAAGCCGGCGACCCTTGATATTTGACTCGGTTCTCGCGACGTCTTCGCCACCCCCGCGCCGGAAGTACCAGTTTCAACGCGAGCGTTTAACTATTTCGATATTGCGGCCAGCTTATGAAACCGTGTACCGCCACGGCTGAAAAGTTCGCCCCTCTCGGACTTTATTTCGTTTAAATATAGTTTTTACGTTGGTAACCTCTCGTGAAAGGGGAATCTTCCATCGAGAAACGGTACAGAAAATTATTTATACCTCCGATGAATAGTAATTTCTTTTCTTTGACGTTTTGGCGAGCGAAATTTGTTTGGAATTCGAGTGGAAAAATTGATGGATAGAGGGTCGAAATTCGAGGCGAAACATTGCAAGGTAATCTCGTTGCACGATAATACCATTCGTGACTGGTGAAACGTTAATGGAGCCGGAATGGGAAGTCTTATCACACAAACCTGCATAGTCATCAGACTTAGCGTCATCAGATTTCCATTTGTTCCGTTCTAGGTAACGCGAACTTTCTGGCGCGCGGTTTCAGTAATTTTATTACGCGATAGCTGTTTTACGCGGACAGATTTTCAAAAACAGTGCATTTTGGAATACAATATTAGATTATTCTAACCCTTAAGTGGATTATTGAGACCGCTGGAAGTTTAATTTTTAAATTTATTAATCCTCCGTTAGTTCATTATTTTTCAAATGCTTTAACCAATTTGGTAAAAATCAACATTGAGTAAAATAATTCAGGTGAGATTGAGAGTCCAGTTAAGGGTTAATATCCGATCAAATTAAAAATTTAGTCACTATCGATGGAAGACTTACTACTATTAAATTATTGAGAATTTTTTTTTCTTTCTTTTTTAATTCATGCTTTACGTCATTAGCGACAACTTGGTGCTGTTTCTTGGTAGATGTTTCTGTGACATCAAGGCTGTAGGTGATGTTATCTTGCATTTTTGCCTTCGAACGTTGTACCCGGAAAGAATTTAATCTATCGAAAGACTCAGATTCGAACACGGTCGCCGAAAAAAGAAATACGACGAGAATAGTCGCAGAATTTAAAAAAGAAAGACGCTGAAAGAAATGTCAACAAGCGCGTCCCCAAAGAATAGCGACAAGCTTTGATGGCCCGGAACGCTCGAAAATTTATTCGCATAAATATTAACAAGTACGTCATTAGATGGGTCTCGTTACTGCGTGGAGGTCTCGCGTTCCAAGAAAATGACTTTGAAAATTGAGTGCGCGTGCACTTGACGGAGACTCGTTACGCCCCAATACTTTTCCGCGCGACACTTTGTAAACGATTTTAAAAAAATTATTCTCGCAAAACGGGATAACCGCGGTTTCGACAAAGCGGTCGTCGCGGTACCCTGCGAGCTCCGGCGTTGGAATATTAAAAAACACGCCGCGGCCATTTGCAAGACACGGCGGTTGTTGCATTGTAGCGCGTTAACGCGTTCGCCGAGCTAGAAGCGGCGAACCACCAACGGGGCTCTCGACAGAAGAAAAGGAAGGAGTCATTATCGCCGCGAGCCACGGTGCATTACTCGACTGTGCCAGGGTAGTTTTCAGCGTCCCAGAAACGCGTCCTTTCCATTCTTGAGCTCGCCACCGTAGCCAGCCTCCGTCGACCTGTTGTCGAACAAGTTTCTTAACCTTCCATCGCGCCAACTTCATTCTACGTTGCAGAAAAGAAATCCTATATGGGTTTACGTGCACGAATTATTAGCCACTTTAACCCTCTCTGAGCGTGTCTGCGTCACGTACTCGTTCTCTGCGTCAACATTAATTGTGTACGATTATTTTAGAATATCTCACACCAGTGTTGGTGAAATTTCAATATATATCCAATTATTGGTGAACTTATATGTGAACCGTTTATTTTGAAAGCGGGGCAAGTCCATTTTGGTATAAATTCTTTATTTCACATGTTGTATTCTTCGTTAATACAGTGGCATTCCCAGATAACATTAAAAAATCGCGAATAATTCCATATTTTGCAATATGGAAGACAGAAAATGGGCCCTGTGGAACGCGTACGCATCATATGACTTCGCGTACCAACTTAATTTAACTATAAATTTTGTAACTTCGTATATTAACGTTGCGTCCCATAGTATCGTCGCGGTAGAATTAGGATTAAATAGCCCCAGCGTCTCGTTCCTCGACGAAGCATTAAATTGCCCCGTTAAGAAGCTGAATTCCGGGGCCCAGGACGTTAAAGAATGTTGAAGATTCGCGTAAAATCACACGAGTGAATAATCTTATAAAAAGAAAGTCTGCATTCAACGTGCTCTTTAAAGAAGAAAGGGAGTCATTATCGTCGCGAGACGAGTAATGCGCCTCGCGACGAGGTAGTTTTCAGCGTTCCAGAAACGCCTCGTTCCCATCCTCGGGCTCGATAGCCCACCGTGATCTTTCAACCTGTTGTTGCATGACTTTCTCGATGCACAAAACCTCCTCCGGCATTAATGCATCGATGCATACGGATAACATGTACAACAATGTAACGACAGTTACTCCCGAGCATATGCAAGTCATTCGGTTTGTTAACAACGAATCGATAACCTGTCGGGTTCGAGTGATCGAGTAACAATGGTAGTCTTCGATTGGTATCGAAACGCGGCTCGTTATAAAAATATTTAACAATGCTCGATCAGATCGAAATCCCGAGTACGATTATATTCCGCGATGAATATTTTACGAATATCAAGAGAAAGGTTAGAGATATTATATACAGGGTGTTCAGCCATCCCTGGGGAAAATTTTAGTGGGAGATTCTGGAGACCAAATTAAGACGAAAGTCAAGAATATCAATTTCTTGAGTGAGGCTTCGTTAAAATGTTATTAAGAAATTAAATTAAAAAATTTCAAATCATTCTGAAAAAATTATTGTTAGTTACAGGGGTCCATTACAATCATTTTTGGTCATTACACATACCCCCGAATTCCTACGCACTTTCGAGAAAAAAATTCATAACCGAAAATATAATGTCTGACCATACCATTGATATGTTTCACTGAAATTTCATGTGTATCTTTAAAACATCATAACTCCTGAACGGATTGGACGATTTTAATTTTCAAAAAAGCAAACTACGCGCATTTTAGTGTAGAATATGTAGAAATTGCAAAAATATTCGAAAAGTTGATCCTTGGCCCCGTAAAGTGAGAAAAACCCCATAAAAATAGTTCAATTTTCAAACTGCCATAACTCCTACAATTGTGAGTATATTACAATGAAACTTTTTTATGAAGTAGAGCTCATGGGTACCTACGAAAAAGTATTCGACAACTTTTCTGTAGGGCGTCAAACAAAATTACTAAAAATGAAAAACGAATTTTTAAGAAAAATCGACTGGGGATGTCTAAATTTTTCGGTAAAAAAAAAAATTTCGAATCGTCCTAGAAAAATTATTTTCGGTTGCAGGAGTCAATTGCAAGCATTTTTGGTCAATAGACATACCCCCGAAATCCTACCCACTTTCGAGAAAAAAATTCAGTATTGGCGGAACTTTAAACGTTAATAACTTCTTAACGAAGCCACCATCAACAAATTGGTGTCCTTGATTTTCGTTCTATTTTGGCCTCCAGAATCTCCCATTACAATTTTTCCCACGGATGACCGAACACCCTGTATATTATGCTTCGCAATAGGGGTCGAATAGCTACTTTCTCGCTGCCATCGTTAAGAAATTCAACCCTGCACTTAACCTGCCGACTATTAAACAATTTCAGCCCACGCGAAACGAACGCGAGTGGATGATCTTATGGGAAGAAAGCGTGGGTGTAAGGAAGAAAATGGAGAAGTAATTATCGTCGTATTACCCGTGGCTGCGAAGGGGTAGTTTTGAGCGTTCCAGAAACGCCTGCTTTCCCATTCTTGGGCTCGATAGCGTAGCTGGCGTGCTCCGTCGACCTGTTGTCGAAGGCCAAGCACAAAGCAGCCGCCCGATGTTTCCGGGTCAGAGTTCAACGTACGTGCCAGGGCCGGATCGCGCGCGGGCTCGCGCCACGGGGCCGAGCGGGGAGAAAAAAGTTACGCGTTTGTCAGAGCCCGCAGCCCGCGGATCTCAGAATAGATCAAAGAACCTGGAGTCTGAAAAATGCGTCGCGATTCTCGCGCGAGCTGTTTCGACGCGTATCGCATCGCGGCGAATAATGGACCTGGGGGGAGGGAGACTTTCTTCTCTTCCCTTTCGCCTCGTCGCTGGGAAAATGGAGTGCGCTTTCGACGCGAGGGAAAAGCTGTTTTCGGGCCTCGAACGCCCTGGGAATCGAGCGTTCCGCGGTAACAGCGGCTTTCCAATGATTTTTCTACGATAGAAAAATTTGAAATTAACGTAAATATCAAGAACATAAATTTTTCTATTCTCGTTCTCTCTTTCCAATCCATTATTTACTAATCTTCCTCGCCCGGATATCGAGGCGACGACGCAGCAGGAATTTTAAAACAGGGAAGTATTTGCATCCGGAAATCGGAATTGGAAAATCACGAAGTTTCCTGGATATCAGGAATACCCTCTCGAGGCTCCAGAGATAAAAAGGTTCCTTCCGTGCTCGTTTCTTTTTTTTAGTAATCGTGGAATATAATTCATGGACTTGCCGCGGCTTTCCCTTCGGTCCCTATACTCCGCCAGAAACGATCGGAATCAGAATAGGGTTGGATAAAACGTTGGGAAGGGCTGACGTTTATGTTGCAAGTTTTGACCGTGCTGGAAGAAATTCAATTATTAGGTAGTCGCTAATTTTATGTATCACGAAGTTCGCGTCACGCAATGAGAAGGTCGACGAACCGTGGCCTAAATTCGACGAATTTCAAGCATAATCTGGTGACCACGGGGGATGATCGATCGTACATTTTACATGTCCAATTGCTCGCGTTGATTCGCTTCGAAGCAGAAAAAGTCCAACTTTATTTGCAACCGCGACGAATCATCGCGGCGGTTGATTGACCATTGTTTATATTAACTTGGCGCTTAAATCACGACGCATTCGTTCCCCAAATTAGAGCTCTCGATATTCCGCGTATCGTTATCCTCTAATTTAAATCCAATATTCGAAATTAATGGAAATATTATAGAAAATTAATTTGAAACGCGGGCGGACGAGTCGTATATGGGTGTCAGAATCCCGGGAATAGCGGAGACAATAAACTGCTTTCCAAGTGGCAAACAAAGCGAGCGAGATGAAGGGTTTCCAGAGAATAAAGATAAAATATAAAACTCGAAAACACGTCGCAGTAAATTGAAACGCTTTAATCATCATGAATCCCTGAATAGGAACTGCTCTCTTCTTCTTCTTGCTCTATCCATGGAACGATATCGTCCGTTCCAAACGCGCCAGTACAATGGAACACAGGGGCTAAATCCACTTTTTCGTCGGAGCGAAATTTCGTTCTTAGAAGAGGATTTAACATTTCCATTGATAGGATACGTCAAGTCAGTCGCGTGGGAAATATATTTATTTAGAATTATTTTCTCGATTAAATTTCATTATCGTTTGTGTTGGACTTATCGACTGACCGTGCGGATGAAAAAAGTTCCAATTATCGGAAGAAACACGAATCAGAAAAGGCATCCCAAATATATCAACGTCCCTGTTACGAACTATCGAACAAAAGTATCGGATGTTCACGGTTACTCCTCCATTCGTGCAGGTTCCACTGTCCACCAAAAAATCCTTCTTCGGCCGCGTTCGCGTTTGGAAAGTTTGTACGTCCAACGGGGGGTAGGAAAAGCCATTTTCCTTCGATTCATCGTGCCTCCACCCTCGGGGTTTTGCCTCCTTTCAATGCAGCCCGATGAGTCGACCGTTCCCCGAGTGCGTAACTCGCCGATGAATAGAAACCAGCGACTTCTCGGACGCGAATGTCGATGGGGCGTGTCGACGAGGATGCAGATCATGCGAGTTCCCTCGCAGTTTAATCCAGAAATGTCGCCAACCGGTTGATTAGTATCTCTTCAGGACTCGTTCGATCCTTTTGATCATGTTTCCACCTTCCGTGGAACGATCGACGTCGAAACTACAAACGATTAACAATGGAAGCTACTTGAAAGATAATTTAAAGTCTGTGACAATTTCTTTTCAGTAATTTATCAGTTTGTTTCCGTTCGAGATCCGATTGGATCTTCGGAAGTATTTGTAATCGATACATCCGTTAATGGACGTTGTACTCGCGAGAGCCAAAAACTGAAATCGAGGTTTTATTCGCGGACATTGATCGAGTTTTGGCAGAACGCCTGGCAGTCGATGATAGCTCGTCGGGTTCCGAAGCATGGTCTTTGATGTAAAGTGGCCGTCCAGATGATGGAAGTTAATCTTGTTGCGAGATTGAGTTATGGCGCCCGAAGTTCCTTTAATTGCGAATCACCGACGGGCGCTTTAATCATGGAACGATAAGCATGTCGTGGAACGCCGGTATCGAGTGTTCGTAAACTACGTTTCACGAGACATAAACGCTCGTCGGCGGACAAAAGTTTCCTTTTTGTTCCCTCTGTTTTTTCCTCCTCGTGGAAAAAGTGGAGGAATTCAGAGAAGTTTCAGCCACGCTTGGAGGCATTCCAAGCTCGCTTGCAAATTTCAGGTTAAAAAGACATCAAAGGCATTTTTGTCCTTTAAAGCTCTAGAATAGTATGATTACGCAACCGGGGCTATCAGATTCTGTTTTGAATTCGTTTCGCTGTTTATCGAGACAACGGAAGGCCTCGTAATTTTATTGCGGGTCGATGGAGCTTACATTTTCGCGAATTTCTCGAATTCGTATTATTCTACGAAGCACCAATGCACACGAGTGAGGTTTTCGGAATTTTTCTCTCGTCCAAATAGCGACGGTCGATTTAAAGGGCTCTCAGACTCCTGAGCGGAGGATCGACTTCGATGAAGACGGAGACGATCGGTCTGTTCTTTTTAACGCTAAAGAAAGTCGAGATATATCACTCGGGGAAAACCTTTCACCTCGGTTACGTAAATCCAGTCGTACAGGATACCGACATCGCGTTTTCGCGATGTAAATCACCCACCCCCGACCATCGTTTCCTTTTTCGATGGTCCTCCGCGAAGAATAAACGACACGCCTTCGTGTTGCATACTGAACAGATTCACCCGCGATCTTTATTAGAATTCATGCTCGTTTTTTTATCCTACTTCTCTCGCAATCGGTGACGATGCCTCGTCGAGTCGTTGACTCGTACTACTTGCTCGAAAGAATTCTTATGTATCTACTTACTAAAATCGTTTAAAATATAAAACATATATTAGCAGATTCATCAAAGAATTTTATATCGCAACACTCGTTTACGTGGAAAATTGTAATGTAATTTTACTCGAATCTCTGCTTTTTCAAAATTATTTTCGAAATCGTTTCACCCAGTCAGTTGATTCGAATAAAATTTTTGTAACGTGTTTAAATTGACGGGCAATAATAATATCAATAGATGGAATATAAATTTTGACATCGTTGTTGAGAAGCGGTAATTCAATTCGGGCGTGTTTCAACCCCCAGCCAGCAGTTTTACTTTTTCCCGTTTGACGAGGCTCTCTGTCATCCAGCAGACAGTTTATAAGGGTTTTAGCGTTACTTTCAGCGCTAATGCAATTTCCTTGGACTATCCATTAGCGGACTCAAAATTTCAACCCTTTTGCGCCGGGCACCGCTCGTTCCCGTCAAGATGCAATCTCGATGCGGTTTAATCTCGTTTATGCATTAGCCGGAATAGTCTGCAGTACGTAGAAGGGACTGGTTCCCCTCGTGGTCTTTGTCTTTCACGGCTGCAGGGAGCTCGTCCTCTTAAGGTAAAAGTCTCGTACCGCTGAACGTTTATATTCCTTCGATTCTAATCGATAACCTCGAGCACTCGTTCGATTAACTCGACTCTGCTGTTCGAGAATAAAAATAATATACACGGAAAATCCTTCGCTGTTTACTATCGTTCAAAGTACCCACGAATAACTAGCTAAACATTTTTGCCAATGTTTTCCGCGCTGAGGGGAAATCCACGTAACGAGCTCGAATCCTCCGACTGTATTAATTCGTGATATCCACAGTAATGGCTATTCCTGCAGATGTTCCGCGTTAGACACGCGTTTCAAGCTGGGCAAACCACTTATCCCGACGTGATAACGCGAAGTTCGCGGGAAACTTCGCCCTGTCCCTTCTCAAGAAAATTACGCACGGATCTTTCCTGGCCGCGAGGGGAATCGGGAAATCCGAGAATTGCCCTCGTCGCGAGACCCCTCATCCCCCTTCGGTACTGATGGGGCTTAATAGTTTCCCCAGGATTACCAGAAGCAGCCGTGAATCTTCGTCTATTCGATCTCGGAGCAGCTTATATCACGGATGGATCGTTGCAATCGCGTTACCAATTATATCATCCTCCACTTATCGCCCGGCAAATTATTATCGGAATCAGAGATCGCGTTTGGCTCGCGAGGGATTGCCTTTTCGTATCGCGTTATCCGTTTGTTAACCTTCGTTGCTCCACGAGCGAGGTTTTCCGTTTTATTCTCTCACGAAACCTTGGAATTTTTTACCGGGGGGGCGGTAAAATTCTTTGTACCGAGTTTGAATATATTTGGATGTATAATTGGAGGGTATTCACAATCTTTTTCGTGTAAAAATATTCGATAAAAGGTATAGATTCTGATAAAAAATACTAGACAACAATCTGTTCTCATTTTTGTATACATTTAACGTGTTTGAAAAAATAAATAATAAGAAGCAAGAAAGAAAATTGATTTTTCAAAGGTTCTAGAGTAGATTCTTAATATTCTGAAATCACTGAAGTTCGAGAATATGTGACCGGAAGAGAAGTTGATTTTTTGATTGAAATAACGGGGGTATCGTCTTAAAACGGTTGAGAGGACGTTGGAATCCTATTCCGCATTGCGTTCCACGGAGGTAGCCGATCAATTTTCGATCGTGAACAGCGTCGTTACGTAACCGCTACGGATCGGCCTCGGTCTCGCGGATATCGGGTGGATAAAACGCGTCGAGATGCGACTCGATATTACGTTGCAGGCCCGACGAACCTCGAGGAGGTCGACAAGGGTTTCGAAATTGCGTACCATCCGACCGGTTTTCGTAGCATAAATTGCGACTACGGTCCCACGAACGTCGACTGTGTTCACCGTGCGATCGATTTCCGGTCTGCACACGCTATCCATCGGTTGTCGATCGGTACTGGATCGCTCTCGTCGGGGTGGCTGGTTGAAAACTAACCAGGATTGTTGAGATACGCTAGAGGGACTGGAAATCGATCTACAAAGCCAGGGAATACGTTAACACTTGCCACACAGTATCGCAGAATATATCTACGTTGAAATTAAAGTGGAAACTGCAATGGAAATTATGATACTTTGAAAGACACAAGCAATATTAAAAATCGATTTTCAAAAGCACAGAATGATAATAAATTTATTTAGTAAACTAGAGAAACAACCCTTTACTTTACAGAGAATTAAAGAGTTAACTGCAATGAAAATTATGGTAGTTTAACACGATAAATCAATTTAATTTCCACGAGAGAGAAATCCTCCGTTTCGTATCGGTGATAAATCAACGATTCGTCGTGAAATTAATTTAACGCAATCGCGTATCGCCGTGAGGGGGGGAAAAAAGGAGAAATATTGGAAAGAAAAAAGTTGAACAAGCGCGAAAGAATGAAGGAAAAGAAAACACGGAACGGCGTTCGTGTCTGTTCGTTTGGTCGAGAAGGGGGCGGAACGACGGCAATTTGCCAGTTCCCGTGGAACGGCCGCGTCGCGAGACGTCGACGTCGACGTCGAATCGAAAAAAAGAGAAGAGAATTGCACGCGCGCATAAAAAGGCAGCAGGAAAAGTTTTATTCGCCGATTAATTGGCGCTCGTGCCTTGCTCGTTTCGGAGGACATAATTGGGCGACTTTTATTCGTTGGCGTTTTCCACGCGAATGGAAAATCTGAACGGAGAGATGGACAGAATCGATTTATTTCTGATTAATTAAAATTTGTTTAATCACAATTTTAATCTTTCCTCGAATCAATTCCCATTTAAAAATAGCCCGAAAGATGTACAGAATTCTATTCTAATAATCGAACATCGATCGAATCTACGTATATCAATTTAAGTATTCGAGATATTCCACATAAGAATTTTTCCACCCCCCGCTACGAGGGTAGGAATTAAAGTCAGAAGTATTTTCCCGTGCCTATAGCGTCCCAGAGGCTCGTAGACAATAAAACTTGGAATATTAGCAGCGGTTATCGACGTTAGCAATACGCGAAACGTTCGCCGGAAGAATTTACATCCGGCGCAACAATCGACAACTGCAATAAAGGGGATTTAGCTGGTAATCGATCATCGATGGATACCGTGGCGTTTGAAAAGAAATAGAGGATCGTTGCAAATCGAAGAAAACGCTGCGCACGGTGATAAATGGCTTCGTTCCTGGGGATAAATCGGCGAAACTCTTCCCAGAGTTTCTCGTTAGCTCCTCGAGGTTGAAATTCGTACGTACACCTTCGGATAAACAGTCGGCGATTTGTCGAGAGCGTCGCATTCCTCGATCCTCGATTCCACGACGAGCGTAACGCCTAATGAAATCCATTTTTCGTCCGCGTATAATGGAATCGTTATCGGAAATCGAACGCGAAATCCACGGGCGCCTCTTCGAAACTTTCGACCGTCGTGTAATCGTCGTTGCAGCGAAATTACTTCCCCTCTGGTCTATGAAAACCAGAAATACACGCTAATCTCGTGGTCGGAGCAAAAATTTCGAATTTTTCATTAAAAGACGCACCGAAGTTTCAGGCAAAGGCACATTTATATATTTATTTCGCTTCCGAGTATATTCTATCAAATAAAATGTCGAGATAATTTTACGAAATTAATCACGCAAATTCGCCAAAGAGAACAGTAAAATCAGCTGAAACTCTTCTGCCTGAATATTATATCGATGAATAATATTAAACGTTAATTTCGAGCGTGTTCGGTGTTTAATTGAGGAAATTCACTGGTGAAACATCGGTATGTCTAGTATGTTACATTATTATCGTTTTTAGCCGAGTATTGCTTGTCGTTTTACGCCGTTCGCAAAGAAGGTAATGAAAGTTAACGCGAGACCTTATTGCGATAATATCCTTGTATTTTCCGCCCCATAAACAACGGGGCTTTGTCGACGGCTCTCTGTCAAGGAACGGGAATTTAATTTTAGCGACGTTGTTTCGATACGTCAAGCTTTTTAGTAATAAATCCCGCGGATTTTAGATTTTTATCGCTACGGGACGAATCAACGACAAATCCGCGGCGTCGGTCGACGCGACGCGCGAATGAATTTCGTTCCCAGCCGCGTGAAATAACTGTCAACTTTTTCCAAACGGAAAAGCGTGCCGCGGTGTTTATCGTCGCTTTTATCAAGCCTGCGGAGAAGCAGGTCACCAGACGAGATTCTCACCCTTGTTTGATCGTGCTCCTCTCCTCTCTTATTGAAATCCAATAATTCTTAATTGGGTCGTAACAATAACACGCTGCAAGCGTCACTGAACTTAACGGAATTCCATTATTCTACCAATTGGCTCCGCACCGTTGCTGATTAACCCCAGGTTCTGTGAAAAATTACGAAAATAACCGCTGATCAACGATCCTGACGTCTCAAAAATCACTGCTCGATTCGGTGCAACGAGGCAACAATTTTTATTCAATTTATTTCACAATGTTTACTGCGGTCGATGATCAGAAACGCTTGAAACTGTAATAATTAGTCGTCAGCTTTTTGCATGGATTTATTTATTTACTTTCGGGGCAGCTATTGTATCGATTATACTTTCAAATATCCAGCTTAACTCGAGTTAGCAGAGAAATGCAATATGTATGTAGCCTGGAATGTTCGTGTAGGGTAGATCTGGGTTAAAAAGAGTATGGTAGAATTTTTATTTAACTTTATCAGACTCCTAACAGAGAATAGGTATAAGTTTAAGTACTCGGAATTATGACGTATGCTGGGGAAAGCAATACAAGAAATTTAATTGCGTATTGACTTTCCCGACCAGCGAGCTCAATGTATTTTTCATCCGTCCAGCTCTGACAGTTATGTCGATTCATTATGTCACCCTTCATCATCGGACAAATGGTGTTCGGTGGATCGTAATTTTTAACTCGATCGATCAGCCACTGACACACTGCCATTTGTCTTGGATAACTCGTGAAAACAATTAATTCAATCGGTACGTCGACAGTAAATTCTTCTGTAATATTTCCCCCAGAAGGGCAATTTTCTTCCAATATTATCAACCATGGAATAGAATCTTTCGATCTTCCGATCGAATTTGCCCAACAGAAAGGAGAATCTTATCGAAATACCTTGTATGGTTCGCGGAATTTCTTCATTTTTCACCGTCGCGAGAAGAATGAAAATATTTCGTGACCTGTCCAGCGAGAGAGGAGGATTCATGGGATAGAACTTCCTGCCGGGGTAATAATTTCGAGCACCACAGGGGGCTGAGAAAGTCACGGATGCTTTGGTCCCAGTGGCGAAACGTAACTTAGCCCCGACAGAATCAGTGAAATAGGTCCGCGCGAGGCCAGACGCGACCCCCCAACGCGTAGAATCGATTCGACGGGAACGCAGTCGCGGTCGATTTAACGATGCTTATGGCACTCGATTCCGTGACGTTTCCCGTCGAATCGTCCAACGTTCCGCGGAACTTTTCCATCCGTTTTCCCTCCCTGTTTTGATTTAACGCGCAGCTCAGACCGCCGCGTGATTTTGACGTAAATTACCGCCGGATGACAGGATCGGGACGGGCATATTTTATTGAACCGTTCCGCAAACCCCGATGGAAACGGCTGTTAATTAAATGTTTTCCAAAGATTATTCTCGTACAAACGCGCGTCCGAGGTTTCGAATCGGAATAAACGAAAGATGAATATTTCAGTTGACGGGAAGTCGATCGATGCGCTTAATAAAATTTCGTACGTATCTGTTTATAATATGATCACCGGTGTTTTTGTCCAATTAGTTATATTGGAATTCATACAGCGTCAACGGAACGTACGAATACCAGCATTTTTCGCGTCTTCTTTTCATCGAGCAATAAAGCTTGCGTGTCGCGTACAAACTTTTCCTAATTTACAACGATTCATTTCCAAGAGAATTCTCCGCTCGTGCAGAACGCGTCATCCAGTGCGCGCAATTAATCATTCATTTAATCGGGGAGAGCGAACTCGAGCGGATTAATATTCCCACCGACCGATCGCTTATATTCGCTTTTTACTGCAATAATATCTGAAAAGATCGCTCCGTCGTCGAGCCATTTTTCAGTTTCAGTTCTTCTCGCCTTATGGCCGACGATTGTCGAGATTCCGCGTATCGTAGACGCGAAAATTACGGGGTCGTCGCAGCTGCGGGCTCAGGGGCGCGTATAAATTACGCGAAATTAATTAACACCGTGTAAACGAAGCCCTAGCGATCCGGTCACGTATTTGCGGAGCTCGTACACGCTGCCCGTTGTTCCGTTCCCTAACTCAGCACGTAGTCTCCATTGATCCGTCTTTCTCCTATCCGCGCTAATGCACCGTGACGAATAATCCTAAGCAGAAATGCCTGGCGGTAATCAAGATAATTAGCACGGACGGTACCGTGGGAGAGCATAAAACGCGAATGCCAGCGTTTAATCCGCCGCCCGTGTCCGCGCGTTGATATTTTGTTTACCGGTGGACGGTTCGAGCCGCGTGCAATCGAGACTGTCTCTCTATTTCCGGTGTACGATTCGTTGTACATCGTCCCTATAGTATTTAATCTGGCCGACCGTAATCGGGGGAGAATTTAAATGTTACCCTTTTTCCTTTCGTTTCAATCGTTTTAAATCGTCGACGCTCTTTGGAGGGGCGGAAGCTGTAACGAGCAGATCACACGAAAAATAATGGAACATTTTCCATTACGTGGATATTAAAAAAAAAAAACGAGATCGATGTTGTTTCTGAAACTTTAGAATTCTTTTGTAATTTGTTTCGCGAATATGAAAATATTCCTCGAAGCAGCACTCAGATAAAATGTAAGATAATGCGAAATACAATTAAAATTTTCTAATGCAAACCGAGCGATATAAATTGGGTCAAAGATAGCGGAACCGTGTTTGCACGCTAACGAAGATAACGAGAACATCGTAGACGCGAATTCGTATTATGAATTATATTCTGGGACCGATCGTTATCGGCGAATATTGATTACGATGATTCGCACGTTTCGCAATTACTCGATTAAAAAGCATTTTATGTGCCTTCGATGCGATAAGGAAATTCACGTCCTTGTAAAAAGTACTCGTTAATTTATCGCCACTGTCTATGACGAAGATTTAAATATTCTGCGTTTAAAAATAGAGAACGGTGCTGTGAAAGTATGTCTTTCTTTAGCGTCGTTAAATGGAGCAATCGATTTCTCTAAGCGGACGTAAAAAAAATACGACTTATACTTGGACGATGAATCTATAAACAGAGGAGGAAAAATTAGAAATTGTAGGTAACAGAGCGTGTCTGTACATATTCTTCAGAGTCCATTCCGTTTGCGAGTTTATCGATTCGCAGCTCATGGTTTCTGCGTGAACGTAACGGCGCGGCGTTCGCCACCAAACGCGAGACGATTATTAAATATTGTAACAGTTTTATCACGATCGATTTGCACGGCTGAATAATAAATACGGTTGCACTTTCGCGTGCACGAGCCGCGATGCCATTCGCGATCCGTTCGAATCTAATTCGATCTTTCCATTAACAACGATACCAGCGACGAGGATACAATTTTCGAAATTACTTTTAACATTAACCCAGGATGCATTTGTCAGGCCCACGTGCCGAAGCTGTCGCATCAGCAAACGGCGACTTTGTTCGTGCTATAAATCAGTTTTTGTATTACATTGACCTAGTAAATCATGCTGTCCTTGTTCCCGGACGGATAAAAGTTCCTGAAAGCGGTAAAAGTTCTTCATTGTCGGAAGAAAGATTGCTCGATATGCTCTGAAACGGGACTACTCGAAATCAATGAATCAACCTAGAATCGCCTAGGATCGTTTCCCTTTCTACTAATACGAATCCCTCGGTTTACGTATTCGCGGAACCGCCGGAGCGAACAGTTCGTCGAATTCGTTAAAAATCGTTAAAGTCATCCGTTACAGTTCGTAACAACGTTCGATGGAGTTACGTTTGGAACGTAATGACGTCAGAAGCTCTCTAGCACGCGTTTGTATCCCCCCATACTTCAAAGCATTTAACACAGTTTGTTGCTAAATTACTCAAAGTTCCCGGGAAGTTTTTATCTCTTCTGTAAAACCGACGGCGCCATTAACGAGGACCTTTATTCGAGCTTCTAGCGACCGAGTGAAATCCCTTTGTCAACATCAGTGCAACGGCAAATAATACGTGGCGACCTATTTTACTCTATAAATGGATATGTTTTGGGTTAAGCACATTAAGTTAAAAGAACACTACTGGGACGTTGGAATATTAAACAACTCCGGAAAGATGTTCCGGGGCATTCCCTGCGGAGTTTCCCAAATATTATTTTGCACTACCTTGATATCCAAGAATTTTCTTTCGTATGTGTTCCACAACTGGGAAATATCACGCCAAATAATAGGTCATCATCAGACTTGAATAATTGCAAGCAAGAAATACTTTTCTGCCTCCCGCGATTAAAGATGTTTGAAAGATCGAGCGTGCGTTGATATTTATGCAAAAGAATGTCGAGAATTGGATAAGCGGCGCCCGGAGAACGGCCTTCGTTGGCTTCCGTTTCTCGCCGCGGGGAACCTTGACCACGCTGCAACGAGAACCCCTTCCATTTCCACGCAGGAACGACACGAGAAAAATCGACACACCTGGGACGCCGTGCTTCGGAGCGGTCCCGTGAACGAGGAAACGGTTATGCGTCGTCTCACGGTGGTACGAGTTCCGGCGATCGCGACCGATCGGCGGTCGGCTCGCGCCACCACATCAATGCGTGCACGTCGGACCGTTAGCCTCCGCTGACCAAATACGCGCGTTCAGTTTCGCGCGTGACACGCACCGGTCGAGAGGACGCGCCGCGCGTATTGCGGTGTCCGCGATGCGGCCACGCTTCCGGTCCCCGCGATCCACGACCGTTCCACGACGTGCCATCGCCGCGCTCGCCTGTACGATCACCACTGCTCGCTACGCCCAGCACCCTACGCCGCACCGATGATGGGATATATTATGGGCTGCACGTGTTTCAAAGGTACCATCCTCACGCACCTCTTCCAAGGTTCGTACCAGACCTCACTATCCATCCAAAACGGATTTCCTTTAAGGCGTGCGCCTCCAAGATCGGAAGTTTCCGCGCTGTGCATATCGTGACCTGTTGCAGTGCTTCGTTTCCCCGGATTTTAAGTTACGATCTCGAACGAATTGTTTTGTGTGGGGATTTAGGGGAGAAATTTTTCCATTATTTCTCGTGACAAGTGTTCCTCGGTTCGTCTATCGAGAATAGTTACGTAAATTTTTCAACGAGGAATTTCTAACAGTTTAGCGGCCAGAAATTGTTCCTCAGAGACAAACTTCCGGACACTTCGCGATTTTTCATACAGAAGACAGTGAATTACTGTGGTTCTTTCAAAGAGTCTTTGACTCGGTGCATATCAATTCGATATAAATGATACAGGATAGAGAAATATTTAGTGACGTGTGTAAGTTTATTCTGGCAGAAGTGAAAAATTCGTTTTTGGCGTTGAAATCGTACTAAAACAGTCGAGAATACTAGTTTTTATCGTTATAAAAAGAAAAACGAGTCGAAAAATCTCTACCGTTATTTTTAAAAATATTTTTGTCGCAGTTCTTTATCGCTGATCCCACAAAAGTCAATGCTAACCGTAGTTATCCCGTCGTAAATTCTCCAGTCGACGAATGTAAATTGCAAACTTTCTTGTTTTTACTTTCCTAAAGATCGTACGATCGTCTCGGCTTTCGCGGCAATATTATATAAACCTCGCGATAGACGAGTATAAACATTTGTTCATAGTGTTATATAATATACGCGAGAATAATACTCGTTAATCATCGTAACGTGCAATAGTGTAATTTGAAATTCAACAATGGGAAAGGCCGAACTCACACTGGTAAAAAATACAGAAAATTATATAATAACGTCCATTAGTTGATCTTATCTATAAATTTTCTTGAAACGTGGGTTGGGCCTTTATCGAATGCTACGACATCAATTTCCTGTGACTAGCACCAGTGTATAGGGTGAGTCACCGCGGCTTAACGTCTTAACTTCTTCATATTTTCTCTCAGAAATCAATCCAAATCTCAACTTCCATTCAACTTGTCCATCTTTTAAATAACAATGTGAATGTATTATTAATGCTCGAAACCTCTGTAAGATAAAACATAATCATCGAAAGGAGATATCTCGTAAACATCGTTACGAACTTTGTTCCTCGATATCGTATAAAACTTATTCGATCTGATACCGATGCTCGCGACGAACGAGTATTTACGAAGATCCATTGTCTCGGCGTGTTGCCGTTTTCGCACGCGATACACCGTGTTGCACATGGTAACCGTATCGCGCGAACTTATCGTGCTCGCGGTAAACAAAACAGCGAAAAAATAATCGTACGAGGTCGATCGTTTCGTTCGCGTCGCGCAGTAGAGCCTCGCTTTATGCATCAATTTACGGGCCGTGATAACGGCGGACCCAATTCGATCGCGAGAAGGGAGCTACAGGATGTTCCTCCAGCACCGGTGGAAACTATCGAAGCTCGAAATAGCTGCGCGTTTTCGAGCTGTCGACTGTCAGCCACAGAAGGCGCGCCACTTTATTCAGTCGTAAACGCGGTGTGCATTTTATTAACTTACCCGTAGAAATTCCAATTTACTTGTTTAGCGTTTCTCATTTACCCGCGGACAATCGCGAGCGCTTTTCCAACGGTCTTCGAAAATTCGTTTCGTTTCCATTCCTCGTCGATGTAATAATCTACGAACGTGCAAAATTATTTAGAAGAAACTTTCTCGGTGTATCTTACCGTCTCGTAAATTCGCCGCGTGTTTCATTCTATCGCGATGATTCGCGCATTGGGAATGGTAATTAATGGTTCTCGCGCGGAATTAATTTCCACGGTTTATTCGAAAAGTTCGCGTCGAGCATTATTTTACGAGGGCAATTAAAATTTCGAACTACGGTCATTGCAAAAGTTCTTTCTCGTCGAGGAAAGTTCGTTTCCTCGCGGACCGTAGGATCGATAATCGCAGCGTATCGATATCACGGCCAAATAACAGCACTCGTCTCGCGACTGGGATATTCGTTTTCAAGCCTCCAAATCCCTCCCGAGAATTCGCCCAAAAATTAATCCCCCGTTCAGCAGCCGACATTATTTTAATTCCTGGCGCGATGAAAGCTCGTTGTTTGTTCGAAAACTCCGAACATTGTTCTTTCTTCATCCCAAATGAAATTTAAGTACCTAGAAATATCGTTCCAAGTTCCATAGATCATATTTATGGTCGATCTTAGATTCTTGGACTCGCTTTTAAAGGGGATCTTTGTATTCTTAGAGTGTTCCTACGAATTTGTAAATCACAGGCTCGTAGAATTCGTTGTAGCGTTTTCAGGGGAAGCGAATTACGTCGCGTGATACGGTGGTCGGTTAGTTTTTGAATCGCGTGATTCCCCCGGGTATCCCATTCCGCGATTCATCTTTTCCACCGCGGTCTGCGAGACGTCGTTGCGTGCCGTTTCGCGCTGGAAACGCGCAACACCCACTGAAAAAACACCGTTCCTTGTCGCAAGCTGCACGAGCCACTCCACGTGGCCCTCGTGCAGAGCCACCCGGTCACGAAGTAGGTAATTAGAGTTTCACGTTAATTTATGCTCGCCAGCCCGAGTGCAGCGAAGAAAATGCCAGCGCAAGGTCTCGAGCTATCGTGGCTCCTTTCTTACGTTTCCCGTTGTTGGCTCGGATGACTCGAACCCTATCTCTACGCCGGAAGACCAAACTTTCTCGCCGCCACGCTAAAAATAATTCGAGTGTATTCCTCTAATTTACTCCGCCCGCAAAACTAAACGTCGTCGGAAAAATGTAGGTAACGTTACCAAAACAAAATTGTAATTCGAGGCTAATTTGGTTTCGATGCCAATGAAACGCGTCGAGCACTGAATATACTTCGATGTTCATCATTCTTCGAATTATTATACAAAAATTGGAAACGTTCTGTCTATCAACTTGAGCGAAAATTGTTTCCCAGTATTATCGAAACAAGCCAAATAACATAAATAAAATAATATTTTTTTGGTTCGATATCGAATCCACGTTAGAAGTTTGTTTCCTTCAAGACAATACACCGTGTACATACGCAAAATGTCTGACACACATTCTTATCGAAATATTAAGTTTCTTATCTCAGCTACGACTAGTTTTCACGCGTAGTAGCTCGCTTGCGTCGCTGGTGCATTATTATTCACGAGGCGCAGTCGCGCCTAATTTGCTTACAAAGAAAAGCATCGCGGTTAGGCTAATCCGTAGCTGCTTGCCATTCACGGCACGGTAACCACGCTCGAACGCGGTGACATACACTGACTGCCATAAGCGTTTGCTTACTACGAGAAGAAATGTTTCCTCCCGGGCCGATGAAACCTATCCGATTTCACAGTCGACGATGCATTTATGGAAATTGTACAACGAAAGGAATTCAATTTAATTTTCGATCGAATAATTCGACTCCCCCATCGTTTGCAATTTAAATACCCGACTTCCGACTTTTCATTCTTCATCAATTTCCTTTCTGTTCTGTGCGTTCCTGATGGTCTTGTTCCTGGCGATTCGTGCTCGAAATCGTTTCATAGTAAAAACAGAGACCGAAACGCGGGGAATTTGTGAGCCCCAGAACTCCACTTTCTGCTAATAGTCTGAAGCGCTTTTTCGAAAAATTCTCGTCGATTGTCGTCGAGAGACAGAATACATAAAGCGAAGAGGAAGTTAATTTGTAATTTTTTCGAGCTTTGAAAGCCCATTTTACTATGGTCGAATCTCTAGTTATATAATTTTTTTGCTTTTGGAAAAGCTTCAAAGACTGAAATGGATGAAATTCTTTCACCCTTAAAAAACATTGTATTCAATGGCGATCGATATTTCTTGTGAAATGTAATATATTTCTTAGCTATGGTATCACGAACGATTGAAAGGTGCTTTCACGCCCTCGCGTTGGCTTTTTCGTGCCTCTGTATGCGTTTAGGTGCATCCAACCGCACGAAGATAGCATAACCAATGGATTTTGCTGGTACGAAATGCATGAAAGTAAACGTATTATCTCCTCGGAGTCGAGGTCGATCGAGAAAGGGGAAAGATTTATAATTCCCCGACGATCTCGAAATTTGAAGCTTGTTTGAAGGAACTTTATTTCTCCAAGGTTTACCAGGCTCTTGATAAAGAGCAACTTCACCGATAAAACTTGCTCGCTAGAAAACTTCAATCTCGATAATATAAATTCTTCGACGTCGCAATGCCTTCATGCGCAAAGTAGTATAAAAGTAGCGTGACTCGGTAGAAATTTACACGTTCGGCCGACTCGAGGCTCTCGTGACCCGCGGTCGTCCAAAATGTCTCGAATTATTATGAGACTTTCGCGAGTTGCAGTGTATTAAACATCGAACGCAGAATTTACTCAAGCTGCTTACTAAAGCACCATTATTAACCGTCGTAAAACTTTTTATAACGGAATTGTATTATTACGAGTGAATTCCTTTGGCAAGTTGAAATTTCTTACGCGACTAACAACTTTGATTCCGGACAATCGTAAACTGTATAACTTGAAATTTATGTTCTCGGACGTTTCAACTTGAAAATGAATTCTTTCGTTGTTATCAAATACCAGTCAAAGTGTTAAGAATAAGAGGGGATAATAAACGAAGAGTAGAAGAATAACGCGATGGGTATTTCTGATGTAGGAATCATGGTTTAATAACGTTCAATCGTGATCGAAAGAACGAACACCGGGATCAAAGAACTCGTGTCCAGTGCCCCGTGCGAATTCGATCGATTCGAACACTGGGGACAAAAGGGGAAAACATAGCGGCAGCAGCAATTACGAGGTTGGAATCGCGTAACTCGGTCGACTCCTTTCTTTCTCGGAAGAAAATCTTGGCTGTAACGCTCGTTACTTGGTGCCTCGACAAAGATGGGCTTATTTGCTGCGCCGCGCG
This sequence comes from Colletes latitarsis, assembly GCF_051014445.1. Lineage (NCBI taxonomy): Eukaryota > Metazoa > Arthropoda > Insecta > Hymenoptera > Colletidae > Colletes > Colletes latitarsis. The sequence goes on along the minus strand of NC_135141.1, from coordinate 29,749,279 downwards.
TTCCGCCACCCTCGCTTACCCGACACTCATTAACGGAATATTCGCGAGCGATAATTAATTCTCCCTCCGCCTACCCCGTCGTCGATAACAATGATCGGCGGATAAAGTCTCGTCGCTAATTGAAATTTTAAAGAGCACACGGAATTATCTCTGTCGGAACCGTGTTCTGGCTCGATGTCGAAATTTTTACGCGCTCGATAGAAGTTTCTTAATCGTGGGAAAACAAATGTTATTTCGATCGTTACGCATTACCGAAGTAACAATTGTAATTGAAATTTTATTGGAGTCCCAGTGATTTGCCACTTGGTTTATTAATTAATATTAGAAGGTTGCACGACGCTGTCTCAAGTTTTAAAAATCGAAGATAATTTTAATTTGGAATTACTATAACGAGTATAGTAGCAAGGAAATTATAGAGCTCGACTTTATATTGGAGAATAAATATTTAATCGCTTGTCGTATGCAATCAAATTGAAGGAACTAACAATAGTAACAGCCTTATCTGTCGATTAAAATGTCAAGATTACGCGGGCAATGGGAGAAAAATGTGGCGATTAGATAAATGCAGAAAATAATCGCGTTTTATTTTATTGAACGTACGTGTAACCGTTGAAATAATTTCGATTGTTGACGCGTGTTATTGTCAGGTCCATTGTTTTAATCGTACAGCGTTCCGTTACGAAGCTTTTTCGCTTCGAGTAAATTCAGATTTAGAGGATCTCTCGTTTTCAACGTTTTCGCGGAGTAAAATCAATCTTCGGTAACGAATAAAAATGTTCCAGTCGAAAAGATAGATCGCGTGGATGAGTACGCGGTATCGAACTATTCGTTTGCCAGTAATTCCCACGGCGAGCGCGATTCTTCTTCGTTTTCATTAACCTGAAGGGGAGGGGGGTTTTCGTGGAACAGTTAATCGACGACCTACATCTTAATTGCTTCGAATAAACGCATTCGTTTCGTGTAACTCTCCCTTTCGTCTTCGTTTTTCTGCGGTGATCCATTTCTGTTTGTTTTCCCCAAGGGTGCACGTACAAAAGAAATATTCGCAGCTTTCTGAACATAAAACTCACGTGACGCACGTATTTCTTTCGTCAGCGTATGAATTAAAGCTCTATTCCGACCTGGGTTAGGAGAGAAATAATTTCTAACCGTTTGTAGCTGGGGAAAATGTTTTGTAGCCGACTCGACGTTGAACAAACAACTGTACGGTAATGAAATTTCAATAGATTGCACTCCGATTACTCCGAAATGAAAATGTTTTCCTCAAAATTCGCTCAGTGAAACATAATTATATCGTAAACAATGGTGACCGTGCCTGATATTAATGTCACGCAGGTATAATTACAAACAATATTCAGCATGAAAATCATGTGTCAGAATTTGTTGTCTCTAACAGGTTGACTGTAAGGTCATCTTATTGTTAGTATCAAATTTTGTTATTATGCATCGACACAATATACATGATTAAAATCGTTAACTATAGGAATTCGCAATTTGAGTGTCAAACCATTATTTTGAAATACGAGAAATACTCTTGGACGCGCGTAATAGGATTTTACAATTTTTCACTAAACAGAAGGGAAACGAAATAATTAAAAAATTGCGTTATCAGAACGCAGACACGTTTTTGGCGCAAGCTCGATAATCCACGAAATCTCTTCGTTTCTCTTGATATTTCGCAAGAGCGATCATTCAAACGTATTCTCTGTTTTTCTGTTTCAGGTATGTACCAATAACACACTGACCGAATCGAACTGTGAGTGAACAAAATTCTCTATTTTTTATCGTTATTTCATTAATTCCATATAAGCCAAAAATTCGTTGGACAGTTTCAGAAGTTTTTATTCGTTCGATCCTCTTCGGGATCAATATTTCCAAACAGCAAAAGACTTTTATAGTTAAATGAACGCGTCATAGGTCGCAAAGCTTGGCTCCAATTTTCCTTCTTTATTTTTACACTCACGAGAAGAGCTTTTGAAACCAATTAAACTTTGGTTTTGATTTATAACCGTTTTCTCCGAAGCGAATTAACATAGTTTTCGCTTAAGCGTGAATCGATCATAATTGCAAATGTATTCGAGAAAGGCGTGATGTTTTCGATCGAGATAAGATGATTAATTACGTAACTGAAATTCGCTAACCTATGAGCTAGTTTTGCAATGAAAAGTGAACGTTTTGAGGTCTCGGTGTAAAAATAAACAGGCCCGAGTCGTCTAACGAGAAAAGTGGCGATAACTGGGACAAATCTATAATTCAAATAGGTCACACGTTTATAGGATCTCTTTTCTATTGTTCTTAAGTGCTGCATTCATTCATAGAGCCGTGTCTGACCGTTCTAGTTTAGAAGCATAATATAGCCAGCTGTATATTCTATATATTTACGAAACTTTCTTGATATTTCATTCGGGCAGCACGTTTCGCTCAGACGATATGATTATTCATGTTCCACGCGATGTGCCTGTACAGCGCAGTGACGATTAGCTCGAAAACTGTAATTTAGATTGCTTCAATTCGTGACAATTTCAGTGCCAGATTGAAGGAGAAGCGTTTCATTATTCTGACATATATCTTTGCACCAATATCATTCTTATCGATAAGAAATTATTTTACAAAAACAGAACGGTTTAACGAAACATTTCGAGCCCCTTACTGGAAGAAAATGCATGTGAAACAAAAATAAGTACTAAATTAAAAGGAATACCTATTTTTCACATTTATATTAAAGAATTTCCAAGGGCATAAACGCTAAAAATGATTAAATATATGCCTGAAGGACTGCTACGGAGTCCATTAAAATTCACTTTTCGATTTCCTATCCCATCATCGGTGTTTATCGACTCCTTATCGTGTAATTGGTCTCCGGGAAACCAAATAGAATTTTAGTTATGGACGGTTAATTGAAAGTAGACGATCCAACAAGTGCTGTAAACGGGTCAGAGGATAGCAACCTGGTTCAGTTTCCGTGCCTAAACCGGCGTTATCGTTATTATGACGGTAATTACCGTCGTTTGTGTTTCTCCGCGGTTACACGACTATTTTACAACTGTTGTCCGTGCGTGTGTGCCAGACCGACCGTCGCAATTAATTATCGCGATGAAAGATAAGATTCTCGTTCCCTCCCAGCCGCGTTGAAGTCGATTCCTGTCTATTCCGCGCGACGATTATGCGCGCGTGAACTATGGAAACGGCTGATCGCGGCGAAACGATCGCTAATTGCGCGTTTAACCTTTGCCAATTCCAGCCGTGCTCGGTTCTATCTCGTTTTCCGCACGAACGTGGCAATTTCATTGTAGCGGAATCGATCGTCTCTATCGACGATTAAAAGTACGACGAATCCTCCTCGCGCGTCGAAAGTGAATTCCTTGCGCCCACGCTTCGAACGATACGCGAACGCATCATGCAACTGCATAAAAATCGCGCGGCCATTTATTCGGCGGCACGTACGAGCCTATCTGGTCGTAATATCGATCCTGTCTAGGGTTTTTTTTCTTTTTGTCGTCGCGAGTCGCGGCCATCTGGCGGGAGGAGTCTAGAATTTTGGCTGAGAACGATCCCACGTTTTAAAAGAATTTTCTCTATTGTTTGCGAAGTTCTGATTAATTTACAGGAGGGTTTTTAAGGGATTTATCGAACGAGTAGTAGGAATAAGACGTTTTGAATTTCGCGCTCGAGCAGTACGGTCGATAAGCCTGTACCGATGGTCGGTATTTCCCCCTAGACGAAGGAATCCTGGTGATTTTCTTCGTACCACCGACGAGGCGTTGGATGGAACTAGATGTTCAGTGGGAAATCGTAACTGATGTACCGACGCGGTGAGAAACCAGTGGTTTTACAGCGCGCTCTGCGCTTGAGAATAGCGACTCCAGGAACGATCGACCCAGTTAGTAAACGTAGGAAACTAGATATATGGGGAAATAAAAAATAAAAAATAAGAAGAGCGTGGTAATAGGAGTAAAGAATGGGTGAGTCTCATAAAATATTAATTCTCGTAGCTTTATATTAAGATACATGGGAACAATTTAATTCGATACACGAAGTCAATACGAAATGTCTTTACGATGTGACTTCTCTGCAACTCCCATGTCCGATCATGTCCCTTTCTTCGCGTTCTTAGCTAGATTTCCCTAGGGAAGAGGGCAACAGACTCGACGATAGGTAAAAAGCTTCGTGAGGAGTCTCTTAGCAGTCACTCCTCGACTCTTATTTTGGAGAAACATTATTTCATTCAACCCTCTTGGACCAAACGTGACCAATGCTTTTCTTTTTCTATGTTCTGCTTCGAAGTTTGTGAGCAAATGTAATTCTTCTGGTTTAGTTTTACCAAAAAATGAAGGCAAAATTAGGTGAGACTGCAAAATTGATTTACGAGCGATTAAAGCTTCTCGATTGGTCCAGCGCGACTGGGCAGAGAACTTCGTTACCATGACACGATAAGGCGACTCCACTGGACGAGAAAAATTCCCCAGGATGGGATAGAAAGCGTTACCAGTCAGTCTGCGAGGATACGATCCATTTCTTAACGTTTGATAATTATTTTTTTCATCTATCTCGCGATGTTGGACGAATTAGACTGACTCGAATCATTCATTTCCTTGCCTTCTGATATATTGCCTTTTTCTTCCATTTATTTCGCCTCAAGGCTACTTATCGCAACCATTTTTATATTGCAGTATGAATTTAGATCCATCGACACGCCTTTAAACTAAAGTGTAGCCATGTCGACGCGATCCCAAAGGCGTTTAGATTAGATTGCATCGCGGATCGTTTAGCGAAAGCTAAATTTAATCAACCGCGGATGATTCATGTACACGCGCGTTGTTGAAAAGTCGTTAAAAAGTTGCGCTGGAAAATTCCCCCGGATACATTCATCAAATTAACAAACTCGCGAGCATCCCGAACAGCACCCTTCGTGTTCGATGATCGATTCTCTCTACGTAGTTCTCAGCGTGATCCTGTTACCGACCAGGCGGTTTAATAATTCATTGTTTCTTGCGCTGTGGGGAGGACGACGTCTTAGCTTCTAATACGCGTTCATTATTCTTCCTTTATTGCCGTCACAGACGATGGAACTGGGTCTTCGAAGGGCTCGTGTTCCCAACTAAATCAACGCTATGCGTTCGAGGTCTCGAAGAAAACGGGAAAGAAAAATTGAACGTTACCCAGTCAGTTTGCAATTACACAGCAGTTTGTTCCGGGGAGATGGATCCTCGACTGGCGGGTTCAACTTTGCTAATTTAAGCGGTTTGTACCAAGTTAGTCAAACGTACCGTGAGTTAGGTATCGCTGAATTAACGGCGCGGTCTAGACTGGCTTAGAGACAATCGCTCCTCCACTTTCTGACATCCCAAGAACCATGATCTATTATCGAGGAAGGTTTATCACATTTTTATGGTTCGTTAAATTGTTTAGTAAACAAATTTCGAACGCTCAATTCAGAATAAATACGAAGTAGAAGCACTGTGAGGTAATTTTTCACATATTTCGTTTAAAAATTCTTTGCACGAATATCGTCGACGTAATCATCGTAGTACAGTAATAAATTACCAAAAATTTCGAAAGTAAACGAATCCGTTACATAAATTTTACTTTCACTTTCGAACATTATATTCGAAGAAAATTTTGAGCACTGATATTTGTAACGCCCAGATTCAAAGGTGTGTTTCGAGCATCGAGAGTCGAGGGGTGGCACAAAGAGAAGCCGGGGGGTGAAATTTCCACGGTGCCGCGAAAAGTAAACGCGCAGAGAGCATCCGTACCGGCAACAAAGGTGCCCAAGTTTCCTTTCACGACCTCCTCGTGATTCGTTTCGAAGAAAGCACACCTAGACGAGAGTGCACGGGGGCGTAAGCCAGCGATCGCCCCCGTAATTTCAGCGACACGACCAAAATCCACTTTGGGTAAACTTCCTCGCGGATTCAAGAGCCCGTCTTCGAACCACTGATTCCGCGGACGACTTCTGTATTGACTTCCATCCTCGCGAACCGATGACCCAATTCCCTCCAGATTCGCCCCTGGCCTCCGTCTCGTCGCGAATTATTTATCAGCGCGGCCGGCACAATCGGTTTAGCGTCCTGCAGCTGCTGATACTCTCTTACGAGTCTCCCGAGTCTGTTCGGTTCGTTTCCTCTCGCTGGAAGCCGCCGCCATCGAAGCTAGCTTTCCCGGGGACCGAATCAAAAATAAGCTTGGGTCGGGGAGAAACTCTTGACCCACGGAAATCGTATCTATTCGCCCGGAGATCTCTGGGAAACTCGAGAACGCGTAATAGGAAATTATTGTTGGCGAGAATTTTAGATACCGTGACACCCTTAACACGTTCACTGTCGCGTCATATATTTCACTGGGGAGCTAGAAAAATTATTTGTCAGGATTAGATGTCGAAGGAAATGAATCTAGATAGGACAAATTGTAAAATTGGTAGTCTTGTTTCTATTGGAAATAATTTTTATGCGAGAAGCTGGTTGGAACATGTCTGACCATAAACTAACCTTCTTCACTTGATTTCTTTTCTTTCACATCTCTTCCTATACTGAACGTGCAAAAGTTTCTACGCAGTATTTTTTTGATCGCCATGACATAGAGGATCTGTTATAAAAAAAATTAACGTCCAATTGATTATTTATTCTTCTTAAGGCACAAAATTCAAAAAGCTTCGTAGTTAGGGCGTAAATACGTAGTTCTCGCGCGATATAAAAACGTTATATTAAACATCGTAGACCAACGCTGTGGACGTTCACACACAAACGTTTAATGGCCAGGAAAATTTGGCGACATTGTCGTTGAAATTTCCCTGTATTTATTTCTTCTGCGCAGCTGTTACCGATATACGAAATGGCACACTCGATGCATCGAACGGTGTAACGCACACTCTTTTCACGATTCCAAGCTTCTCGCAATTCGAATCGTACTTCTGCTCCGCCGTGCCATTGTTTCCGTCGATTTGTCTTCTGCTGCTCGAGTTTTATTTCAATAATTGCCTCCGACGGAGTTTTCCATCCGCGAGATCTTCCAACGGTACGAAAAAATATATCGAACGAAGGCAGAGCGTTTGGTGAAAGAATTATTAAATTTTGTATGATGAATTAAAATAATTTCCAGCCGATTTAACGCATAGAGGAGAGTTTTGCGGTGAAATTTGACCGCGGTAAACGCCAGTTCTCCCAATCGACGTCGTCCAAAGTTCTCCAGCATCCTTCATCAGCATCCATCGTCCTCCAGTATCCTGTAACTAATCGACCCACCGCTGGTGGTTCACAAAGAGAGCCTATTCGCTGGTTTTTCCAGGGTGCTCGTTGAACTTCGCCAAGGACTCGTCAGCCTCGTCCCGATTACGCCGCGATTACACGTCGCCCAGGCTTTATTTCCCCGTCCGTTTCGCGTATAGACCGGAGGTTTCAGAAGCAGGCGTATCGTAATTTTCTGAAATGCCTCGCGGCCGCCAGATACCCCACGCGACTTGTCCTTAACCCACATCATGATGTGACGTATGAATCAGCCTGTCGGCCGGGAATCTAACCTTTGAATTGAACGCGTAATAATAGGCCATGCAGTGGAAACTAGCTTTGTGCTGGCGAATGCGGTTCGTCGGAAGCTTCCAAGACGTTCAATCGCTGTCCCCTTCAAGGAGCCAGGCAATAGCTGGTGAATCGTATTCAGTTTTTTCAAAAAATACTCACAGACCTTTTGGTTCGTTCAAAACGAGCTAAATTTTATTCTCATTTCACATTTACAAAACAATTTTTTCATACACATAAGCTCAGGCAACTTATACAAGGGACCGTCAGTCTAGTATAATTTATACATTCTCACATATTTTTTCTAATTTTTCGTGTGAAAATGCTATTCATATCGTGAACGTTCAATGCATTGCATTTGCTCGACCAGACTATGATTTTTCTATTTACGAATTAATGGTCAATATTTTCTTAAATAATCCTCACGCGAATTTACTGATTATCGGAGGCCTTTGTTTTTGACTAAAATTGCGGATCTTTATTTCCTCGTCGGTCTTGAAATTTGGCAGGAGTAACTTCCTTGAAACCGTGACTAAATAACGAGAGTTTTATTCGGAGATTCTCGTTCGTTCTTCGACGATAAAATTTTCTACGCTCGAGCTGCTCCTTTAATCCCATCCTCGAAGATGTGGAATGGAATTCCTTTAATCCACCGTCGCAGCTTGTTTCACCTCGTCGGACGACTGCAGTGAAAGTCACTCGGGGCGAGATCCAACGAGTAAAGTGGACGAGGCAGTAATTCCCAGTTTAACTCGTCGATAACATCCATCCGAATTGAGGGGACCTCTACTTCGACACTTCCAGTCGTCGTACGAACCGAAAGAAGCTTCTACGGCAATGAAACTCGTTCTCATTTCTTCTGGAAATGAGAAATAAATGAAATAATTGTATCGATTGGATGGAAATTTAAATTTTATAATAGAACTACAAATCGAATAATTTTCTGCTCGCAAAAAAAAAAAAATAGAAGCTCTAAAAGTAGCTTGGAAATCGGAATTAAAACGATCTGGAGAATTAAAAGTTATGGAAATACCGAGATCGTCTATGACAAAAAAGCTCGAATGTTTTCTTTTAATTTTTCCTGATGGTCTTTACGTTCCAATTTAATTTGAAGTTTGATTATATTTCGTGAGAACTATATACCTCTTGATAGTCAAAACGTTGCAGTTAATAAATAATTTCTTGGCCTTTATTCTCATCAAACTTTGACTGCGTTCTCAAAAATTCATCTCGCCTTATCCTTTCGAAAGTTACAGAGGGAATTTCAAAAGTTGCTACCATTTAATATTTACGTTTCGAAAAGCGTTTCCAAAGAAGATTGCTCGAATTATCAAAAGATTGGCAGAATCGTAGAAATTTAATAACTTTCAAGATACTTTTATAGTAGGAATTTACTAGAATATATTTTGGATATATTCTGCAGAGCTAACAAATGTTTAAAAATGTGTCTAACGCAGAGACTTTATGGTCTCATTGGTCGAAACGTAAGTACTGGGTTAAAAGCATACATTATAAACAAACATGTGCTCTCCCAGCGTTGGTGGGATTCTGCATCAGCGAACACGTTAATAAGTAATTCTCGTACGATGTAAAAGCTTGGTTATTAAACACTGGGGTTCAATTTTTCAGTAAGCCGCTTCGAAAAGCATTAAACTTTTATGGAATTAAAAATGATTTGAAACATCCTTCGCATGAATCCTTTTATATATTCTGATCTGGTTTCTACAACAAAGAAATTTACATTTTTTGATTCTTGACTATGACTTTAATAAATTACAAAGAAACCAATTAATAGTCCTGCTGATTGCATTATTTTAAAGAGGAAAGGAGTCGCTCAGTGGACGAATAAAAAATGATACGATATAATGAGTCGAGGAGAAACGACATGATCATTTATTAACACCAAAATCCACTAGCCGAATAACTAACGGGCGAGGCAGAGATGAAACGGTGAATTTTCGAGGAAATATCGCGGGTAATACTCGTTAGAGGGAATTTCTCATAATTGCTGGTCTCGTATTACTAAGAGAAAGTAAACTCGTGGATCAGAGTTTCGCGAAAATAATTACGAAAGCTAAAATTGGAAAGATTCAGTGATCAAGAGTAAATAATAAAATTCACATTTTTCGTAAACTGATCCTAGTTTCGTGGTCGTTCCTGAAAATGCTTATTAACGTGATCGTGAGGACCCTGGGACTTTTTCCACCGTTCTAACAAGACTTATTCTGGTCGCGTCGGGACGCTCGGGGCGCGACTCTTTCCGGAACGACATTGAAAAATTGCCGCGTCGCTGGCGGGGCTTCGCGACATAATTATGAAATTGTGTACGGGGTGCTTGGATGTGCGAAAACAGGATAAGAAATCTCGTTTCCAGATGTTCTACCCCCAAACGAAACATTCGACGCGTTAATTAATCCCGCTTTGATCTGAATTTGCCGCGTCCCTTTGATCTTCGCGATTCGACAGAGGAATGCAACGTTTCTATGACAGAAATTATTTAATATGTTTTTCAGAGATATTTCAATTTTCCGGCACAAAGATACTTTATTTTAAAACCTGACGGTTTCTATTTTTACTCGCGATGATAAAACGCTGATTTCGACCGATAAACCGTTTCTGACCCAGTATAATTCGCTCGATATAATTCGTTCGTCGCAATCGCGTAATGAGGTCGCGTTTCGCGATCAGATCAGAAGCACAATGCGACGACCTGCTCCAAAAGCCCGCCTATCGCCGGGACACATGTTGCATTCATCCAGTCTGAATTTATATTCGGAACAATGACGGAGGTGAGGGTGGTGGGGGGCTAAATTATAATTCCGTAAAACCGTATCAGACGCGGCGAGGGCGACGCTGGGACCCGTTTCCTTCGCGGATAAAGGAGCCACGCGGAAGAGCCGATGCTTTTGACTCCTCGTCGCCTTTTGCTTCGTCGCTGGCCCTAGGCGAGTTCTCGGCCCGAATACGATTCAAGCTGCGCAACATCTGCGCTGGACAGGGTCCGTGTATTCGTGACCCCGATCTATTCATCCCCGGGGATCTCGCGCAGGGATCGCGAGAGCTCCTACGGAGCGCATTTTCGCGGCGTCGTCCTTTGTTCGTGCCGTTGCGGCCCACAACTTTCCACCGAATCCGCCATCGTGATCGCCTCGAGCCCCATCCGCCTTCCAAACAAAAATTCTCAGTCGCGATCGATCGCCAGACACAAGCAAACGTGTATTCACGGATTAAGAAACTCCATCGATCAGACAAAAGGGTTTGTCCAAATTTCAGAATTAAAACTCTTAGCTACGGTCAGTTTGATGTTGTTCGACGTTGTTTGACGTTGAGATTTATTTGATCAAAGACAGTTCACACAATGCAATGTGACTTCTAAACGATTTCATTTAATTTTCCATTGAAATTGACATTGTATGACCGTGTAGGACCTCAGGTAAAAGCGATGAGAGATTTATTTTTGAGATGTTTCGTCGCGGAGTGTTCGTAGCGAAACAGGTGCGGCACGATTGCGCGTTCAATGGATTTCTAACAACGTTGCATGTATAAATAATCATCCCCGGGCGTAAAAGTTTCGCCCTTTCGGTCTCGTAGCCGTGTTAAAGCGCGCGAGGATCCAATTTCGCCCGGCTACCAGGTTTCACCCTGTCTTTTTCCGAATAAAGGAATCGGGTCGCGGCGACGTGAACGGAATTCGCGTTGTCTTTCGGGTCGCGGGGGATGAAATCGATGTCGAGGCATCGACTAGCGAACGATTTCGGGACCTTGAACGATGGCTTCCAATGGAATTCCACGGACGAATTATCCGGTCGGTGTTTGAGAACGTTTAGCAGCGCCCGGGGAAATTGCTGTGTCGGATTCTGCGGAAACCGATTCGTTTGACGATGATTGTTTCGGGAGTTTCGTCGATTTTACCGTTGTTTCCGAGTTCTTTACGAGTATTTGCACGCTATAGCAAGTTTCGCTGTCGAGTATCGGTTTAATCCTGGTTGTAAGTGATCGCTGCAGACGTCACTGCAACACACTCACCCTCCTCCATATAGGTGACTGTTATTAAAATAATTTATGAAATTCCAGTTCGTTCGAAATCTACTAACATCGATCTTGTCAGGGTTTGTTGTAGCAATTATGGCCCGGGTTATGGACGATCGATGAAGCACGTGCGTATTCTGCGTCGATGTGATACTGTATGTTGACGAGGAATTAGTTTCACACGATTCCTCCAATATTCCAGGCACGCGACCACCGATTGGAAATCAGCGGACGGGTAGAAAATAATTAGCCAGCTCGTTCCACGGTTCGCTTATTAGTACGGGAACGTTTCGCTGGCAGTTTCAGGGTCGCGTGGACGCCTAGCGAATGCAAAAGCTCCGAATGGATTCTAAATCAACGCTAATTCGCCGGCAAACGAGCCCGCCACTTTTCCCTTTAGCGAGTTTCTGTTAACGACGAGTCATTTCTTTTCGCGTTTTCGCCGCAAATATATTGCCTGCGTGTGCTCTCGACGTTTGAATGCATCCTCCTTTTTCTCGTCCTTGGCGATCCTGTTTTTCATCGCAACGAATATGGCCAAATCGATTCGATTCACCGAACGATCGTTTCAGTCTTTTTTACATTTAGCTATCTAGTGTCAACGTTTAAACGCGTTTAAAAATTGTACGATCTACATTACGAGGTGAAAGCTTTCATATAGAAGTGGATGTTAGTGTTAGAATAAACAGAAATAGAAGTATACGATAGTTTCATATCGTGTCAAGTGAGTATTTCACTTATAGATACTTGCTTCTCAAACAGTCGTTTTTTGTAAGGGAATTTCTTTGTCAATTTAGAATATCAGCATGTGCAATTCGAAAGTTAATTTGTCCCCAACGTTTAGGCCATGAATCCTTAACGTCTACATTACAAGATCCCCGGATGTCCGCTCTCGACGTAGATCCTAAATTATTGGTTTCGTTGATTGTAAATAATGCTCTCGATGAGCAAGTCTGCGCGTGAATGTTTAAACGTAATTCCTTCTGTTACCAACCCGATCTACTTTCGAAAGAGGTTCTCGAAATCCTCTTACATCGTTCATAAGATTGTTAACGTCGACTGAAATTTGGTGACCAGAGAGAGGAACAGTAAATACGTCGATCAATTTTTAAAATAATTATTCTCCGTTTCGAGTACGAGCAGGAGTAAACGCGAATAGTAAATAATATTGTCTGAAAGTGTCTGGCTTGTCGATCGTTACGGAGTTCGATTAAACAAAAAGGGGGTGGTTAAGTGAATTTTTTGCGCGAAACTGCGGATTGTTGGGCTCGATGCAATTTGTGTAACTGCGCTGCAGCAACTTGTGCAGCCGAGTTGCGCGATTCCCGGGACCATTCGCGAGGGATGCAACCCACCCTAGTGCATCGGTTGCAGCTACGATGCACCCGCGCGCAGCTCGTTTGCAGCCTTCTGTCATCGTCGATATTCTCGAATGAAAGTGTGTCCACCCACAGCGGGCATCATAAATACCGGTATTATCGCTTTTATTGCTCAAGATGCAACGGGTGACTTGTTCTAACATTTTCTCACAAGAAGAACCGGTATATTTTTATGCAGCGTCGAGTAGGTGGTTAACCGCCCATTCGAAGCTCGATGATTGAAATAGACGATCTATGATTAAATCGAAAATAGAAATAGCTTAGCAGAAGAAAATTAAAATTATATTTCGTGTATAAATGTTCGAGTTATGATTAATTTTAAAAAAATTCAGTTGTATTCTGTTTCTTTCAAAAGGAAGGCAATTAAGAATATTTTAAAATTTTTAATTTTGGATTTCTCTGTATGTGAAGGTGGTTTATCAAAGAACTTTTTAATGTTTCTTCGAACAGAAATTCTGTGTTTATTAAATTTGTGGAAAATGAAAAATGAAAAGAGATTATAAAATTGTAGAACGGACGGAACAAAAATTGGATATAATTACGTATGCTGTATGTACGCTAGATTCCCTTGCTCGGGATTAAATTTAATTATTCCGTCGAAATTTTAGTCGTCTTCAATATTAACGTTTTTAAATTGAAGCGTATTACAGGGGTATTAATTCTGTTCGAAATAAATTCTCATTCGTGTTCGCGATAAAGAATAATACAACGTCGTGTACGATCTTCTATATAATAAATTCCAGATATAAAACATTTGTATTTCAACGTGAAGAATAACGATGCGACATTTTCTGCGAAGAAAATATTTATCATTCTTCAATTTCCGCTTGTAATGGAACGTTTGCCCTCGAGTGTTTTCTGCGGCTAATAAACTACAGAATTGAAACGAAAGAAACGGAAAGAAATATAATTCTTGTATATAAACGCAAATCGAGATGGAAAAAATCATTTTTACGAAGAATCCAGAGACAAATTACTTTTCATCGAATGGAATAAGATCGTAAGACGTATTCGTGATCACGTTGGGGAAAATATCGTCGCGAAAATTATTTCGCCCGCGTACGCGGAAACTCGATCGAGAGTTCGACGCGTGATGTCGATAAGAAATAAATATGACCCCAGGAAACACGCGAAGAAAGGCTCTGAGAGTGTCGCTGGGACCACGATCGATGTGTATGGACGCCTAAGGTGAGTGGTGCACGGGTAAATGTCAAGGTCGAATCTTGCAAGCTCTTCCGGATTTCCCGGAGCCTGTGCAAACGAATCCCTTTCCCGTGGCAACCCTTGCTAGTTAGGGGAAATTTAATTAAGAACGACCGTTTGGTAACCAAACTCGCGGTTTATTTTTAGCGCCCACTTTGCCAGGAAAAAAAAAAACGTGAAATTTAATATTAAAAATTGAAACCTTATAAAGTAACTTAATCACCGCGAGTGAAAACCGATAACCGAAGGCAATTTCGCTGGATATTTACTCGGTGGCAAAGTTGAGCGAATTTTATTCGTCGCTGACGAATACGAATTTCAGATTCATCCGTAAATTGAAATCGATTAACGGCAGTCGCTCGATCTGTTACTATTTATTAGTTTTCGTACTTCGAAGTACGTTAGAGTTAGAGCTTTCCCAGAAATAAACGCTTTTATTAATATTCAGAGTATTTCTCGCCAGATAATACGGATACAGTAGCATAATCGCGTTCGACTTGGAAATAATTTTTGATTGAACGAAACTCTGTACTGAACTGCGAATACAATTTAAATTCCCGTGCCTGACTTTTCTTCCGAGTCGTCACGAATCAAACGTTAAATAATCCAGCGAGTTTTGAAACTTTTTCCATTAAAAAGTTCGGTTAAAATTCGTTCGATTCGTCGCTTCGACTAACTCTTTCCCCCTTCCGTTCCTTCGTCCAACGACAATCTTCATGGAGCTCCCGAAGTTAAAGGGGAAATAATTTTTCCACGAAATAAATTCGAATCCAATTTCTCTTTCGTTTCGCGGTAACACATTTTCCGAAAGTGTTAGCCGCCAGGAAACTGACTGGGTATCTAAAAAGCCTGATAAACGACGCGTTCGACCATGCTGCTTCTAAATATTTGCCACCACTTTCCGCTGGTTTTATATCGCACCTTTGCTCTGCGTGTATTTGCGGACGGGGAAGAATTTCCCAGCCGGAAAATTCGAGGTTGCACTTAGGGAATTGATCTGTTTGAAAGATTAGAAGCCTGCAAGCACAATATTTTTTTCTAAATTACCCGAATGACTAAGTTATCCGGGAAAAGGTAATAACTTAATGGTCTTGATAGATAGCTTGTCATGAATATTGCAAAGGTTTTTCCTGGATAATGTCCTGGGGTCCCTGGTATTGTAAACCCTGGCTTACGGTAGACCTTTCCGGAAACCTCAGCAGATTGAACTTTGAATTCGAGTGGGCCAAGGAAATTGGGTTTTTAAACCAATATTACACACCATTACGTATTCATGGAATTTGAATAATAAAATTCAAACCGTCTTGTAATAACTGTCTGTTGTAATAATAACATTCAACGGTTATTTTAATCGCACGTTTCGCTTATATTTAAAAAAAACGAACGCTCTGAGTAAATGCCTTCTGCATCCGGTAACGAGGCCGTTTACCCCCTCGCCTTGAACTTTAAATTTCCGCGAAACGATTCCGCGGCCGGAAAGGTATTACTAATATTCCAGCTTCTCCGGGACCACCTCTCGAGAACTCGAACGTTCATTCAGAAGCCAAAGGCTCGCCCTCGTTAAGCACGCCAGCGCGGAATGTTCATTTAAAATTTCCGAGAATCGAAGCGCTTCGCCTCTTTCGTGCCTCGAATGCCATCGTTCGCGACTGTCCCGCAATTTTCTCGCGAGTCTCGGTTACGATTCGTAATTAACGTTTCCCGGCTTTGGGGAAAGCCACTTCGAGCGCGTCACGACCGCCGGAAGGTGGGCCTCGAGATCTCCTCCGCCAGATACCGGAAGCTGGCTGGCGAACGTGCGAAAGGAGTTGCCGAAAGTGGAGCGAAGGTGGCCCGTGTCGGATCGATAGCTCGATGCTGGATTGGCACGTGGCAAGGAGGCAAGAAACGCGATAGTCCCTCGTATCTCTCGCTAGTGATGGGATCGAACAGCTCGCGAGTATAGCAGAACAAATATCTGACGAAGGAGAGAATAATCCGTGGACTGTTATTGTACACATTGTCTTGGTTCGAATCTGATCGATCAGGATATTAAATATAAACTACTTAATCACGTCTGAAATTTCGTTTTAATTAAAATAAGGCGAAAAATAAACCTTATAGACTTCTGTGGCCCAATCTGACTGCCATAAGACCGGTAAATTTTCGACGAATTTAAAAAATTTCAAATCGTTCTGGAAAAATTATTTTTGATTGCGGGGGTCGATTAGAATCTTTTTTGTTGAATAGACATACCCCCGAAATCCTACGCACTTTCGAGAAAAAAATTCCTTACCGAAAATCTAATGTCTGACCATACGTTGATATGTTTCACTGAAATTTCATGCGTATCTTTAAAACGCCATAACTTCCGAACGGATTGGAGGATTGTACTGTTTCGAAAAGCAAACAACGCGTATTTTACTGAAGAATATGTAGAAATTCTTGCAGCATCATTACTGCATTCATACAGCGATGATTTCTATAGATCCCCGCTAGAGAGATTCCCCTTAAAGCTCAGAGCAATGTTCATTTTAAGATTCTTCGCTGTATTTAATTGTAGTATACATTTTGGATTTCAAGGGGTTACCTCGCCATTTAGGGTATGTGTTTAGAATTATTAGAACAAGCTCGAATTCGCGATTATTTATTGAACTTGATCCCATCCCTATCGCTGGCACGTACCACCGCGACCCTGGCCCCGTGCCATTCGCTCTGCAGGTCGACGCGTTTCGACTCGGAGATTTCGGCAGAAGCTATGGAAACTCGTGGATGAACCGCGGAAATAATACTCGGCCAATTATTTTAACCGCTGGCTCGCGATCTTTTTAACGATTGCCTCCGGAATTGACTATTCGACCCAGCAGTTTCGAAAATAGGTGGTTCAACACCCCGGAGAACGCGACCCTCTCGAAGGGGGACGCGAAATAAAATTTTACGCGCGGAGGGACGCGGTAATACTTTTTCTCCCCGAAAAATAAATATTTTGGGGGGATCCGTTCCAAGTAAACAGCACGATTGATCGGTCCCTGGGGAGTTATCATCGTTCATTCGACACGTTTTTATAATAGAAACGGTATATTTTTTTTTCAGATGGAAAAAATAAATTGTATCGACGATATTGTTATTTTAATATCTCCGCTTCAAATTGAGCTACCTCGAAAAACACAATTTTACCTATTGGATGTGCTATAAAAATATTGTGAATTAATATGACATAGCAATAGTTTTTATATTTCGTTTTGTGCGGCGCGCAGGTTTCCCGATGTATCTCGTGCAATAGAACCACGTTTGTTTTCGTTTTCAATTTTCTTTGCTCATTTCTGTACACGAGAATAGCATTATACTGAAAGCAACACACGGTTCGGCTGAAACTTTTTATCGTGCGATTTTTATTTTAAAAAAACCATTATGTCAGGATGCTTTGCGCTGGATCAATCGTTCTATCCTACTTGCAAGCTTTTCTAGGAATGTTTATATAGGTAATCGTTTATCAAATGCTCGCGAAATATGTTTTTCGGTGATTATTTCTTCGTTCTACGTGTGGCAACAAACGTAACCATTCGTCAATGCTTCAATTACGAGGTGTCAGAAATTCGTTTGGGGAAATGGCTCGATCGATCGCTTTGTATCAATCATTATATGTCAACGTAAACAAGTGAGACTTTAAACTGTTATTACGAGGCGTAGAAATGATTTATGGAAGTGCATTTAATTCATTCCGTCCGTGATATTTGGAAGCATACTCTTCTCATTGCTGTTGTAAATATAGTGTCTAACGATTAGAAAATACCTCGAGATACCGTAAATTAAGAAGATTTCGTAGTAATCCTGTTTATAAGAGCAATATTGCGATAATGGTTTAATAAACAATTTGGGTAACACCAATTGCCTCCCACGAAACGATGAAAGTCCTTTACTTGGCGCTTCTCATTACCTAACTTTAAAGTTAATAGAAACTTTTTAAAATGCCATCCGTTAGTTTGCAATATTGCTGAAAATTAAGTTTTAGTTTACATGCTGTGTCGTTTAAGCGATACCTAAGAAAACAACGTTTCAATTTTTCCATGTTCTTCTTATTTTTACAATAAGAAAAGACGGAAAGATTTTATTTCGAGGAATCAATATACTGGAATGAGAAACGAAACGTTTATTAGCACGTGTTAGCTAGCTTCCAAACAGCACCTATCACCAGAACATACATTAATTGTTTTCCAATTTAATAACACTTGTTCCACGGCGTTCCTCCCGTGCTTCAGTTTCCCATTAGCAGCTGCAGATATTGTTTCAGATGCACATACCCGCGTTATTACCAATATCGTCGCTCAGCTACAAGTTCTCCGGTGCTTTTGCTCGTTTCTTTCTGCCACAGTGTCTCTCAAACTTCGTCCGTCCACGTGAACTTAATAGTGTACCAAGGGGGAGCTCGTGGACCACAGGTTGAGAAACGCTGGTCCAGTGGATCGTATTTTACGAGCGAAACGAACTTCGTTTCGTCGATTTCTTTTTTATCAATTAATCGGAGAATGTCGTCGAACCATTTCACACTCTTTCGGACTCTTTTCCCAGCATATTCACTCGTTCCAAGCAATGAAAATTATAAAACTTTGATTCCTTCGAGGAATTCTTAAAATATGATGAATTAACGAACTTCAAATTTTTCAATTTTAACATTTTTTTCGAACTACATCGTAGTCTCGAAAGTATCCGGAATTTGAATGTCGTTTGGGCTCCGAATCACGCAGAGAGAATTTTTTATTTTGTTTTTATATGCGTTTGATCGGGAACAGTCGTGTAGAGAACGAAATGCATTTTTTTGCATTTTCCAAAGTCGAACGGAGTCAGGCGAAAAGAATTAAAAACATCTGTCTCCAATTTGCGAATAATATCATTTTCTGATAAAATAATCGTCCCGTTTCACCGTCGAAGGGAACTTGGAATAAGCGCGGCAATTAATCGAAAACGGAAACGACGAGCGAATTTTTATCGAAACTTTTGTCCAATGCACGTCAGTTTCAGGACCGTGCCATATCCTGGCGACGTTGAACGATGAACTTTTTCCACTGGCCCCCCGTTTCACCGAGTTTTTCGCAGTCGCGGTCGAACTGGCATGCGATCGACTTGGCGATCGGTCGAGACCACGAAACTTTTGGCAACGGAGCGTGCCGCGGTCGAAAAAAAATTTCTGCAGAGCGCGATCCATTTATTCGATCGCCTTCCTTCGCAGTAATTTTACAGTTGTTGTACAGAACCGTCGGAAACTTGGCAAATTGCATCGTGAGGCTCGATCCGTTGTTCGATAAAAATTGCAATCCGAATCCGGTGCAGACTTTCTATTCGTCACATATAAATTAAGATTTATTATATTTGGAGGTTGAAACAACCTCCTACAAAGCTCCCATTCCATTCTATTAATAAAAATATTTGCATAAAGTAACTTAAGATAGTTTCCAGAGAACGATGTGTAAACACTTGCTCCGTAAATTTGTTATTTCTTCGTCGAAGGATGGAACACCATTGTCCCAGTTTCCAGAGCCGCCCTTCGCGCGCGATAGGCAGAATTTCAAAGTTTCTTTGTCATTAACGCCTCCAGGATCCCGAGTTCTCGGTGGCTTGGTCGTATCAGAACTCCGTTCACGTTCGAACGAGCTGCTCAAACACATTCAAGACAAATCGTCTAGCGAGATTCCGGCTGGTAGCAGAAGCTAGAGTAACCCGTCTGGCGAGGTCTCTGTTTTCCTTGGCACGGGGATACCTCGAAGGCGAAGCTTCCCGACCTTGAAATTAAGGATCAACCGGAGCGCGCGTAATCCCGCGAACACGAACAGGAACGATAAAGCTGTTTTAATTTTAGCATCCGCGGCCTTCGTCGCTCGAGATCTCTGGTGTCGCCAGCCGAGATTAGGATGTACGTCCACGGAGCGACGATAATCTCGTTGTCGAGAGCGCGGAGGAAAGACGAACGTCGCGAGCTTTCGCCGGGCTTATCGCGTTTCCTGTCTATCCGCTGTTTTTCCGCCCCCGAACGGCTCGCTCTTGAAATCATATTTGAGTCACGGTGTGTCCTGGGGGAGGCCAAGGACGATCCAACGACGAGCTTCCCCGTGGAACGTCGAAAATATCTTGAGATGTAGTTATTTGTCCCCTCGATTAGTTCCTCGTCTCGTAATATTAATATTTTCAACAGAGTAACTGTAGAACTATCGACTAAAAGTTTACTTTAAATAAACCAGATTAAAAAATACTTCTTCCCATCGATTAAAGTCAGTATAATTACATTCTGCAAAGAGTGTCCTCGTCTTGTAACTCGTTTTATAATATTTAATATTTTCAAGCGAGCAACGATAGAACTATCGACTCAAATTTCACTTTAAATAAACCGGATCGAAGAATATTTTCCCCCATCGCTGAAAGTCAACGTAATTATATTTTGTTAAGAACAAAGAGAAACGAATATGTGTAAAGAAAATTGTCTAACAGTTATATTAGAGTATGTATTACAAGTGTTTTGTGGGTAAAAGATCCTACCAGGCCAATTGTAAATACTTGGCAGCGTTCGGTGAAGGGCGTTGCCATCTTGGCACACAACATTGTTTACTAGATCGTATTATACGTTTCACCAGCTATACCTGAAGGCATCGGCTAATCGACCCTTTTTTTTCCTAGCGAGCGTAGAGCCGAGGACAGTTTTTCAGTCCACCAGCCCGCATGTTCCGTCCTAGTAGCTCGTCTATCCCCACTCATTACAAATTTCTGACCAGAAATCAGTCAGAAGGAAACCACCAACCGATCCAGACGTATTTAACTCGGTAACGGAACGATCATTCTTGCGTTTTATTATCACAGTGCGATTAAGTAATGTTTACTACGGTGAGTGGGGGTGCATTAACTGGACGTGCAACGAGGAAAAAATTCTCATCTTCCCAGGTGCGAACCTACATCGTCACCATGGACTCTTGTAAGTCAATATTTTCTTTTTTCACGTATGCAAAGTTACAACGTTGACTCTGTGAACGTTTACGTTTCTCCGTAATTTACTCTGTTAACCTAATGTTTTAACGTTAAATTTCCATAAATCTGTTTCAAAACGTGTCGTCCATCCACCACAGTACGACATCGACAAATATTGAATTCGTCGATGCAGAAGATCGAAATAAAATAAAATTTTCCTAAAGAATATTTCCTCTGTAGAGACCTTGAGGATTCCGCAAAGGTAAAAGAAAATTACAAGGGAAGATATTCGTGCGCGGGACAACGTGAAAAATTGTCGCGAATCTCGTCGAATTTCTCGAGCGTTTCGGTCATAATGGATTTCCTCGGAGCCCATTCGCGAGATTTTGGCCCCTCGAGGAATCCTCGTCGCGTAATCCCGGAACGTTATTCAGAGTCGCGCCGTCACCCTAGGAAATCAAGATCCTTCGACGAACGGCATAATTAGCTCAGCCGTTGGGAAGGACGAGGAAATTTCGTGTCTGTGCAGGATGCTGGGCGATCGGAGTCTCTCGTTTGAATATCCCGGCGAGTTTAATCCTCCACGTCACTCTCTTGTTCCAGGGGTCGTGGGAACGAGATTAGGGGCCACACGGCGATTCAAACCCTGGACTCCCGCTCGAATTAACGATTCTTTTTCCCCCGCGTTCGCGTAATCCTTCTTCCCCGTCGAACGTGACCCTCGAAAATGAGTAACCCTCGACCGGGGTAGAACTGTTCTCTGAAACTAAAGGAACTAGGAAAAATAGAAGACCACGGTAGAAACGAATACTATAAATGTTCGTTGAATTTTCACGAAGAGAAACTAACACTATGTTTTGTAAAATATGTTGTGAAAGCATTTTTGTTCGTCTCGATTAACGATTCACATTCGTAAAAAGGTTGCCAAGTGTATCATATAATCAGAATAAATTTGTTCGATGTAAAACCATTAGTCTAATACCGCATCGGCCCAGATACGCTTGGTTGTGGTCGGTGAAACCATATTGCAGAAGAGCAGGGGTAATCGTAAATTGAATATTAAATATCTCATGAACTATTAGGCGATTGTATCTAATACTAGGTTCCATTAGCTTCGATTGATCGAGCTCTGCTATTGTGTAAAAGCGCAACAAAGACTTCGTATTAATTAAGTGGTACGATTCAGTCATCCAAATTCCGTGTGCAAAGATAATTTTAACTATTTCCGTATAGAGACTATAGCAGATTATATGCAGAAGCATCGTTGTTATCCTATTATTCAAAATACAAACACGAACGACTAATTTCGAGCACTTGATACGCCGCGAGTTTGATTATAGTCGACGTTCTATATCGGGGATACACAACATATGGTCTGTCAAATGATTTAATGTGGCCTGCGGCTTGATTCGAGTAAACCAGAAAACTCTATATAGCCACCAACTTTAGAACGATATAGCACACAATAACGAAACTGTTTATCTTGGCAACGATGAAACGATATCCTGTATTTCGCAAACGAAAGATTTTTCATTACAGAGTTCTTGTACACTAGGGTGGTCCTTAGCTACAGGGGTAAAAATTTTTCTTTTAGTCTTTTTTTTCGACGCATGAATTGTGACACACAAGTCGAAAAATAAGGACCACCCTATTGCAACAGTTATCCAAGATTAACATTCAGAAAAATTGCTTGAGTTATCCGGAGGATATGATATACAATTTTAATTTTTGCTACGGTTTGTTTAACTACGATTAAAAGCTCGCAGGAATATTGCAGTCGCACAGGCTGGTCTATTGTGTTTCGCGTCGATCAAGAAACGGTATTTGGCCATCGAAGGTGAACAAAATCGATTTCAATTTGCCAGCTGACCTTTGCGCGCGGCATTCCACCACTCGGGAGGAAGGGGGCAAAATTACGTCAAAGAAAATTCTGTTTCATAAATTCGTCCGTTTGACAGACCCTGCTACTGCACATCGACTGCGACTGATGGATATTACACGGCTCGAAGGAGTATCGTACGATAAATCTACTGTATACAAAAGTTATTAAAAATATACCCTCGAATCTCTTCTTTAAATTCGAAGATGGGAAAGAATTCTCCGAGACGAAGCATCCAGGAACACCTGTATCTCGCGAAATATCTCTCGCGTAAAAGAAATCGAAAATTCTCGAACGAGACGAGAAAGTTTCTGCAACCGCGGTTTTCTCGCTAGCGATCAGGAGATTATGCTTCCGGTTTTTGCGCTCGTTTAACTCTCGTTGTACTTTTTCTGCACTTTCTTTGCCCAGCGGATAGAAGAAAAGTGCAACAAGCGACAGCTCTCCAAAATACGGACGCAGCTGCGTCGTCCTGTAAGACTTTCATAAATTTTCCCCGAGTATTTTCTCCTACTTTGCGACTACTAACCCCACATTCGTGCTTTGCATATTATTATCATATTCCCGCTGTGCATTTATGCCTTTCGTTCCCCGCTGTTTCCTTGTTTCGCCGGATGGAGAGGAGGAAATCTCCGCCAAGCGTAGATAAAGTGTTCTGGCGAACGCAGTACGATCCTATTCTTCTTTTTTTTTCCTCCCCCCCCTCCGTCGTTTTCCTTATTGCTTACCTTTATTCTCGCTACGTATTTCTCCTGCGTAAATCATCCCCCCGATCTTCGCGTTACTTTTATTTCCCGTTCGTTTTTACAGTTCTGTTTGCATTTCTCCTTTTTATCGCGCGATTTGTTTTCATTTAAAACGCTACAAGGATATTGCGAACGACTCGCGACGGCGTAGGAGGACACCGGTTTCCATTCCTTTTCAGAGACGCTCGTTTTTTACTCGGTTTCTTACAGTTGTTTTCTTTCTCGTGGAAAACCGCGGAATAAATGTCGCGTAGTCGAAGAAAAGAGCGATTTATGACGCCGGTTTTCTCGAGACGATTCGTCTTAATCGCGAGAAAATTATCCTGTGTAGTTGGAATAAAACAAAATTTCAAACTAAACTATTACACGTTTCTACAGTAGTCCCAGAAAAATTTTAATGGGGGATTCTAGAGGCCAAAATAAGACGAAAATCAAGAATACCAATTTGTTGATGGAGGCTTTGTTAAAAAGTTATTAAAGTTTAAAGTTCCGCCCGTACTGAATTTTTTTCTCGAAACTGAGTAGGATTTCGGGGGTATGTCTGTTGACCAAAAATGCTTGCAATTGACCCCTGCAACTAAAAATAATTTTTCCAAGACGATTCGAAAGTCTTTTTTTTCACCCAAAACTTTCAGCACTTACTCGAATTTTTTTCTCGAAAGTGGATAGGATTTCTGAAGTATGTGTATTTACCAAAAATGTCTTGGATAAATAATAGGGGGTTGTAACGTCCAGAAATGTGTGATTATAAAATCGTTGAGCAATTTTCGAGGTACACGGTTACTTAGCTATCGAGACAAGGGTTAAATTGCAGGCGAACTTTGGCCACGACTGTAAAATTCGGGTTGGCACTCAACCCGTTAAGCAACGAGGGGTTGAAATGCGTGTAGCTCTCCGGAGGAATGGGGTCTCGAACAAAAAGGCCGCGACGCAGAAGTGGCGGACCAAAGAGCTGTAACGAGGTGTTCCACGAGCGACATAAATTCATAATGTCGGACCGCGGGAGTGGCGGAAGATTAGCCCCGGCTGACAAGAACAAACGAGCCCGCGGCACCGCTGTTGATACAAGTGTGTAACGACCACACCCTGGTGCCAACCCCTTCGACTTGGCGCGGTACATCCGTTATTGATTTATCGCGTGATGTTTTAACCAAGCGAAACCGCTTCGAGATTATCTCGCGAGCCAGTCCACTAATCGGATCTCGACCTTTCGTTTCGCGAAATTTACCATTCCGTGTGTTTCCCCCGCGTACCAGAGAGCTCCGAGGAATTAACCAAACGCTGGACACCGATCAAAAGAGGTATCAACGATACTCATTTAAACGTTTGATCGTCGAATTAATTCCTGCACACTCGGATGGCTAAATGGAAAATATTCTCGTGAGAATTTGTTTCGAGTTTCGCGTGGATCGTATATTTTCGTACACCGAAGCCACGTTTATTCCCCGAATTACGATCCTCGGAATGTTTATAAATATTACATTTCGCTGGTATCGTTGCGTGGGCGTTGCTGGAAACGTATCATCCACGTTCATCCGCGATTGGATAACAAGGACGTTAAATAGCGAGCAACAGACTCCTCGTCCGTTTCTATTATCCGTGGAAACATCGGTTATCGATCTTAATCCTGTTGTGACGGGGGTTGATCCGTTTCCGAATGTACCGTAAAC
This sequence comes from Colletes latitarsis, assembly GCF_051014445.1. Lineage (NCBI taxonomy): Eukaryota > Metazoa > Arthropoda > Insecta > Hymenoptera > Colletidae > Colletes > Colletes latitarsis. Next base: position 29,723,929 of record NC_135141.1, on the reverse strand, counting down.
CCTAATAATGCCAACGCTAATACACCACGTCGAACAGCGGTCTATCCACCCCCGTTATTCAAAGCGGTCCTGTACGTCTAATACGTAGTTTCGATGCAACCGCCTCGGGGCGCAGCTGTTTGATCCTTTGACACGCGGGCAAACATTCATCGATCCTTTTACCCCTGGTTCGTACGTTCCGTTTAAGGGAATTCGGTCGTCGGGCGTGAAGAAATCGGACGGAACAAATCGAATTAGATTACGTTCAACAGATCACTTTCGTACTACACCGTGTAACCGATAGTTTCTACGTACGGGGCGAAAACACTGCGGATCGATCGATTTAAAGTGGATGGAGTCGCGGAATCAGGAAGCCACGATCTACTCGCGGAACAGAATGTCTCTGTCGATTCTGCAAAATATGACGTTTTAGCTATTCCGCGTAAAATGATGTTTTGCGTTCGTTGTTTAACAAAAATCTAGACACATATTAAAGTTATAAAAACACTTACGCAAGCTCAGAAACGATGCAGGGATGTTTAAATTCTGGAGTGGAATTTTGGAAACATATCAGTTAATGAAAATTTAATAATGAATAGAGGGTGACCATGCGAAGTATGAACTTACAAATAAATCAGTAAATAAATAAATTTCAAATCCAGTGTTGACTAAAATTTGAAGAATTTGTACTTGTACCAGTATGACTCTCAACTCGCCATGTATCTATCGATGAAGAATGGGGTTGAATTTAAAGATATGAGCAAGAAATACGAAGAATGCGTTTAATAATTTCTAAACTAAATTTCTTGGTGATTTTTCCTTGTTAAGATAGATGTTTCAGACTGTCTGTTCGATGCACCGCGTGCAGAATTTCGCAAATTAAACAAAGACGTTGGGTGGTTCGCTGCAAGTTATGATACCCTCGAAGTTGACGATACCGCAAGCTAGCAAAGTCGTCGATTTTGATTAAACTCTTGACAAGGGTCCCTTCGTCATAGAGCAAACCACGACACGTCGTTCAGACTGACCGCCAATTTCCGGAGAACCACTCCTCCTGATCGACTGGTCGTTCTCCATCCGGAAGACCCAAGGTGCTCCAAGCCATTTTCCACCTTTCCTGTTCTCCCTCTCGTAGATCCAATTCCGCCTCTGGATCGTGCCACCTGCAGGCCTTATAGAACATCTTGCTTGGAAAACGAAAGCTCGATAAATTTAAACCTACGAGCCTCCGTTAATTCTTTAACTCGTTGATTTAATCACCAGTTTCCTTCTATTCGACTCTTTGATTTAAGCTTTGGTGTAGCTTGAATTTAATTATTTTATCGCGAAACGTGTCAAGTTTAAATTTGCATCCTGTCCATCAGGGAGCCTTCGTTATTTCTTTAACAACTCGTTGATTTAATCACCAGTTTCCTTCTATTTGACTCTTTGATTTAAGCTTTAATTTTAAACGTGTCAAGTTTTAAAATTGATCAACGTGTTTTGTGTTCGATAAGGAACGATTATACTGAAATTTTATTAAGCTTGGTGAACCGTGCGTGTCCTGTCGCGATCGAAGTCTCTGATCGATCCTCCTCGAAAACGTAGCACCATAAAGCAGAGGGAACGCCAACGACACGTGTCGTGGGTGGGTGGTCCCTGGATCCTCGATCCACGCTGGAACTGGGTTAATGGCGGAAGGAAATCTTGTAGCTCCGCAACGAAGGGACGTCATGGTCGACCTTAAAACGGGGAACGTAGATCGCGCGTCGGGTCGTTGGAATATTAATCCCGGTAATTTCGCGGCTGACACTTGTGGCGCGTTGCGCTTCTTTAATTAATCCGCGAACGTAAACGGGCCATTTAGCCGGGCAATTATCGCGGCGAAATTTATCGCGAAGCCTTCTTTCGCCTTCGAAGGAATTAGAAATTAGGAATTAGGCGTGCACGTTCAGCCTGCGGCTGACGCAGCTGGGTGAAATATTTTGTAACCTGTATATTATTCGTTTTAACTGGAAAATTGTCTATATTTATGCTATCAATAGTAAAAAAATCGAGGTGAATCGTAGAAGATTTATGAATCGTTTGCGAGTTCCCCGTTCGTTGGTTTTTCGTAGAATCGAAATTTAATATTTACAAGGTCTTTACAATTTCTCTTTAAATTGTTTTACACCAAAAATCGAACGAGTGGCGAAAAGGTTTTTACGAAATGAGAAATGGAAAGATATCGTTTGGCAAATCGGTGATGTAACAGCGGGAAACGTGATTTAATTGCGACAGTAACGGAATGAAAAGCGTTGAGCGATCGACCCGTCAACGAGGATTGATCAAACGCCTTCTTCGTAAAATGTCAGTGAAAATGTATATCTGATGAAACTAGCGTTACAGTTAGATTGCATAGAATAAAATAGGTCACGGATAACAGAGACTGAAAAGATTTTCTAGCGTTTCCCGTCGCCGAATCGGGGGAAGTTTTGTCAAAAGTGGCTGCAGGGATACAGCGGAAGCGCTTCGAGAGGAAACTTTTGTTTCTACCTGGCATTCGTCACGCCGTACAATTCGAGGACTAAGAAAGTACAAACTATTGTCGCGTTCTATCGTATATATTAAATATTTATTGTCAAATATTCCTCCACGAAGATGTTACTAGTAATACAAACTTCGCTGAGTGGATAGCATTCTTAAGAGAAAATTTAATCGCGTATAAAATGATTAATAATCCTCGTGTTCTGACCAAAGCTGTCCTCATACCACTGTACGCTTCTCGTGGCCGAGTTGTAACAATTTCAAGAACACACTTTCGCGGCAAATATTTGTTGCTCGAAACGAGTGTACGATCCAGAATGAAAATTTCAAAGTTTTAATAATTTTTAGTCGGTCAAAGGTTAAAGATATTTCCTAGGTCCGACCAAAGGTATGGCTGTACTACTTCGTGCTTCACGTGACCGACTTGCAACAAAGCTTTTCGCCCCGGAAACGTATTTCCCGAGCAAATATTTGTTACTGAAGATTAGTATACGTATCCGAAATGAAAATTTCAAAGTTTGGACGATTTTTAATCGAGCAACCGTGAAGTATATCTCTCGAAGCATTTTGTGGTCCGACCTGAGCAATCCCCGTACTACTTTGCGCTTCTCGTTGTAACAAAGCATCCGAGATCGTATTGTTACCAGCAAGTATTTGTTGCTGGAAACAAGTGTACGATCCTAAATGAAAATTTCAGAGATCAGACGATTTTTAATCGAGCACAGCGAATTTTAACGAACCGTTAAGAACATGTTTTCGTGGTGAATATTTGTTGGACAAGTGGTACGATGTCGAGCGAAAATTTCAATGTTTAAACGGATTTTAATCGCGCTACGTTTGGATGCATTCTGCGGTCAACCCGAAACTGTACGTACTGTTGCTTGCCACGGCCGAATTCCATCAAAGAGCCGCCCGTGAATTTATTTTTACCATAAAAGAGCTTCGAACGCCTACGAAGCTCTGTGATTTAATAACTCGGATTGCCCCGACAGCAAATTTTTCGCGAAATTAAATTAACAGTGCCACGGTAACTTTGTTATTAACTGTTTAAAAAAAAAAAAGTCGACGCTAGAGAAGAACAATTTCGTATAAATTGGTCTTTCGAAAGAACGATCGTCTTACGTACTTTCAAATGGCTAATGAAAATTATCAATTTAGAATTCTATTAATTTATAATCCCCTTTTGTCTTAAAAAAACAAATAGAAAGGTAGCTTTATTTCGATGTCTCTGTTCTGGGTTCTCTTCAGTAATATCCTTGTAAATTGCATTTTGTATTTAACAGTTTTAATAATAAAACAATCTTACATACAACGATGATATATACTGCTCTTGCAAGTTTCTGTAATCCACAGTTTCGTATTATTTGAATCGATGGGTTCGTAATTTTAATTTCCATTTTATTATCGAACACAAGATACATTTAACATAAATATTCCCGAGTATCTCAATAAACAAGAGCAAAATTAACCAAACAGACTTACTTTACTACGTACTCCGGAGAATAGTGCACAAATTCGGTTCTAAATCTAAACGCCGGAGGATCCATCGCCCGAAACGTGGAAGCATCATGTCAGAGCCGTACATCAGTGGTTTCCAAAGGTTAAACGCAACCCTTTTGCGGAAAACGAGACGTATATCCATTGAAATAAGACGCAGCCTCGGTTAATCCATTAACGTCGAACGTCAAAAGCGTTCATAAACAAACCCGGCCGCGGCTGTCGCGAAATTTAGATTTAAATCCCTTTGAACGTACTTAAAAAGAGTCAGAGAAATGGAGAAATTTATGGCCTCCGGCTACACACGCGTTCGCGAATCGTTAAATAATTTCACGGCCAAAAACAACGCTTGTCGGGAGATTGAAACGAATGCAGTTCGAGATTAAACTTGTAACTGCGTCCCGCGACAGGATTGTATTTTGATGTTTACACGCGGTGTCCGTGGAGAACTCTCGAAATCGAGTGTTTCGAGCCTTTGGATACGCACGCTACACCCTCTGATATTTTTTCGAAGCGTAGAAATATGCAGAATCGACTCGATGACATAGGAGACATTCGACTCGTTAAAATTCGCGTCTAATTTCCGGATAAATTATCGAGTCGCCTCACAGTATATTCGTCAAAAAGAAGACGCAACCTCGATGTAACCTTTGTTCGTTGAAAATTAGCTCCCGAATACCCCGTTGAATTATTCTTCCCGTCTGATGACCGCTCTGCATAAAGATTCCACCCCTTCGAGTCCAGCTTCCCGACACAACACGCTCGATCGAACGCAGACAAACGGTTGGACGTCGCGTGTATGCAGAAAGGTCGTAGCATACGTATGCACGTAGGCGTCGAGCCGCCCGTCCCGACGCTGCGGCGGATTTAATAATGAGCACAAAGGCCGCGGTCGGGCTGTGTGCTGCATCGCCATATTGATTTCGTCCTGGTCGGGATTTTAAGCAGGGATCCACGGGGCCGCGCGAATCCGTCGTCGTTCCCCGAAACGCTGAATATTAATGTTCCAAATTCCACGGGAAATTGCGTTACCGTGGCACCCGGGTTCCTACGCTGACCGACCCACGACGCTCCTGGCGGCAGCTTTCCCCCAATTTTCCGGAACACGCGAGTCGCGGACCGGCGAGCACGAACTCTGCCAACTTCCGGCCACGATGGATCCGAGAAATCCCTTTTACGATATTCTGACCTTTCTTGAAACGGTTCTGTAAAAAGTTTTTTGGGGACTGCGCAACTCTTGGCTGTTCGAAGGGATGCATTTGCCCCCCTAGCAAGTTTTTAAACGCTGACCGGACGAAACGAGAATTTTTATTTGTAATCTTTTTTCGATAGAAAAGTTTTATTGTAAACTAGTTGTCGAAGTCCTTTTATACTTAGCTGTGTTTTGACATTTTGTAATAAAAGTGTTTGAATTTTCAACAAATTGTGTCACGAAAGTATGAACGAGTTATATTGTGAATTTCATATAGTCGACGTTTTCGATGCTTTATTATTATTATTATTATTCATTTATTAACGGGAAAAGAGACATTTTGATTACCAATATTAAATATTATTCATAAGACTCTAGATATAATAAAATTGCATGATTTAAAAAGATATGGGAGGAATATTGTCATATCTTGGACCACAATTGTTTTTGTAAATTTCAGTGTGTCTCGCGAGACACGAGTCTTCGAAAACGTCGATGGTTAATAGATTTCGCGAACGTGGATGAAAAATGTCGCGTCGACGCGGTCCTCGGAAGATATGGTTGCCTGGACAGCGACTAGAAACGATCCATCAATAATCCTTTCGAGTGTAGAATTAGGGGTGCCCATTGGCCGAGATTGTTCATGAAAACGAGTACGGTGTATCTGACATTTTAGAAGGAAAATCGAAAGCTTTCGGATTTATCAGTTCACGCTCTAATAATCCGATTTATCAATAATCCGCCTTTGCTGTAGTTCATTTTGCCGTTTGCACTTTTCAAAGGGTAGCTCGCAGACGAGGACGAGGCTTTGACCCGTTCGTTAAATCGACTTCAGCTCTGCATCGTCGGAATCGTGACTCTAATTTCAATGAATCTCGAATTATTTCCCATCGACGTAAACAATCGTCAGCGAACAAACATTATAAATCAGATGGCTCTTCGAATGTTACTGTTTTATAATTTAAAGTGGGCACCGAAGAATGTTTCCAATTATATTAATTTTGATTTGAATTGCACCTAAGAAAAATTCTTACCATTTGTTAGGTTCCTGTTGTAAATGATCGCGAAGGTACGATTCGTGTTTTCGCTTCTTTTCTTCCATTTAAACCTATCGAAGGACGAGTAGGTGTTTCTCATTGCGAGGGCGGAGAAAAATGTTTGACGAGCGTCGGTTTTCTTTCATGCTGTACATATCGTGTTACGGAAAAGTTGCAGAAAGGAACGCCACTGCTGGGAAATGATCTTTCTTTTGCGCGGTAGCCTTTGATGCGACGTATGTATTGTTCAAATTGTTTGCGGAGTTACGGGTACGATGCGAAGCTACCCCTTGGTAAACACGGTTGATGGCAGTTTTTTAATTACTGCGCTCGGGGAACGGGTCGGACGAAACGATGGTTTGATTCACTGGAAAACATTAGGCTTCGAGGCGTGGAAACTCCGTGGAAAGAGAAAAATTCATGCTTATATTTACAGTATATTCCAAACTATTCTCATTGTCTTTCGCATAGAATTTTTACATTTTATAAAATTGCGTTCGATCGTTTGTCGTTTGGTAGGCCAATTATTGATTGGCTGTCCAGAGTGAAATTAAAACGTCCGGTGTAATAGGTTTGATCCAGAAAAACTTGGAACATAAATTAACTTGGAAAGTTTTCGAACAACAGTAAAATTACTATCCTTTCATGGGATTATTACTGGTATTGTCGATTTTAGTATATAGAGATAGAAAAATATTGAGGCAATTTTCGAGCAAAACATTCGGTAATTAAAACGTTAACTAGCTAGCCGGCTAACTGGCAGGAGCAAATTAGTTCTGCATAATGAAGAAAACGTTTTTGTTTTCTGTCCTTTCCACTCCAGTTTGTGCTATATACCTTTCGGTTGATTGCATTGTTAACGTAATCATAATTACCATTATTGGGTATTTAAAGTATTCACTGGAACATATTAAGATTTGATAAGCGTTTCCAAACAGCTCTCGATAAATATTTTATTTTAATTATCGATTACTACAGTCGCACTCCAATGAATATTTGCAATTTCGCTCTAATTAAAATTAACTCCCAACAACAACAGTCTTTGTTTTTCGTTTCGGAAAAAGAATTCGTTCTTTTTGAATCGATGATTGGTGAATTAATATTTCAATAAAAAGTTTGAATCTGTAGATTTATTAAATTCTGTAAAATTTCATCTTGCTTAAAATTCTCGTAAACTCCTATTATTTCATATATTTTAGAAGTATCGACGTGAGTATCGCTACAGATTTTTCAAGTAGTATAAACACTACAAGTCCCTCGATATAGCCAGCATAAAATACCCGAGCAAGGAAAGAAATCTCGGTGGGTCTCAATGGCTCAGCGAATAACACCGTTGCTTGTAACGCAGAAAGATCCGTGTTCAAATCCCCCAGTGGACCGAAATTGGTTTTTCTTGGAATTCCGCAATTCTCCCGACAAGAAATGGTACTCTATATGTGGAGGAATCGTCTTCAACGTTAATAACAACAAAAAGAATATTGTCTTTGTAATACAAAGTTCAATGGGAATAGAACATTTTAGGAAATAATATGTGAAATTCCTGTTCGTTAGAATTTCTGCTATTGTTGTCCCATAAAAAGGAAAATGGAATTGTAGCATATTGTAGATAATATTGTCTTTATAATACAAAGTTTAATGGGAAGTAGAACATTTTAGAAGCTAATATGTGAAATTATTATTCGTTAGAATTTCTGCTATTGTTACATTTCCCATAAAGAGGAAAATGGAATGGTCGTAGTATATTGTAGAGAAAATGCTGGTAACAACGAAGCAACGAGAGTTAGAGAACAAATAATACCCGACCTTACGGGAGCGAAGTACAAAACTGTCTTCGGTGTCATTGTCCGCGAAATCGCGGAGTCGTACTACTGGGTTTCCGCGTTTCCCCGACGCTCGACGCTGAAAAGGCGACAGGCAAATTGAATTTCAACCCATAAAGAGGACTGTCGTTTGAAGAACGCACGGCAACGAGCCGGCGAAGCTCTCTCTCTTCAAACGGAACGAAGAATACAAAGAGAACCGTAACTGAAAAGGGAAACGAAACACAAGAACGCGAAAAAAGCGGACGCTCGTTCGCGAAACGTTCGATGACAAACGTTGTTTCTCCTATCACTGGGCTTTTCCCCTACTCTCCCGCATGTACCCTTGACCTCGTGATTTTCAACGTGTCGTCGCGAAAATGGAAGATATGGAGCACCATCGAGGCGCTGGGAATTTTCCACGCACCTTCGCGAAAGCGCGGTTCCGCAAGATTTGAGACTTGATATATCATACAGTGATTTCTATATTCTCTCGAATGCATTTGAGGATGTTCGAAACGAACAAGACTGAATGCATAACTCGCCTTTTATTTTTAAAATCGACGCATATGTAATTTCGAAAGGTAAAATTCTTGAAATTGATAAACATTCTAGGGCGAAATTTATAAATTTAAAATTGCTTCCTTTGAACGGGGAAGGAAAGATGTTTTCAAGGGAGTTTTGTCACTTTCGAAGGTTCCCTTGTTTCGCGAGCATCCCTCATTATTTTACCCATTGCATTCGAGTGCATCGGGCCTTGAAAGACGCTGCGTTCGAAAGAAAAAAAATGTGCAACGCGAAGAGAAAAATTGTTCTTCTGACCTTGCGGTTCGAAGACAATTTCTAGAATGCTCGTAGACGCGAGCCGGGCTGAATATAAATGCGAAATTTTCACGGCTCGCGTTGGAACGGAAAGGAAAACTAAGGCCAAGAGGGATGGCCGTGATTTGCATTCCTTTGTACGCTTCTGTCGTCGCTCGACCGACCCGTTCCCGGGCCACCTGTCCCTACACTTCCGTGAATAAAGATGTTCGATATGGAAAATTTCGAGATGGATTATAAACATCGCGCCTCTCTCGTCCGCGACCTATTTCTCGTCTTTTATGAAGCTGTTCGATCCTGTTCCGCGCCGGGATCATTATTCTTCGGTAACACACAGTCGTTGCAACGTGCAGAATCTGAAACAGATTCAAAGGGTCGATCGGAAGAGTGCTCGTTTACCACCCTTTGTGAACCCTCGAGCCTCGTCCAGCGAATTTTTCTAAAAATATAGACACTTCGTTCTATATTTTTATCAAAAAGAAAAAAGTAAGAAACATTGAAAGCAATCGTCTCTAACTCAATTCTTTCCTTTCTGTTTCAGGTAAGACGATCTTAACATTGACGAATCCATGGCTAATTGTCAAAGATATATCTCATCACAGGTATCTATCATATTTCCTGATCGTTAACGAAGTATCAGAGACGAAAAAGCAAAGCTTGAATTCATTCCACTCTGTCGAATCAAATTTTTAAACAGTGTTAATTTATCGTGCGAGTGACCTAAAAAGGGATAAGTTTGTAATCGTTGTATCAGAACGTGAATTATTTATTTCCTAAGGGAAACCGTGTTCTCCCTGGCGCACTATTGGCTCCCCAGAGTTCGACTAATATCGAACGGGAGCTGCTGTTTTCACAGATAACGCGAGACGAAAGACAGAAACGGAATGCTCGGTTCGGAGCGTATTCCAGCTTCTCTTGCCACTTGTTTCGCTCCGGGAACTTTGAAATCGACGCCGCGCGTCGTTGAATTCGAAACGATACATCTTGGATACTCTTACGTCGGAAGCATCGAGGAATGTTCGAGTTTCCTACCTTTTTTCGCAATCTTTCGCGGAAAATGAGATACTGAACAAACGAAATACTGTTTGAGAGAATTCCGCGCGAGAAACGTACGTTCTCGCTCTATCGAACATTTTCTTACTTATATTTGACACTTATTTAGGTCGACGTCGAGGCTCGATAATTTCGATTAATTCTAGAATTATTTATAGAAACTGCATCGAAAAAATTATTGGATTCTTCGTGATTTCCGTGATTAAAAATAAAATTGGACGATTATAACGTGTCTTCGTGAGGTAAAATTTTCTCGATTCAGATTCTACTCGCACGTAATATCGCTTTTCCCCTTAATCCGAGATTGTCCCGTTTTTCTTCCCGCATTATAGCAGTTCTCTATCCGCGTAACAGAACGTTAAATAAAGGGGAAACAATACCTTTCGTTTCGCGTATCGGTGCCAGGGCTTTGACGCAAAACCGTTCTCGAATCGAATTATCATATTTGCGTGCAGAGCAGTTTCACGGATGAAAATATTAATGCGATAAATTCGTTGCACGGTTCGATGATGCAGCATCGATTGTTAAACGCCGCGCCACGTTGAAGGCTCCGTTCTGACATTTGTATTTAGTCGCGTGTAGACGAGCGTAACGAGGCACAGAGCGGGACTGAAGGCTTCGACTCGGACTAAATTATGCACCAGTTAATTAATTGCACTCGTAACTAGCGGATTCGCACGGGTCAGTGTTCACGAATTACACGCGATCGTTATCTTGTATTTACTTAATTAAGATACGGATCTACCGAAATTATCGGTGCATTTCAAAACGTTCAACCGCTTTAAAAATATTGACTTTTTTTAATAAAAGCTGCGTCGATATATGAATATTTGCACAGCGGGAACCGTAACAACTGTTTTTTTTATAAATTCATGAAAATCACTATGCGGATTCCGACGTTTGAATTTTTCATTTATATACAATTTTATTGCGGTTTCGTGTACAAATTCGTAACGGTAAAGTCGAAGAGAAAAAACTTGAAAATTCATGATTCTTTTAATGCTCTGTTGAATATTTTTATTCGTTCCCTTATTATACAGTCATTCGTATAATATAAATTAGATGCTCGTAGCTTCAAAATCCGATCGATTAAATTTTTATTTCTCGCCCTAAAGTATTCAAATCTTCCCAACATTAGGCAACATTTCCGGGTAATTCGATTCTCTGGTAACCGTGACCTGCGTAATCACGAACACGAACACGAACGCCCACGCATCGGAAGCTGGTTCGGGACTCCATTGTTGCGAATTCAAAGACGCCCATCGCCTTGGAGCCACCCTAAACGTGGAGGGTTGAAACTTAACGACGAACGCTCCCCTTTTCTGCGTTTCATTTCTCCCGCATTATCTCTTCCTTTTTCTTGCCTCCTCGTCCTTGCGATTGTTTCTTGCCCTTTCTACGGTTCCCCTTTGTCTCCTGGGCAAGAATTTCAGCGATCCTTCTAATCAACGAAAATTGTAAGCCAACTATACCCAAGGTATTTCGTCTTGCGCGTCGTGTTTCTCGTATCTTCTGTAAATCACTTTTATCTTTAAAAAAATCGCCATTCTCAAATCAGAGTATAACAAAATTTCGAAACAACTATTTTTTAATCGGTAATTATCGATTAAAAATTTAGTCGTCCCGAAACCTTCGTTTCTCAGTCGTTTATTTCATAAATAGTGGTAGTAACTATTGTTGACAACACGATTCGAGGCACTGAAACGTCGATTTAGATTTGGAAACGCGATATCGTTTGTGGATAGACTTTAGGATGGCCCGTAAATGGTGCACAGGGCATCAGAGTTCCAACGGTGACCCAAAGTCGCATCCCCCAGCAGGATTAGGGTTAAAGGGATGTTCGAACGTTCATCGACAACCTCGTAAAAGGAAACGGTTGCATCGACGCGACGGATATCGACAGAAGGATCGATGTCAAGGTTAATTGTTAATCGCTAATCGGTCCGAATTCCGTTACGATTCGAGGATTCGGAGTCCCCCGTTTCTGTTCCGTTCCGAGCTCGAGGATTCCGGGCTGTAACTTCCCGACTAACCCGGTTCAATTTATGTCCCGGCACGAGTAATTATTAACCCACTTGGTGAATTTTAATGTATGGAAATTCGCGTTTAATCTGGTTCCCGGGGCCCCTCAGACGTTACATGCGCAAGGCGCGCCCGGAACGGTTAATCTCGCCTTAAAAATCTGATTACTCGCCCCTCCCACGCCCGAGACGACGAGAAGCTGCGAAACTCGATCGTACAAATTTATTTAACGGGCTCTCCTAATTGAAAGGTGTCCGCTTTGTTCTTGAAACTGCATCCTGAATAATATTTTCATCCCTCGAGATCATTAATCTCGAGGCGTTTCCTCGAATATTATTATTATTATATCTTTAGTACGAAGATGTAACATGGAAGGAACTACAGATGTCGATTTTACATAGTCAAACATTAAGTAAATTTAACGAAATAAATTAATTTACAATATGTTGCAAGGATAATCGTGGTATCTGGAAACCCTGTGAATAAGTCCCAGAGAGCAAAGACTATGCGAAATAATTTGTTCGTAATGAACTTTGAAAGATAAGATATTATTCTGAGATGAATTCTTTATTCCGGGGTTTGGGAATTCGCGGTAAAATTGAAATTCAAAGGCAACTGGGATAGTTTATTGGCGTACATCGACTTTATTTTATCGTTATCGTTATTTTATATTATCGGGTTGCCAAATGTTGGGTTGTACGGTCGCTGGCATATTCGAGGCTCGTGGGTGGATGGATTTATGCGCCATGAACCGCCACGAGGACTCGACTCTTGAAGATAACGCGATCCGTGTCCCGGTGGAAAACACTAAATGGCTCGTTAAAGCTGCAACTGTTCCTCCGTCGCGACCGTCGACGATGGTCCGTCGAGTCTCTCGAATTAACGTCAAGGCACGTTGCCCAGAATGCTCCCAGCTCGACGAGGACGTCGTTAGGCCTGACTGAGTTACGATCCTGCGGTACATCGGGATGCTTAACCATCGCTCGATGATGCGACATGCGGTAGATTATGCGAGAGTTACATTAAGTAGGGATGAGGATATAAACAGAAACGATAGGAGACAATATTCATCAAATATTACAATAACTATTTACTCACCATTGATCTTACAGCATTTTACTCGAATAACGAACGACGAAAAGTATCAACTTATAGCAATAAGAAACATTTCGTTCTAGAATTAAAATTAAATTGTATATTTAATATTATCACGGTTGGAATTTTATCTTCATCTTAACGAACAGTTTGAGCAAAGATTTACGTTCCGTTCGAAAATTCTTGTGAAAATTTTTCCACGTTCCCGAGGATTCGTAGTGACGAATTTTTCAATTTTATTCGTTCGAAGTTCGAAGACGGATACACTAGATCAGAGAATAATAAAACGTTTGATTTCACCACGCATCAAAATTCCATTCATGCTTCTTAGTAATTTCTATTTTCCTAGGTGGTGTTGAAAATTGGTTTTTTGTTTTATTTGGCAGACGTCTGTCGGGGAAACGTCCTGTTTCTGCTGCGTAACCACAAGTCCGTAAATCAAGTAAATATCTAGAATAAACTAGATGTCGATTAGTTTAGAATAACAAGCGCCCAGTAGACACTTCTAACACGCAGATACGATAGAATGCTGTTGAGATAGCGTTTAGAGAATAGTTGACAAGTGCATGAAGCATCGGCTACTGTTTACGACTAGTCGAATTAATTAGAAATCGAAATAGCGAAAACTCTTAATAATAACAAAATTTTTGAATCGTATATTCGCTCTGTCGAATACGCGGGTTATAATATGAAACTTATTTTAAAAGTCCCGAAAGGGGTGCAATATGTTGCATCCTCTATATCGATTTCCAATAAACGATAGCAGTTTTGTTGCTACTCTATTACCAAATAAAGCAAATTAAATTCATTTTTGTCATTTGTTTCTATTTTCTTTTTTTCTCTTTTTCAGTTACACAAATTTAATTTCACGTTCTGTACTTTCCACGCTTGTGCCTCTCGATGTATTTAAATCCAAAAACGAGAACTCAAAGCCAGCTGTCGAAACACGGATGTCTGTCGTAATTGCTCGTTCAAATTGCAGCTATTCTACTGAACAGTACAGAGAAACGCGAATCCGGGTGTGCAGAGTAAAGTTGCCTTATTTGGACAAGTGGTCGAGTGTACTGTTAAAAAATGCAACTTTTGATTCGTTAGGCAGTGAGATCTAATTTCTCTTTATATTCTTTTCCACCTTTCTCGATCGAATTCACTGAAAATAAAAAACTGCACAGAATATTTATATAAGGTTCACATTGCTAAAATTTAAAGACCGAAACGAGAGTATTCTTAGTTCGATTTCGAAACGTCTGAATCTAGTTTAGGCAAGTTTTAGGCAAGAGATTGCACGAGACAGTAAAACGAGTGGAAATGGCTAAGAAATTAGTAGGGTGAGGGACGTACGGGGGACGAAAAGCGTAAGATAGGAGCGAAAATGTGGCTGCAGGCGGTGGAGGGCCGCTGCAGCTGCAAGTTCCATGGCTGCATTCTGCGGAGCCGCGATAATCGAAGGCATTTCGGAGGCTGAGGGAGCAGCTACTCGTGGACACACGGGTTGCAGCGAGTTTCGGGCACGAAAGTCGGCCGAAAGTGTATATTATGCGAGTCTATAGAGATAACCTGGAATCCGCGTGCGCGCACATATTCTCGCGTAGCATCCTTTAGACTTTCAGGCCATCCAACTCCCTGCGAACCCTACTTTCTGGAGCCGGATAATGAAAGGCGCGCCGACAGCGTTTCCGAATTCGGGCCAACGATTTCTTTCAACTTCTAATAAACGTTCGCCGGCAAACAACGAACGGGCAAAGTCGATTTTTTTCCCTCCCCGAAAACGGTCTCCAAATCGTTTGATTGGAAAACTAAAACGGAAGGGGTTGCTTTCTATCCCGGGCAAGCTTTAAAACTAACGGCGAGAAAATGTCCATTAAAGCACAGCGACCGTTTATTATTTAATTTCTCGCGTAAATTTACCCCGTGCTTTTATGGTGGTTATTCTTGCTAATTGGATTTCCTTCTTCTTGTTTAAAATCATTTTTATCGATTTATGAATTTTTTACACGCTGGAGATGAATAGTTTACTGTAGATGAAGCATCTAACAAGCTTCAGAATGGAATTTATTGTCGGTATATTAGAAATGCGTCTTCCTCGTTTGAAACCGTAAGTGTATGTATTTGTTAGGTGTATTTTAATCTCTGGTCGGATTCCGGAATGTGAGTTTAATTTATTTCTCTCCCGATGGCGGAAAGAAATCTCTCTCTTCCCCGGAAATGAGAAATTCCCCGGTGTTTGTCCACGTTTTGCTTCGACGTACGAAAAAACGTTTATCCCGCACGAAACACCCCTTAACCTTCGCCTCCTCTTTAGCAAAAACGCCAGAAACGTGCTTCAAAGGTAAAGCCAAACCCAAGAACTACGGGATACCGCAAAAAAACCTTGGGCGTACTTACTGCGATAAAAAGTTTCGATTCTTTGTGCCAAGGGTTTTATTTCTCCACCGAAATCCGAAGACTGCTTCCTCGAAATAGCATCGGAAGTAATTAGAGGAGGATCGGTAAAAAATATCGTTTATCGAGTAAAAAATAAAACACGGTCGGGCAATATCCATCGTTATTAATAATTCTCTGCACTGCTATTAAAAAACATTCCCTCTTATTTTATCAAACATAAACTCTTTTGACGTGACTTATATATTTAAAACAGGATTGCTACACGAGTAGAGGAAGCTGCAGAATTATTTCTCCCGAATTAATATTACGAACGTTGATGTTCCCGAATGGATTCCAGAATTAGTTACACATTTTGGAAAAGGTTATTTCAGTATTACTCAGGTTTTCGCGCCGCGTCAACCAAGGACTAATATCATTACTACGGTGGAAACGTAATTTATGGGTGAGAAGACAGATTTCTCTCGCATCGTGAACATCACCCGAGGGCGTTCATTATAGCTCCTTGCAGTATACTCGGTTCTATTTCCACGATCTTACGAGAATCGCGTCTGAATTGTTTCGAGTGTAAACCATGAGAGCGCTGTATATCTCATGGTGCAAACTATTAATTTTGTTTACGGATCTGTCAGTCCCCACAAAATTTACGAATCGTTCAAACGTAAACGTAACAATTTACCTACGTCGATGACGAAGACCAAATGATCGTTTTATCGTATCAAAATCGTTAAAAGATTTGTCTAGGAAGATGAATGCTTTCAAATATTAACCCTTTGCACTCGGAGACTTTTCTTATATTCTTATACAGAAGAATAATTATAATAGAAGGTGGACAAATTTTTCGACAAAATTAAAAAATTTCAAATCGTTCTAAAAAAAATATTTTTAGCTGCGGGGGTCGATTACAATCATTTTTGGTGAATAGGCACACCCTCGAAATCCTACCCACTTTCGTGAAAAAAATTCCTTACCGAAAATCTGATGTCTGACCATACCGTTGATACGTTTCACTGAAATTTCATGCGTATGTTTAAAATATCATAACTTCCGAACGGATTGAAGGATTTTAATGTTTCAAAAGGCAAACGACGCGTATTTTAGTCAAGAATATGTTGAAATTCTGACAATATTGAAAAAGTTGTTCCTTGACACCGTAAAGTGAGAAAAACCCCATAAAACTGGTCCAAATTCTTTGCTGGATGTCCTTTCAGAGGGGACAGCCGAGTGCAAAGGGTTAAAAATTGTCTCAAAATTGCCAGCCTCTCCTACTAAAATAATTACCGACGAAAACTGAAATTTCGACTATACCCGGTGTGCCGAATAATCACTTTAGCCTATTAATCGAGCGTTATCGAGCTCGTGGCTCGCGCAGGGATTTCTCTCAGATTTCTCTCTCCACTCGTTGGTAAGTGAAAATATGCATACTCCTTTCGCTGGTTCCCGCGGGATCCAGGTCGTCGACGTTATTCCTGTTAAGCATTATCTATTCGCGAGGCGTGCACGGAGTCGTATACTCCGCGGAAGTCCGTGTACAGGGTGATCCGTCAGAAACAGGCCATCCAGATAGCACGTTGGTATTTCGAACGCGGTACACAGCCTCGCCATAAATTCAACGAGTAAAATTCAAGGTAATACATGGTCGATGGAGCGGAGCACGTGTGAAAATGGTGTCGCTGGAATAGCGTTATTTAAAGTGGCGAAGGCCTGTGGTTTAACGACACTGTTAAACGCTCGTAACGTTCCTCCAGCAGGTTTCGTTCGTACAGTTCGAGTGGAAGTTAAATATGTAAAGCTGTTTTCTACATTTCTGCTAGTTAATAATTTTTAGGTGTTACGATTTGTTTCTGGCGCGTCACCCTGTAGAACGCGATCCTCAAGCCGGTTCTCCCCGGTGGCGGAGTGGCTTCGATTAACGCGCCTCTGCAGAGAGATGGATGCGGTATCCGTGATCCTACAATAGAATCTCGTCGTTCGGATGTATGTATTTCATTCGCGATATTTATTCGCTGCAGGTTCGCACGGAATATGTAAATTCCGGCTAGGCCAGAGTGCAAACAAAATTTGTTGGCTCCCGCGGCGCGTCGGGTTCTGATTTGCAAGTTTACAGAGACCGCGGGATCGAAAGAAACGCGGAAAAATCGAAAATCGGTTCTTCGATCGCGTTACAATTTACGATGCTGGACCCAAGACAGATTTATGGGTTCTGGTATCTCTGGAATTTCAAAATATGTTTATGTCATCAATCCCAAACTTATGAAATCTCTCTCTCGGAGAATATACATATAGTTTCGATATTTCCAAATAATGGAAGCAGAATGATTTTCTGTCGATCGGAGAATTCAGTTAAATAAAGTTAATACTCGAATGGTACTGGAAGCGATGTTCAGCGGTGCATTATTGATTCCCGTGTGCTCGTAGCTTCGAATGAATGTCTGGTAAAAGGGTACAACGAGAAGAAGGCGAGTGCACAGCTGCGACCACCGATTTTATAATAACAGTAACTGATTCCATGCAACGGAATGGTCGGAAGGAGCCTGAGCCTGGACCCGGATCTTTAATTTCCTGCCCGAATAAAAATCCCTCCTCGTCCGCGTTGGACGTGGGAAAGCCAGCTGCTCGAAAAGATTGAATAATAAACGCGAAACGAGTCGAAGAAAGCTCGCGGAAAATCTGTCGGCGCGAAAAAATGAGATGAAAATTGAACGAGTCGTGGCACGGGCCTCCGCTGTAATTGATCGATCGAGAACCCCTCAATTAATCTCAATTTGTCGGAAAGAATGAAAATTAAATCGAATCCTCTATTGCGAAATTTTTTATATTATCTTCGTTCGTTGTAAGAACGAAGGCTCTCTTAATTATTATATCGATAAAACCCCATTACCGTAGAAGAGAAAACATAATATTTTTACAGTTGAGAGGTGCTTACAGATAAACAATATATAGAAAACAAAATCGATACTGAGACTTATAATTTAATTATAAATTGTGTACTCGATTTTTGAACGAGGAAATTATAATGGCGAAAAATAATTCCTCTCACAATATATATAAAACAGAATCTATACTGAGACTTAATTTAATTATAAATTGTGTACTCGATTTTTGAACGAGGTAATTTTAATGGCAAAAAATAATTCCTCTTATTTTGCAAACAAAAGACACGACCACCCGCTTAACATGAAAGTGAACGTGGCAAAAAAGAGGGAAGTATCGTGCGTCGAGGATGGCAAGCATCACTTAAATCCTCGCGTAGAAAAGGACTCGAATCCTCGGCGAAGGTTGAAAACCGAGTCCTCGGGATCCTGGTGTCAGGGACACGCTCGACGCCCAAGGACGCCGGGCGTCCATGTTTTTTCCCCCGGGCACGTGTACGCCGACACGTGCAGAATTCCGCCAAGGGTGTTCCAGGGACGGTGAATTAAGGACACGTTGAATGCGCAGTTGCAAAATTAATGTTTAATGAACGGGACCGCTATTATAATTTGTAACGCGTGAAAAGGTACCGCGGAAAATGCTCGCTGTAAATCGTCCGCGTTCGTTTTCAGCGAATTCGTGCTCGTTAAGACTTTGAACGCGAGTTAAATAATCTGAAAGGAAACAATTATAATTGCTGTCGACGACACGATTTTTCTGTTCGAGGTTCCGCGGATCGCCTTGGCTTTGAAAACGCTGCATAATTGCGAAAGCGTTCGCCGGAACCTGGCATTTGCACGGTGAATTAAAAGGACACTTTACGTTTGACGGCTCTTAAGACTTGCATTGTACTGTACGTGGAAATAATTAATTTTAAGAACCCACTATTAATCTCAGATTAAATATTTCTCAATTAGTGTGTGCTAGATAGAGTTATTTGTCAATACGTATTTTATATATTCGCGGATAACTGTCATTTGTAATCGGAAATGTGCAGATTGTCATATTTGTATGAACTGAATTTGCATTTAGATGAATTTTTGTAGCAGACATGAGCTATACATCATTGCACATTGTCATTAAGTATTGTTGGAATTATTGAAATTCACAGGAATATCGTTTAATTTATTTCTAAGGAATTCATTGCTTTCTTTTCGATTATAAACGTATTTGCAAGCTCTATAACGGCGTAATAATTATTTTGCAAAGTATAAATTACGCCGCGAACAAAGGGGAAAGTTTAATAACGTGCCTGTATTAAATTATTCGACCATTGTATAATTTTTGTCCGATTTTCTAAGACTTTCGAGCAGCCAGGGGAAGAAAAAGCTCGGCTGCTTCGGACTTCCGTTCGGAAATTTATAGCCTCGACCTTTATTTCGCGTCGTCGAGCACTTTCGCGATTTTTAATTTTCTTTTTCCACCCCCGTTTCTCGTGCCCTCGCGTTAGGCGTTGCGCGATTTCGAATATATTCGATAGGTAAACGTTGGTCGGCAAATGTTTGCCAATGGATTTTTCATTAAACGTCGCTGATGAAAGTACGACCAGCGAAAAAAAAATAGATCATACACAGAGCGTACAAAATCAATGGAAAAGTTCCTATTGCAAATCGACCTATTCGATTTTATTCTCAAGTTTTAGCTATTTTTATGTACGCAAATGGCTGATTTGGGAACAAGATCAAATTGTACGCGTTCTAAGTGGGCCCCACGCGTTACGATACACCTTGTATATCGGTACTTCGACAATTTTAGACGCGAGATATATTTAGCTCCGAGAGGTACCGGAGGTCAAGGTCTGGGAGCACAGATTGCATAACCCACTTCCGATGACCCCGCCAACGAGGTGATTGATTATTTTACATAGATAAATATTTGAAAACACAGGAACGTTTGGAAGCGATTTAATAACATCGATGGTTAGTAATTAATGGATTTAAATGTTGTGTTGAATCGCATGGCGAACAATGAGGCTCTCGAGTAATTTGATTACGACCGTGGATATATTAACTTCGAATTTAATGCAAATTGTAGATATTTTATTTACGTACTTTCCGTAGTTTTTTCAATTTCTGACCTCACACGAGGTAATAAGCAATTTTGTTTCGGTTATTTTATTTTATTACGTGATCCAAAGAACATTTCACTTCATCTTCGGATATTCTAACATAGGAGAACACCCCTGTTTTTTAATTCACCCTAGATTTCAGGTTACCTCTATAAAAACACTTGCTAAGTAAAACAAGAAATTATTTCTTTTTTCGAGACCTGGAGTATCAAAGATTTCGCGAACTGCGGTTGACTGGAAACGGTGGCCACGCGAATGGGTTGCAGAGAAGAGTCGCGAAAGAGGAGCAGAACGATCGTAAAGGGGATGCAGGTGGCTTTCTGTGCCGTTGCCGCAACGTCAGTGGTAGCCATTCCGATGCATACCAGAGATTTCCATTCCAAAGATACGACCCACCCCTTCAGAGACGGAGTTTAATTTTTTTTTCTCCCTCTGTCACGGGGAACAACACCCTCTTCAACGTCCTCGAATTCCAACGAATAAACATCCACGCCATTAAAGGAATACCACCTTTTACACGAACCTTGAACGAATAATGTTTTGTAAAATTTGTTGGAGAGCAATGAAAGTACTTTTAACCGCGGAAAGAATTTTATCAAAGATACTAAACGACGTACGTAACAAAATGAAATCATTAGTGGCGAGCACGGCCATCGCGTTCGCTTTAAAGTCGTTAGATATAATTCGAGGGGGAGGAAAATGTCATGTTTCCGTGATTTCGGCGATAGGATTCAAAGTTGGTCGGACGACGCGGTTGATAGAGTTAACTGGAGAGTTAGATAGCGAAGCTAAACTACTTAGATCTATTACAACTTGGTCGGAGTTAGATGAGACACTACGGAACGTTTCGTCGCGACGCAATCAGCTCCCATTGCGTTCCGTTCTTTTGAACGCGTGGGAGATTACAAACACTTTGGATCGAAAGCTCTCGAAACGTCTGGAAGCTCGACAGAATTCAGCGAAAGTTTTATAGAAAAATTTTTTATCCAACGATTCAACTATAGTTTCGTGAAGTGCAATAATAATCTGCACAGAGGAGCGTTATTCTTTGTTAGAATTTTGTACGCAGCCTCTGCCAAGTTTCAAGAAAACGCGAAATTTTAAGAATATTCGGCCCTCTCCATATTTCCCACGTCCTCGAAGTTGCAGTGGTTTGTCGACCCACTTGAAAAATACGTTTGAAGCGACGATTTAATTGTGCTTTCGATACTCGACTTCCGCCGATAGAAACTCCGATGAAACGTTTCGTTTATGTTTTTAATTAATCGCTGATTCATTTGGAGATTGAAATTCTGCGAACAACAACCGTCGAATATTTAACTGCTGTCGGAATAAATGGTTCGAGTCTTTCTGCTATAATTACAAATTTGTTGAATCTCTTCGGATTATAAGCTACTATTTTATTCGAAAATTAATTCTATGGTCTCTCTTTGGTGTAATTGTAATTCGATCCGCGAAGGTGGGTAAAATTTTCTATCAAAATTTGCCAGTGTTGAAATACGTTCGTCGAATCTATTATTTACTCCGATAACAGATGTACACTATTTGTTTCGACGAAAGTTTCGTAATCACTTTGGTATATTTATTAGCAGAATTGACCAGAAACCAGGACTCTCTGCGGGGAGTTTTATCGCGGGACGAGACGTCGCCTTTGATTTATTCGACGCAATTATTTCCACGCCCGGCTCTACGTTGTCGGGTCGTTTGCGGTGTCATTCGCGCCAAAAATTGCCGCATTTGTACCGTGCTGTTCTACAATCGTTGACATTTATACATGAAGCGACATAAACATCATGCAGCGTTAACGCGTTGCAATTTTCTAAAATTCTGTTGCGACACTTTCGTCGTGCCACGATCTCTACCTTCTATTATTTCATATTCGTTGAAAATTTTTTAAGGAATCGTGTGTTTGCAAAAGTTTAACCAAGTTGAACGTTTAAAAAAAAATCTCTAAGATTTCTGTGCTTAATCTGAAGTTTAATTTCTGTATTTATTTCTAAATTAGATTGTAGAAATCACGTGTTTGAAGACGTTTGAGATTGTGCACTTTAATTGTATCTCGTTTAACGTAACAAGTGCAGTGTATTTATTTCTAAATTAAAATTTGGTGGAATCACGTGTTCGAAGAAGTTTGAGATTGTATTTTGTTTGACGTAACAACGTGAATGCACATCTTAGTGCAGCTATTGAATTTCGATAGAAATAAATGTGTTGTGAACCCTTAAATGAATAACACCGTTGGAGAGGTATTGAAATAGAAATAAAATTAATTTCGAACATCTCGATAACGAGGCTTGTTAGCGATGCAAGAGTCTGGATTCTACCCGTAGATAATTGCAATATACGCAACGGTGTTGGTCGTAGTAGACACTACGAAGCAGATTTGTCCACGAGTGAGTGATCGTCGTGTGACCGTTGGTCGAACAGGTTTCGTGATTGTTTGCATACTCTGTCGGGCGTCTGGACGCAAACTCGAGGAAGTGGATCGTCCCCCGGTGCCAACGGTGCCAATTAATTGCTGGGATACTGCGGTCGAAAATGGTGATTTACGTAACGCGTTGCTGTCTGCTTCTCGTGCGGAACGTTTACATTTGTCGCCCTTAAATTTTAATGAAATTACACGCGGCACGCTCGTCGACCGTTTGGACGTGTTTAATTGGAATTCGTCTGGAACGGGCGTCGAATAATGTGGGTCGCGTCGAATTTGTTTAATTGCGCGAAGGGACTGTGTTCGAATAAATGTCTTTTCTCGGGCAACGTTAAAGAGCTCGCCGGAACGTTGAAAGTTTCGGGCGTAGCGTAATTTTTGCGACGAACTTTGGACGAAATGAAACTTCATAAGGAGGTACGCCGGGGGCTTTTGTAGCTCAGTTTTATCGCGGGACAAAGGAGTACCGGGAAATTCACTTAAAAGCGCTTCCCTTTATTAAGTATTCTGTTCTTGATTTGAAGTTGTGAATCGACGGTGCCTGGAGCAACAGAAGCAGCACTGAATAATCCAGATCTTTGCGTCGGCCATTCCTGGTACGAATCGACGGTAGAATTTTGACGCTGGTCTCGAAACGAGATATCGTTACTTAAGCTTCACGGAACACGTCGACTTGACTGGTTTCAAATTCCAAACGTAACGTTACAGAAATAAATATTCCACGAATTTTGTCGTAACATTGGAGAACAGTAGCCTCGGAAAGTAAGTTGACGCATTTAAGAAAAAATCAATTTTTATTACGTCAAACTAAAATAAAGTATACAAAATAATAATGAAAACAGTTTTACAGTATGTACGAAAAAATTTGATTTTTAATTGGAAAGTGAGTTGACAACATAAATCAAATTTAATAAAATACATGAAATAAAAATTTGAATAGGAAGTTCGGTATCCTTTGTTACGAATAACAGCTAGAAGTAATTAAAATAATTAATTTGTAACCAAGCTTCTTACTTCTTACAAAGTTCGATAAGAAATTCAGAAATATTGCTTAAATTCGAGATCGTTCTGGTGGAAGCGGAATGGATTTTGAGATTGATTTATATCGATATTGGGGAAGACCGCCCACTCGCGTCGGTTCGTCGCGGCGTTCGAAGAAATCCAATGCGTGGACCGCGCGAGCAGCGTTTTGAGAAAGCTCGGTACAAATGACCACTTCCGTTCCGCGTTCCATCTTCCGTGAGTGTGTTACAAATCACAGGGAACCTCGAATCGCGCAAAAAGTCTTCCCGAATCGCGGAAGAATTATCGCCTCGAAAGCCTGGGGTACCCATTGTCCCCGTTCGATGCAGGGATCGCCCGCATACACGTTGCAATTCACTGGCTGTTTGCGTTCCGGGCGATTAGTAAATCGAAGTGTGCCCGCATCGGGCTATCATCGTCGTCATCGTGCGCGTTTAACAACTCCACAATATCCTAGCGTGCATGAGAACCAGTCAACCTGGCATTCGTTACGTGGATTTACTGAATTCGCACTTATTGGATTCCATATTCGATAAACGATACGTTCGTTAATTTATACGAGAACAACGGAGAATTATGTTTGGAGAGGTTCGTTCAAAATCTGCTGTCGATCTCGTAAGCTTTTTAACACGATTCTATATTTACAGATACGGAACTAATGCATATTATTTGTCAGCAATTTATAGAGTGGAAAGTCTTGAAATAAATTCGAGTCATTGGTGGATCGAGAATTTCAGCGCGACGTTTAATAATCTTTCACCAACGTTGATAAATCGCTGGAGCGTTCGTTCCCTGTAGCCGGTGTCGTAATCGAGGTTAGGTCGCCACTCGGATGATCTTCGAGGAGGAAAACATTGTTCCTTGGCGTCGTCACGTTCCGTTTTCTAAAAGCATTCGCTCACGAGAGTTCTCTCGAGCCTGCTATTTCTGAAACGGCGAAGGACGATGGGGTGGAAACGCGTTTCCTCCCCAACGGACGAGAAACGCGTCCTCGCGGAGAGTGCAGCGTCTCCGATCACGTTTCCCGGAAGTCGAAAGCTTCTCAACGTCTTCGCGAGTTAATTCGATACAGAAACAACAAAGAGTGTCATTGAAAAGCATTTCGATTTCGAAGTTTTCAAGGCACCGATGATTTAAGGGGGTCTCTTTAGTACTTTTTTTATAAAGAAACTATGCAAGAAAAAAATCGAATTTTTTGGTGGTTTACAGTAGAAGACTCCCTTAACTAACGCTTTCTGTTGCAGGTAAGAGACATAAAGACATACAAAAGGTGTTCGAAGTTCTTGGGCCCCAGCACTGGCGCTTAGATTCCCCGAAACTGTAAGTGAAATGCTCGTTCGAGGATATTTTTAAAATACCTGAATTTAACACTAAACCTACTACGACCTTTCCGTTTAGAATTCCTAACATAGTTATTTTAGCGCCATATAACTTCGCTTTCTTACAGTATGCGTACAATGAATTTTTCAATATTCACTTCTATCCTTATTGTTTGTTCTCTGAGAAAAATATGTAATCTGTCAGCTTCCGATATGAATAGGAAATATATAAAAAGAAAATCTTCAGAATCCAGGCTTAGAAAAGTTTTAACAACGCGTATTAAAAATACTAAAAGTTTAGACGCGTGCAGTTCCGAAACTACTAGTGTTTTATTAATTATTAAACCACTGTTAGCAGCGGCAAAGCCTCCCCTTTAAAATGGCTTTTGGTTTTTGTCGATCCGACTTTCCGTTTCGGAGATATCGTAATTTATGTAAAAGGTAATTTTTTTAATTCGACTGTCTCACTGCCCGGCTCGCGTACAATAGCCTATTCACGCGTATTAAAAATACTAAAAGTTTAGACGCGTGCAGTTTCGAAACTACTAGTGTTTTATTAATTATTAAGGCATTGTTAGAAGCGGTAAAGCCTCCTCTTTAAAATGGCTTTTGGTTTTTGACGATCGGACTTTCCGTTTCGGAGATATCGCAATTTATGTAAAAGTGAATTTTTCTTAATTCGACTATCGCTGTCTTCGTCTGACACGTCGCGCCGGACCTCCTTGTCGCGCGTGAGTCGAGACAGTCACGTGACCAGGAAGTCGTAGTATTTCCAAGAATTTACTACGCACTGTCTACTACGAGCACGTACGTCGTCAATGAAACGTAAACAAACGCTTCGAAACCTTATATCTCCGGAACTAGCCACCGCATCGACTTGAAATTAAAATCGCTATATCTCCGGAACTAATAAAGCTATCGACTCGTACAAACGCTCATTTTAAAGGGCATTTCATCCTCTATCCAATGACTATACCAACTACTATATTTTATGCTGTCTTCCATGTTTATTTTGACATTTACTTTGACGCTACATACTAAAAGAAGTTTTTGCAACTCCTATCGATTATACGACTAACATGCGATGAAACTGGATTATAATGCGGTTGAATATTTAAAACGCTTCAAGAAAAAGTATGCGACGTAAAGGAGAAAGTGTCGGTAGGTTTAATGTTAATAACTCGACGGTATCTCGCTATTCTAATATTTCTAGATTCTTATTCCCCGGGTATATCTTCCTCTCGCATTAATCATCCACCCGTATTTCAGAGAAGAGATTTCATGCTCTATCTTTTGGATAGATCGGAGAGTAAATTCTCCGTAGGAGCCTCGGTGGTATCTAGCCATTTACAACAGAGAGAACTGCTTCGTAAAATCCACAATTACTATCGCCAAGAGGTACCCGGGGCAAACGCAAACGTTTCGTTCTCCGATAAATCCAATAATTCCATCGGCGGTCTCGTAATTTCGACGCGTAGTCAAAGAACGAGTTTTCTCAACGAGGCTGCCGGTCGGGGAAACCGTCCCGTTTCGAAATGAAAAATTGGAAATGTTCACCGCGCGCCCGGCAAAAGGTAACCGCGATGCTCGTTGGTAAAAGTCGTTCGTAAATCAGACTGATCGAAAACGTGGAAAAATATGCCGTAAATGTCCGTCGGTGAACTGTATGGAACTCGTGTATATCTGTAATTTATTTCTCGATCTATTCGGTGCTCCTAAAACACGGGGACGTAAAACAAGTTGCTATAGCGACGCGGTTACGAGCGTCTCGAACCTTCTCCGCGTGTTTTTATCCATGTAATTCCAATCCCGTCGCGTTTTAAACTCGTCTCAGCCCTTCGAGCAACGCCCCACGGAAGGCTGGCGATCCTCGACCCTGTCGAGTAACAATTTCCTCCACGACTGGACTCGCCAGAGTGCAACGGAAGGAATCAGTGACCGGGAAGAGCTTCTTTAAATTGCTCCCCGACCTTTGGCTACGAATCGACGTCGATTTATTCGGGATTTACTTTGACAGCGCCCTCGGTATGGCTAATTAGTAAAGAGCTTTCGCGACGATAATGGCCAGGCAATTACCCGACGAGTGAAATTTTTTAACGTCTATGCACGAAAATGAATTCTCCAGTACCGGCGTTAAAAGCAGAAATACAGTCACGCTCACCGTTCCTTGGCATTTTTATTTACTGTTCGCGTTACCTTCTCGTTTATAATAAAAAGGAATAATCGTAAATAAAAAGGTAAGAGAACGTAATAAAAACTACAATTTTGGTTTAAATAAATGGAAGAGTGGGGAGTAACTGTTTATTTACTGCAAGAAAACTCTCGTACGTGTTCGCGGTATTTATTATCCAATCGAAAGACCCGTCGGATGCGAGTTTGCAGACACGAGTTTATTTAGAGGTAAAAGTTTGCCGAACGCGGCGATTCCCAGCTGCTGCTCCGTTCATTTTTACACAGTACATTCTCCCACCTATCCACCCCAGCCACGACTTCTATTGTTCGACTCCTTCCGCTAGTTTCGGTCGGAAAGCGGACGGCACTTTGCCGAATTTAAACGATCCAAAGTCCCCGGGACCGTCCTTGTTCACAATTCAACGACCAAGATTACATTACGTCCACTTTATCGTCCGCCATTCGCCCTCTCCGACTCCCGATACGTCGGTTCGGGAATCGTTCGAGACATTCCTGGAGCGTCTGGTGCATTTAGTCTCGACGACTACGGATATGTTTGTCTACCCATGAGCCGTACGCGTCTCTCGAGCTCGAAAGGCTGCTGCAAACTCGGGCGAATCGATGTCAGCATGCAAATGTCGTCGACACGAGAATCTTGCCTAAAGGCGTTTCACGTATGCAAAACGCTGGGAGCATTCGAGTCTGGAGAAACTCCTGTATGGTGTCTATAAGTATGAATAATTTTTGGGCTCAGCATCTGCGCAGTGGAAAGGATATCGTCCTCCTTTGCTGTGATTTCGTGACCCTAACTCATTTCCACGCAGGAATAAAGTATGTAGTTCGTAGATTTTTTGGAACTGAAAATAGTTTAGGCGGTAAAATTAATTTATAATGTGTGTTCGATATTTAAATAGAAGCGTCAAATATTGGTCAGACTCGGTACAATTAAAATTGGAAGAATACGTGTTTTTCAAAGTTGTCTAAAATCGACGAGCAAAAAAAGGAATTCTTTTTCGGTTGAAAGCTTCTTAAAAGAACATATCATGCAGTAAACTTGAATTGTAGGGTGTAGTTACTCGGTATTCATAGTCGATAGACTTTTTAAAAATAAACATCGAACCCAATGAATTTAATAAAGTTCACGTTTGCTTGATTTTACGTCGGCGATTCGAAACGAGAATCTACGTACAGTATTTAGTTATAGGCGTTCGCGTAATTTTATTTGTTTGTTTTTGCGTTGGTTATGCTTCGGAATGGCCGGCCCGACCCGGATTAGGGGAAAAATGCAATATGTATGTAGCCCCCAGTATATTGGAATTAGAGCGTTAAACGGTTAAATTATAAAAAGTGGGCGGCCGTTATTTAACAATGTCAGTTACAGTGGAACTGGAACGCGTTGGTCAGCCCACGCAACAGATCATCCTGGACTCGATGTACTTATCATGGAGCAAAATATGGTTCGCGCCTTGAATTTACGATCCACGGGGTGTTTAAAATTCTCGCTGGCTAATTAAAATTTTAAATTACAGAATGGCTTGGTCCGACGATGAAACTCAGTTAATTTAAAGTAATGGAAAATTGGCTTCGCGTTCTCGACTTTACGAAAAGCAAATCGACAGCGAATAACGAATAATATTATTTGATAGCAGTTTTGAAAAATTTAATAGAAGCACGAGTAAACTTGTCTTTCGTTAGATCATGTGAAGAGATTGGACACGTAGATCTAAGGTATCCCAGAAAAGAACAACGTAAAATTGCTTTCATTAGCGTGTGCAGAGGCGTGGAGGTGTTTAAAACTTTCCTTCCGCAATATTCAAACTCAAAGACCGGTAGAATAGCTGAAAGGGTATCCGAAAAACGGCGGACTAGCCAGTTGCTGAATAAACACTCGGCTCCAGAGTGGCCACTCCGCTCAGGATAACATGGTTTTTCAACTTTAATAAGCTGAAAACCCGTACAAACCGCCCACGCAACTAGTTGCGTCATTTGCACGAATGAACTTTTTCGTACGACGATCGCTGGTTTCGTAAATGCAAAATTGTTGCGTGAAGATTTTATGTACACCGTCAGATTTATTCGTATCGCGCAAAAAGAGGAGTCGATCGTTTAAAACAACAAAAGAGGAACGTTCAACAATTCCAACAAAATTCATGTACATTTATTTAACGAAGAGTGATTTATTTTAACCCACTGATGCACGATTTAATTTCAAACAATTTTTCAACCGCGTGCTATTTTATTCCGTTCAAATTTCTTCGTACAATGGCCACGAGAAAGAATTTGTTGACGAATACCTCGTGAATGTAGAAATATGTTAATTTTACTAGATAAGACTCGACGAGGAGTAAGTAGTATAAGTTTTAACAAGTCAGACTCGTCATTGTAAGAGGTTAATATCGATCGAGCTTGAATTTAAAGAAAGTATTGAAAGCTTTAATTGCAGACGCCTCGTTTGTTTCACCAATAGCCTTCCTATTGAGATCGCGAGTTGAAAGTTCAACCGTTCCTTTGAAAACTTGCAAGCCACTCGCTTTAATATCTATTAGAAGCAAAAGGTATTCGAAGGCGTGGAATAATGAAAAGAATTCTCCGAGTCGCTAAAAAGTTGGGAAGCAAGTGGCGAGTAGTGGGAAATTTCCCTGGTAATAACTTTCGAACAGAGCTCGATTGATCTACGGGGTGGCCAATTAATACCGGCTTGTATCTTATCAGCGAGGAAGAGAGAAAGGAACGGTGGGGTATTGAAAAGGTCTGGAAATACGTATCCGGATACCTTCGTCTTATTGCGTGACCGCGTCTATTTTGTCTTGGATCGTGGGGAGAGGAAAGAAAAAAAGCGGAGGGTTGCAGGCAATCGTTACCGAAGAGCCTTCCTTTCTCCGAGACTGATTCCAACAACAAACTATTCGTTCCAATTTTACCGCATAAAGGATCGCTGAATCGCGCAATAAAGTCTAAAATACGCTTCGTCGGGTGACGTTGTCGAGCTTTTATTGGGTGCAAGCGTCAGAGATCCGTCATGTTTCGAAAATCCTATCGGATCAAGGAATTCGACGTCAAATTTCTCCCAGCCAATTACGGTCGCGTTTCGAACGAGAACAGTAACCACGTATCCTGAACGAAACGCTGTTATAGGTATCGTTGTGTTGTGAAGTTGCATCTACTTTACAAAAAATTAATATCCCCTTATTTTTTTAAAATTGTTCGAGGGTTCGAAAGTTTGCTTGTCTCTGTCGAAATAATAGGCGAATAATCGAACTACGAGCGATCCTGCCACCTCTCGAGGACTGGTTTCATCGAAATCGATGCAAGGACTATCGCGAAACGCCCCTAACGTGTCCAAAAATGAGGTCAAGGCTTCGTGGAAACCTTCGGGACCCACGAACTCGAGGAGGAATGTTTACACACGTGTCGTTCTGCCAGGAGCGTTCGAGACCTCCGATGTTTTCGTGCCTCCGTTTCCACCTTTTTCTATTATCGTTACGAAGAAGCTTTATTTTGCTCGTTCACGCCACGAGAATACGAACGAAACGTCCGTTTACGATTATATCCATCGTCCTTTGCAACTTTTGCACAGTAAATCGAACGACAAAAGTGTTTATCGAAGAGTATATACTTTTTTTTTAACGTTTATTTATATAATATTAACGAGAGACCACGTTCGTACATTTCGTACCGTTTTTCTCGGCATTTTGAAAAAGTCTGGAACGAAGAGGAGCAATTATCTCTGCGTCGCTGTCGGATTGAACGCGCAGTGTGACCAACGTATTCCGTTTCTACTTTGAGCGGCAAGAAATTGCACGTGGCAGACGTCTACTTTTTGTAATTAAAATTGCCCCCGTTCGTTACAGATATTGTTCGCTGCTGGCACTCGGGGATGAATACTGCATTCGCTAGAAATTTTGTTGACGATTCGCTTGTAAATGTTTAAAACGTTAATTAAGGAGAAACGACTTGGAATTGTAGTGCATTAAAACGATGAACGATCCTTGGTGTTTGCCCTCGCGACACGAACGAAACGTGGAAAATAATAAAGTTATAAAGTAGAAAAACGAGAGCAAGAACGTTTCCAACTATTTTATGGTTGCATGGGATGTTGGATCACAGTGGTCGGGAGAGATACGACACGATTTGCTAATTTGTTGGCTATTAAACTTGAAATTTCTTCATCCCCTGTCACGAGTACAATCTTATTGAACTTAGACAAACGTTGGTGCTCGAGTTTAAGTTTCAGACTAAGTTTAAGTTTCAAACTAACTCTTGAGCTTCTACATTCATAATTCGATATTGCACCTTCTCGAAATACAGTGTAAATTTTCGTTACAGTCTGTGTTATTCGTGCGTTTAATGCGACACTCGAGTTTGAATACCTTTTGAAATAAACTGTCTGTAAAATGGGAGTGCCAGAGGATGGAGTAGAATCGAAATCACTCCTGCTTACCGTTTGTAGAGTCATCAATTTCTTTCACGAGCAGCAAAAACAAACGAGGAGGATTATATGGACGAAGTAACGTTCGAAAAACGGAATAATTCACAGCGGTCAGTCTAAACAGGCTAATCGAAACTGCTATTTATACTATTCGACCGTCGGTGTGGAAAACAGAATCGACGTAAATACAGAGTCGCGATAAACAAACATCAGTTGTCACACGTGTAATTCGCGCTTTGTCGAAAACAGCAAAATTTCTATCAAACGCGGCGATAATAATGTTCGCATTCTAAAGGTACACATTAATCAACTTGATATCCATCGAATAATTTATGTGTCGATAAAATTATACAAATAATGATTATTATCGTCGTCAAATAATTAGCAACGTTCGTCGAAATATCGCGTTTGAAGAAACGACGAAACAAAATTCATAAATACTCTTTTCGTTTCGTTGATTATCGTTGCTCCGAAGCTACGATGCTTTCTCATCTTTTCCATTACATTTTTATAAACCGATTTCCCCTGTCGCGAGTCGTTATCGGAACGCAACGCGCCAAGGACAAACGAACAAACTTTTTCGCGTTGCATTGTGCCAGAAAGTTGCAACTTCACGAACATCACGGTATTCTATTTCGGTAATGGGAATACCAGGGCGTTTTTTTTTTCCAGTATTATCAAACGAGATTTAAAATATTTGTTTAAAACTTGGCACTGATTACGTACGGTAGCCTACATGAAACTTCTCATACCGAATAACCTGAATAAACACGAATATTTAAAGGGCGAAACAACGTGGACTCGTGTATTTTTCTATTATAATTTCCACAAATTCAGAGAAAATCCAGGGGAAATTCGTGTTAAACTCGTGAAACGATTTGCACAAGTTTACAAATCGAGTAAGGATACTACTCGAGACTCAAAGCTATATAAAAATATAAAGAAACGATTTTTCAAAAGTGCTAGGTCAAGAATATCCCACTTCGCGTTTCCTTTTCCACTCGGGCAGCGTGTTTCCGTCCTTTCGACGACTGCTGGTTGCGTTCCTTCGAAAGGAAAACACTCGAAGGACTCGAGGGCGCGTATTCGGTCGAGTGGAACGAGACTTCTGATAAAAATGCCCAGCCAGGAGTGCCTTTGAATCGCGAAAAGTTTCGTGGCAGTGTCGACGTTCGTGAAAAAAAAAAGACACCAAAGAATGCTCTGTGGGAGTCGGTCAAGGTCCAGCAAAAGGGACTTGCAAACGAATAGAATTCCTTTTATACCTCCTCGGAACTCGTTTGGGAAATTTACTGTCCCAGAAGGGAGGATAATTAGTCGAAAATTAATTTCTCCCTTTATGTCCACATTATCGTCGTTTGGTTCTGAGAGCTGACAGATAAGCGTTTTCAAATCCTAGTTTTTAGATTAATATTACTGTGGGTTCGTTTAATTTAATAATTTCGTGAAACTCTTTGGAACGTCTGACCAAGACCGTCATTTTTCACTTGCACCATCGATCCATTGACGAATACGTTATTCCCCAGAAGAAGAAAATTTTATATTCGAACGGAGAATTAATCGATGCCGAATGAATTATCAAATACTGATCGAAACCCATTAGCAATCGTTCCATATTAATGGCGTAGATTTATTAGCGACACTCGCGGACAAATTACTCCCGATTTAGAAAGGGGCATAGACTTCTTTTATCGTTTCGTAATACAGGAATAAATTGAATCTTTTCATCGGAAACAAATTTTTATTCAAATCTCGTCAGATTAGCAGTCACTGTAGAATAAAAATTTCTTTCTTTATCTGTCACCTGGAAAAAAAGAATAAAGAATACTTATTCCACGGCCTCCCTTAATTTATATAGTAGCTCCCCTGTCTTCGAAGCTCGACAATCACCGATATAAAATTACACAGAACCGTAGAACGAAATTGTCTCCTAAAAACACTTCTGGAAAAGAAATAAACTTGGCGACGAGCAAATACTTGGAAAGGCCACAGTGTACACACAGACGATCGCCGGAAGAGCTCTTATTTCGTCGGTCCTCGAAGACTTTGCTCGTCCATCGTCCACCAGTCCGTTTGTTTTTCTTCTTCCGCTCGTGTTCAAACGCCCCGTAATCGTCTCTGAAAAGTATCGCGCGTCACCTTCTCCGCGTACGCGAAATCTGGTCAGGGTCAATCGTTTTTTTTCGTTGGCGTTCTTTGATACCGCATTTACAAGCTTTGATGCCCGGCCACGTCGTCCACGTTCGGGTCCAGCTGTCTCGTAACGTTGCTCTCTCGCTATCCTCGTCGAAACTCGGTCAGGGTTGCTTCCTGCTTCCGCGGTTGAAAGCCGCGATTATCGACTTCTTCAAAACTTTCGCGGTATCCGCCACCTTTCGCTTCTTCTTCGCCTCGAGATCCAAACGGGTCCTCGAATCGTCCTTTCTAGGCGCTATCGACATTCGTCGAACCAAGTTTTCATTTCCGATTTTCCCGGGGGCCGGGGAAAATGAATTCTTGGAAACCGCGGTACGCTGATCTTAACAGGATTCTTTTCGTGGAGTCGAATTTTAATTGCTTCTGTTTGCGACAAGACTTTCTAGATCACATTGTCACGTACGATCGAATATATTTGTTAAATTAGCACTCGACGTTTCATCCCTTGTTCGTTACATTTAAAGTGTATCGATGTACAGATACGATGCAGAGTTTTCGATATGTGAACACGTGTTCCACAATTTTTGTAAATGGTTCAATAAATGAGAAATGTAATAGTCAACTCAAATATAGAATACAAGATATTTATTTTGCATTGAATTTTTAGAGAGGTCAAGTAGTGAATTTGTAACGATAAAAAGTTGTATATGGCAGCATTGGACCGTTAAGGATTAACTTTAACAGTGTTAGATTAGTCTTGATCTTCATTACATAAGAATATCGATAATCCATAATAATACGTATTTCGAGGGAATAATTATAGAAATGGTGCTTCATAGAAATTATAGGAGCGAATATTCAATGTATCGAAACAATAATTGGCGGACAGTTTTATTCGTTTAAATCTTTCCTGGCGCGGGGAACCTCTTCGTCACGTGTCAGGCTGAAATTCATTTAAAAATGTACCCCACTGGAAGCTCGCATTGTCGTTCGTGTCACACGTCCGCGTGTGACGTTTATGAACGAAGTCGCGACTCGACGACGACGACAACGACGAGTCGTTTGGCGTGACACGCGAATCCCCGTCGACGTTGCGTTAATTTACATGATTGAAAAACTACCGGGGGATCCACGTCAACGTTCGAAGGTTAACGTCGAAACAACGTCGTGGAAAATTTCACGCTACTTTATTCATTGGCGAAACATCGCCGACAAACTCGAGACGTTCGAGAAAGTAATCGATATTTTAAAAAATTTCGAATGTTATTAAAATCGCAGTGAACATGTCGATGAATAGGGACACTATAGAGCGCGACGAAATAAAATTCCATATCGCTGGAAGCAACGCGTTCAAAGTTTCCCTTAATTGCTTGTAACGTACGTCCGCGTTTTTTACGGACTCGATGTGTCACGGCTGAAAAATTCACGCGAGGAAGCACGTCGTTGCAGCGGGAATGAAATTTAAATTTTAACTTCCGAAGCCCCGGGAAACACTCGAAGCAGAGAAATGTTGATACAAACCGGCGTCGAGCGTTACAAATTATTTGAGAAAAGCCAGGAGCGAAGAAATCTTTTAGAAATCTGTAGAAAATTTACAGGAGGGGGAGGGGGTAGTGAGAACGTTGAAAAGTCGAGGCTTCCGGTTGCTGATCGAGCAACAACGTGCTTCCATTCGTCGATGTTTCGTCCTGAAATTTCATTCGCGTCGGTCTCCTCGTCCATTTTTCTTCGATCTCCGGTTTCGCCTTTTAAAAAATTGCCCTCGCTGGAGGGCCACGCCGGGAACAGAGATCGATACGGTGCTCCTGATAGATCGTACAGCGACTGGGAAAGTATTACGCACGGTAACAAGCCCAACATCTTCATCGTATCGACGGTACGGAATCGCGAAGAATATTCAGCCACGTTTTGCGTTTTATTCAATACGGATTTTGACAAATCGAACCGTCGCGACGCTTTGTCGTTTGTCACTCTTCTCTCGAGCTTGAACAATTTGTCTGACGAGCATTAATAAATCGTACGTCGAGGAGGAACAAAATATCGAAGGCTATTTCGTGTTGTTACAAATTTTTATTTTTCTTTTTAAGCAAAAGAATATTAAAAGAATGTGTTTATTTATTAAATGCAAGATATAACGATCTACATTTTAAGCGATAAAGAATTCGTAATGTAATCAACGTATGTAAAATGAATTAAAAACCCTTGGTACCTGGTAGTATCGTGTTATTTTCACGAAAACTCGTACATTTAGTTTGAATTCTATTTTTATGAAAGTGATTGTAACGAAAGAATATCGTGCAAATAAGGGTACAATGAGGAAGACTGTTTTATTTATATTCTGTCGATGTAATATTCCATTTACCAATATTGAATGAATTTTTAAATCGTACTATATGCGAAAGAAAAAGGAACGTTACGGTAAATGTGGCGCAGAGAAATTGCTAACACCCTTGGCTATTAATATTTTGTACATATTACAAAAGTTTCGCCTCGCAACTTTAATATACTTTCATTATAGTTTTACTTTTTAATTTCTCCGGAAGAAAGTAATTCGCTATATGGGTTACTTGGGCTTTTAAATAACTTCTTGCACCGCTGCTCTTTTTCTTATATTATTGTTCACTTTCCTGAATTGTGTGGAGATAATTGAATGTCGCGGAGTATATTTCTTCGAGATGTATTGATCGTGTAAAAAATACGAGTATTATTCGTCTCGAGGGGGGAAATCAACGCGAGGTTTCTTGGAGTTCTAGTCACGGAAAGATCAGCGCAAATAAAGTTCAGCATTTACATAATTTCCAACGGTGTTGTCGCTATTCCAGCGTCGCGGTTCACAATTTCTTCAAGGTTCCGGAGGATCGGGTACTGAAAAGCTAATAAAAGTTTCTCTCGAGCGACAGAAATTTGTCGATTGAAGTTCGTCGAGAATCAAAGTTGACTTTAAAAACAGCAACTGTTCTACGTTCGTCGAACCAAACGTATCGACGATAAATTCAATTCAATGTACATTATAATAGTAAAAGATACACCGTCGAATTGTTACACAGAAAATTACAAATCTTTAAACAATGTCGAAGAATTGGAAACATTGTTAAGGATTACAACCACTGTCGCATAAAGTTAAAATATTATTCGCTAGTTCTCCGCCCAAACTTGTGGCAACAAAATATTGGAGTGCTGTTTGGGGAAGAGTAAATGCAAGTTAAACAGTTTATTTCAAATGTTTGCGTTCCCGATCTCGTTAACTGAAATATCCTTATTTAAACCAGAGTCGTTACTCTTCGTTCAACTCCTCCATAAATTTCAGACGACTTTCTTGACGTTCGAGAGTCGCCTCTTCGAATATCGACGAATCCTTGTACGACGTAACAAGATTGACGTCTTGAGAAGTCGGAACGTTCAATTTGGAGGAATTTACCTACTCGTTGAGCGGTGGCGCTCGGTAATCTTTGAAATGGCACCTGAAATCGCAATGGATTCGATGAAATACGAATCCGTGTAAACAATAGTTTCTTATTAGGAATCAAAAAGAGCAGTGAAGGAATTATTTCGATCGTTTCGATCTACAGATTAATTTACAAACAAAACGTATGTAAATTAATTTACGAATGAATCTGAAATTTGTGTTCGTTGGTTATGGATGAAATTTGTCGAATTTTCCTCTTGCAAAATAAATAACGCGTCGATACGAGGATAGTAATTCCTCCATGGATCGTCGACTTGTTCCCAGTAACATTTATAGAGCAATGTTCGATGATAGCCAGACGCCGGGGTCGAGCGTCCCGACGCTCCCGCGGATGCGTTTGTTTCACTTTTATTTTACGATCCCGGTCGAAATCGACTTCTTTACGACACGCCTACTTTTACGAGCGTTCCCCGGGAAAATTGGTTATGCAAAGAGCCGCGATAAGGTGCATGGCCGCGTACCGGTGCAATTAATACAGAGCGTTTACTTTAATTGCACGCGAAAATTGAAGTTCTTCCATCCGCCTCGAATCTTCCGACATTTACATATCTCCGTGTCTCGCGGTAGAAAATTTTATGGATAAACCGACGGGGTAGATAAACCACGAAGGATAATATTTTCCACGGATACCTGTAAACCGCTGTAAACGTTTAACGCGGCGTTTCGGTGAAACTGTAAAAAATATTTAAAAATTGCGGGCACAAAATCAACGATAAAAGGTATTTTTTAATTTAGCGACCGTCGAAAAGTGTCAGAGTTCGCGGGGGAAGTTTCTGGTTCGACGCAATTTTTCAGTTTCAAAGCGTCGACGAAATTTTCAATAACAAAGCCACTTTTGTCCGCGGTAACAGTCGAGCGAAAGCCCCTTTCGACATTTGTTCGCGCGTAGAAAACGCCCTCGCGGCTCAACGGAGGCAAAGAGAGAAAGAAGAGGGTTTACGAGCATTCGTTCGTACGGAAATCCCTGCCACGACACCGGCGCGTAAGTGATCCGTGAATGGGTCATTCAGAAAAGGCGACGTCTGATGCTGG
Source organism: Colletes latitarsis (assembly GCF_051014445.1). Classification (NCBI taxonomy): domain Eukaryota; kingdom Metazoa; phylum Arthropoda; class Insecta; order Hymenoptera; family Colletidae; genus Colletes; species Colletes latitarsis. Next base: position 29,685,560 of record NC_135141.1, on the reverse strand, counting down.
AGATCTCGCCTTCTAATTGAAGGGTGCTCCCGCGGATGCCTACTTAGCCCCGCTTTTCGTCAACCAGCCCCAGACATTTTCCTGTTTTCGTTCTAGCAACGCTCAGTCAACAATTTTTAATAATTCTTGTATTCTAAATTAACACAACAAACATCTGTGCACGTAGAACGTTCGTTAAGGGACGATTCCAGTGTCCTTAATTAAAAGTAAATAATTTTTACACGTACAGTAGCTCACGAAAGTATTCGAATGTATTTAAAAGAATTAATATCGAAGTTGCACAATGAAAATAAATCTTGAAATTGCCAAAAGCTGAAGGAAATATTACGAACAAGAAGCATACAGGACGCGCAAAGAAGTTAGTGTCCAGAGAGAATTTTTTTTTATCAATCATATGAAATTCGATTGAATTCTCTAACGATCCAATAATATGAAGTACCATTTTATTTCCCCAACGAGGTGACTAAAGATTTCCGGGCACGGTCGAGAGTTTCGTGTAAAAATGAGCCCGGAATGGGGAGTAGATTCGTTTGGTGGGACGCTTAGTTCCGGAGAAAGGCGAGTTTGAAAATTCATGGGGCACGTATGCCCACTTGGCTAACGCGTCCGACCATTATTCACTGTTTCTACTTTTGTTGTCGTTCGCGAGCACTGATGACGGTGTTACGGTGCTCTCCTCATCCGTCTTACTATCTTCTAACTAGTTACAACCAGTTAAAACGAACAGCAGCATCCCCATTGTCAAGGTTTACAGCCACCGACGCAAGTGGAAACAGTGAGTAATGGTCAGACGCGTCAGCCAAAGCGTACTCGATCACGCGCGAGCACAACAAATATTCCGAATCGATTCTCTCGGGGACAGAGCTTCGCGCTACGATAATTTATCGTATCATTCGCGCTCGTTTTGATTCGTGGAATCATCCCTTACATCGAATCTTGATTCAAGATGGACGATAACGAATATTCAAGAGCACAGGAAAACAAAGCATTACTTTCTCATTGCTCCCTTTCGATTTTTCGTGAAAATACACAGTCATTAATGATAAGCTAATTTCCAGAAAGTATTTTTAAAGTGGAAAATGCACACGGTGAAACGATTCTGTATAAATAAATTGTTTGAACACGCAATTCTCAGAAATGAAAATGGTAACATTATCACACACTGGGTTCTAAACGTTTTCATTAAAGTTTATTTGACATCGTGTTAAACGAAACCTGTGTCGAACAGGGTAACAAAGATGGTCGCCATGATTGTACATTGTTTATGTAGCAACAATCGTGAAAGTTTAATTCGACGAGAAGCGTAATCGTACGTTTTGAAAACATGGACAGCGAATGTCGAACAAATTTTTAACTTTGATGCTTTCTTTGAAAAAGAAGTAGCAAAAAATAAAGCAAATCCCAGGAATATCGTTTTTCAAAATACATTGCATTTCACGGTTCTAAAAATTCACACACAGTTGGCGTTTCAATAAACTTCACATTCGCCCGCAAAGTATACAACATTGTTCATATCGATGCCCGAGAAAAATATGTAAATATTTTCGCTGTACACGCGAATGTTACAAAAATATTTGACAGCCATCGGCTACGGTTCGTTAATTGCACTTTTTATGAATTAATTACCATTAGTTATTAAATTCGCAACGAAACCAATCGAGGAAGAGAAATGACCTGTATATTTGCGCCTCGTTTATTCTCGAAATAATAAATAATAAACTCTCGTTTACTACGAGATATTTATATAAATGTACCTTGGTCCGATAAATATGCTTCGATATTTTTAAACGTTACAATATCAAGTTTGCGTTGTCTGGAAGGGAACCTGTCGATTGTAATTATTAGACTGCGGATATCTTTTTGCAAATTTATATTTTCTAGCTTTGTAGAGGGCCATATCAACCCCTAAATATAATGTTTATATTTTTGTGTATTAAAATTTTCCATAAATGCATGAACATCAACAGTCTAGTAATTTTAGAGGTAATTCCTTTAACCACATATAAAATTCTTATTCGTCGCATATTTGTGCACGTTTCGTCTAAACAACTGCGACATATCATTACTGTTAGGGAGACCAGGCAGTCAGAAAATCGATTTTGTTCGAAAGTAATACTATTCAGAAATTAAAACAAAGGTTTCATGACGCTGTGGTGAATACGAGGATTTGAGAGATGAAAATGTCGAATAAAATCTGTATTGGCGATTATGGGGGGTGGTTTTCCTCCAGCTTGAACTCCCAAGTCGATAGAAAATTTCCCAAAAATTGAATCAACCCTCGTGGGACTGGCACACGCACCGATTTTTCGTCGAGCCTGGAACGGGGTGGAAAGTCACCCCGGCGTCCGCGGTTCGTCTCGTCAGCGTCTCGTCTTCCTTCTTCCGTGGCAAATCCCAAGGTCGACGGGCCTCGAAGTCGAGGCCAAACGCGTCTACGTAGGGTGCACGCGCGCCCACGTTAGGGTCGCGTCGAACGAACCAGAGGAGCCAGTGCGAATGATCGATACTGCTGATACACCGGATCCCGATCGGGTGCCGGCCGGCGTCCCTCCCCCTCGCGCGTGTCTCGGCACACAGAAGGGCGAATTTCGTGTCTCCTGTTCCTCCTTCCATCAGCCACAGCCTCTCCCGCGCTTCAACCACCGACTGCGCCCCCTTGGAAAATGAAAAGGCCCCTCCACCGCTCGAGTTTTCCAGTAACGATCGGTTCCCTTGCCCGGGGTACGAATAGCGGATAACGTGTCGCCCCTCCGCCCCTCCTGGCCACCCTCTGCCGCCCTGCCTAGCGTCCTCAGGCTCGGACCCGCGACCCACGGAACCCTCGCCGCACTTCACGCGAGACGATTATTTTTTTTTTTTTTTTTTTTTTTTTTTAACATTTAAATACACAGAGATCTACACGCTATGCAATGTCAAGAGAAAACTCGAGGTTCTTAAATTTCTAATTTACATTCTTCGAGGTGGGAGAAAATAATTTTACCAACCTTTACGAGCCTCCGAATGCCCGAATTACTGGATCTAACGAACGGCCGGATTATAGAGACTACTGTACCGTGATTACAATTATTTTCCGAATATTTTTGTCGTTCGTACGCATTTTGTTGTATTTTTTACCTCCTCTGGATGTTTTTAACAGTTTCTGATTCGAAAATGTACTCAGACTGGAATGAAAAGACCTCCAGATAAATGTTCTTGCTAGCAATAGTGTATTCAAATACCTTTCCCCGATAATCCGTAATATAGAGGGTAATTCTCAGTCTGATCTCCTCGGTTTTTGGGAAAGCTAGGGGTAGATAGCTCGTGATCTCGTTCGAGATCGAGTGGTTATAGAACAACACTGGTTGCCAATAAAAATTCCATGTTTCGTCCCTCTCGTGGGAGAGTTGAATAAATTATATAGACAATATTAAAAAAAAAACAAGTTCTCGATGTCAAATTTCACAATCATAAGGCTACTCACTCTTCATGGAGCCTTATGTATTAAAATCAACAGATTTTTACATTGACGAGGTCAGGTTTGTAAATCTATTCTTTTTCGTGCCCATTGTACGAACAAATTTGTACAAAATTGAATAGCACACGTTCAAAAAATTATTTGGAATTAAATCGTACGTCAAGGTGTTAAAAGAACTTGTTCCGGAGTCTAATAACCCCTTAAAGAGGTAGAGGGTTGAAAACAATGTTCGCGATCTTCAGGCCAGGAGGTTATAGACTTCCACTCAGAGCAACAATCAGTGTCAATGAAATCTAATCTGTATCGACGATCGTTCCTTCGTTTCTTTGAAAGGTTGGTCGTCTAGTCGCTTGTGCTTTCTCCCTTTAACCTAGATTATTTACAAGTAAATCGTGAAAATAAAATTTAAATTATAAATATATCTTTGGCGATAGAAATATTTTTCGACGACAATGTTGCCCACATTACTATTAGATTCGAATCCAACAGATACGAGCCGATTGTCAATTGTCAATGTTGTATATTTAGATTACCGACGTAAATGATCTATCCCCACTCGATGATATGGATAATTCGTTCCTATCACCGATGCAAACGGGTCAAACTGATGCTTGCAAAAATACTATGTTCAGAGAACGTTAGAAATCTGTATAATAAATAATAAAAATGTCATAAGTTGTAACCGAAAGCGATGGTAGAAAGTTTCTGACCTCCCGGTCTTGAAATTGCCCTAACATAAGTGAAAGCTTTAGGGTTATTGTTCCGTGTTTTCTCGGGGGCGACCGGAAGTCGCTTGGAAGACATTTACCAGACCCTCTGTAAACTCGGTGTCAAATTGCTTTTCGGAATATCCTTCTTTCCCTTCGGTATTCCTCAACGGAGTACCAACCTTTAACCTTTGCACTCGCGACTATTAATTTTAATTTTTGATACACAAGCACACCGAATTATTTCAAGTTCTCGTTTCGAACGTTGCAATCGGATTTTTTTCGTTAACCAGTTTCGCAATTACCGGTTCTGCTAAACGTGGCGAGTGATCGAAAGGTTAGCGCGAGCTTTAGAGATTTTTTCGCGAAACGAAACACTGTCTAAATTCATTAATTTCTCCGCACAAAAGAAAAACTGTTCGAATTCGTTCGTTTCTCCATGGAAAAGAAACCCGTTGAAATTCATTAATTTTGTTCGCTACGTATTAGCAGAGACAGAGAAAAAGGAACCTTTTCGAAACGAAGTAAGGTCATATTTGCCGTGCTTGTTACACGCCTGCTACTTCACGGTGTACTAAATTTATTTATACGCTGACTGTAATTCTACCTTATTCTGCTGGATTCTTTTCACTCGTTTGTTTAATATGCTCGCGTAATTACGCGGTTAATTTTAACCCTAATCTTACCTAGATGCAATTTTTAATTATTTATGAAATTTAAATATATATATATATATGACACTTAATATATTATATTACAAAATAAAAGAAAAAAAAATGTAGGAGAAGCACGAAATAGCGAGTGAAATTAATTTCCACTTCGTTCTAAAATGTATAAAACTGATAAACAAGATACATAATCATTCGCGACAGCCAAACTATGCCCAATAAATTATCCGTTGTTTCATACGCGTGCATCTGCTCATAAAGTACTCGTTCATGGACCCAGCAGCATATTCCAAACTCTCTCATCCATTAATCAATTATCCGTGGAAGCTCACGAAACTAGAAACAAAAGCCTCAGAAGTTTTCGTTGAAATTTCATTCGAAAAACTTCGAGAACAGTTACGAACAAGTATCTGTTACGCGTGTTCCTTATTTCGCTAGACTTCATCTCAGGTAATTTACGCCTTCCTACGCACAGGGTGAAAAATAGCTTCGTTTCTCCTCAAAGAATAAAAGATCTCTTTCAATCAGCCCGAAGAAACGGCTGACAAAGAAGAAGCGTTATTTACGATCCTTTTATATAACAATAAGAATATCGGTAAATTGATTGTTGGTATTTTAACCATCTTTTTGAGAAATTCATTCCACCGTGGGACACGGATGGTTTTACCGGGAAATAGCGGAATTTCGAATCAGAGAATCGAAATAACTGTTTGTCGAGGGTGGATGGTCCGCACTTCCAGCGAGTCATCGTTCGAACTGGTGAGAATCGTGAGGTCGATCCGCGTGAATATTGTTCGATGTATCGTAAATAATTAGTTGAGCGAAAGTGCACAGGATCGTATTTTCTGAACCATTTTATTTAAAGTCGTATTATAAAAGAATGCATAAAACGGGAACGACCGCCGTTCTGCAAGAACGTATCATCCGCACGTTACACGCGCTATATCTTCTCTGGAAAATTGCGATAACGCGAAGTTATGGCTGCGGTTGCTCCATTATTTATGAACGAGTTGGTAGCACCGACAGAAAAAAGAAAAAATCTGGTTTCACTGGATATTAATGGTCATTAGACATCACTGGGAGAGAAAAATTAATGGCCAATTGTTTTAATCCCTCTGATTATGCATTTTTATTTTACTTATTTACCGTATTTATCGTGCAACTGTGCAGAAAATGTAAACTAAATGTAACAAGCATTACGATCGAGGAATATTTCACTGTCCACGGAAGTTTTTAGAAATTGTGCTTCGTATCGCGATTTAAATATACTTGGTTTCATAGAAATTACAAATGATGCCGACACATTTATGTTTCCATTAATATTCCCAACGTTGACGGGCGGATTTCAAGGAATATCGTTTCATGCAAATCCGTGTTACAACATACATATACAATCGTAGACGATCAGGGATTTTATCGCTAAAACATGTCTTGCATACGTATCAGGATCGTCTTTGTACTATGTTTCTTTGGGTGTAAAATGTGATTTTTCAAACGGCAGACCAAATAAAATAAATCATTAAGTTTGCACTGAACGTTAGGATAATATTTGGTAAATATAGTACACTGAACCCCATAACACGGTTAATTCATTCCGCGTTGTATCGAAACTATGTTCCACGAAACTTAGGAATAACAGAAATCCATTCGTGTGCCCTTTGACGTTTGCCGTTGGAAAGAGCCCTTGGTTCGGTCGAAAGAAAACAATGATATATTATTAACAAGTTGTTGATCGTCCAACGAGCTATCCGCCCCTGTGTATCAACCCCCCAACGGATCCACCGACTCCTCTTGGTAGGTTTCGCAGGCAGGTACCTGACGCCCACGCGTCTTCGAAGCGCGATCGCGCGGCTGGAGTGATTCCCCGGGTTGCGCGCGCAACCCTTTCGCGATCGGTCGGCACCGTCACCCCCGAGCCACGTCGTTCGGGGATCTTCGGGCATGCTCGGTCGGCCCGCGACGAAGAAAGACGGACAGCGCTCGGCCGCATCAGTACGGTAGACGCTCTTCCGCGGAGCGTACCTAGATTCGAGTGTGGGATTTGTCGCTCTTGCCCTTCGCGCGCGCAACTGGTGATCGATTCGCACTTCCGCCACGGGTCGGCCTCCTACGAACTCTCTCTCCGGGATCTGTCAAGGTCACACGGTGACAGCGAGAAACACCGACGTACAGGTGCACGCCAACGGCGACTGGGCGTCCGCGTGCTCGTTCGAGAGGAAACGAGATATCCCGTTCACAGCGCGGCTATAACCTTCGACGAGAAAAGAGATAAATTTCGCGGATGATCGACCATTACGCGCGCGATTTGTGAAACTTCGAGCCGGTGGATCGAGTGAACGGTTTTCGAGATATTCGTTTCGCAAGGTTTTCCAGAAACAGACGCGAGTCAATCGTCGGTGATATCGCGAGTTTTGACCCTCTGTCGATCGTCGTGGGTTTTTTAAATAACTGTCTTTGCTCGTGTGGGAGAAATAATTTTGAAATATTTCGGGATTATTGATCTTTGGTGAAGTTGTACAATTTATAGTAACATCGAGATGATTTTGTTTAGTAATGACAGTTGAAAATAATCTTTATTCGTCTGCTTTGATGCCTCTTCCGGGATTTCGTTTACAATAATAATCTTTCTCACTCGCGGGATACTAAATTCAGAGTAGGAGGGCGATTACGAGCCGTTGAAAGCTCACGGGGCACTTGTAGCAGAGATACTGTTGAACTTTACTGTAAAGATAGTTTTCGTACATAATCTAAGACACTTAAGTTGGCGATGCATCGTCGAAGCCACGATAATTAAGTTGGTGTTACGTTATTAGATGCTCGACGTTCAAACGGGTCGTAGTTAGTACTAATTGCCATATGCTAATTTAATATAATTGTTTTGTGACCTTCGTGCAGCTCGCGTTCTCAATAAGCATTTCATAACTGTCACGCACGTAATCAGAGTTGCTTCAAGTTTTGTAGTTACACAAGTCACCAACGATCGTTTCGAGCGTTCAGTTTAATTTAAACGTCATTTACATCGAATGTTCCTAGTTGAAAACCTTATGAATATTTTCACTTGACGTTTAATTACATAAATTAAAAGCTTTTATTATGTTTTCTTTTAAATTCCGGAGAACAGAGAAACAATCCAGATTTTTATTTCGGTAAAACCATAATATCGAACTAATTTGTATAAAGAACATTATAAAGAAATGCACGCTTTTGTTAAAAACTCGATCTATGATACTCTTTCAATGATAAATGGTAATAACGAATAATCGTTCCCCAGGGTACTTGTAGTCGCGATCAACACCTCGATACACGTGCAGCTTTTATCAGGGCTGAAACGATCCCGGGAGAACGTCGAAGCGGCGGATTAACGAGTGCTAATTAAAAGTTTCACGTCGGCTCGTTTTCAATCGCCCGTCTCGTTCAGACGCAACTGGTGTTAAAATCATAAACCGTCGATTGTTAAAGCCGATCGACGAATTCCACGGAGAAATAACCATTCACGAAGGACGCCCAGTCGCTGTGTCTAACATCGTTTGTTAGAAAATATCTCGCGAAGCGAGGAATTGTTGGATTTCAAAAATTAAATGTTAACCCTTTCGCAATCTTTTCACCCAGTCGATCGAGCATCGAGATTTGGTAGAAATAAAAGTGAACGAGTTTGATTAAAGCTAACTAATCAATTGGTCGCTAAGATACAAGATACTAACTTTGCTTAGAATCATATATTTAATTTCTCAAAAAGTTCCTGAAAAAGAAACATATTTAAAAAGTATGCTTTAATAAAATGTACCTTGAAAATTTTATAAAGCGTCTGCGTGACGTTTACACGTAATTGGTTACTTTGTCATAACTTGTTTCAGAGCGAGAGTTAATTAAATTGTTATCTTGAAAGGAACATTTATACGTTTAACATTATAACGCATACTTTTCCCTTTTCCGCCTTTAGTGCCACAGTAAATGGATTTAGAAGTTAGAATAGACTGAACAAAGGATCCTCCACGCAATAATCGCAACAGTTCACTTTTACCATTTTCATTCCCAAAGAAACATTTTTGCATAGAACGATTAATCATTACCGAGTCACGATCGATCAATGCATTCTTTGCGAATGGGTTAGCATGTTCAATGCTGCGAGAAATTGAAAGCAAAACGTTTCCAAGAAAATATTTGCTCGATCAAACTGTTTCTTTACGCTTTCGTTTTTTCTTTTTTGAAGTCCAACTTTGCTTCGAATAAATTGCTTCGGTATCGCTCAGTTCCAAACACCGAACGCCTCAATATTCGCTTTATCCGCGCGATCGATTATCGTCTCAAAGATCACTCCACAGACCATTATGTTTCTAACGCAACTCTGCAACCCTTTACGCTCGAAATACCGAACTGCCTTCGTTTAATTAATGAAAGGAACTCTATAAAATATACATCTCAAACATTTTCGATAATTTCAAAACGAAATATACTTGCATGAATTTGAATCCAATAATTTCCCAAACAAATATCACGATAGATAACGAAAGCGAATAACAGAAATAAAGTCGAGCGCGAAGCGGTGACTCTGCGCTTTTCCTAACACGCTTTTCGACTCGTTTCGACAGTCCGCACGCGTCACCCACCATGACACCCACAGACATCATCGAAATCATCGACATCATCCAGCAGTGACTGGAAGCGGTCTCAAAATCGTCTCGCGTCCACGTAGATCCATCGCGAGTACACTGATCGCGTACGCAAAAAAAAAAATCGTGATCCAGGAAACACTCGTCGAGGGATTCTCCCAGGGGTCCCCGATCCTCGATCTTTCCCCCTCCGTCGACCGACCAGGTCGACGAGATATATCCCGGGCGACGGTAGTAGCGAAGCAAACACGAAATCCCAAAAGGACGAGATGAACGGCGTCGGTTTCCTGGCGGCCGTGAAAACGTTCGCGCCGGGCAGCCGTCGGCGTAGACGCTACGAGAAGCAGCAGAAAGTCTTGGAGCTACCTCCCGGATACGCAATGCAACCGGATGTCGTGCCCTGCTGGGACGCGGCGCCGCCCATCACCCCGCCAGCCGCGTTCCTGCCGCCCGGGTACAAAAAAGGCTTTCCAGGTGAGCCGATTTTCCCCAAATCTCGCCAAAAGATTCACTCCTTCGCGAAGAATACGCCTACAGACTCGAAATCCTACGAACTACGAAGGGGTTGCATTTTCATATTCCCTGACCACGAATCGAACTCACGAGGAATAGAACATTTCAGAAATTATTACAAAGCTGGAGGAGACTAAATTCTTAGCCATTTTACAAGCTTCGAAAGGGTTATTTTTTATATTCTCTAGCTAGGTTACAGCAAACTTACAAGGACAAAATTGCAAAAGTTATTACCGAGCATAGGGAAACTAAATTGTGCGCAATTTAGTAAATCAAAAGCTATCAAAAATCATTTTTTTTCATAACCAGTTTACTTAATGAAATATCAGTGATTTTTATCTCCCTTCGTTAGACGTTTGACAATTCTATTTGCTACCAAAATATTAGCTGCTTGATACAGAAATTAGAAATATTAACAGTTCAAGACAATTGTATTTATTTTCTTGCTTGAAGATTTTTAGTACCTGTTTGTTTCTTTTTATTATTTAATCGACTATCAACTGTTTCATGCACAATTCCACAATTCTAAGAATCTAGTATACATCGTGGTATATTTTTTTGTAGTTATTATTTTATGGCTGAAAATGTTTTGGGTCAAACGGAATTGCGTTTTGTATACTCTTGACACGCATAGCGCGGGTCACGGTTGCGTTTGTATTCTCGTACAGTAAATTAGCGGTTTCGTGGCCGGGTTGTGAATTTTAAAAAATTCGAGGGAATTACGTCCTTCCCTCTGGCTCGTAAGCTTAAGGGCTGGAGGGAAACTGTATTTCACGCGATAGTTCAGAATTTTTAGAATTCAGAGCGTTACGCTTTCGTCCTCTCGTTGCGGACTTCAGAGGCAACTGGAATATTGCTTTCTTGGACTCGTGAGAATCTTTGAAACGGGAGTGATAAGAATATTCATACGTGCAAAAATAGCGAATGAAAAGTTAAAAATAAATTTGTCACTTCCATGAAGCAAAATTTCAAGAGTTTTTTTTGCAAGTTCGAGGCGATATCATTGGAAACGTTAAAAATTTCACGGCGTTACAGTTTGTCTTTCTTGTTGAAAATTTCCAGAGTTCACGAGGGTCGAAAGGCGATCCTTATCCTGAAAACTTTCAAAGGTTTGAAGAGGTTGCAATTTCGCCGTTTCGATAAGGATATTCAAATTTCCGCGCAGCGTAGTTTTTATGCTTTAATTAGAAAGTTTTAAAATCCTGAAAGGCTGCAGTTTCGTTCTCCAATTACGAATGTGCTGCATTTAACAGAGATGCCATTTCGAGGTGCAGTTTAACCCTCTAATTGTTCGTTTTCATAATACCTGTTCAGTGATCCAACAGAAATATCCTAATTTTCTAGCAAGTTTGAGATTAACAAAACCACGTCTTTTATTCGTTATTCCCCAGTTTATTTATACATAAATAAAATTTCGTTCATTGACAGTGTTCATTATTTAATGGAAACATCCGTTTGTTTATCGCGGAACAGACCACGAAATCTTTTCTTTCTTTATTGCGTTGCAAATCGACGAGTGTGAAAAATTGAAACGTATTTTATACGAGATACGGATCCTCTGCGTTTTCGATTTTTTCAAAATAAAAAGAAAGCCTTTTATAGTTACTATCTCAATCCCGTTTCAATTTCATCGAGTATCAGATAGAAATATATAATCTTTCTCTTTTGCACACGTTCTACGTAGAGATTGATACATTTACTTTTTTTCGCTTCGTCGTAAGTTAATTTTTTAATATCCGATTGATCATCCTAATAATAACCCTATTATTTAAGTAACAAAGGAAAGAATTTTTCTCTTTTTAATTCACAAATTTTTCTTCCGATACAATGCACTTTAATATTAATTCTGCCTTTACGAAAGCCAATTTTAAACGTCCCACAGGTTTAGAAATTTTTTAAAATAAACTTTCCCAAACCCTGTAATACGCGATCGATAGTTTCTACCGAGTCGTTAATAACCCATTCGAGCAGTTAACGCGATTATAAATAACAGATTAGAAAAACAAAATAACGAAATTTTATTTTCCTTCTCATTACCACGGATAAAGGCGTTAAATCGAAAGTAAATACGAAATAATTGACTCCGTTTTTAAGTGCTCCCCCGGGGGTACGAACGAGTTTTCGTTTCGAACGACCATTCGACAATCGCGGTTACCGAATTGTCAAAATTGAAAACGTTTTCCGTGCCTCGTAGCCGCGAAATTGCCAATTAGTCATTTCGGTCGTTCGTCGATTACGCTTTATGGAAAACTGTGTCGCGTAAACAGGCGTGCCGATGAAAATGTAAAATTATTCGAAATTTTTAAAGTCGCCTTTACCGCGGCATAAAGGGTTATCGAAAACTGCGGTTTTAAAATCCACCGCGGCTCGAAAATATTCGCTATCCGATGCAACGACAGCTCACGTTTATTTACAAAAAGAATCTGCGTTCGAATTCGCGTGTATTTTTTTTTACAAATATTGGCTTTCGCGAGACCAGCAAAATTTCACGGAATATAGTAAAACCGATGATCTAAATTTTACATGCATTTAAGCACGAAACAATATTAAGAGATTAGAAACATGTTAAAAACAAAATACTCTTTTCAGAAGAGGGTTGAAAAGATCGACGACGCAAGGGATGAAATCTGGTTAGCCAAGCGTGAATCCCAGAGTTCGTCCAACGTTTCTTTGGACAGGGTTACTGTCTATTATACGCGAACGAAGGGGTCGAAGTTTCGATGGAAAATTCGCAACCCCCCGATTGAACTTGAACTCTCTGGTGTCGTTCCTCCTTGGCCCCGGGGTCAACAGCATTTTCATCGTCGAGACGTTTTCGGTCGATCCGTTCAGTCGACCAGAAAATGTCCAATCGAATTTCAGCATGGCGACGGGTACCGTGGTATCTGATCGCGATTCCGCCCCCGATGCACCAACGTCGACTGACCTTTACCGACTTAACCTTTCAACCCTGGAACCTGATTCGTTTTTAAAAAGTTTCGTCGTTACCGGATACCGATTGAATTCGATAGTTCTCGTTTACCAAAGTCTCTCTCTCTCCCCCCGCCGCTTACGCGTTATTGACTCTTTCGATTGTTCCACGTCGAGTCTTCTGGCGAATTGTAAAGGAATACGGGCTTTCCTTTGTTTGCCGCGCCATTCCACGCGAGCTTTACGCCTCCCCTGCACTCTCCGTTAAGGTTTACAATGCCAAGTTTACGATACGGACGTGACTCCTTAGCTGTTTTTCAGATTTAACGTCACCGCGCTCTCCGCTCTGCTTTGCCTCTTTCGTTCGGTTGTTTACGAGACGAAGTCCAAATTCCACTTACGATTCGGTCGCTCGTTTCTAGAAAATACTCGAATAATTATTTAGAGAAGGTTTTATTCTATCGTCGCGACGCCGATTTCCCTATTACGATCTTTCGAAGACGCAAATATTTTTACGAACTCTTTATTTATGAATCTGTTTTGAGTGTATGCGAGCGATTCGAGCAACTGGAAGTTTCAGAAAAACGAAGGAACGACGATATTTATCGACCAGATACGTATTCTCGGACGAAAACGGTGTTCCGAAACTTCGAAGCGCGCTCGTCTTTTTGTCGTTGCTGAATTAATTCGATCTCGCCGAGATTTTGCAGCAAAAAGTTGGACGAGATTAAAAGCAATCCGCATTTTCTCGAAACCTGAAGTTGTTCGAAAGATTTAATTTTCTCCTTTAATTTAATTTCAATCTAATGACACTTGTTATAAGAACTCCGTAGTGTTGACACTCTGTAATGTATTTTGAAAACATGGTTAAATGGTGCAAACAACAGAAATTTACGACGATGGAAAAATTCGCGGAAACTTTCGAAACGCGGAGCAATTTTCAAATATTCTTGGAACATCGATCGTTATTCGTAAGCTCGAAACAATTCTTGGATCGTGAAACGTTTCGAAAAGTTGGCATGCGCCCGATGAAAGATGCGAGCAACATGGACGCGTAACTTTATAATTTTTCGCTTCTCTACGTAATGATTTACCGATTCGAAATTAATTTTTAAACGAGGTTTCGATTTCTGTAACAATTCCATCTCACCTAATAGCAAATGGAAGACTGTTTCAATCCGCGAATCTTCGTATCTTTCGATCCATGTTTCGATCACTCGTGGAATTAAATATTTTTATCAAACGCAAAGGATACCGATCGTAGTAAATTTGACGCAAAGTGGGAGAACCGCTGGGCTGCGACGATCGGGTCGAGGTCGAGTTCCTCGAGTTCCACGACGGACTCGCGAAGCTTATTAATGCTCGTCCCGACAACTGGGTCGGATTTTTCATTGATGAATCACGGGGGCGCCGTGCAAGAATTTCGGGTCTCGGTGCACGCCCCAGTTTTGTCGCGATCCACCGTCTCCGTTTCCACTGAAATACAACGTCTGCATTGCCGACGATAAATTCGCGCGCAGTTGCGTCTTCTTCGAGGTGAATACGCGTGGCTTAATACGGGCCGTCTGAGAAATTATTCATCGGGATTACGCGAGGTTCAACGACCTTGCATACTCGGTGCCAGACTCAGAAATTCAGCTAAAGATCCCGACAAAAATTAACAGACACGAACAATTCACAATTTAGGGAAGATAAAAAATTAATATCAATTCCCCACTCAACCGCTGTTGTTTTGTAAATTAATTTCTTGGCGATCTTAGACCGTTTCTTTTCTATATAATAAAATATATTTCAACAGAACGTGTCCGAAATAAAAATCAACGAGTGCTCGATGCTTCGCTACCTCTCGAATCATAAATAAATTATGTAAAATCGTAATAGTCGAACGTTTCGTCACAAGTGGAGCCTGGAATAATTTAATATTACATAAACGAGGGACGCGCGCTTCGATTTCATTTCAATAATGGTTTCCAGTCGTTTGATCAGCGATTTCGCGAATCCCTTTCCGGTTCTCTGTTTGCGAGGCTGGTCGGTTCGTTTGATCGATGGGCTCCGATTCGCTTCTATTTACCGGCGAAGTTTACGCCAAATGATATTTAAGCTCGCTGGAACTCGAAACGAGGCCCGCACGGATCCCGAAGTAATTACAAAACTGCAAGAAAAATCGCGTTCGCTCACTGGCAACGTTCCAGCGGATCGTCTACGGTGCCTGTATTTTCGTGTAAATTTAAACTTTCCTCGCGGAGTTTTAATATATCCGCGATACGTGGAAGCTTTTCTGTGTTCGATCGTTCCCTCGCCGCGTCATCCATTCATGAAGTTTTCTCGAAGAAGTCGAATCTAAACAAATTATTTTTAAGACGACCAGTAAACTTCACGCGCTTGATTATCCAGAAACGGTATCGTATTACCCATAGAAGACCGCGAATAGAAATCGATAGCCTTCTTCTGTTGAAATTCATAGTCGAACCACGGATACTACGAAATGGATGTTTTCCGTTAATCAGAATCCTGGACGCGTCGTTTTGATATCGCCCCGTCGAGCGAAAACACGGAATAACAATGAACGCGAATCTCTCGAGAGCAATGACGAAGTACAATTAGCGGTTCGTTTGCAGAATCGAATCGGAGAATGGAGGAGCGTTTCCGCGCGCATAACGCGTCGCTTCGACGGCCAACGAATCGACGACATTTTTATTTCGCGACGAGCATCAGCGAAGTATAATTATTTTCGCTGCTCTTCGTCGTTCGACAAGAATTTTAATTACGAAATCGATTTATCGCGCGATCGATGGAACGCGAAACGTTTGAAAAGACAATTTACGGTCGTCTTTTTCCCGTGCAAATGGCGGCAAATCGTCATCAAATCACGGTGCACGCTTCGCGAAACAAAGGGGACAAATTAAAAATAAACGTTCCTTCGTTTTCTGCGCGTCGATCGCAGAAAAATGCCTGGGATAATGAAATTGTTAATTAATTTCGATCCTTTTAGACGTCTTTTGTAACGATCGTACTTTTGTGTTTCGTCAGCCGGAAAACCAGCTTGTATCCGGTTGCTTTTCAGTCTCTCCCTCGGGTTGTAAACCTTTCCAAGAGTCGTCTCATCGTCTTGGAAAAAAAGAAGCGGAAAATCACGTACAGGGCACCGGGAACGATTCGTTGCTCTTCCAACAATGGCTCCCTTTGGTGTCGTTGCACCCTGAATGGGAATGGTCGTCGCCAATTACGGTTCAGGCCGCGGGTACGCGCATGCGAAAACACGAAACGCGGAGACAAGGCTGTATTTTTCAATGGGCATTAACGAGAACGCGCGTCGGCGAGACGCGTTATTACGCGGGTTCGTTTGTAATAACAGTAACGCGACGCTTCCATTCACCACCGTGTGGCCAGACGACGTCGACGTCGCTAAACTTGGCGACGGAAAAACGCTGAACGCCTGGGAACACTTACGTTAATTACAAACAGGGCTGGAACCGTTCGAACAAATTTAATATTCGCGAAAATACTTTCTTAATACCAAGTCGTCCCTAGAATTTAATTTAGCTTGATGTTAAATTGCTAAGAATGGAATCTAAAGTAAATCTAGCGTTATAAAAGAAAGAAAGGAAGCAAAGTGTTCCTCTGGCAAAGGCCACTGTAACGAAATTCGACACAGTTTCGACGTCTTTCGTTGTATCGCAGGAGATTCAAATGCAACAGATACTCGAGAATCTCATTGCTCCGGAAGGAGTTACACGATATTCAAGAACGCACGACACGCCGGTCGTTGGCGGTTGGTTAAATACACTGTGTTCGACGTTCCGTTGCGCTGGCGTGGGTGATTTCATTTCTGATTCGCTCGTTTCGTTCGTGCCTCCGCACGGCGAAGTGTTAACTTATCGTAATTAAAGCTGCAATTACCCGAATACCCCAACGAGAGCGGATACGTATTGATCGTGGATGATAATAGCTCCCTGTTACTTTATTATTAATTTCTCGCGCGGAGATTTCGGTGCTCTCTGTGGACTACAATAATTTCCACACAAATTTCGTTGCTGTCTCGTAACGACTGCACAATGGGGATAAATGTCCGATCGAATTTCTGCGAACCCTCATTTCTATGGTATTGTTTAAAGAATACTTTTTACGAAGTGACCGGGTCGAAGACGAAAGGGAGTTCCTTTTTAATATCTCTCAGTCGTCGAAAGTTGTGAAAAATGATGGCTGACGCTCGGGAGCGCGAATTCCGATATCGATGCTGCGTCCGCCGCGATCTATGCCCGGTGATTTCGATGCCGATGGAACGCTCGAACGATATCGTTTGCGTCCGAGGAGCTTCCCGTTGCAAGCGACGCGGTACAGTTTTTCCACGGGCGGTTTGTATCGCCGGAAAAATATTTCTCTCGCGGTGCTTTATGACGCACGTTAAAACGAAGCCTGGGAGAGCACACAAAGCGTCGTGACGCCAGTAGCGACTGCGTAGGCACCCATTCTTCTGCGTTCGTTCGCGATAATCTTGACCGTGGTCATTTGCCATTTTTAAATATTCTCCCGTCAACGCAATTTCTAAATATAATGTCTGTTCCTTAACAACAACAAAAATTTCGTAAAAGTTGAATCGAGTCATTTGAGATGATCTAAAAAAAATTGCTAGCGAGAAATCCTTCCAGAAATATGTTACGAAAGCATTGAGTTTTTAATTAAAGTTGATTTAAACTTCTGGTCTAATTAACGTTTCAATGAAATTCCGCGAGATTTCTGGGCGTCGAGTTCGGGTTCGAAGAAGAAGAGAAACGTTTCTCCGCGCGATAAAGCGTCGCGAGAAGTTAAATGAGCCGCGTTGAGGCGCGACGTAAGATGAGATATGGCGTGGGCGTAATGTAAAATGCACACGGAACAAGAAACGACTCGCGTATTTTATTTTAATTCTACACGACTTTCCTCGTCGGGCGTTTGTTCCCTATTCTTTCCGCCTTGAATCCAACCTCGCGCCAGCACTGTTTTGCATAATACACGCCGGGTGCAACGATACTAAACGAGCCTTTGCACCCGGTGCGCTGGTGTCGACTGAAAGCCTCCCTCGCTTCCATCGAGGCAGGGTTCGCGTTATAAGCGAGCGTTCGCTCCTCGTAACCGCGAAACACTCGCCTCGAACGGAATCGCGAACTCGTTTGCTACTCTGTGAATATTGCAGGATGCACGGAATCTTGAATCCGGTCCCAGCAGATAGTTAATTCGCGCCAACGTGGGCGTACGTGCGAACAATAATTGCATTGCTAAAATTTTGATAATAAGAACTAATGAAACTTACAGGAATTCGTTACTACCCTCCATTTTGGATGTCCAGGTTATTTCTAAGATTATTTCTATAGTTTAAAATTTAACCATTTCTTGGTAAAGAAAAGTTATATGTTTAAAGAGTTATGTACCACCGTATTATTCGGTTTTCGTTGGACAGATATTTAACAGGTTGTTTTTTTTTGTTTCAGGTGAGTCGAATGGAAAATCTTTAACGAAAGATAGTCGATACGATTCTCGGTTAAATCGAGGTGAGTCGTACTTGTGTTCCTTAAGGCGTGTAAAATTGATTAGGATTGCTAGCGATCAACGCGAAACTATTGCAGTATTTGGAATAGTTTGATTCCTCTCGAACTGCTTAGAAGCTCTTTGGAACGATTGAAATTATTCATATTATTGATATTCAAGTGAAAAAAAAACTTCCCTTTATTTTATCTTGATTGTTTGTACATGATCGATGTTTCGTTGTTTGTTAAAATAGTATTTTGTTCCTTTCTACCGACACTTTAATATAATCACAATTTTTATTGTCATGGTTGTTGCATGCTGTATTTCTATAATTTGTGTAGACAGTATTTGGATATCCCTGATATTTAAATTATTTTTATGTTGAATTAGATGCTACGAAATTTCAATAATACTATTGATCACGGAATAAATAGCTCTGAAGTATACGCCTTAAAATATTAAAATATTCCCCAGGCGCCACGATATTGGTAAATTAAAATTTTCACTTTAATATCAAAGACGTTGCGAAATGGACGCTCTTGTACGTTAAAAAATTAACTTTTAATTAGGTTTTAGAACGAACCACGTCGTTCGTTTTATCGAGAATCGATGGAGATGCCAATATTCCGATGTGGGATCGTTTCATGAAACTGCAATTTGTGGATAATTATCGGTCGCCGTGCGACAGCGAATCGGGATCATTCGTGTCGACACTGACGGCTAATTAGTGTCGCACTTTCGTGAGATCGGTCGACGCTGATTTAACGATAGAACGCGAATTCCAACGGACAGGATAATTCTACCGAAATTCGAGCTTCGTCTGGCGCCTGGGTATTTTTACCGCTTCAGCCTCAATTCATACTTAATTTTCAACAATAGTAAATTACTGTTAACTAGACGAAGCTTCTTACAATTTCAACGGAATTTTAATTTCTATTTATTCGCTGCTATGTTCCAAACTTCATATTTCACTCTTCTTCGTTACGAATACTAAATTAACCCTTAAGTGGACTCTCAATCTCAACAGAATTATTTAATGTTAACTTTTTATGAAATCGTTGAATGAAAATCAACATTCCTTTAAAGCATTTGAAAAGTAATGAAGTAACGAAGGATTACATAAATGTTCAAATAATTACATTCACATAATAATTGTCAGTTTAAACTCGCAGGGATTATTAAATCCCATCCTCTTCGCATTTTATGCATTTCGTTCTTCTTCGTTATGGATCAAATCTTCCACGCTCCAAGGATTTAACCCTGTAAAAGAGGGGCGCCAACCGTCGGTACGAAATAATTTATTCCGACGAGCGATATCCAGTTTCAGTTGTTATTGGAATAATCGGCAGCTCGGTTTTTTCCCCTGAAATCCACGGTTTGCAAATCGTATTAAGCGTTTTGCCAGTCGCAGCTGCAACGCGGCCCGCTTCTCGCAGCTGTTTCCAACGAGGCGATAAAAGGATCGCCGTATTAACCCCGCGCCTCGAATATATTCCATGCGTCGCCGAGTTTCCATCGGCGTTTCGACGCTCGTAGCTCGCGCGAGGCTATCGCAAAAACGATAATTCGACGTCTGGCAGTCGCGATCGCGTTACACGGTCATCCCGGGCGATGATCGTTCTCGCGTTCCCGTTCCGCGAGATTAATCGAACCGCGAACAAGAACGCTAATCGAACCGCGGGACCGGAAACGCGTCGCCACGATAAAAAAAAAACCGTCGCGCGGTTGGCAAATGGACCCTGGAACTTTTTAAGGACGATTCGGGAAATTTCCGTACTATTTTACAATACTTTGAACGATCTTCGATGCCTCTGCACACTCAAAATGAAGCCATTTAATTGAAAATTAATTTTGTTAATATTAAATTACATTGCGATAATGATACGCGAAATTAAAAATACTATTCTCTTGCTGCTTTATATAGTTTGAAGTTGGAGTGTATTTACTATAATTTGTCTTTCGCAAAGTTCGTTGGTATTGCATATTTTTATTTGAAATTGTAATCTTTCGAAGGGCTTCTTGTTCTTTTAACAGAACAACTTCGAAGTTGGAATACATTTACTACAATTTGTCTTTTGCAAAGTTCGTCGGTACTGTATATTTTTATTTGAAATTATAATTTTTCGAAGAGCTTCTTGTCCTTTCGAAAGAACAACTTCGAAAACTCGAGAAATTATAATTTCAAATAAAAGTAAAATAAAAATGTACCGTACTTCTAAATAATATAAATCAATGGGAGAACGTGTTTTTAATATCCAGTATCATTTTATTTAATATCAATATGCTATTAAAATTCCTTCAGTTCCATGATTTTCTCATTGTGCTGAGAATTTCGTTTCTGGCGATGGCACGGGCACGATGGTCGATAAAAGCCGAAATTGGGGTTTTCGGGGGTTAATATCGTAGGGGTTGGCGTAGTCGTTAGAGCCCGTAGGTTCGGACGTAAAGAAACCACGTTCGCCAAAATTCCCCGTTCGCGTTTCTCGCGTTGCAAGTAAGTTCCAGAGGAAATCGGTGTGTGGGAGCTCTGTCTCGTTAGATAAAATACAAACGTCCCGGTTCCTTTTAGGCTGTGGTTCGTAATGGACGAGCCCGTGGTCCATCCCCGGGGGAAAGGGGACTAGGTTACGAACGGGCAGATCGCGAAAGCCCCACGGGCCATTAATCAGACGTTAAACCCACGAAAAGACAGAGGCCGAAAAGCCCCTGGTTTGATCGCGGTCGGGTGGCTGTTTTTTACGAGCGAGCCGGCAGATTCCCGAGGACAGAAACTCCTCGCCACTATTGACCCACTTTTATGGCCCCTACGGTTTTTATTCGCAGATCGACGTTTCCTCCGATCGGTGTTCATTGCCCGGGAACAAAAGAAAAAGGCGTCGTCGAGAATCGAAATTAAATAAACCCCGAATAAAAATTTTCGACAAATAATGAAACACTCGTATCGAAGTTTAAATTATTCATAATTATATTCCAGCGAATTCTTTATTGACAATCGTACCTGGGAAGATTCCCATTCTTCTCTCGATAAATCCTCAAAAATTCTATTCAACGCTCCCGGTGAACGGGGGCCTTTCAAAGGAGGGAAATTCCAATAAAAGGAACACGGGGTACAGTTCCTTAATTGAAGCGCGGCGAACGTCGTCGCGAGACGTTTCGCGGAGATAAAAATTCATAAATGCGAAATCGAACGAGCCGTTTACTTATGAAAATAGAATCCCTGCGCGAGAAGCGTTCTTACGCTTCTTATTCCCGGGTAGATTCTTCGCGCGAAACTGGAACGACTCCAAACGTTGAATTTTTATCGTAAAACGTATATCGTTCCTCCCGCGAAAAAAGGTGACACGATTAAAAAGTTTTCGGTTTGGGAATTATCCAACGAGTCGTAGGAAAATGTTTAATATATTACAATTTTAACTCGTGACCACCAAAAGTTTACTCGTAATTAAACACAACGTGTTTGGTATGTCAGTCAGTGTCGCCACAGTTAATGACCTAACGTTTCCAGTGGAATCCGAATCAAAGTATCGTGAAATCGAGATTCATTCGCTCGAGTTTCCTTCCCAAGATTGCTGTTGTTAGTTCTCGCCTCCACGAGCATTAGGACTTCGCGTTGATCATCAAACTTAAGGCATAAGTTGGTCGAACTATTTCATGTAACCGCAATTACAACTTTAGAATAAGACGTCTTCACTCGAGATACTCCGAAGTCACATATTAATTTTCTGCATTTCTTAAATTACGAAACAATAGCAGAGCCTACTATTTATCATTATTATGGTACCTTTCTCCAGAGGGGTGATGAACACATTTTTATCTTTTGTTTCTCCATTTCCCCTCGACACTTGTTGAAATAATTTATCCAGTAAGTGCATAATCGATGGAATTAAAGCGATCGATCGTCCATTGTGCTTTCTAACGACCATTAATACTTCACGGAGCCAGATTTTTCTTTGCGTCGTTGTGTAAGTAATGGACCAACCGATCCCATTATTTCGCGTTATCGTGATTTTCCAACGAAAATATAGCATCGCGTAACGCGCAGTCGATACGTTCTTGCGGAGTGCTCGTGTTCGCGGCGATCGTAGAAGCAATAATGCTGTCGGTGGACAAGGTCGTTCGCGATAAATTGTGTTTCAACCCCCGTGCAGTCGGGGGTCGGTTTATGGAATCGTCCCGCGGATGATTAATACATGAACCGAGCGAAATATCCCCGCGGACCAGTCAATCCGTTTGATTTCCATCGTTTGTGCTTGCTTTGCTGAATTTATATTCCGTCGCCACTTGGGAGTTTTTGTTCGACGGTTCGACGCAAACGAGCACGAGAGTCGATGAAATATTCAATTCAACGAAAGTATTCCAACATATTGCGCTCGGTGATTTCTACGAAATTATTTTTGACAGGCTTTTAATAGCGTTTCAATTTTGTAGTGTATAGGAAAGTCTGAAACTTGTTTAAAAAATTCGCTGAACGTCGTTGAAAAGCAAACAAAGCTCGAGCGAGATCTCGACTCGCCTCGATTCACCGCCGTTTGAAGCGCGGTGTTTCTACATTTGTTTAAAACAACAGACGCAAAGTTTGCGCGGAAAATGTTCGCACGTCGGGAAGACAAAGAAGAACTTCATTTGATATAACAACACGACCAGCACCGAGGAAACATCGCGCTAACAGCGTTATACGCAACGCGTTTGCATCTCGCTGATTTCTCCTATTTAAAGACGAAATTTCTAACCCGACAGTTTCGTGTTAACGTTATAACGAAATTAAAAACAGACGCTTAAGTACAAACTTAACTTATAATAATATTTATTAGTATTTACAGCCTTTCGATTTAGCAAACGGTGTTGTAAAAAATTCTAAATCAGCTGCATTAAACAAATTATTTGAAGCCAGTCCATTTCTTCTAACTTCAATGATGAATCAGACTCCGTATAATTGTAGAAAATCAATAAACATAGGTCGTCAAATTAGTCGTTTGTTAAGTATTCTGTTATTCCGGTTACAAGCTAATAGCTGCTTGCGCGACTATATACACGTACTGTAGAATTAACCGATAGCTCGAGAACTCCGTGTTTGAACAACTGCCAGACGATCTTATTTCTTGAAGCGTTAATTGGAGGAAGAGGCAGCCGCGTCGGTTTTACAGAAGCTTAACGTTCGAACGTAACCAACTTCGCGACAATTAAAAGCTCGACCGTTTCGCGCGACTTTTGTGAAACGCTGCTTGCGAACGAACGTCGCGAAATATAGAAAAGTTGCAAAAAAACAGAACGTTTGAAGAGTCGATCTCCGGTGCCACGAGACCCGTAAACGAAACTTGTAATTTCCGAGACACGACCAATTACGAGCCCTCGGTTACTTGTTTACTTTGTTTTCTAAGTTCAGAGGAAAAACTTTCTTATTTAATATTTTCTCGGTATATTTTACTTCGTATCTCGTAGCGTTTTACGATCGAACGTGGGCGTGAAAGAAAATTAATAGAAAAATTTCAAGGGGGACGGGACGAAATTAAATCGAAACGAGGATGTATCGTCTGGTCTTTCGTTAATTCCGCGCGTCTGGGGCGTGACGAGCAATTAATTGGAATCGACCGAGCGTAGGAATTCTCTTTTCGAAGATTCCAGGAGATCGTCGTTATATTCGCCGACTGGCCGGAGCTCCTCTCCCGTTTCTCACCCTGTCGCAAAAAGGAAGAGCGATCGATGCCAGGAGGAAAACGCGCCGGTGTCGACGACCTCGTCGTGACGCACACCAACCCCACCGCTCGAAAATCCCGCACACTCGTGCCTCGGAATCGCTCTGCGGCGTTTTCGCCCACTGTTTGCCGCTGATTTTCTACAGATTTGCTCGGGTCACTGGCCCCTCGGAGACAATCCGTGACCTTTCTCCTCCTACCGTGCCCATTAAAGGGTCGTTCACATTGGATCACTGGGAATTAGATTACCAGGAATCCAGACGAAACTGTCGAACATGCAATTGTCAACTTCTTTCAGATACTTTAAAATCTTCTGAAACCACAGAATAACAGAAAATTAACAATCTGTGTATTTCTGACCCCCTGTAGCTTCTAATAACTTTCTGAAGGTTCAATTTTATATTGATATGAAATTACAAATCCGTGTGTTTGTGACTCCCTCGTAGCTCCTTGTTTTTAGTATAAGTTTTAATAGTACGAAGATGATAAATAAATGAGAGAGATCGGGACTACAGTGCGCAGAAGCTTCGTTTTAATTGAAGCGTTGAAACGGACGAGTATTTCGGGGGTACAACGAAACGGTGATAGAACGACGACGTAGGAGAACCAGTTAATTATAATAGGAGTGGTGGGTGTGATCGGAGTTTCGGCGATACAGGCAACCTTTAACCGCATCGCCGTTCGCGAAGTAGAACCGCTAAAAGCCGCATTACGGCGCGTCTGACCTTAGGGCGACCGAAACTACTGGAGTCAAACATCCTGTCCGACGCGATCGGACGAGCAGAAAGTTTCGAAACCTACGATGACTGTGGACGGTTAAACTCCCACAGTGTGTACAAATTTAGCGTGAACGGGTTAATTGCGGCTGACGTAACACGTGCTGAACGCGAGAGATACATTTGGTTCTAAATTATACGAATTAGGGGATTGAAACGTCACCATCCAGGAAATTCGTGGAGTTTTCGTAGGAAATTTCTTCTAACTACAACTGTCCTAAACACGATAAAATGTCACTTTTATGCAACAAAATTGTTCTTGACAGTATGAAATTATAGAAACATTTCTGGTCACATATTATATTTTCGGTAAGGAATTTTTTTCTCGAAAGTGGGTAGGATTTGGGGGGTATGTCTATTCACAAAAAATGATTGTATTTGACCCCCGTAACTAAAAATAATTTTTTTGGAACGATTTGAAATTTTTTTTTTCGTCGAAAAATTTAGGCACCGTCGATTTTTCTTAAAAAGTCGTTTTTGATTTCTAGTCATTTTATTTGACACCCTACAGAAGAGTTGTGTAATACTTTTGTGTAGGTACTTATGAGCTCTATTTCAGAAAAAAGTTTCATTGAAATATATTCACTATTGTAGGAGTTATGCCTGTTTGAAAATTGGACCATTTTTATTTGGTTTTTCTCAGTTTACGGGGTCAAGGATCAACTTTTCGAATATTTTTATAAATGCTACATATTCTACACTAAAATACGCGGCGTTTGGCTTTTTGAAAATTAAAATCGTCCAATCCGTTCAGGAGTTATGATGTTTTAAAGATACACATGAAATTTCAGTGGAACATATCAGCGTATGGTCAGACATTTTCGGTAAAGAATTTTTTTCTCGAAAGTGCGTAGGAATTCGGGGGTATGTGTATTGACCAAAAAAGATTGAAATCGACCCCCGCAACTGAAAATAATTTTTTTGAAACGATTCGAAATTTTTTAATTTTGTCGAAAAATCCGGATGCCGGATAATCGAAACTGTACTGTAGTAATGTTGCAAAAATTAAAGAATCTCGAAGGAATAATAACTGCATCGGAATTTTCTTCAAACTAGATTTTAGAAATCGTGAATATTAAGAAAAGGTTGTAGTCAATGGAATACACAATAGAGTAAATATAATTTACCGCGTTAACAGATAATTGAATGCTCAAACAACGAAGAGATTCAGAAGCTGTACCCCGTAGCAAGATAGAGAGAAGTTCGTGTCAAGCAGTCTGGTCGAAATTAGCATTTCAAGACGCGTAACAAGCTCTTAACACGTAAAATCGATCAAAGTGCAAACGGGGGATGCGCCGCGGCATGTTTCCTGGCATCTGACCTCTCCAAACAGTAACCAACGATAACGTTGCACCTGGCTTGACAATTTCGCCATGGCGTCCTGAAACTCCTCCGACCTTCTATCGATCCCGTCGACGTTACGTACTCGTGTGGCGAATCGAGTTGTTTCGTCGAATCAACAAATCCGCGAATTAAGAATAGCTCGAGTTCTCGAATAAAAGTGCACTCGACGATTCGTGGAAAGCGGAAAATTTATTTTTCTTTTCTTTTCCATCTTCGATCGAAATAAAATGGTAATTTTTTCGGAGAAATTGGAATTTGTTGAGCCCCGCGTTTTGCCTTTTATTATTATTAGAATATAAAACAAAGCAAACTGTGAAAGAGAAGACAGTGTGGTCAGACATATCGTGTACGCGAGAATATAGATTAAAAAAAACGTAATATCGTTTTTAAATTTCGTTTCCACGTAGTGTAAAAATCCTTTCCGCGTTACAAGGTTTAGCAACAAGTTGCACCGGTACTGCGTTAAAAGGGAAAACTCAGCAACAAAGTTAACGAAACATTTTCTGTACCAGATAAAAATTATACTTTCTCTCGACATGCTTTTTGCCACGTAAATTCATTTCAACTTTATTCTCGCGAACGTTTAACGTAATTAGCGAATCCGGCAAATTTGATCATCTGCTCGAACGAGGCGACCAATACTCTGAAAGTAATACATTGTTTGAAAAATGAACGTTTTAAACTCTATCTGAACATATCGATTTACTTGAATTTTCTGACATTTAATATTAGAATATTTCACGATAAAATATCGCAAGATATTCGAGAACCAGAGAACTCACTTCCTTTAGACACATATTAAAATATTCACTGATATTCGGTGCATTAACTTGGACATTTTCCATGAACTGCAGCTTTATCATTAGGATCCACGGGCGGCTCGAGTATCCGCTAAACTCCATAAAGTCCCTGGTCCCGGATGGAATCATCCTTGCATCGACGATTCTCTCAAAGTGCTGCAATTTCGATTCCCCTGCAACGAGATGCTCGCAGTAGATTCGATGTTGCGAAAATTCGAGCTCCGGTAGAGTTTCCATTAAGGAACTTTTCACTCGCGAGTTGAAACGATTCTCAAAGTAAGACGGTAACGCTAAATTCACAAACTTTGTCTATCGAAACTCTTCGAATGTGACTTCACCTAGTCACCGATAAAATTACAATTTATTCGTTATTCTTTATTAAGAATTCTCTGAACTATGACGCATCCACATAAGTAGTCTCGGTGGCCTGGGTCCATTCATCACGACTCCCTATCCTTATTTCCGGAACGCGTGCGAGTAAAAATTGAAACGACAAATTTTTACTGTCCCCGTATATCTCCTCTCGCGGACATTTAACGTCGCGTTACCAGTAGCGTAACGCGTGGGAGGAATTCTCAGCGTCTACGAGACGGGATCCAAGGGGCCCAGAGGCTTCCATCTTGGAGCTAGCGACGAGATTGCACGCTTCTTGCGACGCTGCTCGTATCAGCGAAACTCGTGGCGGGCAAAAGCGATGGCCGGTGGAATCGCCCTTCGGGGATCGCGCGTTTTCACTCGACCGTGATGAAGAACGTTTATCGCCGTTTCTCCTTGCACTTGATTATTCCGCAACACGCTTTCTCGCTCTTTGTACACGTCGTCTCCGGCCCCTCGCTTGTTTCTCTTCCGCGTCAGTTTCCACCTCGAGGTTTACGCGCTTAAATTTTCCTTGATACTTTTAATCGATGTTGTTTCTTCCCCGAGCTTTGGAAGCTCTCGGGAGCCCCGGGGACAATATTTTCTTTAACGCGAACAAACATTGAAATTTACCGCTGCTTTGATCGGGAACATTTCGAATTGGTTTCAATTTTTAATTTAATTGGTAAATTGAAGGAACTCCGATTCGATGCAGATAATTTGTGCACTGTGTATAATGATTATTCGGTATGGTGTTAGATAATGGCTGGCTGTACAGTGGAACGTAGAAAGAGGACGAGAATTACTTATGCGTTGAAGTTAACGCGAAAGGGAAAATTGCTAAATTTGTCACGACGTATAACTTGATAAGTTGTTGTCTGCTGCGACTTAACTCTCGTCGAGTCCCGTTGCGCGTCGAGTTAGCGGGTATTGTGCGAATTAGTCAAGTACGAACAGCGTCGAAAGTTCCCTGGAAACATTCTATTTATTCTGCGAGTTTCAACCGCGTGTGCACCTACCTCGTTGCATTTTGGGATTATGTCGTTACACGTGAATTAAACGAACATGGCGAAGCGCGTTGAAATTTGTCAAACGATGAATTCCTCCCTGGAAGCGTCGAGCGTTTATATTTTTTTCTAACGTAAATAGCAGCTTCAAAATTTTGCACAATGAAAGCTGGCACGTCCATGTCACGACTGTGAATTCGATAAAATTTTAATGGGAGATTCTCGAGGCCAAAATAAGACGAAAATCAAAAATACCAATTTGTTGATGGAGGCTCCCTTAAAAAGTTATTAACAATTAAATTCAAAAATTTCAAATCGTTCTGGAAAAATTATTTCTTGTTGCAGGAGTCAATTATAAGCATTTTTGGTCATTAGACATACCCCCGAAATCCTACCCACTTTCGAGAAAAAAAATCGGGTAGGCGTTGAAATTTTTTGGCAGAAAAAAAATTTTTTCAAATCGTTTTAGAAAAATTATTTTTGGTTGCAAGAATCGATTGCAATCATTTTTTATCATTACACATACCCCCAAAATCCTACGCATTTGCGAGAAAAAAATTCTTTACCGAAAATCTAATGTGAGGCCAGAAATGCTGCCTCGAAATTTCATGCGAATCTTTGAAACATCATAACTTTTGAACGGATTGGACGATTTTAACGTTTAAAAAAGCAAACTACGCGTATTTTGATGGAGAATATGTACAAATCGCAAAAATATTCGAAAAGTTGGTCCTTGATACCGCGAAATTGGGAAAAACCCCATAAAAATGGTCCAATTTTTAAACAGCCATAACTCCTACAATTGTGAATATATTTCAATGAAACTTTTTTCTGAAGTAGAGCTCATGGGTACCTACAAAAAAGTATTACACAACTTTTCTGTAGGGTGTCAAATAAAATTACTAGAAATCAAAAACGACTTTTTAAGAAAAATCGACAGGTGCCTAAATTTTTCGACGAAAAAAAAAAATTTCAAATCGTTCTAAAAAAATTATTTTTAATTGCAGGGATCTATTACAATCATTTTTTATGAATAGACCTACCCCCGAAATCCTACCCTCTTTCTAGAAAAAAATTTTCGGAACTTTAAACGTTAATAACTTTTTAACGTAATCTCCATCGACAAATTAGTATTCTTGATTTTCATCTTATTTTGGCCTCTAGAATCTCCCGTTAAAATTTTTCCCAGGGGTGGCGGAACACCCTGTATAACAATAAACTGAATTGTAATTTCTATTTTATTATTGCTTGTTCCTTAAAATTCTTGATTAAAATTACCACGATATTTAAGTGTTATTTAAATAAACTAAATAGCGAGCTTGATTTCGTGATACGGTTTTTTCGAATTTCGATTTTCTCTTGAAGGAAGTAGGATCTCGCTGTATCAGGATCACGAGAACGGTTTACTTTGTGCACGTAATGAAAGATGTATCGGAAATCGGACGGTGGGTTTCGATGGCTGCCATAAATTGCTTCTGTGCCGAACGAAAGCATCTTCTGCAACGCCAGGAACATCAAAGCGTCGGCCTACATCATTTTACTCTCGCGTTGCCCGATCCTCGAAATAGATTCGCGGACGCGGAACCGCCAGTATTTTTTTTTTCTTTTTTTTTTGTCTGGCAATTTCGAAAAACGAAAACGCCCGGTCGTATAAATCGATTACATTCTTTTCGACGAACGGAAATGCTGTTAGCTACTCTTTTCCTCGTCTTCAAAAGGCCGTTCGCGAACGAGGTCGCGCGAAAAAGTGGGTCGTGCCACCGGGGCGAGAATTGTTTCGAGAAATTTGTTCGAATGGAGCGCCATTTTCCGCAACTATTCGCGGATTAATCTCGTAGAGATAACGCGAACTTGCATATTTTATGAATGGGGGTTCTTTTCGATGGACATCCTGTCCAGGCTCGAGTTCATCCTTCCGTGTTAACTGGGTTGAAACTGTACTTCAATCTGACCGTGAAATTGTGCAATTAATTATTATAGGAATAAAATTTTGAGAAAATCTTCGGTACATATTCAAAGAATATTAAACACCTAAAGAATAGATTTCACGAAATACGGAAAAATATTTTAATATGTATAAATTATTGTTGTTTCGACGCTGGCATTAGGTTAATGATGCAGGCAAAAATGCCTCCAATTAAATACGTATTCGAAACGAAATCCCGTTGCATTTTCCATCTTCGATATCCGGCGGGCTTCCCGGTTTAATCCCCGGCATATTTATTTTTAGACGCCGCAAATTGAATTCCGTTTCGGTTCGTTCGCCGCTCGAGCCGCGGATAACAATGTGTAATGAAAGAAAGTGCACGGTTAACGATTTGGAGCGACGATAAGATCGGCCGAGAAGCCAGATACGCGGTCGTTCCGTTGACTGGAAGCAATTACGGGGAACTTCCGGTCTCTCGGCGGACGAAACCGCCGATAAACGGCGGCCGAAGTTTCCAAGTTGCAACTGTTGTGCGCGAAACCGAGGGAAATAAAAGAGAAACGACGAAATAGCGAGGGGAAGAAAAATCGTCGGAGCACCCTCGAAGCTCGAGCGGACCGTAAACAATGCTACTTCGCCGGATAACGTTGGCTTTTATTGGACGCGTTGCTGACCCAATGATGCGAATCTGCAGTTTAGTATTATCGTTCGGAGGGAACTCGATCGATACGGTCCCAACCATCGTCGCGTTTTCGGCGTCGCGAGGATTTTTTTACGAACGAAGCAGACAGAAAGAAATTGGGTGAATAACGAGAACGTGGATTGGTCGAAAATAGTTGGCATGTACTGTGTAAAGATGAGAAGTTGGCACCTGATATAATTGAATTTGATTTTTTGTATCGAACGTAGGAATTTTATGTTTCCACAATGAATAGGAAAAATTATACACTATGCAAGGTTGAGAAATTGACACCTGACGACATCGAATCTATTGAATATATGAACTTCATATTTGAAGAGTGAATATTGAAGACTATGTACTGGTATATTGATAGAATATTGTATGAAAAGAACGACAGAGAAAGGTGGTAGGGAAGTTTGAATGCGTCGAAATCCAAGTGGATAAGAAAGGAAGAGCATGTAGAATTCTCGGTCGCGAATTGTTGACTCGTACTACTTGTTCACGGCATTTCGGTATTGAAAGTTTGAAGGTTCCCTTTTCGAAAAGCTAAGGCAAAAAATAAGAGATATTTGTGAAGCTAAAAATCTATTAATAGCTAAGTAAATAAGCGAACAAGAATTGATAATAATAATTGTATGCAGAAGGCTGGGATCTAAAATTATTTACTCGTACTACTGATTTATTGGAAAGCATTTCAACGCAATTTACACGGTATAATAAATACCTAATTTCCTATTGTGGTCCCTTGCAATTTAATAGAAAACGATACTGTGCGGTTCGTGCAATGACAGTGCAATTATAATTTCATTTAATTATTCACAGCAATTGACTAAAGCTGCAATGCTAACGGGAAATTGTTAAAATTCTTGTAAATCATGTATTATAGCGCAATTCATGCGAACAATACAGAATAATATAATAACAGTTAGCGATAAACAGATGTACTCTTTGTAAATAATTTTCAAATTATCCAATATACCACTATCAGAGTATTCGTTTGCATCGAACGAGTAGGATGTAACTCTTCACGTTCGTCCAGTTAAAGATTGTTCCCCGAATAAATTCGAATTAATATGTTAATTCGTACTCGCTCGGAAGAATACAAATATAATTAATGTTACAATTTTCCTTCATTTCAAGCCGGTGCAGGAATATGTGATTAAGCATTTCCGCGCTCCTCTCGCAATTTTAAATTAAATTTTATTTCGTTCGAGTTGAATTACGGATCGAAAGCGAATTCACTTTTAATGTTTCGCGAAGCGAAATTAAAATTATTTACAATCGCTTAAAAGTATTTACATTATCTACTGTAAATACGATAGTTGTTATAAAATAAAACTCGTATCGAAATAACTCCAATTTTGAATACTGCCACCAGTGATGGACACTGGTCGAACGAAGACGAATAATTTATTTCGTCCAGAATTTTCTGTTTCGCTTGCTTTGCCGTTAAGAGGACTACGGGAATAGATTGTCAAGGAACGTTTCCGTCTGTCTCTAAACACCATCTGCAAAATAAACGATCCCACTCGGCGCAATTTCACATCGCGCCCTTTGTTCAATTTCAGCCGTCGCTTTGGCCGAAAATA
Organism: Colletes latitarsis; assembly: GCF_051014445.1. Lineage (NCBI taxonomy): Eukaryota > Metazoa > Arthropoda > Insecta > Hymenoptera > Colletidae > Colletes > Colletes latitarsis. The sequence goes on along the minus strand of NC_135141.1, from coordinate 29,653,018 downwards.
ACGCCCGTTAGCTCATGCATGGCGGCTGGTGATTCCAATTTCGCGCGTGCCGCCGAAAGACAGAAGAGACCATTGTTCTGAGAACGTGTTCCGATCCATAACAGGCGGACACGTGTCACAGTTGCCTCGCGAAGAACACAAGACGCTCCTGTTCGTTCCCTCCAAAAGAGCAAAATGAGAATTACGGAACCAGAGATCTTCCCCAAACTAATCGACGATTAAAAGGAGGGAACTACTAGAATATTACATGATAAATACATTCACCATTGTAGGAATTATGGCCGTTTGAAAAGTGAACCACTTTTATGGGGGTTTTTCTCACTTTGCGGGGTCAAGGAACAACTTGTCCAATATTTTTAGAATTTCTACATATTCTTGACTAAAATATGCGTTGTTTGCATTCCGAAACATTAATAATCCTCCAATCCGTTCGTGAGTTATGACGCTTTAAACATACACATGAAATTTCAGGGAAAAGTATCATATATGGTCAGGCATTAGATTTTCGGTCAGGAATTTTTCTCTCGAAAGTACGTAGAATTTCGGGGGTATGTCTACTCACCAAAAATGGTTGTAATTGACCCCCGCAGCTAAACAGAATTTTTTCAGAACGATTTGAAATTTTTTTTTTTCACCGAAGAGAACAAAATGAGAAGTACAGAACGGGAATAAAAGGAGGGATCTACTAGAATATTATATGATAAAATAGTTCCTCGACGTCCTGTTAATAATTGGGGTGGGACAGATACTGTACATTTGTACGAAACGAAGCAATCTAAAGGGATTTTCGTCTTGGTAGGATTCATCTTCTTTAATTGGATATTACGAAGAGAGAATTGACGTGGAGAATCATGATATTGGAACAATGAGACGAAGACAAGTTGATCGATCAACTGGTTTCCACGGAGCAATTAATAATACTTGTATAATACAAGGTATGTAAATAAATGCTTGATGTTCGAGTATTTGTCTAGTCGATAAAATAAAAATACTTTCATGCTCGTACAGTGCATGCTTCGCGCCTTGGACCTTATATAGCTCGATGATATCACAATTTTAATGGAAACTGTGGAACATACGCGAAATGCCTCAGCGAGCGCGTCATGGTCGTTTCGAAGCGTTAAACGCCGACATCCGGCAGACGGTCCAATCTACGTCGATCGATGAATATATTCGAAATGTCAAAAGTGGGGGAAAAATATGAAATATCTATCCTTTCGATATTGTGTTATAAGAATTGCTGTTAAATAATGCATCGACAGGATTTTTCACCGCGGATTATTCATGGAATTTATCGCGAACAGGAAAATATGTTTCTGTCGTTAATAATATAACGAGCCACCAGTATTTTTCTAGTATTTTCAGCCACCCCCGCAGCGACAGTAATAATTTGCAACGAGCTTTCGCGTTTACCTCGTTAAACGATCTCATTTATCGTGTCACGAACATAATCCGCCAGACAACCTTCACTATGGCATGTTTGAACAAAAAGAATTTAACAAGGAAGCTCTTCGATTTTAATGGAACCCCACGAGTATGTCGAGGGTATAATATGTACTTTCAATCTATAAAAAAAACCTCCGTAAAACCTGTGCGATCTGTACGCTGCAAAAATGTTTAAATACAAAATTTAAATTAAATTCCACACCATTTAAATTTCAGTCGAATGGTTACTATTCTCCTGATAGAAGTACATTTAACAGATTATGACAAATGTCCGAACAGAAGCTTATTCGCGGAACTGTGACAGCGCTTTGTGTGCTTTTGGCACGTGTCATCGAGACGTCTCACGAGAGATGCGTGCGGGTGCGTCGATGCACACGATTCTAGAGGTTCCTGCACTTGGCATAGAAAACGCGAATCGAAGCTGGCATTCGTGCAGCGTCCAACTAGCAACGAAAGTTGTTGCATCGTCTTTGCTACGGTTCGTGAATCATTTCCGTCGCGCGCGACAGATTTACGCGCGATCGCCACTGGATCATTCGATCATTCGAACTCTAATTTCGCATTTCCACGGAACGTTGAACCCTGGTGGCCGGATAACCAAAGAATTCCCGAATCGTTCAGAAATTGTATGCAAGCTTTCAAACGTAGATCCTTCGAGCGTGCAAATTTAATGTTATACAAATTTAGCGACTGAAAAATGAAGATTGATTACTTTTAACAAAGAAACATACGATCGTTCGCTCGGACAACTCGAATAATATACTGCTGAAGACCAGTAGGTTTGCCAAACACAATATTTACGTTTCGAAAACAATTGTTCGTCGGATATTCGAGGATGATGATGTTACAGGCGCTCGAAGACAGTTTTATCGGAGTACAAAACAGTGGAAAATATACAATAGTACTGAAACTAAGCCCGAGCAGAAGTTTGAAATACGGTTGGGTACCTGTTATTTTCAGTGCTGCATCGATCGTAAAGATTTCATCGTCGACGAAACGCGGCGCGCACGGTGGTTCTATTTTTTCGAAAAATAAATACCAGAATGGGAATGATCTCGTTATCTTGCGCGAAAGATAGAAAATAATCTCTCTACGGGAAATTGGATAAAATTCGCGCGACGGATGGTTGAACTCGCGTCGAATTGTCTCGGCCACAGCTAATGACAATGAAGAATCTGGGCTAACGAGGGACGCGCGTCGAGAAGGTCGTCGTCGGTGTTCGTCGCGCAATTCGTCCAACGTTTCTCGTCTATTTTCAGCCAGCGAGTTTCTAGTTACCGACAGTCTTGTTTGTGCCTTCCGCGTACACGGAACGACGCTCGCGTTCGCGACAATCGCGCGACAAGCTCTGCGATCGAAACAGTGATCGATCATAGATTCAATTCGTTGCACGGGACACGACCGATCATGACGCGAAGGGTCAGCTGTATTTTAAAAATAGACGGGAAACGTGACTTTCGAGAAGGTGAGAACTCGTTAATTCCGTCTGTGTGTTTAATCAAAAAACGTTGGAAGCAAACCTGCGTATGGAATTATTAAATTTGTGTTTGAGACTGCACGGGCTTTTCACCAAATTTCGAAACATTCGTTTGTTGCAAAAATATCGTAGAATTGCAAGTTACGTGCGGGTTATATTTAAATAGTGCAGTCATTTGGTGCACACAGAGCATGCAATTATTTTAGACACTCGAATTGTGTCGTTTCGAAAAACTATGTTGATTAGATGAATTTTCGTCGTCATAAGTGTCTTGATTTATTAAAATAGTTCAGATTTCGTGTTAGCATCGATATGAGTCGCTGGTGGATTGAATTATTCCCCAATTATCGAAGGTAGATCACAATTAAAGGACAAGTGGAGTAGAAAGGTGGGAAATATAGAGCTATTGGCGCCGTGACAATATTTTATGGAATTCCGGGGGAAATTCTTCCGCGTGCCTCGCGCAGCTTCCCATCTAAAATATCTTCGATGTCGATTTCGCCCCGTTTGGAGGCTGTCGAGTCGCTCGACCTTCGATCTTTCTACATTGTTGACGTTATTAGTAACGCCACGTCGACGAGCAGCTTTCGGAATTCCATTGGCGCTTCTCCAAGTGGACGTCGAGGAACCCCTGGTGGAACGGAGAAGGCCAGGTCGCGTGTATCACGAGGCGACGAAAATCTCATTTCGAGCGATCTGTCACCGTCCATTTCGATTTCGATTTTAAATTACGCATCCTCGCGTCGTCTCGATCTCTGTTAAATTCGTCAAAAGATCGAGATACCGTTCCAAAACGGTACATTGTTTAAAAGTTAATTCGGTCCACGCGGAATCCGCCAGTCTCTCGGCGCGTGGACGTCGAAAGAAACGCGAAGGCGTGTTTATCCTCGCTCAAAAACAGAGGAGTTAGTCACCCAGGGTGACGTTCGTCGATCCTCCAACGATGAAGGATGACGAAAACAGAGTTTGACACGGGGGCGTATGGTCAACGATCTGGACCCGCATCTGGCAACGCGATCGCACGATTTATTTTTATACTCGCGAATCGCTGTATAGGGTGATTTTCAGCAACTGGGTTAGTGAAATAATCGTCGCTTTGTACTAAAATTCGAAATTTACTCGAGTTTTAAATCCTGCATTTCCCCGAAATACGAATTATTTCCTTGTTAACTCGTTGATTCTGTTTATTGTACCGTTATTTATTATTCCAACCCCTCGATGAAAATATAATTATAATGAAATAATGGAGACGGGGAGGAGTGCGCCTGAAATCGGGAAATTGATAGATGCGTTTCCGTTTTGTATTCGCGATGACAAATAACTCGTACAATTTATATCCTCCGTGTGTATATTACGGAGATAATCTCGCGGACAAAGTGGACGTGGAACAAATATCCTGGGATTTTTAACTAGAAACCGTAACGAGCACAGCCACGACGAGGTTAATCGGAAGTAATGCGCTTGTGCGTCGTAATGTTTTTAGTAACAAAGCTTGTTGAAACGTGCAGTAAAGAGCATAACTGAATCAATAATCATACTGTGAAGTTTAAATACTGTTTTTTTGAGAATGACTAACAGCATTTGGTGTTGCCTCGCTGCACCGAATTAATGGCATCATGAATCAGTACATGCACAAGGATATTTTACAAAATCATCTCTTAGATGCCTTTGAATATATATCTTTCGAAGAAGAAAACGTAACAACGATAAATTTCCTTTCAAGTCGATACCGTTGTTAATTCCAGAGAAAACAATTATTTACGAAAAAAATGGCATAGTAATTATTCAAACACCCTGCATACAAATTTAAATAAACAATTTATAGTCCAGTTTTATCCCACATCAGTCGTATGATCAATAGGAAGTGCTGAAACTTCTTTAGGTATGTAGCGTCAAAGTAAATTTCAAAATAAACATAGAAGACATCAAAAATTATAGTGTCTGGTATAGTCGTCGGATAGAGGATGAAATGCCCTTTAAAATGAGCGTTCGTGAGCCTCGATAGCTTTATTAGTTCCGAAGATATAGCGATTTTAATTTCAAGTCGATCGGGTGAGTCCGAAGGGTCTGTTTACGTTTGTTTACGTCGTGACATGAATGAACTCACGTGACCGTAGTAAGTAGTAAACGTGACGTCATTCGGTCAGTCGGTCAGTGGGTCAACGTGCGACAAGGAGGTCCGAGCGCGTTAGACGAAGACAGCGATAGTCGAATTAAGAAAAATTCACTTTTACATAAATTGCGATATCTCGAAAACGGAAAGTCGGATCGACAAAAACCAAAAACCACATTAAAGGGGAAGGTTTGCCGCTGCCAACAGTGGCTTAATAATTAATAAAACACTAGTAGTTTCGGAACTACACGCGTCTAAACTTTTAGTATTTTTAATACGCGTGAATAGGCTATTGTACGCTAGCCGGGCAGTGAGACAGTCGAATTGAAAAAAATTATCTTTTACATAAATTACGATATCTCGAAAACGGAAAGTCGGATCGACAAAAACCAAAAACCACATTAAAGGGGAAGGTTTGCCGCTGCCAACAGTGGCTTAATAATTAATAAAACACTAGTAGTTTCGGAACTGCACGCGTCTAAACTTTTAGTATTTTTAGTACGCGTGAATAGGCTATTGTACGCGAGCCGGGCAGTGAGACAGTCGAGTTGAAAAAAATTATCTTTTACATAAATTACGATATCTCGAAAACGGAAAGTCGGATCGACAGAAACCAAAAACCACATTAAAGGGGAAGGTTTGCCGCTGCCAACAGTGGCTTAATAATTAATAAAACACTAGTAGTTTCGGAACTACACGCGTCTAAAGTTTTAGAATTTTTAATACGCGTTATTAGACTGTTTTTAGACAGTGGAAACTGAAGATTCTCTCCTTGAGGGAAGAAGTCTTGAGTATATGTAATAACGAGTAAAGTATAGGGGGGTATGGCGTAAAAATAAGGGAGAAGTGAATCGGCTGGAGCTGGTCGCTCGCGATTCTCGGATCGTTTTCACCGCCCCGCTCTGACCGGTCTGGAATCTTTTTTTTTTCTGTTGCAGAGCCGAAGAAGGAAAAGACTGAACAGAGTGCAAATGGCGCGGTATCGCCGGGCGGTGAGCCGCAAGCGACTCAGGGCACGGCTACGACCGGCAGCGTGCCGGTCTCGGCCGAATCCCCGAATTCAGGGGACCAGCAAAAGCCGTGTAGGCCGTACAACCTGGTATCCAGGACGGTATCCAGGGATGTAGCCAGGAGACTCAAGCTGTTCGACAGTGAGTACAGTTTGATCCGTAGACGGCCGATAACGCTTAACGCTACCGGGGAATCTCGACCTTTGACCCCCGCGGTATCTCGAGTTATCTTCGTACGGAAATAGCCTGCTCGATACGTGTGCGGCTGGGACGGTGAAGCACGAAGGAACCGTGCAGACTTGGTTTGCATTTTCATTGTTTGGATAAATGAGAGCAGTAGTGATTCTCGAAATGAACTGTCGCTCTTAGGATTTGGCTATTGGTTCGTTTACTACTGGGTTGTGGTAGTCTTCGAACTGGAAGAATGATGGGACGATTCTTAAAATGAACGTGTTCAGCTTTCGTACAATGGAGGCGAAATTCGACACCAGTTTTGAATGTCGTCTTTCAAGGATCTCTTCAACTTACGAATCTCGTGTTCATTTTATGAATCATCGATGTGAGAGTTTCATCTGAGAGTCCAGCGGTTCTCGAATTTGTGTATAGGTAATTTATAAATACTATATTCTGATTGTAGGTGTGTATGGAACAGTAGGTTTTGCTACATTATTTTTTAAATTAAAAAGTTTGCAAATTAAAATCGCCTCGATCACCAAACTAGCATTGTGAGAGAAACATTTGTCTGTAGTCTATGACCATCGATATTTATTAAATTTCATACTTAGGAGTCTATTGTTATGCTCTTTCTCGCATGTATCCCTAACGCAGATCGACGATGAAAACATACTTTTAACACGAATTTCTCCCCTGTGCACAAACTTCGTATCGCATGGAAAGTTCGTTGCCTTGAAAAATTCACGCTGTCAACGTTCCTGCGACAGTAACGCATCGACGAAACTTTATAGTTTACTTTATGGTAACTTTATAATCGCTTTATAGTACGGGGGTTCGTTGATTAAAAATTTAGACGTGAAATAAAATTCGCCCGCGTCGATGTTTCGATTCAGAGAGATACAATCAAATTTTCGGGGCATTTGCATCGTCGCTGGTACGTCTCTCGCAACAGATTACAGACGATCGGTTGTAATCCCTCCGCTGAAACGCTCTGTATCGACGCGAGAAAGTAGTAAAAATAATACAACCGGGCTTATACGGATTATCGGCTTTTCAGATTACGTCCGTCGCGCTATGATTGAAATAATAACTTCTAAATCGGGAACAAAAATCGTTCGAAAGGTCGAACGGCGAAAAAACTCTGCGCTATGCGCGAAACTACGGTATCGATATTACTATTATCAGAAAAGTTGCGGCCAATTTAATATCGCGACGCCTCCTATTTTTCCCCCCCACGGCCAGATATTAAATTCTCGCGTATCGACGCGCAATAACCAAACAATGTTGTCCCGCGTCGGAACGAAAGACAAATTTTTTAAGGCCCGTGACATTGATAAAAATTTATTAAAATTCACCGTTTAATTCGTATCTCGTGATCTATGATTATCAGTCTGCGGATCCTTAAGCAAATTCATATATTTGTTAATAGAATTAATGAAACGGGAGCTTTGTAGAGGGTTGTCTTTTACTGTAGCATTTTGAGAATTAAAATTTCCCATAAATGCATAAATATTCTGTGCAATTTCAACGACGATTATTGTGAAATACGGAATGATCGAAAGTCGCGTTTCGTTAACCGGCTGCGAAGAGTTCGCTAAATAAAACGCTCGCGATAAAAAGGAACAGCATCTCCATTTCTAACCAGAACCGAAAGTTTTCGGTCGATTCCGCGGGAAATTTTCTCCGGGGGATAGAGCAGCGAAACGATAAACTTTCGCGTCCCGTCGAAAATCGCCTTTAAAACTCCCGTTTACCCACGAAACTTCAAAGTTCGCTTTTATCTTCGACTTGTCCCTCTGCCCGTCTCGACTTTACTTTCCAACAAAATCTTTCGACGTATACGCGAACCGCTATCAGGAAACGCGCTCTTGGAACGCGTATCTTGCAGATTTTGACCGTAGAAAAACATTTTCATTTTCACTTATTTTCACCACTCCACGGAATGTTTAGTTCCTCCAGCTTTAGTTTTCTTATCGCGTTGGCTCCGTTGCATCCTTTGCATGGTTCTCGAGGGAGCAATTGAACGTTTACAATGTATTCTTGGTGTACTTTCCCTCTTCGTAATTTCTAATAAAAGGATTTTCACAAATTTTCACAAGTTTGCTGTGATTTTCAATGGGAGATTTACTTCCATTGATTTGTACATTTCTTTCAGTGTGTATCGTTTTAATTTCTGCGATAGAAATAAATACACCATAATTGTTTAATTATTCGTTCAGTGACGCTCGAATAACACTTGCTGTATCAACCCCTTACGGTTAATGACACTTTATTATTAAAAATTCCTCGTCTCTGTTACTTTGGAAATATATCTTTCGATTCTATACGTGAAATAGAAATGTATAATCAGTAAACTTGAAATATTTTTGGATCGTCAAGGGTTAAATACGTTTCTACGCCCATCTATTTTCGATCCCCCATTTTTGTGACCAAATATTTATCATCGATATACGATAAATTCCCGGGGTACAGCCGCGTCTAAAAAATACGAGGCGCCTGCATCGCGAGCCGAGATTGGAGAACGCTGTTAGGGGAGGACGGTGCATACGAAGTAATTCTCGGGGCTGCAACCCGTCGTCAGTCTCGGAGCGAGCGTTAATCAACTCCAGGCGACCGTAGTAGCAAGTTAACAGCGTGAAACTTGAGCAAACTGAGCTAAAAGGCGGCGTGTCATCGATCGACGAGGCCTTATTAATCCCTGCCGATAAAGGAGAACCGAGTTTCGGGGCAGAGACCAGCGTGTCCCGGGCCAAAGGTGACGTGGTCCTCGGGCAAATAGTCACCCTCGTCGCGAGCACTTAGCCCCGAGCCCGTTCCGGAGACTCGTGACGCGCGAAAGACATCGCGACGGGTGGAAATAAGTTCGTAACAGGTTTTCGTTGCCGCTCCTCGGGCGTTTCTTCGCGAGTGCAAGGAATTTCGAGGCCACCGCTGCCCTCCAGTTCTCGCTTTAATCGCCCACGACCCTCCTCGTCGGCCTTTCATCCCCCTGGATCCTCGTTTGTTCCCCTCCCGACGAAATTGCATCGTTCGGAGAACGCGATCCGAAAGTATCCGGAAATTGGAAACGCGTTTCTCTAGGCTCCTTCGCGAGGATGCAGCCTTTCGTGGTTTCGCGACAGAAATTTAGAAGCTTTCTTTCTTTCTTTTCTTTGTTTCTGAATCTCGTCTGGCTGCAGGGCATCTCGAGAGACTGTCCGTTTATCTTGCTTCATTTTATTCGTTATGAGGGAAACCACTAAATTAATAATTGGACCGTAGAACCGTAGAACGTGCTCGGAATTTTGCATCGATGGGAAGACCAAACGAGCTCTTGTACGATGAAATCCACTTGTTCGATCGAAAATCGATGACTTTTGCGATAAGGACGATCCAATTATGTTTACGCGATTGAAAAGAAAATTGCATTCCAACTATATGCAATCGATCTAGCGTCGACAATCGCTTTTTAACTAAATTTGAAATGTTTAACGCCAAATAATAAATACTCCAAATCTTTGGATTTCAAAGTATCGCGCGTGGGTGCAAGAAATATCCATAATCGCGATCCCAAGCGAAACGTCTTTTCACGGTGCCCCGTCGAGGGGACCTCGCTCGAAATTTACGGTCCGAGTCTCCCGGAAATATAAATTCTTATTTATAGATCCCGCCGCGGATCGGCGTCTCGATTGCTGGCGAAGGAGTCGGCGGTAGCGATAAGTGGTTCCACGATCGATTTCAGCAGTCTCGATGAGTTGAAAATTGGTTCGCTGTTCGACGGACCGTTCGACGTCCGGGAACGCGAGGAATCCCAGCGATTCGCCCGAACTATTCTCCAAGTTTCTTCTACTGAAATTTTGGACCGTTCGCGGTTTGGTGTCACCTGGTCGTAGGTCGTTCGAAATTCCCCTCAGACGCTTATTTCCATCAAATTTTGCAAGAAATATTCGCCGTTGGTCCAAACTCGTCTCTGTTTACTTTTATTGGTGATTAAATTATGAATGGAACATATGTTTCTTCGACACTAGAACTACCGACAATTATAGCGTGTTTATTTGTACCAAAGAAATTGAAACGATAGATACTTGAATAAATGTATCGTGCAATGGAAATGTTTATTCACTCTCTTATAAATCGAGTGAATTTTGTTGACAAGTGTTATTAGAAATTATGGGTCATTTTGACCACTTTGATAATTCTAGTGTTGAATATCATAAATAAACCTATGAACGAACCGATAAAAATTCGTTCCCTTCGCGATATACACATGAAGAAGTATGTATTTAACGGACAAGGCATTGAAAATTTCGAATCGAAATTACTTACAGTATTTATTTCACTTGAATCGCCGTCAAACACAAGTCTATAATTGTACCACGCATCAGAAGCAAGTTGAAAGTTCGAAGTGTACAACGTGCAACAATAATATACGCGAATAAACGTAATAAACCTGCCCGCGAACGCCGGGGCGGGGGGGAAGGAATTTCAATTTAAAAACGGAATTCTCGATCTCTAGGTGGAATCTCTGCATCATCGCGAAAATATTACGGCGTTACGCAATCCCGTGTGTCGCGGCGGCGTTCGTTTATTATTCTTTGCCCGTGGATCGGGCGTCTCGTGACAAATGAACCGCGACGGAAATGATACTCCGCGACGCGATGAAAAAGAAACTCGCGGGGGTGGACAAAAAAAAAAAGGAGGGCGAAAGCGCGCGCGTCACGAGGGAATCCGTCCGCGGTATGAACTTCCAGAGCGGAATTTCGTAATTCGTCACGGAAAAACGCTATGCATACTTGCCAAGCTTCCCGTCAGCCATGCTGCCGGATGAATCATGTTTCCCGAAACGATTGGCACGCGTTTCTTTTACGGCCCGTAGTCCTCCGTGTGTCTATGAATAACACCGTCCCACCTGGGTTGTGACATTTTCGAAGCATTACATTCTTGCGGCCTCGCGTCAAGGTAGTAACCGTCTTAATAGCATAAATGCTTTGTTAAGAAGTTGCAACAAAAATGTGAATCGTGAAGCTCGGTTGAGACTCGGGATATTGAAATGAGTGAGTGAAAAAAAACATCACGCTTCATATTTTTGTCATAACTTCTTAACGAAGCATTTATGAATTTTTTGTTATACGACACTTCCCTTAGTTAGGTCCCTTATTAACTCGTGATGTAATTCTTTGACGTAATAATAATCGTGTTATTATGAAACACCTAATACGTGCTCTAGCTACCACCTTCTGCGATACAAAGTTCCATTGTTTTCATTGGACCTGGAGGCAAGTTAACTTCGCGAACCAACAGTTTTGCGTGTATTATCGGATCACGAAGTTTCGCGAGTAATTGATCGTTAATGTTTCTATAGATAAATATATAGAGAAATCCTAATATTTATTCAATAATCTCTATGCGAGGTTACCAGTTTAATTAGTGTAGATTTGTTATATTTTAGAGTGACTGGAACCTTATTAAAAAGAAGTTCTCGATCGTTTTAAAAATGTTATATCCTACCTAAGGCGTTCCCAGTTCAGCGTGCAAATATACGTCGAACACGGGCGATAACGTTTCGTCGTACGTGGCTGTATTTTCGAGAAAATTGATTCTGGAAATCCGCCTGGGATACGAGCAATTCGGTACGACTTGGTTAACGTGTTCGTGTCTGTCCATTGCTCGCTGTTTCTACTTTTGCAACCGTTCGCGGAGCCACGGCGCTATCTGTACTTCGTCGAACTCGTCGCTACCTTCTACCTCGTTGTAACCGATTTAAACAAATAGCACGGGCGTGTTTGCAATTCAAACACGAGTAGAAATAGCGAGCAATGGGCAGACTCGTTAGCGAAGCCATAGCGAGTTGCGCGCACGATGGAATCTTCGAAATTGATTTTCTCGAAAACGAACCGTCCCAGAAAAAATAACTATTGGATAGTTGATCGTCGGAAAAACTAATATTTGTAAATTTGTCGTTTGCAAAAATAATTTAGGGCGATAAGATCGATTCAGAAAAATTGTACGCGTATTTTGTTTGCATTTTTCGACCAAGTGTCCGATGACTTATGGACGACGGTGTATATTGCACCCAGGGGTGGGGGGGGGGGGGTGCAAGAGAACAATTTCAATTCCTTGGGCAAAAATACTTCCTCCGTCGCGTTCAACCGCAGATCGTAAATTCTTCAACTCGAGCTCCGTATTTTGTTTAAGGCGCGTCCATCTAAATGCAAAATGGTAAATTTACTTTTGTCTACAGAAATAACGTCGTACCACTATTTTTGCAAATAAACTTACGAGGTTGTGTCGTTCAAATGAAAAACAGAGTCGTGTCTTAGGTAAAAATTGCTTTTTATCGATCATGAACACGAAAAGATAAATTTATTGCATAAAAATAATATGATCGAAGTACCTTCGTTGGTTTCGGAGAAAATAAATCATTTTATGTTTTTCGTGTTTCTCAGTTTTATACAGGGTGTTTCCCGCCACTCCTGGGAAAACTTTTAATGGGGGATTCTAGAGGCCAAAATTAAAAAATTTCAAATCGTTCTAAAAAAAATATTTTTAGTTACGGGGGTCAATTGCAAGCATTTTTGGTCAACAGTCATACCCCCGAAATCCTACGCATTTTCGAGGAAAAAATTCTTTACCGAAAATCTAATGTGAGGCCAGAAATGTCTGCCCGAATTTTCAGTCGAATCTTTAAAACGTCATAACTTCTGAACGGATTGGACGATTTTAATGTTTAAAAAAGCAAACTACGCGTATTTTGATGGAGAATATGTATAAATCATAAAAATATTCGAAAGATTGTTCCTTGACCTCGTAATATTAGAAAAACCCCATAAAAATGATCCAATTTTCAACCAGCCATAACTCTCACAATTGTGAATATATTTCAATGAAACTTTTTTCTGAAGTAGAGCTCATGGGTACCTACAAAAAAGTATTAGACAACTTTTCTGTAGGGTGTCAAACAAAATTACTAGAAATCAAAAACGACTTTTTAAGAAAAATCGACGGTGCCTAAATTTTTCGACGAAAAAAAAAATTTCAAATCGTTCCAAAAAAATTATTTTTAGTTACGGGGGTCAAATACAATCATTTTTTGTGAATAGACATACCCCCGAAATCCTACCCATTTCCTAGAAAAAAATTCGAGAAGGTGTGAAATTTTTCGACAAAATTAAATAATTTCAGATCGTTCTAAAAAAATTATTTTTAATTGCAGGGGTTTATTACAATCATTTTTGGTGAATAGACCTACCCCCGAAATCCTACCCACTTTCGAGAAAAAAAATTCAGTATTGGCGGAACTTTAAACGTTAATAACTTCTTAACGAAGCCACCATTAACAAATTGGTATTCTTGATTTTCGTCTTATTTTGGCCTCTAGAATCTCCCATTAAAATTTTTCCCAGGGCTGGCCGAGCACCCTGTATAGTATACGTTTTTTCTTCGATATTTACGTGGTCCTTTCGGTTTGTTTCCAGTGGACAAGGGGGTTCTGGAACAGAGCGGCGAAAACCAACAAGTAATCGAATGGTGCTTCCCCTTGCCGTCTCAGAACACGATGATGCTGTCGGAACTTCCGGAACCGCCGATTCCATTGAGCGAGATCGGCCCGATTCCGCCCCCGCCGATGTTCAGCTCTTCGAGTCCTACTCTGTTGTTGGCCAAACAGCGGCAAACACGGAATCCCTTATCCTCGGATTACGAGGACGAAGGTACGTATCCATTTTCTTCAATTTTTTAAACTTACGAATCCTCCACCAGAATAATAACAAAATAAACCTGCTTTCTTCTTCTTGTTATTCGTCGTCTCTTTATTGTAATTATTGTCATGCAATGGACATCAGAATTTCTTCAATTACGACACTTAACTATCAATCTATCCATTCTATAATTTACATCTTTCGTTTATGTGGTTGCACCAAGAATAGGAGAACGATATTGAGAATAATAACAAACTAAACCTGCTTTCTTATTCTTGTTATTCGTCTATTTATTGGAATTATTGTCATGCAATGGACATCAAAATTTCTTTAATTACGACACTTAACTATCAATCTATCCATTCTATAATTTACATCTTTCGTTTATGTGGTTGCACCAAGAATAGGAGAACGATATTGAGAATAATAACAAAGTAAACCTGCTTTCTTATCCTTGTTATTCGTCGTGTATTTATTGGAATTATTGTCAAGCAATGTACATCAGAATTTCTTTAATCGTGACAGTTAACAACCGGTTTATCCATTCAGAGAATGAAATGATCGTGTCTGCAACCGAACGAATATTTTTCAGAAGACGAGGAAGACTTCGACGGGGATGACGAAGACAACGTGTACGTGGTCAGGATGTCCCAGCCGGATCCGACCATCGACACGTCGAGGGTCGAGGAGATTCCCGCCAAGGAGCCTAAGTTTCACGCGGTGCCGCTGAAAAGCGTGCTGAAGAAGAGGGGTTCCGGAAGTGGTCCTGGGACGCCACAGAACACGCCCACGCAGGAGAACAGGCCGTTGACCCTGCGCCAAGAGCTGCAAGCCTCCTTCAAGTTAGTTCTAATCCAAGCAACTCTACGATGAAACCCAATCGAAAGACTCGACCGGAAAATTCGTACCTAATTTTCTTTACCGTGTCGTGTAATCGTAACGAATGCCGCGAATGAATTTCTTTTTTTCGGGATTCGAACCCCACGAGTCTTTCGTTCGGGAAATTCGGGCCTACTTCAAGGTTCGATGGCGTGTTCGAACTGTTCTGTTTTCGTTTAAACGCCCCTGAGAGCCTCTCAGACGTTTTTAACCAGTCGACGATAAAAGGTTCGGGGGTCAGCGTCGACTGGCTGCCCGTTTAATTATCGTTGACTTTAATGGAAACGTCTCGAAACCCTGGAGTGTCCCGACTCGTCTGGAACATCGTTCTTCACCTTCCGGCCTTGTCATTTCTTTCACGCATCGCGTTTATCACGGGCTCCTGCATTCTGTCTCGAGTTCTATCGATCATTTTTATTCAAGCGGACGCTCGTTTCGGTTCTCCTCTCGAGCGAGTGTCATTGGACTGACTGGTTTGATACTTCGAAGTACTGTGTTGAAACTGAAGTTGAAATCTGTGATATTTTGGGGAAGTTACTCGGTCTGCAATTATAGGAAATTACTAAATTGGTTTTTCCCAATCAGTGAGCCCGAAAGGGTGGAAATTTGTATCCAGAAAGCACCTTAATTTAAATTCTATTCGTAACCATATCGAAGCGCGTCGAGA
This sequence comes from Colletes latitarsis, assembly GCF_051014445.1. Classification (NCBI taxonomy): domain Eukaryota; kingdom Metazoa; phylum Arthropoda; class Insecta; order Hymenoptera; family Colletidae; genus Colletes; species Colletes latitarsis. The sequence goes on along the minus strand of NC_135141.1, from coordinate 29,637,576 downwards.
GCGTGTAATGTTAAATGGAATTTTAATTAAAATGGGGTTTCTAACCGAATATCCATTTATCGAAGTAATTAACGCGTTAAGTAGATTTATTTCACGTCCGTTTTAGTCGTGTGAATTTTATAAATGTCGTATACCATCGATCTGTTAGACAAAGGAAATAATGTTTAATTCGGAGGGTGTCATTTTTGTTATTTCGGTACCGCGTGCACAGCGAATAACCCAACAGATTCAGTGTGTCAGAGAGATTCTGTTCCAGTCCCGAAAAGCAACGAAACCAACAGTCGAGCGAAACTCAATATCGAAGGAATCGAGAACGATGCTCCGGGGTATGAGGCGACACCCACGCAAAAAGTATCGTCCATTAACATGTATCAGTCACTAGTAAAATATCGTATTTTTCTTATGCTTAACCAGAAGGCCACCGTTGAGGCCTAGGATGAGAATATGGTAATTGGACATTGGTCTAACTAAGCATGTACGAACCGATATTGTGTATATAAAAGATAGCGTATATATATAATATCTAAACATATATGTATAATATTATAAATATTTGTCTTATCCACGGCGGTTGATCGCAGAGAACTAACAAACGTTTCTGTTTCTGGTCTCTCTGCCCCTTTTACCTTTCACTGTCTTTATTTTTCCGTTTCACTTTATCACCCTGTTATCGATCTTTCGTCTTCTCCTTTTTTTTTCACTATTTTTTCGTCTCTCTGTGTGTCAGCATCACGAGCGCCGTTAGCATGGTAAACTTGCGACCTTAAGCATGAGAAAACCTTAGGGAAACCCATTGTAAACTGTCGCCTACGCTTCACACGTTCCATTATCAAGTTCCTCGCGCGTCCGAGAGCCTCGAACCATCGATCGACGAGAACGAGGATCTCGATCTTCGTCCCGACGCGTCAGGGACCCCCTGGCGTTCACTTTTTCCTTCCACCCTTTTTTTTTTTTTCTTTTATCTTCTAATCGTTTTCTCGTATCTCCGTGTTTTATCGCCGCGACTTCGACGCTTTCGAGCTCGTCGATTCCGAGTACACGCTACGAGGATCTTTTTAAAATTGCAACTATTCGGGGAAGGCAAGTTTTTTCTCATTCTTTTTTTATCTTAATGTTCGATGGAATGTACGATCGTGCAACGTCTCGAAATTTTAAACATTTCCAACGAACCCATGCACGAAACATTTCTTTCTCTTTTGTGGTAATTTCGTCACGTTTTTATTACGATACTCGATTAATCCTTTTGCGTGATCGTCTCAATTTCTGTATTTTATGAGTGTCTACTACTTTGTCTCAGCCCTTTGTACTTGTAAATACTCGTTGAACTGTTCTTAAAATATTGGTGTTTTATGTGTTTCGATCGAGTTTAAAAAATCGTTCAAATATTCTATCCACGATGAATCAAAATAACCCATCGATGAAAAAGAATATAGCCGTAAACACGCGTGCCAAAAAACAATCCAGTTAACGAAATGCTATCAAGAGGGAGAGAGGGTTGAATAATTGAACGATTGTCAACGGTTTCTGATTCGAAACGATCGTCCATTCCGCCGGAACGGAATTAAAAATAGAGAAGGAAGGGAAAAAACAACGATCGGCGGCGTACGTCGACGCGAATGGAAAAGAATAGGCGTCGCGAAGGGAACAGTTATCTGCGTCGACGTCGTTGATAACGCGTTTCGAAACGGACGACGTCGGTGTCCGTTTCAGAGCCCAGCAAGTTGCTTCTGTTATCTTCATCGACGTCACACTGTGCATTCTCCAATTCTCCACCCCCTCCCCTCCCTGTCACTGGCGTTGTTTCATCCCCTCCATATGCATCTCGTACTTGGAACATCGTAGAGTAGAACATTGATTCGTGTAGCGTCGACCAAACGTTACTATCGGGGCTGTCCGGGATCCAGGAAAGAGCTAAACCAGCGAATCTCGGTTTCTGATACTACGACGAGAAAAATCGTACAACTTTTTACGGAAATAAATAAAAAAATTGTAATTTCAATATTGTCCCGGATTTCTGGATCTCGGAGGTTCTGGCTGCCATAATCGGAACAAAATCAACTGGGTCGATGAAAGCCAGACGGCGAGTTAGAAGTAACGCTTGATTTAACAATGTCTCGATAAACTTTAAACCAGTCGTGATAAATCTTGATTCAATGGAATCGATGCAAATTTCTGACGTAAACGTGTCTCGCGTCGCATCGATTCTCTTTATTTGTAGCTCCTCGCGGTATTTGTCGCCTAATCGCCGAGTGATTTTGCCCCGATACGAAGCAAAGAATCGTTCTAACGTGCACTCGTTTTTCTCCGGCACTTATTTCAGCAGTCGACCGGTGAGATTCGGCTTCGCCCTGCCTAGCACTTTGGAGAACAAGGAGAACGCGAGGCCGTACGTGATTAGGGAGGACGTCGATGGCGACTCGGGAGACGGACAGGTACTTTACAGGGACGACTACGACGACGAGAAAAGTAAGTACCATCGCCACTTCGATTTTATCATCGTCTTTCGCCTAGCTTAAAAGAAAAGTACACCAGTCTCAAATGTAAATTTTCAAAACCTTCTTAAACTCACTCGATAATTATTTCGACGAGAAAACTCGTAGTTATCCCTTATATTCTAACTCGATTAGGACGACAGAATTGTAGTTTCATTTAAAACACGAGATGCAATATGTAACATTTAATTTGACGTAATTGTAGAAAATTAAACCGTAATATTCAGTTTCCCCTGAAACGTTACCTAATTAACCTTAATTATATTCCCAATTATCATCGCGTAACAAGTATTCGAACGAGGAATCGAACACGGAAACACAATACGTTCGCGAGTATTTTGAGAAACAGGTTCAACCGTAATCGTGATCGTTTAATCGAATATTTAAACGTAAATCTCTGCTCTTGCAAATCTCCACTTCTCGGGAACTCGAGGCACGAATTGTTAACAATTATGAAAACGAACAACGTCCAAATTTCACTATTTCTCGAAGCTATTTCCAACGTTCGGGTATTAAACACGGGAAATGTTTAAACTTTCACGAGAATGCCGATAATTCTGCCGCTTCGACGGTATTTTGTTTTTCATTATCGTAAGTCGCTCGGCTAGAAATATCGGGACGAGGATTCGCTCGGACGTCGTTTCGCGTCGGCGGTAAAAGCTTTTCGAAACGAAGCCGCCTTCAAGGCTGGCGGATTTAACGAGAAATATAATATGAACGGATACAATCGGCCAGCGTCATTTTTCTTCCAGTTTCTTTCCTACGGAACGAATTACATGAACGATATACGGGACTGTCGCCGTTTCTAATTGGAATTTCTTCCCCCACCCCATTGTTCTTTCGCGACGTAACGTCGGCTACTCGACGATTAATCCCGCCGATTCGAGGGCGCGTTAATGATTTTCCCTAATTGCTTTTTAGAGGATTCCTTTTGTACCGACCCTCTCGACCCTAATGCAATTTTTCGCGCAATAATTATTTCCCGATGAAAAATAACGTTTTGCATTATTTTGCATAAAACAATATTTCAAGCATCCCTCGGGGTGAGATTCGTGAGATCGACAGGTCCTTCGAGTGGGAACTCGAGGCGCGAAGGGACCGTCGAAGATAGGTTTGCCAAGAGGCCTCAGAATCAGCGTTCGTGGACCGTACTAATTATACTCGCGACGAGATACGTTTATTCACGCAGACAGGCGCGAGATCACGCAAACACCTCGAAGGTTATATTAATCCCCGAAGATAGCTGGCAAGTGGCTCAGTGTGCTTCTGGCCGTTGTTTTGCTTCGGTTTTCCGCGAACCGTTCGGCGTCTCGATCCACCGCGCTCGAATTCGAAATACGAGATCCGAAATAAAAAGATCGCCGCGTCGACGTTTGGGGAAAATCGCGCCGCAAAAGTGCTCGACGGCGAGTTCGATTAAAAATCGCGGAACGAGGATCGAAATAAAACTGTTCCGCGTGGGCGTTCGGGCGTGGGATCAGGTGCATTGGTGATCGTCGCGAGAAGTGAACAGAGCGATGACACCATGCTGTCGATCTGGACCGCGACGACCCTGTCGATCGCCTGTGCCTCGATCGAGCCCTCCAAACGAGAGCCGCCATTGCGTCGCAGCAACAGTTGCTCCTCGCTCGTCGATGGTAAATTACGTACGAATCGTTCTTAAAATAGAATAAAACGCTTCGACGAGAGATTATTGCGTGCCTCGGTTGTCGATAATAGCGTCTCCTATTGTAGTAGTCAAGAGATCAAAACGCGAGCGTGTAGTGGTGTTCGATACGATCGTTCGAAAACACACGACGTGTGTTCTCAACAACGACTGTTGGTATTTATTCTTCGCGACGATTTTACTCTTTAGTTACTGCGGTCGTTCGAAAAATTCTCAAGTAACAAAGTAGGGTCATGGATCAGCTCTGTGGTCAGTAATATTTAATAGTTTCACCGGAAGGAAATGTTTTCTCACCGTGCTCTGAAGCGTACTGGTGCCCAAATTAGTGCTTCTATTACTATATCGATCGTATTTAAGGTCGTAATTTTATTTTTGTTTCGGGTGTGCAGCGTTTCAGAGATTTGATATGTTGAGAAAAAGTTTCCAGCCGAAATAGAAAGTGGTAGTAGATCTTAGACGAAGCAAGACGCGGATACGCGAGTCCGTGACCAGTGGTCTGATTGTTTGTTTAATTACAGGCCGGTTGGCAGCGAAGATCGCGCGCAAGGAGTCGTTGTCGCTGAAGCTCTCCCTGAGGCCGGACAGGCAGGAGCTCATCAACAGGAACATCCTTCAGCTGCAATCGGACAATGAGAGGCAGGAAACGAAGGAGGCAATTGGTGCCAAGCTCATCAGGTGAAAAGATTCTCCATCTTTCCTGCGTTTTCACCTCAGGGTAACAGGACCAACAAAAGAGACCGACAAAGGATATTTTGCAATCCAGAGAATCCTCCGTAAAACTCCCGAATCGGGTCATATTTTATTATGAATATGAACAGGATAAAGTTCATTATACATTTCTAGAAATTGAAAATATTTATTTGCGTATTGTTGGTTCTGAAACTCTGCTGGTATTCTTTGTATAGTAATGCATTTATGTAAAATTGAGGATTAACCTCGAGGGAAATGAAATGACGATGAAAGGGACGATGTTCCCTTAAAACATTACAGAAACGAAACATAGTTTTTTCTCCTGGACTATTGAATATTTCTGCAATGATTCATCAAAATTGGCGTCTGACAGCAGCGTTCCCTTGGTAGTAAAAATAGATACAGTAATGTATTAAAACCACAGTATTTTTTCGTATCTCGCATCAATGATCCCCAGGTCGCTGGTCTAACAATAATAAATCAAATCCATCGATGATTCATCACTGACAGTTGACTCAATCGCCTGAATAGTCCAGAAACATGAAACCTCTATTTAATTGCTACTTAGTTTCGCGAAATAAAATTAAATCGTCGGTCTTGCATCAACGTGTACCCAAAAGACAGAATCGACTATTTTGTATCGCCAGTCTCGTCTTTGGAGACTCTCGCGTCTTCAAGTATGGCGTCAAATGGTCTCACGTGCATCTACAAATTAAAATAAAATCTCCGCGGGAAAAAGGGAACTCGCGCGTTATTAGAGCCAAACGTCCTTAGCGTCCCTGAAATAAAATCGGGAAAACGATGGAGAAAAGCGTGCCGGGCGTTATTCAAAGGAACACCGGGGCCGCCATTCATGGCGAGCATTCAAGCGTCCGCTGAATCTCGCCGTATCTCGCGTGGCCGTGAATAGCAACGTTGCTGGCCATAGAAACGCAAGAGCCTGAACTATTCGCGCTATCGATTGCAAGCTCGGCGCGTTACATTCACGAGAATCGATGCACCGACGACGCACCGTAGAAACCGTGGCCGGCTCCTAAATTTAGCGATCTACCGAGAAAGCGTGGATTTGTTTCCCCATCTGGTCGTCTGCGAATTCCGACGCGATCATGACCAACGCTCGTGAATGGACTCGCCGTTTCCGAGCGTCCTTGGCGCCGCCATCTTTCTTCAGGGACCTCACAGAGGCGGCCATTTTCAATTTTGCAAATTTGTTTCTATCGTCAGAGGTAAAAACGAGCCGCTCTGCACGATTGAACCGTCAGAAAAATATTTGTTCAACTCCTTTTATAAGAATTTTATTGAAACAATGCAAACCCAATGAAAGACCAACGATCTATTGGTGGTGCTTAGATCGATCGAACAATTTTTATTTGTTCATTGTTGAGTGATTTTTATTAAAAATTTGTCTCTGAGCTATTATACGCATTTTATTTCCCTCGAACGATCTTAAAATATTTTCACGCTGATAATACGCGTGTGACGCCAAAATAATACACTTTCAAAGGAATAGATAAGAGTATTTCTTTCCGAATCGTTCGATTCCAAGCGTCCTACGCGACTGTTCTCTTTAAAGGAGATACATCGGATCACGAGACAAACAGTTGACCGCGATAAATCATTTGTTTACCTCCGCGCGCGGGTTTTACACCGTCCCTTGGCCGTTCGAGCTGGACGAAAGCGGATTATGATCGATAGGTCGACGCTGATTCACGTGGCATTGTTGTTGCAGGCGGCTGAGCATGCGGCCGACCCAGGAGGAACTGGAGGAGCGAAATATCTTGAAAAGTAAGCTTTTGTTGCATGAGTAAGTCGAGTGTCGCGTAAATGGCGTCGAGTAATCGTTTCTTTTTACGCGCGAACCGCGATAAAATAATTGGAGCGCTGTTGGGGTTGTACGAAACGATCCATGACGTGTTTGCAGAGCAAAGCCCCGCCGAGGAGAAGAAACAGAAGGAGGAGAAGAAGCGATACCTGCTGCGGAAACTCAGCTTCCGACCTACCGTCGAAGAGCTCAAGGAGAAAAAGGTGCGTTCGACGCCATATTGCGACAAGATTCTGGTTCGAAGGATATTCGAAGGCTTAACGATGTTGCAGCCTGTTAAAATGTGGGCCTTAAATATTTTTAGAAATATTAAATAGTTTGTATCGTTCGACAAACCGGAACCTTGCCTCGAGCCGACGAATATCGAAACTAAAGAACGAGATAACGTTTTGTTTTCGTCCGTAGATTATCAGGTTCAATGACTACATTGAAGTCACGCAGGCCCACGAATACGATAGAAGGGCTGACAAGCCTTGGACACGATTGACTCCCAAGGACAAGGCAGCCATTAGGAAGGAGCTGAACGAGTTTAAGAGTTCCGAGATGGCCGTTCATGAGAACAGCCGACACCTCACCAGGTACGCCGTCTCCTTCTGAACCGTTTAAATTATTCTGAAAATCGCGTTTGGGACGTATTGGAACTATAACGGTAGAGTTCGAGGGGTAGTGTTCCAAATTTGAGAGCTTTAAACCGTGTTCGAGTCGAGCTTAATGCGAGAGGCTGAGAGTTTTCTGAAAGTTAAAGGACTTGGCTGTCGTAGAAACGATCTTGAAAATTTCTTTTACTCGATAGCAAAAGTTTGCAGCCTTTGAACACGTTGATATTCGGATCACGTTTGTTAACCCTCTGGGGACGGAGCACTTTAAAATACATCAGTATGGACGAGGCATAAGATTACTGCGATCTGTTTTACATATATTTTTTTTTTTCAATTAATCGTATTACACGCGGAGAGAAGAATAATTCTTATTGATTTCATTGCATACGTTACATGTTACAGTTTTCTATGAAACGGTATCTTTCAATCACCAATATGAAGACCTGGTTTCCACCTACAGGTATCGCAACGATAACCAGATTCCAGTCTTCCTCCCTTAATTTTTCGATTAGAACGATTATTTATTCGTATCCTCCTCGTTTCGACGGATTCTACGTAGTTTTCGAACCATGTAGATTCGGACCAGCTGGCTCCTTGATCGGTGCACCAAATTTTTACGTCTATTTTCTCTTTTCAACGAGTCCTCACAGAGTATATAAAAATTGTACATATATCCGATCTCCGGAATAACCAGTTGTCTCCACCATTTTCTGAGATTCACGCACAGAACAATTATATGGAAGTGTACCAACCTAATTTACCCCACTCTTACCCGTCACGAATCGCAATAACTTTTGGTTCGTTTATTTGTATAATAGTACGTTCCAGCACTCTTCTACTTACATCCCCACTATTTACACCTGTATGTATACATATATTTACTTCTACTTATTAATCGTGTTCCCCTTGTATCGACCCCTTTATCTGTATTCGAATTGTTAACATATTTCCAGATCGACGAGCAGAATGAGATTTGCTATTCCTTTTTTAAGTTACATCGACAGGATTATTCAGATATCGTCCAAACCAGAAAAAGAGTATGTTAATGGAAATGTTCCGGCATCCGTCCCCGAGGGGTTGATCTTTTAAGGGGTTAATCCCGTCCCTGAGGGGTTAAATCTTTTCTCTCCCCCTCGATGAATGTCACACGTCCCTCGAAGTGTACCTAGTCCTGCCATAAGTTTTATTACGACTATCGAAAACAAACAAAATAATGCAATTACACCGATTAATTTTTGTGCACCATATTTTGAAGTTTCAATCGGGAAACAAATTATGTAATTTATTGGGAGGACACGATTATTTTTTTATCGATCACTGTGTACACTCATAGAATAATGAAACACCAGCTTGTTCTAATTTGTAGTAATAATAAGCTGAGTCTGTGCACTGGTGGTGCCTATAATCGAGTTCCCAAAAGTCCCTAAACTTAGATTGAGCATTTCTAAATTCTTATTTCTATGCAATCGCCAGAATAACAAAAGCGTAGCCAAATATATATAATAGAACCGATGGTAGGACTATGTAGAAGTGTCTCGATCACCTGTTGCACCGAGAAACGTAGACTCGACACCGTAATTATCCTGTAATTCGTCGGTTCCAGGTTCCATAGGCCATGACAATTGCAATGTGTTGAGGTGCTACAGTGTGGTGCGGGTATAGGTGAAGGTGCAGTGTGGTGGCCTCGCGTCGAGGCTGGATAAATCGGGTATCGTGGCTTCTGAGGATTTAACGACGAGGAGTGCGCGCGGTACTCGAAGACGGTTGACGGTGGTATTCTTTTGACGTTGCTGCGTCGTGTTGTCATTCGTCGTCGTCGTCGTCATCGTCACCGTCATCCTCTCGGGTTTGTCATCGCTATACGTCATCGTCATGAGTAATCATCATCATCCATCACCATAAATCGCCGTCTACGCTGACGACGAACGTCTCCATGACGTCGACGAAGATTGTGATAGGGTGGCCTGCAGCCGTACGGGGTTCACAGGCAGGTCACTTGCAGAATTTCTCTTCGTTGAGGCTCGTTCACACGCGGCTCGTTATCGGGCGTACCGGCGCGCGGACATTTTCTAAGCGTTTGCATTTATTCGATGCCAAAAAATGAAAATGAATAAAAACGAAAAAAAAAAAAGGTGAAAATAGAAACGATGGAGGGAAGGTGAGGAAAACGCGAGCCAATTGTTCGCGTATACGTGGAACCGTTTAGAGCCTAAGGATTCTACTTTGTAATTGTAAAACAGGCCGGGAGAATCGAAAGCGTCGTTCGGCGTATAATAAGACTACTTTTTGTACGAACGTTCGTGAAGCTCACTCTTGTATATTAAGGACGAAAGTAGCATTGCCGCGTTCTCCTTGTTCCCGATAAAAAAAAAAAACCTCGAGAAAGTCACGCGCTGTTCGCGCGTATACTATGGGGATGTAGTTAGATCGTTACACGATAGAACCGTAAAATAAAAATGAAACTTTCGAGAACTCGCGCGTAGGAGCTCGCGTGTGAACGAATCTTTGTGTATGTAATACACCGCTCTTTTTTCCTTCTGCCATCGAAGCTAGCTCATCAGTGTCACCTGGCATCATCGTATGTATACGTAAACGGTTTTCAAATTTTAACCCTTTATCGTTCGTGTGATATATCTTGTGAATATCTTGCGAAATACTCAAAGCCAATAAAGAGAACGAAGCAATTGTCGCGCTCTCTCGAGGGAACTAAAACAGTTCTCGGTAACGAAAGGAGAGGAAAAAAAAAAAAAGAAAAGGGAAGAAGACCCGTCGAAATGATTTAGGTCGGATTTAGTTGGTTTTTTTTTTTTATTAAGATAGGTTAGTTCGAATATTTTTATATGTTGACGTTAATAGAGAATCTATGCGGGGATACCAAATCTTTTTGGCGAGAACAATGGATACCTCGTTTTTTAAACGGTACGAAGCTTCGCGGTCGGCGGCTGAATGTAATTTACCATAATTCCACGGAACCCGTGATTTTAAGCGATTTTTAAAATCGACGACTTCGTTGTTCGTATTCACGCTAATGTTATGTAGTTTGTTAAGCTGTTCGCTTCGCGGCGAGCACACCATCGTTCGAGAACGTGCGGATCTATGACAATCTTGTTCGAATTGACAAGAAACTATTTTCCTTTACTGCCAGGTATCACACACTCTCTCTTTCTCTCTCTCTCTCTCTCTTTTGTGGAGCCGCCATCAAACGCTTATATTATTAAAATAGATGCACTCTGTTCAACGGTGGGGAGAAAACGACAAAAAAAAAAAAACGTCACGAAGAACGGCACGACATCGTGCGATTACACTTTGTACAGGGGTATACATAGCGCGTACTTTTTAGTAGTTACTATCATTGTTGTCGCCATCGTTGACGAAGCTCCCCCGTTAATTTCAGTCGTGTTGTAATCCACGCTGTCAAAATTCCATCGTTCAACAAAATTGTGCGTAGATGCAATCGGACGAATATTTGTCGATTAAGAGAAAAATAAAAATAATCAAAAATTCTGAAAACAAATCGACACGGTCGGTTGAATCCCTCGAAGCTTCCTATCTCTGTCGCTGAATCGTGTAACTTCCGGTCGACGACGACTTTAACGAAAAATAAAAAAAAAAAAAAATAAAAATCGAGAGAGAACAAAAGAAACGATGAAGCGGAGAATCGGGTATTCCAGTGTTTCTCGAACTTCAGTCCCCAAACTCCCGGTGGTTTCCAAGCTCTTAAAAGAGGAAAATAATTTATTCTCGATCGAAATCAAATTTTTACAGAGTTCCTCGATAATTCGTCCAAAACGATATAAAAGTATGATTACTATATTCAGACACCGTCCAAAAAGGGTCAGAACCGATGCAGGTCTGCTAATTTGTTTACATTCGACTGTATCTTTGATAAACAACGTACGAAAGGTTTGAATCGAACAATTTTTCCAAAGGAGGTTTTAATAATTTCATTTCACCATGATGAACTCGCGGAAGAGAGAAGTTCGAGAATCACTGAATTATTCGGAGACGCGAGTTTGGCTTTTAAGAAGTTACCCCGCGACTCTGCGCGTGTGACTTCCGGATGGAAAGGCTCGGTCGACGCGCGAGCGGTGATGGCGAAAAGAATTTTCCTTCTAAATAATATCTAGTTTTAACGATCGTCCAATGGGGTGAGAGGATCGGTTGGTCGATCTTTCTCGTAACCCGTCGGTGAACTCAGCTGTTCGATATTACAAATTCGTCAAACTTCGCGGTCGTCGAAGGTGAAATGAAGAGGAAGAGAACCTTCGAACGAGCCACGGAGACGTACGTGATAAGGAACAATGTAAAAGTAGAGAGATGAAGCGTCTCTCTCGTTCCCATTGGTCGAGCGCTGTGGCTACCGTGTAGTCGAACAAATTATAATATCCATGTTTCTCCGAGTGTTTGCCTGTTCGTGGATCGTGCAATGTTTTGCGGGCGCGCGTTCGTGTGAATGATTTTTGCGGGAGAGAAAAAAAGAATCGCGAGAAAAGCTGGATGGGCAACGAGATCGACGGAGAATAATGGTTCTCAGGCGTCGCGGGAAACGCGAAAAAAAGAGAGAGAAATAAAACAAGAGCGGAGGGGTGGGAAAAGACCGAGAAGAATCCCCAGCGCGGGATTCTTTTGGAGTTTTCCCATGTTAATTTTTTTTTTTTCTGTTTCTTTTCCCTTTTTCTTTTCTTTTTTTGTCTTTTTCTGTTTCGAGATCATCCTTTTACGCCGTGCTAGGCCCGCTCTCGAGCCCGGACGCACGGCATACGAAACATACGACTAAATAATACGAACGACTGTAAATATTATTGAATGCGATAGGCGTAAAATTGTAAAACACCGCAATAGAGAGATCCACGCTACGCGCTACGATATTACGCATGGCAGAACGAAGGAATACTTATAAATATTGATTTTTAGGTAAACTGGCGCCCTAACGCAAAACAAACGATACACCATATACATATATAAATATTATACATATATACATAGATATATATATATTATATATATATTATTATATCGAGGCGTACAAGCAGTATGTGCGTTTTCCAGCACAGATAGTTGGTATTTTGTGTACAAATGAGATGAACAAAATAAAAAATGCAGAAGATACGCGCACCGGGGCGGGACACAATCGTTGGATATTTTCCAATTTATTGTCAGCGCTGATGGCGTCTCTGTGCATCGATCGCTCGCGTGGATGGTCCACGGTCGCGTTCGTGCAAACCTCGAACCTCCCGTCTATCCTCTTGCTACTTTTCAAAGCTCGTTAAAGAAATTTTATCTCCGTGGAACGAATCGTAGATCGATACAACGAAGAGTTTGGATCGACGACGCGGTTAGTTTTCGTGCAATAAAATTGGAAGCGTGGCCGCGACTCTGGGTGACTTCGATGCGTGGTTGAAGAGTTCGCTGGACTTGCAGCGTCCGGTAATGTTTCGTGCATGGTGCAGACCAGCGTTGTGACTCGCAGATTTGTTCGAAAAAGCGTAGCAGATTGTTTCGTTTCTGTTGAATGAGCCAAGTCGATGAAATTAAATGGAAACTCAAGGTTGATGTATCATTTATATCACAAATGTGGGCGACATAATATTTCATACAATGAAATAATACGAATAAAATCAGGGAACAGTTTAAATAAATAAAGATTCGATTCTCTTCTTGATATTTAATATTAAGACTGTACGGAGGTACAGTGAATACATTCGACGAACAAATCTATGAATCATGGCGTTTGCACGGGTCGAGCGCGACTCGTGGAACGGCGAGGATCGAGCGCGAGCGCATAGTAAAAAGTCAGGCTGTAAAAAGAAATTGTCACTGTCCGTGCAAACGGGCGATTCTACTTGTATCATAATATCTTACGATAGCGCTATTATAAACAATAACGACAGCAACAACAATAAGGTAACTTGTAATTTAAGGAAGATGTACGTCGACTGATATTAGTGATGGCTGCGTCACTAAAGGATGCAAGCTCGTGGCAACGCGAGAAAAGGGCTTTTCAGGGCGTCCTGGTCGCCGAGTCTCGCGATTTTCCTACCTTGGCGTTTCGTGTTCTAGCTATCCAAGCTAGAAATATTAAAATAATGGCGAGAGTGGAGAAATTGCGCGGGGCTCGCGACCCCGGGCCGCCGGCCCGACAGATTTTTACCAAAACGGCTCCGCGGAGTCGCGGAGCGGAAGCAGTCGATTAGACGTAAATAATTAAATTTCGTTCTGTTTTGTAAACGAAGCGGAAGCACGTACAGGCCCATGACTGCCTGTGCTTCGTGCCGGTTATCGATTAGGCGACTCGTCGACAAAAATCGCGAATGGACGAATTTAGCAAACGCGGGACGCGATTTCGCGAACGATCGCTGTCGATGCCCAACGTTCGCGTGCTCCTTTTCTTTTTATCACATTGTTGTTCGTGATCTCTGAAATTGTTTCTCAGGTTTTAATTCGCTTCGGAATTTTACGCGCGGGAATACTTTCGATTCCGTCTGTTTTAAAATAATCGCGATCATTCGCGTCTCGAGGTCCGGGCGAGAGAATTTATTTATTGTTCCTAGGTAATATTTGTAGGTCGGTTGGAAATTTGTTACGTTGTTTTGTTCGATGCAACGGGGAACGGGTACCTTTCGACCAGCGATCGGTCGCGGACGCGTCGTTCGGGACGTAATTTGGGGAGAAACGCGTTGTATTATATATCGAAATCGAGAAACCCTCTAAGTGTAAGAATAATAATGTATATATAATTATTATACCGATAAACTTCGATTGATCGCGTTCCAGCAGTATGGAGCTGCCCCCCCGCCACTCGTATGAGAGCGAAAACGAAGAAAAGATCGAACGAAATTGTAACGCACGAAGACGAACGAGGACACGAAGCGACAAATCCGATGGTAATATATTCGTGAACGAACGCTAAAGAGACGAATGGGGAAAAAAAAAACTGTTCTCGCATTGATTTTGATGAAAACAAAAAAAAAAAAAAAATGTAATACACCGAAAAAAGACGCTGCGTTTTTCGATTCAGATCCGTTCTGTTTTCTTTTTTTTGTTGTTAGTTTGTACGCACTACGATTTATCGCAATTTATTGTATTATCGATGAAATACTGTAACAAAAATACTGTTAACTATTCTTAAAGAAATTAAAACTTTTGTAAACTGAGACCAACGTCTGTTATCCAATTCTGCAATGCAGCTACTATTTTTTAGATCCCATTGCGATTAAAAAGAGACACAGGAGACAACACCAACGTTACGAAATGAGAATAGAATTCAAAATCAGTCCATTTTCACTGCACTTTTAATTAACAACTTACTGCGTGAATATTGTGGCAATATTTCTACGTTGCCTTGAAAATATTCCCAATACGTAACTAGAATATTTCCACTCGATAATTGATCTCAAAATACTGAAATGAAATAAATATACAAATTACTTTCATATAGTATGGATCTCTGTGAATATGTAACTAATAGAAAAGTATTCTTGTGCCTTGAAAAAGATGGAAGGGAGGATCTGGATACAAGTAAAAAATTCACACCCACTCAGAGCGACAACCACATAGATTTATTTATTATACAACAACATTTAGCAGGCTCGTGTGGTTGAATACATACGCGTCCCACACTTCGAAACGCACATCGCAGGAAAGACATGTTTTAACGCTCGGCGACAAAAAAGCATCGCGATTCGTCTTTGAACGCCAAAGCCGCTGAATAAATCGCAACAGCACCGTTTGCATAGCGATTCGCGTACTCCCGGCGGGGTACGAAGTAAAAAAATATCTGTTCGTGCCGCGGAAATAGAAAAATCTAACTGGTCGTTGAAACTAATTTTAAACCTTGCGCAAACACGAGAAGGACTTCTCGTCGCTTAAACTAATGGATGGCATCGACGACGTTGCTCGTCAAGCAACAGGGTTGGAAACACATAGCTGAAACGGATATTCTGGAATCGTTCGATCTGTCGTTGATCTCAGTCGGTGATCTGGCGACGGCTGATCATCGATCCTCGGACCGAGAAATGCTGTCGCCCAAGGACGAGTCGAAATTGGAGAACTCCCTGTTCATTCTTCCCTGCAAACTTTGCACAGTTCGACCCAGCAGTCGAAACGGCGATTCCTGAAGGAAATATCACGATAAAACCTCAATTATTGCTGCAATAATCATTGTAACTAATTGAATTAATAGTTCCACAGAGGGTATATTCACGACAATTTTAGTTCTTCTCTTTTACTCATTGTGTGTATGCAATGGACGTGGTTCTGGTGCAACAATCGAGGTTTAGTATTGTTCAAGAAAATTGAAAGTTCACAAATTAACATATGATTGAGAAACTAGCGAGTATGGAATACGAGACAGAGATATAGGAACTTGTCTCGAACACGATAACTGTGAGTCTGTAAACAACGGTGACGATACTTTGGTCCCTCGTCTTTCGTAAAAAAGCTAGCTCCCCCGATGGAAGCTCACCTTCTTCAGCATGTAGCTCTGGAGATCGTAGCCCATGTAGAAGGCGATCCTCTGCAGACCCAGCAGAGATCTGAGCCTGAGACAGGGCTCCGGTTGCAGCAGTCGTTTCAGGAGATCCTTGGAGGCCGCGGAAATCTGTTCCGCGTTCGGGGGCAGGGTTCCCGGGGTCGCGTAATTCGTCCCTCTGTCTTCTGGCAGAAGTTCGCTGGACGCGCCGGCCGGGTACTGCAACAGAGAAATGACGCAACGCGTGAGAAGACTTTTATCTCCGAGACGATGAAGTCGCGGCGACGATAATGATCCGCGCGACGCGCTAAAAGCGCGACGAAACGGGAATGCAAGCGGATAAAAAAAATATTATTCAAACGTCAGGGACGAGACTGACTCTCCCAAGGCTTCGACGGTTTCCCTGGAAGATTAAATTATCCACTCTGATGCAGAGATAGCTAAACGTCCATCAGGGGCAAATCGGGTGGTGATAATTGTCAATTACACTTTATTGTACACGAGGTCCAGTCTTTTTTTTTTTAATCCTTATCGAAGGATTATGCATAGAATCTCGTAGAATATTTAATAAAATATCAGCTGATTCGTTAATTACATTGCATGGTATACGAAGTCTACATTTATTTCCCCTTTAATCCCCGACGATGTTTAGTAAAATATTTTATTTTAGAATATGAATATATCTTTTTGCCGCGTACGCTAGCAAAAGCGAAGAATAATTTTGTGAGCAGAATTCCCGTTACGGTTTCCTACCTAATAAATTAAAATTCAGGGGTTAAGTCGAGGTAGGTGACCAATTAACAATCCGCACCTGTCCCGCCTCTCTCGAAGCTCAAGGGCTCGCGACGCGCTTCTTTCGCCGACGGTGTGCGGTGTTCATAAATATTTGTTTTTACGAGTGGTCGGCAGACTAGAGAAGCTATTACCAATGTGGATTCTAGTCTGTCCTAGGTGGTCGTAGCTACACTCGCCACTCCGGTACGCGAGGTACACACGTAGGGTCAACGTCCACTCGCGACCCTCAACCTATTCGCTCGTTCGTATCCCTCGAGCGTGTGCCGCGACCTCACACGATCGTTTCTACTCGACGCGACGGGCTTCTTTGTCCGGACGATGGACGAAATTCTTCGCCAGCTACTAATTTCGAACAACAAACGAATAACAATTTCTATCGCGGAACGAAACTGCTTTCGAGACGTGAAAATTTCAGTGTTTGGAAACGTCTCCAAGAAATGCACAGCCGTACCCCGAATTTATAAAATGAGAGTTTATAGCTAGATTTATTAAAGAGATTTTTCAGTGAACATGCCTCCTCGTAAAAATATTATTAGAAGAGTTTGAAATAAAAAATAATCAAACGAAAAGAGAAATGAAATTCGCCAAGAATTTCTTCGAGATCCATCAATCTCGATCGTCGAGGCGGCACGTTGAAGTCTTCCCCGCGTTATAAATCCGCAGTACAGTTTTCGATACCGTGTTCTAAGAACGCGTTGCCCGGCGAAGATAATTAACATCGTCGAGAGCTCTCCATCGGTAATCACGACGTCGAGTTCCTAAATCGTTGTTTACTGACGGGGGTACGGAGAAAGGAAGGCGAGATTGCTCGCCGCGGCAATCGAGATATTCCAATTCGATCTCACGAAGAACCTTGACCGAGAATAACGGTACAGAACGATCATTACGAGATCGTAGATAGATGAGATGATTTTTAGCGACGAGTTTGTTCTGCACAGATGGCCAAAGGATTCGAAAGTCGATGAAACGGTTTCAGTTCGTTTGACCTGCTCGACTACTACCGATCTAGAGTCCGATGATCTCGCGGTTACAGTATCTTGGCGAACGCGTACGATCATACAAATAATAATATCCACCCTTTATTCGAGCACACGAGTGCCATTTTGAACAAAAGTGTACCAAAGTAACGGTAGATTTAAAGTACTTTGAAGCTTCACCAAACGATCGAACACCGAGGTTTGGTTTAAAAGCGAATCCGCAGATCTTACGATTGGTCTCGGAGGGTAAATAAAGAAAATCCCGCGACGACTTCTTCGAAGCCATCGTCTCGAGACGCGAAAAATCCCGGCCGTTGAACCTGACAGGCGCTTCTCGAAACGACTTTTTTTCCTATCCGAGTCCCTCCCCCCGGCTCCTCCGCGCCGCTCTTCGCCGCGACGTCCACGAAAACGCAAAAAAGGAACCGGCTACCGGTCTAGAACGATACACGGCCGCGTCAAACACGAACCATCCGTGAATTCCACTCGGCTAGGCCGGCTAATTGCTGAGCAAACCGATGCTTCGACTGAATTCAGCCACGCGGATATACGTTCGTTAACACCGCGAGCGTCTCGCTTAACCTTTCGCATCGTGGCTCCGAAGTCGTACATCGTCGTGTTCGCTTCATAAATGGCCAACATCCTTGTTTGAATCGAGAAATAAAAATTGCTATTTAATGGTACTCGCCAAACGGAGGAACAAAGTTCCAATAAGCTTAGCTTGAAAAAGTATTATAAATAATTCTAAAATTCTAAAACGAAACACGCGTCGAAACAAAGTAAGTCTAATAGCCGTGTCCGAGCACCGAACGAAAGAACGCGATTTGCATTTCGCGATAATTAATTTTCATTAGCGATTGCACAAATATCCGCTGAAATTGAAGCAAAGCATGAAAGTTGAGAAAACTCTCGTACGGATAACGAGATACAAGGCAACGGAGGAGTTCTTGAATCGCTGCAATTAATGCTCGGCGAACAATGGTGAGAAGACTTTTTATACAGTCGGAGAAAGAGGGGACGGTGATTTCTGGACAGCGCGTACAAAACTAATACGCTGTTTCCTGTTCATACCAGGCGAGTTCGTTCGTTAGCGTTGCCATAATTGCACGCAGGATCACAGGGGAGAGCTCGATGTCCTTACGAGGCCCTGCGAGCTTCCCGCCTGGCTGCGCTCGAAACGACCAGCTGCGAAAAGGGCGGCATTTTCCGCAGACCAGCTTCAATTTCCTGTGAGAATTTCGTAATTTAACACGACTGAACCACGCGAAAAAACCATGGTCGAGAAATGCTTCTCCCCTAATTAAAATGTAAGAAACAAATTACTTGGAATAAAATTCACTGTAAAATAAAATTTCGAATTTTAAGTTCGCAAATCATGACCGACAGTGTAATGGATAATTGTTAAAAAAATAAATACAGTGTGAATTAAAGTCTAACAAGTTAACGCAATTTTCTATAGCATGAATCTTTCTTTACTTATTATTTACTAAGAATTTTTCATTGCAGAATCATCCTTTTCGTTACATCTGCCATAGTTTAGACGTCCAAGGATCGGGAGTGAAACTTATTAACTTGGAGAGAATTTTATTTGATGAGAGATCTCCAAATTTAGACAACTACGAAAGGTTTCTTGCATAATATTGAAATTCCTTATTTCTCTCCTCAGTTACTTCAAATAGTACAAGGTAATACAGTGAACGTTAGTTCGTAAGATAATTCACAATATTCATTTCGAGTGGCAAAATGATGAATGATTTTCTCTTGCTCTTTTACAGTAATCGACACGATCTGCGTTGTAACTGCTATTGCATCCACCGACGATAGTCACCATCAGTTCGGAAACTGCTGTTAAAACGGCCATTACCATTGCCTCCGCTGGCCTCTGCTGTACTTTGGGGACCCCTGCAGGCCTCTGCTGACCACAGCTAATATTTCTGACAACGTATAACGATTGCTACTGACTACTGCCAGCCTCTGTTTGCCTGTACTGTTCCTTGCTTTTCTCTACTGGCCTCCACTGGTCTCTGCTGTCCTTTGGAGACCCCTGCTGGCCTCTGCTGACCACAGCTAATATTTCTGACAACGTACAACGATTGCTACTGACTACTGCCAGCCTCTGTTTGCCTGCAATGCTCCCTGCTTGCCTCTACTGGCCTCCACTGGCCTCTGCTATCCTCTGGGGACCCCTGCTGACCGCTGCTGACCACAGCTAATATTTCTGACAACGTACAACGATTGCTACTGACTACTGCCAGCCTCTGTTTGCCTGCAATGCTCCCTGCTTGCCTCTACTGGCCTCCACTGGCCTCTGCTGTCCTCTGAGGACCCCTGCTGACCGCTGCTGACCACAGCTAATATTTCTGACAACGTATAACAATTGCTACTGACTACTGCCAGCCTCTGTTTGCCTGCACTTCACCTTGCTTGCCTCCACTGGCCTCTGCTGTCCTCTGGGGACCCCTGCTGACCGCTGCTGACCACAGCTAATATTTCTGACAACGTATAACGATTGCTACTGACTACTGCCAGTCTCTATTTGCCTGCAATGCTCCCTGCTTGCCTCTACTGGCCTCCACTGGCCTCTGCTGTCCTTTCGGGACCCCTGCTGACCGCTGCTGACCACAGCTAATATTTCTGACAACGTATAACGATTGCTACTGACTACTGCCAGTCTCTATTTGCCTGCAATGCTCCCTCCTTGCCTCTACTGGCCTCCACTGGCCTCTGCTGTCCTCTGAGGACCCCTGCTGACCGCTGCTGACCACAGCTAATATTTCCGACAACGTATAGCGATTACTACGTGTTACTGCTTGCCCCTGCTGGTCTCTGCATGCCTCTACATCCCTCTGCTGGCCTCTGCTGACCTCTGCCAACATCTCCCGACGTCAGCTGACCACTGCTGACCACTGCTGACCACTGCTAACAACACACAACGACGACACCTCTGCTGACAACTTCTGACATGATATATATGTATTAACATTTGTGTAATATAAATCTATTACAATAAATGATATAATTTCAAAGAATTCGATGTGTTCTCATCATTTTTTACCCCTCTTTCCCTCTCCAAATTATTTCCTTAGCTATAAGATTGGAAATGACGTCATTTCTTAGAATTCCTGAAAATTCTCGGCAAAAATTTTAAAAAGCCGTTACGTAATATTACGTAATATTACGTAACATTACGTAATAGCTCTCTAAAATTTCTCGCGGCCGGAATTTTTCGGCGAGAATTACGTAATATTACGTAACATTACGTAACATTACGTAATATTACATAATATTACGTAATCGCTCTTTAAAATTTCTCCGGCCGGAATTTTTCGGCGAGAATTACGTAATATTACGTAACATTACGTAATATTACATAATATTACGTAATAGCACTTTAAAATTTCTCGCGGCCGGAATTTTTCGGCGAGAATTACGTAATATTACGTAACATTACGTAATATTACATAATATTACGTAATCGCTCTTTAAAATTTCTCCGGCCGGAATTTTTCGGCGAGGATTACGTAATGTTACGTAATATTACATAATATTACGTAATATTACGTAATCGCTCTTTAAAATTTCTCCGGCCGAAATTTTTCGGCGAGGATTACGTAATGTTACGTAACATTACGTAATATTAAAAGTGGGTCAAGGTCACCAGCATTTTGAAAATGTTCTGGACACTTTGGGATTCCAGTTTTAACTAAAAAAACGGTTTCTTATAATTAAGGGAATGTTGGGGGAGGAAAAGGAAGGTAAAAATGATGAGAACACAAAGAATTCTTTGAAATTATATCATTTATTGCCATAGATTTACATTATACAAAGCTTTAATACATATAAATATATTATATTATATTATATCGTGTCAGCAACGGCCAGCAGTGGTCAGCAGTGGTCAGCTGACGTCGAGAGATGCTGGCAGGGGTCAGCAGAGGCCAGCAGAGGGATGCAGAGGCGTGCAGAGACCAGCAGGGGCAAGCAGTAACATGTAGTAATCGCTATACGTTGTCGGAAGTATCAGGAGTGGTCAGCAGCGGTCAGCAGAGGCCAGCGGAGACAAGCAGGAGTCAGTAGTAATCGTTATACGTTGTCAGAAGTAACAGGAGTGGTCAGCAGCGGTCAGCAGAGGACAGCGGAGACAAGCAGGAGTCAGTAGTAATCGTTATACGTTGTCAGAAGTAACAGGAGTGGTCAGCAGCGGTCAGCAGAGACAAGCAGGAGTCAGTAGTAATCGTTATACGTTGTCAGAAGTAACAGGAGTGGTCAGCAGCGGTCAGCAGAGACAAGCAGGAGTCAGTAGTAATCGTTATACGTTGTCAGAAGTAACAGGAGTGGTCAGCAGCGGTCAGCTGAGGCCAGCGGAGACAAGCAGGAGTCAGTAGTAATCGTTATACGTTGTCAGAGGTAACAGGAGTGGTCAGCAGCGGTCAGCTGAGGCAAGCAGGAGTCAGTAGTAATCCTTATACGTTGTCAAAAATATAAGCGATGGTCAGCAGAGACTAGCAGAGGCTGGGAGAAGCTGGCAGTAGCCAATCGTAATCGTTATACGTTGCAAGAAGTATCAGGAGTGGTCAGCAGCGGTCAACAGAGGCCAGCAGAGGCAAGCAGTAGCAAGTAGTAATCTTTTTACGTTGTCAGAAGTATTAGGAGTGGCAAGCAGTGGTCAGCAGAAGCCTGTAGGAAAATTCAAAAGTACATGAACTATCATGAAATATCATAGATCGAAAAATTGTTAGTTTCATTTAACTTTTTCGTATGATTGCTATGCACGTTACGAGAAGGCAAATGCGAGCCTTTCTCTCTCGACTCCCACGAGACGGTTCGAAATTACTTTGGGCAGCCTCAGAGAATCGAGAAAAAGGGCATGTGTCAGTTTGCCTTTGTCGACCCACCGAAACTGGAATGAGGTGTCCCCGGTGCATCCAGAACTCCGACTGGCATCTCTGGTGTCGCCCCTGGCAATGTATATTTTTCGATTGCGATTAAATATGAATCGATAAACGTCGATGTGCTGCGCGAATCGTTTGTCTCGAATCTGCACACGCGTCGGCACGATGCATAACGACGCATCGAATACGCGCCGAGCGGATGTCACGAAACGAAGAGGAAACCCGAAGATAGACTCAGCGCGTGTCGTATGTCTACAATCGCAGTGGTCTCGTATTTTTGCGCGGGGCCACTCTCGTTTGTTTTCATCGCCATTGGTCGCTGGAATGCTCCCAGTGCATGGAAAAACATTTTATTCGAACAACACATGCCTAATAAGACGATTAAATTTTTATTCGATACGTAAGCTCTGGAATCTGCGACTGTGAAAGCACTATGAAACATCCCTTTAAAGAGAACGAACTATACATAGTAAAATTTAATCTCTGCTTAAAATTTAATTGGAAAAGTAAAGGGGTTGGCAGCCATCGCGGAGAAAGAATTCTAAAGTATTCCGATACGTAATACATAGAACTCCTTTGCAAAGGAATACTGGAAACCGGTTTGATCCGAACGATGTCAAGAACGCGTACAATTATATCTTGCAATTAATACGAAAACGTTGCAACTGGGTACCGAGGGGATCCGACCAATTAATATTTCAAGCAGAAAAAGAGACGATCGTCGAGCGTATCCGTGTTTCCGTTCGTCGTTGGATTTTTTGCGGTCGCGAGTCGTTTCAGAGTCGGCGGAATTCGCGAATCGGAAGCACCAGCGATAAAAGCTGATCGCAAAAAGCGTCGGGTATCGATATTACGGGGACTCGTTTCTCGTGGCGAGGTGCATCGACCAGGGTGCCCGGTTCTATTCCCGTCGCGATGACGGTGTTCTCACGACAGAAACTTGAAATAGAAACTGGTGATTACGAATATATAATCGGCGTCAGCGTCGGAGGTGGAGTCCTTGTCAGGAATTCCTGTGCCGCGGAGACGTCCTCTCGGTCAAAGGATAAACGTAAAACGGAAACCGATCCACGATAGAATACTAAAGGGACCCTTGTGGAAAATTCTTCTGCCCTGAACGGAACAATGTTTATAAAATTGGTGGGTTTCGGAAATAAAACGCATCCTGGAGTAGGAAAAATGCTTGCAAAACACGGGAAGAATTTCTGTGGGGTCACTGGCACCGAATCGTTTTCGAAACTCAGGGTGCATCGACTGAATTTAAATGTCTTTTCAAAAATAAATCTACGGTCCCTGTGTTAATTATTTATCATATGCCCGTGAAGTAAATAAATAACTGGGATAGAATGTTATCTGAGCGCGGACGCGGAGGATACCACGTCGGACAAAAGGAGTAAAGGCACAAAGAACTCGAAGCAAGGGTGCAAACATCGTTGAAGGGGGGAACCGGGCAAAGAACGACGAGAGGAGTAAAATGAGGAACAGAAGCACGAGGAAAAGAAGAAAGCGTGGAAAGAGGAAGAAGGACCGGTCGCGTAGTTAGTACACGGGGCCGACATTAACTTCCCATTAACCAGTCGGCCATTAAAGGAGCCAGGAGGAGACCGCTGCGCTGGCGCCAGGAGTAATCGGCATCGGGTACTATTTAGGCGCCCCGTGCATTCCGCGTACAACTTCTCAAGGCTATTTATAAACCTGCCCTGCCGCTGCACGTGGACTCCGCGTGAATAAAACCCGCGATAAAGTCCCCTTTCGGCGGCGTACGCGATAAAGGGTAAGCGTTTCCACAGCCGCCCCTCAGTTGCTTCTCTCGGGGATCAACGACGGAGTCCTTGAAAATTGGAATCCATGCTTTCGTTCTTTTTAGGAACTTGGTCCTCTGTACAATTAATAGCAAACACCGGTGATTCAAAGTTGGGCATCGAAAGGTGGTCGAACTTTTGATGGAGGGAGAACAGGCAAGATAACTGATGAAAATTCTTGCTAGATCAAAAGAAATCTAATATAATACATTGCTGAGAAATAATATTTATGAGTTCTGTAATTCTAAGAAGACTAATTAGCTCGTATAACGCTGAGATAAAAATAGTTTATGGAAAGTAGGAGAAAATGGCGGCCGCGAGAAGATTGGATCCCACAACGAGGCAACGAGGTAATTTAATGAAATATGGCGAGGAGCATGCTTTGGACAACCACGGCTGACCTTCGAAGACGCTTCCTCCGCCTAATCGCGACTCGTTCGTGCGTGTCCTCGTAGGAGGAGAGCCGAGGCAAGTGCATCGGATGCTCGAGGCCAACGAAGGACAGTAATTTCGATGAAAATCGATAAGTCAAGGAGAAGAGGACGCGGCGCAACGTAGCAATCAGCCCGCAGAAAACCGTGATATTCCCGCGTCGGGCTCGTTGGTGGCCAACATTCGCATGCGATACCAGGACTCACGTACCGCGGATAACTATCTACGATCTATAAATAGTGACGGCCAGCGAGGCACGCTGAGACCACTTTGTACCAGAGGAAGAACCCGAAGGAACTGCGCGGTAATTGCGTCGAACGAACGAGGATGGCCAGCATCTCGCGGCCTCACCTTCGCCAGGTACCAATCTAAAGAAATGTAACGAGTACCAGTCCCCCACCAACACAGCCGCGTCCTAGCTGATATTTAGGATCTATAAATAGCCGACGGGGGCCCGAAGAAGAGGAACGCCAACTTGTCCTTGCTGGACTGGTATCCACGAACACGTCCTACGGTGGGTTATGTTCGCTTTTTTGCGACGGTTGAATTATGCAATTATTCGAGCCGATCTTCCTTCTTCGATATTATCGTTGGAAAATCAACCATCGATCCGCGCTCGCCTTTAAAGTCGTCGAAACGATTATAATTGGAGCCACTAATATTAGAGTCTATACCAGTATTCGGTGATCTCGTCGATTATAGCTTACGAGGAAAAATACATTGTATTTATCATTTGATGTGGCTTATAATAAGTCCCATTCGAAGCACCTGTCGCCCACTGTGTTGGAAACAGAACGACAATGGGGGGATCCGCGAGGCTGTGACTGTGACGCGAGGTTCAACGTCCCAGCGTCCATTTTGTTCCGGCGTCGGCGCGGGAAAATGGAGGATTTCGAAAATCCGTAAGATCTAGTCCCCTCCCCCCTGTTGGCTATCGTCGCGTTCCCGGGTAAACGTGCATCGTGTCCGGCGTTACAATCGCTCGGAGCGGGCACGCACGCGAGCACACGAGCGCACGCAGGCCCAGGTAATGCCCAAGATCTATAAATAGACCCGTCGAGGGTGCAGGAGGCACCTCGAAAGGGGAGGTGCACGCGCTGCACGCGAGGTGTCTTTTCCTCCCGGGGCCGCGTATAGAAAAAGAGAAGGATCGACTGGTTCGGCTCGGATGCCTTCCACGGGCATAGGCGCCAGAACATTGTAAAACCGAGATCGCCTGCGGTTTCTTCGCGAGCGTGTTCAACCGAGCGCAAGCTAATTCGCGAACGATTTAATT